>NW_006408575.1:2428953-2490151 GCF_000296735.1 Chrysochloris asiatica | reverse complement strand
GGTGAAAGATGAGGCTTTCTGCTCCCGTAAAGATTTATAGCCTCAGAAACCCTGTACAGGGTTGCTATGAGTTGGAACCGACTCCATGGCACATAACAACAACAACTACAACGTAGTAAGCATGTTGTTGCTGTAAATGCCGTCAAGTCCATTCTGACTCACAGCCACCCTGTACAGGGTTTCCAAGGAGTGGCTATGGGTTTGAACCACCAACCTTGTAGTTATAGTCTAGTATTTATCCTACAGCACCACACCAGGACTCCATAATAAGCATGTTGTTATTGTTGTTAAGTGCTGTCGAGTCAGTTCCGATTCATAGTGACCCTGTAAAGGGTTTCCAAGGATTGGATGGTAGATTTGAACTGCCAACTTCACGGTTAGCAATCCAGTGCTTATCCCATAACATCCCATACACACAGGACTCCATAATAAGCATGTTGTTGTTAAGGGCCGTAGACTCAGTTCTGACTCATAGTGACCCTGTTCTGAGGAGTGGCTGGTGAGCTTGAACCGCCATTTTGCAGTTCAGCGCATTAACCAGCAGTGCCTAGACTCCCTTTAAAATAAATGTTATTTTGGTTTGCTTTAAGTAGAAAGAGAAATTTCTCATGCTGCATATGAGTAGCTGTGATGTTCCTTATTCTTTGTACCATCCTCTTTCCCCAAGCACAAGACACAAGAATGAATGAATGAATGAATGAATGAATGAATGAAGAGATCTCTGCTAAGCAACAGCTCCCAATGTGGGGTGACAGGTGGGAACCATTGTGAACCAAAATGGAATCAGCCAGTCCTGCTTGGATTGCAATGAGCTAGCATCGACTCAGTGACAATGGAGTCCGTTCCTGTATAGGGTTTGTGAGGCTGTAAATCTGTGTATTCTGGTCAGGTGTGAAGGCCACCTTTCTCTGCCCAGCTCTGCTGGGGTCCTCTCCGTGCCTCTTGACTCTTCTTCCCTTTCACTCCTCTGGGGAGTCTTGAGCTGTCTCCTGACCCTTCACTTCAAACAAGTAGGTCACATTTCCCAGTTTCCTCAACTGTAGGTTTTGACATACTCTGGAATCCTTTTTTCTCTAACAGCTACTTCAGTTCTTTTAACATGTATGTAACCTTGGTGTACTCTTTAAGTGTACTGAAGATACTTTCCCCCCATATTTTAGAGAAAAATACTTTAAAAAAAAAAAGTGTTTGAGCTTTTTCAAAGCTTTTTAAACAATTGTTGGTGTGCTCAGTGTTGCTGAGTCCACTCAGACTCACAGCAATCTTGTATAAGAGGCTTCTGAGGAGCAGCTGGTGGATCTGAACCTCATGGTTAGCAGTTCAGTGCTGATCCTACAGTGCCACAATACAGTTGAAATACTGTCTTTTGCTAAAAGCTAAATAAACAAACAAACATTAATTAATTAATGGCTTCTTTCTCAAACTTTTTAGTGATCTTAAATGCTTCTCTATTTGAGGCAGGTTCACTTGCTCAAATGGTGAAGAAACAGGATACATTTTGATGAAAAACTGAGGAAGTTCCAGGTTTGGGGATGTTAATGTCACTTGCACTTTATTATATTGTTGTTGTTGTTGAAGTGCTGTTGATTCAGTTCCAACCCATAGTGACCCTGTATAGGATTTCCTAGGAGCAGCTCGTGAGTTTGAACTGCGACCTTACAGTTCAAACCACCTTTGCAGTCCAGCGCCATTAACCCCCAGCACCACACCAGGACTTCATTATAATATTACTAGATATAAAAGAGTTGTCCCACTCCAAGGACTACTATGTTATTGTTGGTAAGTGCCATTAAGTTGGTTCCAACCTATAGCAACCCTGCCTAGGGTTTCCAAGGGGCAGCTGGTGAACTTGAACCGCCGATCTTGTGGTTCACCCTGACTTTGCAGTCCAGCGCATTAACCCACAGCACCACACCAGGACTCCAAGGACTACTACAGAAGTAAAAAAGTTCTTGGGGTTCCCAAGGAATCAGAACAACTTGAGATAAACAGGACATGCTTCTGAAAGTCCTAGACCTCCACCACTATAAATTCTCTAAAAATCCTAAATCCTCGTTTCCCTTTCTCCTCAGGGAAGCCGTCATTAGAGGACACCACACGGTGCCTCTGCCTCTTATATATCTAACATACATTAAAACTCTGTGCTTTGCCACACACGCACACACATACACAAAAGTGTTTGGCTTTTCTTATTCTTGACCCAAGCGTTCTCTTCTGGTTTTATGCTTATTGATCATGAAGCGTATGATGGTGGTAGTGGTGTGTTTGTGCCACTGAGTCAGTTCCAACTCATACCGACCCTGTACAGGGTTTCCAAGGCTATAAATGTTTACGAGAACAGAAAGTTTTCATCTTCTCCCACGGAGCAGCTGGTAGATTCAAATTGCTGACCTTGTGGTTTGCTGCCAGCTCATAATCCACGTTACCAGGGCTCCTTATGAAACATTGTGTGGCGCTGTGGGATAAACACTAAACTGCAGGTTGGTTTGAATGAAAAACTGATAATCTTGTCAGTAAACCTTATATATACATATGTTGTTGCTGTTGTTAAGTGCAGTTGAGTCGGTTCCTACTCATAGCAACACTGTATAGGGTTTCTGAGGAGCGGCAGGTGGGCTTGAACACCTAACCCTGTGGTTCACAGTCCAGCGCTGATCCTACAGTGCCACACTAGGAGTCCAACATGTATATATATGTGTGTGTGTGTGTGTGTGTGTGTATTCCCAACTGCCCTTCTTTATTCCCAGCTCACAGTGAGAAATGAGAGAGGGAAAGAGAAAACCCATATATTCCCATGGTGTTAAGGATTGAATTGTCTCCTGTGCCTTTTTGGTTGCAATCCCATTTAGAGGTAGGGTTTCTTTGGTATGCTAATGCAGCTGTATCAGAGTAGGGTGTGTATTAAGCCAATCTGTCTTCAAATGTAAAATAGCATACCAGACACAGAAGCAAGCAGTACAGATGAGGGAAGACAGATGTTATGTCACATGAAGATCACCAAGAGACCTAAGAACAGAAGCTGAAAAGGGAAAAAGACCTTCCCCGAAGCTCACAGAGAGAGAAGGCCTTCACCTAGAATCTTGAATTCGGACTTCAAGCATCCCAAACTATGAGAAAATAAATTTCTGTTTGTTAAAGACACCCACTTGTAGTATTTCGGTTTGGGCAGTGGAAGCTAAGACACATGCCTAACTGGAAGCTTTGGGAAAAAATATGGGCAAAGTAAAGGCTTGAGCCTCATCCTGCTGGCAGTAAAGGACTGAACAGCCTTTTGGGGGAAACACACTTACTTGTGTGGTGGGAGGTGGCAGCACTTTCTCAAAGTTCTCTCGGAAGGAGTGAAGCTGGTCACTGGTCTGTCCTAGCACATCTTCCACAAGCTTCCTGAAGTCAGGCTCAGAGACATGGTGGTGGGGCAGCTGGGTGGGAGACAGACAGACATTGTCAGCAAAGCCTTATTTGAAAGAAGGGACAGAGACCCCGGAAGCACACACCTGACCCCAGGTGTGCCAAAAATACCCTTTGTTGTCATGGGCACACAATATTTATGTCTGCCTACTGTCCCACTTCAAAAAGTGTCCGGTGACTCAAACAGATCTTCATAAATGAATCGGAGCATTATTCACAGCTGCCCAAAAGTGAGAACAATTTAAATATTCATCATCAGATGAATGGATAAATAAAATGTGGTGTATAAATATAATGAAATAACTTAGCCATAGTTTTCATACTAAAATAAACCTTCTTTGATGGTTACCAAGGGTGGGAGGGAAGGGAGACTAAGTCACTGGCTAGAGGGTAAATACACGTTAACTCAGTTGACAGGGAGGACAATATACATAAAGGGGGAGGTTGGCAGAAGAATGACAAAGAGAGGTGAAGACACAGGGAGGTATACAAGGGCTAAATGGGACAGAGGTTCTATATAGAACCTTGGAACAACAGTGTTCTGTGGGCAGATACACGGACAGACACACAGGTTGAATGGGTATGGTTTGAGTGGGAGTATACTCACAAATAGGTGAGTTTTAAAGAGGATGTTTGTACATGGCTATTTTCCTTTCCTGCAAACCCAACGATAAATGTGGTGGGGCATATAGCAGGCAAAATGATGACAACTTCCTAGATATTATCAAACATCTTAAAGTAATGAGTTACTGGACCTGGGGGCTCAGGACCATAGTCTCAGAGGACAGACATCATGGTCAACTGGTATGATACAGTCCACAGAGACATTGTTCTACATTCTACTTTGGTGAGCAGCGTCTTGGCTCTTGAATGCTCATGAGGGGCCATCTTAGATGCAACAATTGATCTCTATATGTGCAAAAGAAAGTAGAGTGATGAGAATTGAAGATACTTGGAATCAATTACTTCAGTGACCGTGACATGTGAATGAACATCAGTCTCCATGACTCTGAGACCAAAAGAACTAGTTAATGCCTGGTTACCACTCACTACCAACTTCTCTGAAAGGGATCACATTAGAAGGTCCTGAACAGACTGAAAGAAAATTTGGAATAAAACTCAAAATTATTGAAAAACAAAAGACTGGGCTTATGATCAGAAAGAGACCGAAGGAACCTGAAACTGACCCTCAACCACCCTTTACCTCTGGAAAGGAACTCAACCCTCATGGCCCAATTTTCGGCTATGCAGTGGTTATATAGGGGGACAACAACACTAATAAGGTGCGCTCACCATGGAATGGTCAATCATCCCAAATCAAAAGGGCAACATATACCTAAGGGCAAAGTTGAGAAGGGATGGGAAGGAGGGTGGAATGGAAATAGGAACCCCAGGGAGGAAGCGGGCTAGCTGTTGTTGATGAAGCAGAGTGTAGGATTTGTTGAAGATACAACTCATGGCCTGTTCAGTAAATCTTCACTCACTTCACAAGAAAAAGTTTCAAAAAGAAAAGAAAAGAAATATTACTCAGTTAGGAAGAGAAGTGAGGCCCTAGTACAGGCTATATATCAATGGATGAACCTGAAAATATGCTGGGTGAAATAAGTTAGACAGAAAAGAACAAATACTATACGATTATACTTGATAAAAATATCCAGAATAGGCAAGTATATAGAGATCAAAATTCATTCATAGGTACCATGGACAGAAAGGAGTTCTGGTAGCATAGGGGTTACGAGTCAGGTAGCTAACCTCAAGATGAGCAGTTCGAAACCACCAGCAGTTCCAGGGGAGAAAGATGAGGCTTTCTTCTCCCATAAAGATTTATAATCTCGGAAACCCTATGTAGCATTGCTATGAGTTGGAACCAACTCCATGGCACATAACTACCACCACTATGACCAAGGACAGGAGGGAGGGAGAAAGAAGAGCCATTGTTTAAGAATCAGGGAACAGCTGTTAATGGGGATGGAGAAGAGGTCATGATTACCCACCATGATAAAAGTAATTAATGTTCATGCAAAAATGACGAATTGGCAAGTTTTAGGTTGCACATAGATACTTTTAAATGTAAGTTTCCCTTTATAGGCATCTAAGGGGGTCCTCTTTGGGGGTACCCTGTAGGGGCTCTTGCTACAGGACTGGTAGTCATGGCATCCCTTCCTCCTGTCCTCAGAGGCTGGTCCAAGGACAGACAATGGATTTAGAATATGAAGGCTGAGACCAAAAGGATCCCTCTTCTTTTGGGTGATGAGTCTTAAAGGTAATATTACTAACCATCTCTCCCACCAAGCAAAACAAAACAAAAAATCCTGTCTGGAATATAGATTGGGACACAGAGCCCGGATGTGGAGTGAAAGTCCAAGCCTTGACAATACTGTGTACTGAGTGTAGCTGTACCTATAGAGCTTCATCTCCTCTGCGTCTCCCAGTCAATTAAGGCTGCTTTCGTTTGGGCTTGTTTCTGGTAACCCAAGGAGTCCTGACCAATGCTCTATCCTGAGACCCTGACTCTGTTAAGAATCTCCTGCAGTCTCGTCAGACAACCTAGAGAGATCACACAGCTAACAGCAATGTGTCCTCCACTAAATCAAAGGCTCTCGGTTGTGCCATCAAGCCTTTTTACCCCTAGGATGCAGACAGATTGGGTTTTACACCATGTAGGCCTTTCCCAGAATCCATAGGGACAGGCGCAGGTGACTAGGACTCAAAAGAGGCAGGCTGGCATCCATCCCCGACAGCTCCCAACATCCTATATTACAGGACCAAATGGGAAATGGCATCTGAATGTCCTCATTTTCTGCTTTTGTAAAGTTAACTTCCTTCTAGGACATCCCAGTCTAAATACAAGGGCTCTGGCAACTTTGACAGGAAACTATGCTCACTTAAATGGGGACTGAAAAGATGGTCTCTGCCTTCTGGAAAGATGCTGTTGTTATTAGTTTCACTGAGTCGATTCCAACTCATGATGACCTGTGTATGCAGAGTAGAAGTGCTTCTAAGGGTTTTCAAGGCTGTGTTCTTTCGGAAGTAGATCACCTCGGGGACGTGGGGGTGGGGCAGTAGGGGTGGTGACATTCGAACCACCAGTCTTTCAGTTAGTGTTGTTGTGAAGTGCTGTCGAGTCAGTTCTGACTCATAGTAACCCTGTAGAGTGCTTCTGAGGAGCAGATGGTGGGTTTGAATTGCCATTTTGTTTGAACCTTGAGGTTCAAACCAGCCTTGCAGTTCAATGCTTACCCTACAGTGCCACAGTGCTTAATTGTTTGTACCACCCAAGGATTCTTTGTTGTTGTTGTTGTTGTTGTTGTTAAGTACCATCAAGTTGGTTCTGACTCATAGTGACCCTGTAGAGGGTTTCTGAAGCTGTAAATCTTTGTGGGAACAGAAAACCTCATCTTTCTCGTACAGAGTAGTTGGTGGACTCAAACCACCAACCTTGTGGTTAGCAGCCCAGTGCTTATCTTACAGCTCCACACCAGAACTCCTAGGTAAAGATAAATGCTTTGGCAGGATGGTTCAGGCCTAATTCAATTCAAAGAGTGTCTGAGACAGAACCCTGTACTAAGCGCTGTTGAGAGCCAGGAAGAGGAAAAGCCACACTGCCAGTCCTCCTCAAGGAGAAAGCCCTTCGTCTGTCAGTGGGGCTGACAGCTGACTCTGGTAAGTGCTTAGCAGAAGGGCATAGGAAGGGCTGCTGTATCAAGATGAACTCATCCTTCAGGGAAAGCAGATTCTGAGAGCCTCACGGAGACCCAGGTATCAATTACATCTTTGGGGAGTTCATTCTATGTGGTATGGCGCTGAAAGATAAGCACTGGACTGTAAGCCACAAGCTCAGTGGTTCAAACGCAGCAGCTGCACCTCAGAAAATCTATGCAGGGTCGCTATGAGTCAGAACTGACTTGATGGCACCTAACAACAACACATATTATGTGCCAGACACTATGAAAGGCAAGGAGGATGCTGGAGAGGAATCTACAGGCAGAGGGAGAACCTGCATGAGGGGAACACAGATCTACTCAGACTGGTTGGGCTGCAGCCTGGAACAGAGCACTGGGGGGAATGGGAGAGTGGGAAATGTTAGAGGAATGCTCATGCAAAGAACTGGGTGGGGAAAGCTAAGGCAGTTAGGAGGCAGTATGTAGCTAGGAACTAGATGTAGGAGCCCTCTAGAGTACAGTATGAAGAGCATTTACATTGCTCCTGAGGTCAGAACTCTAGGTCATTCAGCTGATAGTGGCATCAGAGAGAAAGATCTAGAAACAGTCATGTAGTCTTTTCTAGCTTGGTGTCCCTCTTCAGAATTCCAGGATCAAAGTTTGTGCTTGGAGGCTTGTCTAAGACTCTTCGCAATTGACTGGTACTTTCAGTGGATAGCTCCCTATAAAGCCACGAGTATTGAGCACTGTGGTTCAGAGGTCTTGCTCTGGAGGTGAACTTCCAGGGCTCAGAACTTACTATTATCTGTGTGACCTTGGGCAAGCTACTTGACCACTTTGTGCCTCGGCTTCCTTATTGTTGAAATGAGGATAATGACAATAGTGCCTACTCTGCCAGGTTGTGGTAAGGATTAAATGAAATCCCGCAAGGAAGGTGCTCAAAACAGATACACAGGAAGCACTCATAAGGAAGTGGCTGCCAGCAGCTGTAACACCAGGTTGAGACTGTGTACAAGGGACCTTCTCTGTGACCAACTTACATACACTCCAGATATTCACCCAGGTCTGCCGTTGCCATACCTCTTCTGCTTCTGAGTCCCAGAGCCTGGAAATAGTAGGAACCCCAGTGCTATCCTTGCTTCATGGCCTGACTCCATCAACAAAGGTTGGGTTAGCATGAGGGAGAGCCAGAAGATCCCCGCTGCCTCCTTCTCAGTACGTGAGGGCCTGTTTGGAAAGCCCAATCTCCGCAAACAGCTGACTGAAGATACTGCAAGGCCCTGACCACTAGCCAGAAGCACCCCAGTCCAAGAGGCCTTACCTGGACTGAGCTGCCCTCTGCCTTCTGCAACACTTGCTTTGCAAGGTCCTGCTGCAGAGCCACGAATGTGTGCAGGATCTGGCCCAGCCACTGCATGGTCAGCTGGTGAAACTGGGGGAGTTCAGCCACTAGCATGGAGTTGAGAGCCTGGTACGTGTGTCGGGTTGCCTCCTCCTCATAGGTCACGCTGCCCACCTCCAACAGCTTCTCTTCTACCCTCTCAAAGTCCAGCAGTTTGTCCAGACGTTTCTTGATCAGGTTCTGCGGGCCAGCTAGGGTTTTGGCCAGGCTGCACAGCGGCCGCCATACCAGACCTTCCAGCCGCTGTTTCTGTGGGGAGAGTTGAGCTTAGAAGCCTTGAAAGGAGGAGGCAAACAGTGGGAGCAAGAGAAAGGGCTGTGGAGGCAGGCAGGCCTAGGTTCCAGTTCCAGCCCACCAACTAGCTGTTATTTAACCCCTCTGTACCTCAGTATTCCCATCTGAAAAGTGGAAACATGTATGAGAAATCAGCTTAGCAAAGTGCCTGGCAAAGAGTAAGCAATCAATGTGTGCTCATTGTTAGGATCATTATTCTGCAGGATAGAGAATGGTGGTCAAGAGCATGGTTTAGGGGGCTCAGATCTCAACTTGCCATTGATGATCTGTATGAGTTGGGAGGTCACCCTTTCTGAGCCTCATCTAAGGAATGGAGCTGTTAATAGTTTCTACCCCATAAACCATGTTGGGAGGATTAAAGAGTTTAAGACTACAAAGAGCTTAATATGTATATGAAGGGCTGGCAGATAGTGAGACTCAGTAAAGGTTATAACCAGTCAGTTTTGACTCATGGCAACTTTATGTGTATCAACATAGAACTGTGCTCCTCAGGGTTTTCAATGGCTGAACCCAAAAAGTTGGGGAAAACCCCCAAAAGTTTTTTTTTTTTTTTTTTTTTCACTTTTTCTTGTGACTTGAGTAAAGGCTTACAGAGCAAATCATCAGTTTTACATTCAACAAATCCTACACTTTGTTTCATCTCAATGATTGCAATCCCCTCCATGTAATATCATCTATTCTACTTCCTCCTTCTTTCCAAACCTTTCTGAACTTTGTCCTTGGATAAATGATGCCCTTTTGCTCTCGAACGGTTAACCACTCCTTGGTGTATGTACCTCACTAGTGTTGTTCCCTCTATATACTTATCTACAGCTTCAATGAAAATTAAGGCACGGTGATGAACATAGTTTTAGACTTGAAGGGTGACCAAGAGACTGGGTTCACCAGTCTCTGACCAGTAAGACTGGTCTTTTTAATGATTTTGAGTTTTGTTCAACATTTTCTCCCACTCTATCTAGGATTTTCTAATGTGATACCTTTAGGAGCAGTTGGTAGTTGTAACCAGGTACTATCTAGTTCTTCCACCTCAGTGTCATCAAGATGGTGTTCACATGGACTGTTTTCAAGCATCTTCAATTTTTTATCATTCCTCTTTCCTCTGGACAGGGAGAGGCCAGAGTTGCATGCCAGATGGCCGCCCATGAGTTTTAAGATCCCACTGATTACTCACCACAAAAGATAGAGTAACTCTGTGGAGTATGTTTTGCCAATTGACTGTGGTGTCCCCATTAGTGGCTGATTTTTCATAAGTACCTTCTTCTAAGGTACTTCTGGGTGAACTCAATCCTCTAATCTTTTGGTAAGCAGTCAAACTCATGAACCACTGGCACCACCTTAGCCCTCCTAATAACCACTATTGTTGTTAAGTGCCATCAAGTCAGTTTCAGCTCTTAGTGACCCTGAATAGAGTTTTTGAGGAGCAGCTGGTGGGTTTGAATACCCAACCCTGTGAACCACAAGGTTCAGCAACCCAGTGCTTATTCTACAACGCTACACCAGGATTAGCTGGTATAATTTTGATCAGCAAAACATAATAGTAATAATCTCTGCTTTGCCAAACACCCAGACTGGTTATGGATGAGACAATCACGTAAGGTGTGTGGCTTCTTATTATTATCATGATAGTCTCTGCCACCTACCTAACAAAGAAAGGGGAATAGATGTCCCACTTACAAACTCCAGGAAAACCTCGAGCTGAAGCTCTCTCGCCAAATAGCAGTACTGTGCCACAGGCCCCTCAGGGATGTCCAGATCACATTCATGAGGCCTGAAGCGGAGGAAGGCCTGGTTTCGGACAAAGGAGAGACATCCAGTCACAGCCTGTCATTTTTTTCCAGAGTCGTCCCACACCAGAGCCTCCAAGAGGTTGTCCAGTCTCTGTACACCTGCAGGGACACAGCCAGCCAGTCCTACCCTTGTACAGTCTGGACGACTGGAAGGCACTTCCACAGAGTGAGCCAAGGTATTTATCCCTATTTCAGTGTTTCCCGAACCTCACACATTGGCCTGCCACCTTTGTGGGGTTTGACATGTTCATATCCCATGTGTTCTATTAATATTTCTCTTAAAATCAACTAACTATTCCTATTTACACTTTTTAAAACTTTATATATGTATATATGTAAGGACAGACAGATGTGTGTTGTGTAATGCTGCTGTTGTGTGCCAGTGAGTCAATTCTGACTCCTAGGGATCCTATATGGCAGAATAGAGCTGCCTCCTAGGGCTGTAATCTTTAAGGCAGGAGATTGCCAGGTCTTTCCTCCTTTGGAGCTGCGGAATGGGTTCAAACCACTGACCGTTCTCTCTCTCTCTCTCTGTCTATCCCTCTCTCTCCCACCCCTTCCTCTCTCTACTGATGCATATTGTTGTTGTTGTTAAGTGCCGTCGAGTCGGTTTCAACCCACAGCGACCCTAAACAGGGTTTCCGAGGCTGTAAATCTTTACGGGAGCAGATCGCCTCATCTTTCTCCCACGGAGCAGCTGGTAGTTTCGAACTGCGGACCTTGTGGTTCGCAGCCCGATTTGTAACCACTGATGCATATTACTCAGCTATAAAAAGGAATGATGTTCTATTATATTAAAATGAATAAACTTTGCAAATATTGGGCTAACTGAAAGATGCTAGGCAAAAATGGCAAAAATTGTATGATCTCACTTATATGAAGTATCTAGAATAGGCAAGTACATAGGGGCAAAAGTTTATGAGTAGTTACCATAGGTTTCTGGCAGCGTAGTTGGTTATGTGTTGGGCTACTAATCTTAAGGTCAGCAGTTTGAATCTACCAGCCACTCCATGGGAGAAACATGAGGCGTTCTGCTCCCATACAGATTTACAGCCTCAGAAACCCTATACAGGGTCACTGTGAGCTAGAACTGACCCAGCAGCTCCCCACCACCACCACCATGGGCTGCAGTGTGGATTTACTGGTTAATGAGCACAGAGTGTTGTTTGGGGTGATGAAAAAGTTTTAGAACCCAATAGTGGTGATGGATCCAAAACACTGTGACTATAATTAGTGCTACTGAATACTACACTTAAATGGAAAATATCATGCTGTATATATGAGGGGGAGTCAAAAATGATGCATACTCCGGTTATATTAAAAAGCCTGTCCATGTCCAGGACTGATGACAACACAGAGCCTGCATCTGAAATGCTTCTGTCAAATAGATGAGTGACAGTGGATTATGTGGCAAATCATTTTCAAATTAGCCGTGGCTCTGCCTATGAAATAATCCAAGACAGACTTGGCTCTCAAAAAGTTTGTGTGAAATTGATATGGAAACAACAACCAGGAGAGCATAAAGAGAAGCGTTTGGACATCTGCAAACAAAATTTGAAGATACTTGAAGGAAGGTAAAAGTTTCTTTAAAAAATCGTTACTGGAGACAAGACATGGATTCATCACTATGAGCCTGAGAGTAAATGGCAGAGTATGGGTTGGAAACATCCTTAGTTGCCAGTCAAGAAAGAGTTCAAAACTCAACTATCAACTGGAAAATTGATGCTTATGGTTTTCTAGGATTCTCAAGGACGAGTATTGGAACACTGCCAGGAAAAAGGTTCAACGATCACAGTGCTCATTACAGTGAGATGCTCACTGAAGAGCTGAAGCCTAAACTTCAGATTAAATGCTAAGGACTACTATCCAAGGGTGTTGTGATCTTGCTTGACAATGTACATCCACACACCTCTGCCCACACTGTTGACAAGCTGCAAAAACTTTCGAGGTGTTAACGCATCCCACCCCTCTCCCCATAGTCCTGATCTTGCTCCATTGGACTTTCACCTGTTGGATCCCCTGGAAGCAGCCCTTGGAGAACAAAGAAGTGAAGACAGCTATGCTTTCGTGGGTTGTAGCTCAGCCTAAAACATTTCTAAATAAGGAAATACTACAGCTTGTTGACAGATGGACAAAGTGTCTTGAAAAGCAAGGAGATTATGTTTAAAAATGATGTATTTGTATTTTCTAAAAGTTGATTAAAATAAATTCTATAGCCAGAGTGTGGAAAATTTTTAATTCATCCTCATATTTTACCACAATAAAAAATAAAAGGAAATAACACCTAAAAGTTCTAATTCGAGGAGAGAAAAAAAACAACAACACCTTTATGATAGCACCACCAAACAAACAAAAAACAAATTCACCATCATTGAGTCAAATACAACTCATAGCAACTTTCTACAGAGTTTCTGAAGCTGGTGGGTTTGAACTGATGACCTTGCAGTTAGTTTATTGCTTATTGCACAGTGCCACCAGGGCTCTTTATGATGATACCACAAAGGGAATCAAACCCCAAACCAAATCCACTGCCATCTAGTCAATTCTGACTCTCATCACCCTGTATAGGGTTTCTGAGACTGCAAAACTTTATGGGAGCAGTAATCTTCCAGAGAGCCGCTGGGGGATTTCAATCTCAACCTGTGGTTAACAACCTAACACCTAACCCACAGTGCCATCAGTACTCCTTCTACAAAGGGAAAGCCAATGATGATTGCCATAAATAGATGTATGAAAAATAATTGCCATCAAAACAAAACAGTATTATTGAATCCTGCCAAAGACTCCCAGGCTCAGGCAAGACATAGCACGAGGAGGATTAAAAGAAGGATCAGTTTCTCACTACGTGACTCCACACTGTTTAGCAGTTTATTTCTGAGTAGTCATGGGAGTCTTACTCTGGGAAACACAGCACTAATGTTTCCAAATATCCACCCTACCCTGCAAAGCCAGACTTCTCATCAAAGTCCAATACCTGCAGGCCCTGCCATGCTTTTTCCTGAATGGCTCAGAGCACTTTCTCCTCCTGCTCACTTCACCAGAACAGGAGCCCGGCTGTCCAGATCTGGTTTCTACAGGTCCAGGAAGGAGCATGATGGAGCAGAGGGATGTGACCTCCCCGGAGGAAGACTGCATGACGACCTCCCTCCTTCTACACACTTCCATGAATGCTACACAAGATCCCAGTTCCCAAAGATGCTGTTGTCTCTGAATGAGCTGTTTTGTGCAATTGGACTCAGCTGAGAAGGGACCACATATGGGGGCAGGGTGTGTGCAGTGAGTCAGCAGTAACCACTGTACTGAAGGGGAGATTTTGGTGCAAGTAATGTGATATGCCAGATGGAGATGCAAGTTGGTGGCCCTGTGGGCTGCCTTTAGTTTGTAAAGAAATATTTTCTAGGGCCTGCATGACATTTTATTTTAATTCATTGCTCACATTTACAAAAAAACAAATCACCTGGATGTCCAGTTTTCTGTGTTTTTACCTCCTTAAACTTAGATGAACAGCCACACCAGGCCCACATTCCCAAAGAGTAACAACCGGCCAGCATGATGTAGTGGATATCCCTTTAGATTAATTTGTTCATTCATTCAGGTTTCAAATATTATTATCAAATACACTTGTCTCAATGGTATCATCTGTCTGGTCCTTTCAAGTACCCAAGTCTGTGACCAGGGTCCCTCAGGAGGGCTCTGACCACAGTGAATTTCGACACTATCCGGTTGGAACCTCGTTCCCTGAGAGCTCAGTGGTCTTATGTCCTATAAGCCACGGGAATAGTACTAGCAGATGACCTCATCTGAATGGATGATGTCATCCATTTGGTTCCTGTAGCTGGTGCCTTTGCCAGTTTGATGGTATGACATGTCTCCTGCCCGGGGAGCCAGACCCCTAGGCCCCATCCATCATTAAGTGCAGATCCTCACCTCCAGGTTATCCAAGTAAACAGCCACGTTGCTCTTCAGCTCAGTCACACACAATGACACCCAGTGGAATCTCTCTTCCAAGTCATCAAATTCCTTGTCTTCCGTCTGAAAGTGGTCAGTTACACATGTGAAGGCAGATAAGAGCCACAAGGGAGCAGTGTATACCTGGTGTCTGCATTTCAAGTCCTCACTGGAGATCACCTTTCCATGAATCTGTCTGATCCTCCAGTCTCAAAGTTGAGTGAGATGATTAACTTAGTAGTTTTGGATTCAGACAAAACTGGTTCATTCATCTGCTTCCTAATTGTGTGACCTTGGGTAAGTGTTTTACTTTCTCTAAGCCTCTTGTTTTCTCATCTGCAAGATGAGGTTAATAAAAACACCTGCTTCATTGTGAGCTCAAATAATGCCTGGCTCAGAGTAAGTACTCAACCAACTTGACCTACTATGGCAGATATTGGAGGACAGTTCTTTGCCTAGACCCAGAGACCAGTTCTTCTACTCTATAAAGTGGTCCCAGAAAAAGATTAGCACAAGACACAGTGGTATAGCCTTAACCTAGTTCTTCTGAAGCAAGTTGGAGTCCCAACACTGACTCTACATGGTTGTGCCAAGTTGGGGAGTCACCTCACTCCCTTAGCCACAGTTTCTACATTTCCAAAAGGAATTTATCCCCCTTGCCCTCCCCACTGCACAGGGTTCCAAGCCTTAAACTCACTCTGGGTACTAGCCCCGCCTCCTGTTTCAGCAACTGGCTCAGCCGGGTGGTCTTCTTGGTGAGTGTGTGTGTGTTGATGCGGGCTAGCCGCTCCCGGAGGGTCAGCTGCTCCACTCTTGTGTACTTGGATGCTGTACAACAAAGAAGCACGAGAGCACAGTGACCAAAGCCTACCACAGACAGTGAACATTCCAGACATAGCTGCTGAGCATCTGACCCACCCCCCTGCTCTATCAGAAGCACATCCAATTAGAAGAGGGGTTTGTACAGAAAAATTCAGAGTCCTCAGATTGAGTTTGAGTCCTGGATGAAGCGCCTCTTACCTGCTTCAGTTTGGCAAGCCACCACGTGCTGGGGGCTTAGATTCCTCATCTGTAAAATGAGGCCAGCCACCTCACAAGGTTGCTGAGAGGATGGCATAAGATAAGGAGTCTGAATGTACTACCTAAAAGACAGGCACCCAGGTGAAAGGTGAGTTGCTAGTGTTAGCCCGGCCAGGCTGGGAACTTCACGTCTCAGCTCCTAGCTCATGCTTTCTACTGATCTGTCCACCTAGGTGGAGAAGCAAGTGGGAAAATCCAAAGCTAGCAGATGTAGTCTGGTGTGGTGATGAAGACCCCAGGCCTGAGCTGGAAACCTGGTTGTCACTTAGCAGCTCCGTGTCACGGAGCAAACCACTTAAGCGCTTATTTTACCTGACTCTGAAATGGGGCGACAGTGCCAATCTCAGAGGGCTGTTGACAAGGACCAAACAAACTAATAAATTATCATTGTTATAGTGTCTCAGTTGCGCAGATGAGTTTCTCTATACTTGGGACTGCTTCATTGTTCAAGTCTTTAACAACTTCAGAGGCAGGGTGTCTCCCCTCCCCAGCATTCATTTCATTTCTCCTCCATAGTACAACACCCTTATGGTTTGGATGAGTTGGATCTCAACTAGGTGTTGACTGATATAAGCCAATCCATACAATATCATCCCATTGGCCACAGTGACCGACTCAAAAGAAGGTACATAATCCAGACCTAAGCCAATCAACACCTGCATGACATTTTCCTAACCATGGTGATTGGTGAGGGTGGACACATGACTCAAGCATAGTCTTATCAGAGTGAAACTCAGATTTAATTTTGATGACTAAGAGGTGGTATAGTAAACAGATGTGTCTTGGAACAGAAATAGTCACTTACTATGATGAAGGATATCATGTTTGGTAGGGCAGATGGTCAGAGAAAAAAAGGAAGACCCCCAGCGAGATGGACTGACAAAGTGGCAGCATTAGTGGCCTCAAGTGTGACAATGATAGTGAGGTTGGCCCAGGATTGGACAGTGTTTCATTCTGCTGTGCATAAGGTCGCTATGAGTCAGTACTGACTCGATGGCACCTAACAACAACAACAAGATGAGGGAAGTCAGCCTGATCATGAAACTGACACACAGAAAAGATCAGAGCCAAGAGGATTATAGGGAAACAGAGGCAGCACCCTGATCAAGCCCTACCTAAGGCCCACATTACCTGTGAACTTGTGGTTATAGAAGTCACTACTTTCCCTTTATTGGTAAAGATAGTTTGAGATGAGTTGTCTGTAGCTGGAAGTAGTACCATCATCCCTGAATGTCTACATCCTTACCCACTTCTTTGCGCATCTTGTATTCATTGATGTTGGCGTTCACATCCTGGAGGGCAGAGGTAGCCCTCTGAAGGATAGGGTAGGCACAGGCATCGGGGGGTGTGTTCTCCAGGATTTTCTGCAGCAGCAATGGGTATCTGGTAACCCTCTGCAGAGGGATTACCAATAAGAAACTGAGGCCTGAGGGTCCAGCTTGTGGCCTGAGGAAGAAGGCTGATATTAGGTAAGTAAAGCCCAACTTTGAGGCACAGAGTTGGGGTTCCATTCTCAGTACTGCCACTTAGCTCACTGTGTGATCTCATACAAGTCATCCACCCTCTGTGGTCCTCAGTTTCTTCATTCTGAAGACCTAAATGTTAGATGGCTACCTAGGTAGCATAAACTGTAAAGCGCTCAGCTACTAACTGAAAGGTTGAAGGTTTGAGTCCACCAAGCTGTGGCTTTTTTTGTTATGCCCAGAATTCAGGGTCCCCAAAGACCACCCAGGAGCCATGTACCGATGCAAATACATAAGGGTTGTTTAATCAAGCTCGAGCCAGGTCTCTAACCTTATCCGACATTTCGGAATAGGGAAAGAACCCCGAATTCATTGTCTGCAGGGTTTTTATAGAATTTTCAAACAGCTCAGGTTTCTCAGCTTTACAATCTTTGGATTGGTTAACAATTGGAAAACTATGAGATGTTACAGTTTAATTGGTCAGGACTGGTGGTCTTTGTTCTTAGGCTAGGGTAAAGGAAAACATCTGGCCTCTGGCCTTGAGCTGCCTGGCTATTTATACATATATCATTTTCTTGGAGCTAGAGTACGTGTTCAGGCTAATGTACAGAATGGAGATTGACCTTGACTCTGGAGGGAACTAATAACTGAGGCCTTGTCTATTTAAAATGCTTTCCTGAGCCTGACTAGAGTTTAGTCAAGCAGTTTCTAGGTAGGCAAAATCAGGTAAAATCAGTTTGGTCCTTACACTTTTTCTTGAAAGGACATGGCCAATGAAACTTCTATGGAGTGAAGCTCTACTCAGACACACATGGAATCAGAGTACATTGGAATAAACTCAATAACACAAGACTTGATTGTCTGTTTAGAGGTTGGACGGGAGGACATGGTGGTTTGGTGGTAGCATTCTCATTTTTCATGCAGAAGATTCAGGTTTGAATCCTGGTTAACACATCTTGAAAGCAGCTGCCACCCGTCTGCTAGTGGAAGTGGTGCTGCTAACGCTGAACAGGTTTCAGCGCAGCTTCCAGACTATGACGGACTAGGCAGAAAACCTAGGCAATCTACATCTGGAAATCAATCAGTGGAAGCCTATCCATGAGGTCACCATGAGTCGGGGGCTGGCCCACTGGGCACTGCCAGTTCTCACTTTACCTTCTTTCTGGGCCTTGGTTCCCTATCTGTACCAAATGCAATGGTGGCTTCTCTGCTTTCATCAACACCTCAACAGCAGACATAGCTAACCTCTCCTGTCTTGAAACACTCTCCTTTTGGTCCCTTAGAAGCCCTCTGTCCCACTTCCCTAGACCCACAGGCTGCTCTCTCTGCTGACTTCTCTTAGAGGCAAGGTGCCTGGGGCCACCCCTCTCTCTCCATTCTCTCTCTCTGGTGACTTCCTTCAGTGCCAGGCTTTAGACACAACCTAAACCCAGACTCCACCTTCAGCTTCCACTCACAGCTCTAGACACATATTTAACTGTGTACCTTGCATCTGCTTGGCTATATCCCCTACACAATGCTACATATTGGGCATCCACTCCACATTTCATTTCAAGAAGTGACTCGGAAGCTTTAAAGAAAAAAAGTTTAAAACATATCATAGGAATTTAATTTTTAGATATGCATTCAAAATCGTTAGGGATAATATGTCATAATATTGGTGGTGGTGGTTGTTAAGTGCCGTTTTATCAATTCTGAGGAGTGGCTGGTGAGTTTGAATCACTGACCTCACAGTTCAAACCAACCTGTGGTTCAAAACTTACCCTGCAGTGCTACACCAGGGCTAGTTTAGCATAAAAATGGATGAATAAAACATAGCAAGAAGACAATACTTGTTCATTTCGGTGAGTATTCATTACATTATTCTTATTCTATGGAGTCCTTGTGTGGTGCTGTAGAATAAAGCACTGGACCACAAGGTCAGTTTGAACTCAGCGGCACATAACAACAACAACATTCTATTTCTCTATAGGTTTAATATACCTTCTCTAGGAAGATTCAACAACACTGTTTTCTGACCTCTCTCCTTTGACCTCTTATTCTTCTTCCTATTAAAAGTCTCCAGACCAAATGTCCAGGAAAGATCATGTGGTCAAAAATAGACAAGGTAGGTGGAGCTCCCTCAGAGCTGCAAAGGGTTGGGAGGAAGGGTGGCAATCAGTGAGATTACCTGGAAGGACATGCCTGTGCTGACCCTCAGCTCTCACCACACATTTTCTGGAGCTTGGCTAACACATGAGCTAACAACAATTGATAAGTAGCTACAAAACTTGACACCCTGGGTTTAGCACTTAGCTTCCATGAAAAAGAGCCAAATGCCTCCTAAACTTTCAGTTATGAGGATCATGACAAAATACAGATAGCACTGTGAAGAATGGATATTCTGGACATTTAATTGTGTTCATGAGGAACTTGTACACAGACCAACAGGCAGTTGTTGGATGAGAACAAGGAGATACTGAATGGTTTAAAATCAGAAGTGTGTGCAAGAGTTGTATTCTTTCACCGTACTTATTCAGTCTGTATGCTGAACAAATAATCTAAGAAGCTGGATTATATGAAGAAGAATATGGAATCAGGATTGGAGGAAGACTCATTAACAACCTGCAATAATCAAATGGATATAACCTTGCTTGCTGTAAGTGAAGAGGACTTAAAATACTTACTGATGAAGATCAAAGAATACAGCCTTCAATATGGGTTGTGCCTCAGTGTAAAGAAAAATTAAAATCCTCAAAACTGGACCAGTAAATAACATCCTGACAAATGAGTAAAGGATTGAAGCTGTTTAAGACAATCAACACGCATGGAAGAAGCAATCAGGAAATCAAACCAAGTATTGTATTATGCAAATCTGCGACACAAGACTTCTTTAAAGTGTTCAAGAACAAAGATGTCAGTTTCAGGACTAAGGTGTGCCTGACCCAAGCCATGGTATTTTCAATAACCAAATGCATGTGAAAGTTGGACACTGAATAAGGAAGATAGTAGAAGAACTGATGCTTTTGAGTGGTGTTGTGGTGTTGGAGAAGAATACTGAAGGTACCCTGGACTGCCAGAAGAACAAACAGGTCTGTATTGGAAGAAGTATAGCTGGTGTGCTCTTTCAAAGCCAACATGGCAATACTTGTCTCTAGTAATTTGGACATGTTATCATCAGGAGGGACCAGTCCCTGGAGAAGGACATCATGCTTGATAAAGTTGAGGGTCTGCAAAAAAGTGGAAGACCCCAACCAGATGGACTGGCACAATGGCAGCAGCAATGGGCTCAAGCATAACAACAATTGTGAGGCTAGCACAGGACCAGTGTTTTGTTGGTCAGAACCAACTTGATGGCACTTCACAACAGCCTCCTGGGTACAACTCTCAATTCCCCAAACAGAGGGAAACGTTCTCAAGGAGATGACCCATCCCTTCTCTACAGTCACCCAGGAGCCACGACAGACTGCAGGCAGCCTCTGACATGGATAGGTTTGAGTCATTTGGACAAAATATTTTATTCAGTGTTTCAAGTAACCAATAAAAACTGAAAATTTCCCAACAAAAGTCACCAGAGCTGGGAGACTATGGGAAACTGATGCTCTTGATAGAAGATCTTTTTGGGGAGCCTTTTGGCAATCTGTTAAGTGTACAAACTCTTTGTTCCACCAATCCTACTCCAAAAGTTAGCTACAGAAATACCAAATTACAAGCTCAACTGAGCAAGGATCAGAAGTTATCCAGCAGTTGTTTATGACAGTAAAAATTAAGCTGTGAAAAACCATGGAAGAGCCTAAAACACTTACCAGTACTTGAAACAACTCAGTTTGAAAGGTTGTGTATCATATGATTCCCAACCCAATGCCAATGAGTTAGTTCCAATTCACAAGGACCCGGTATAGTGTGCTAGAAGCTATAAATCTCTATGGAGGGGGTGGTATACACTAGAAAGGGAAGGAGAAAGGAAGAACAAGGCGGATGGGAGAACAGTTAGGCAGCTATGTTGTTTGTTGTGAGTGCTGTCAAGTAGGTTCTGATTCATAGCGACCCTGTATAGGGTTTTTGAGGAGCAGCTGGTGAGCTTGAACCGCCAACCTTGCGGTTCATATGGCTTTGCAGTCTGGAGCATTAACCCACAGCACAACACCAGGCAGGTATACATGGGCTAAATAGGACAGAGGTAAATAATGATGTAAGTACAACCTTGGAACAACAAGGCTCTGGGATACAAGGATTGAGGCATGGTTTCAATGAGTAGAAGTGGGTTAATAATGTTAAGATGCTTGGCTGTCTTTTGAATCATGGTTTCTCTTGCATACCATTGTAAAGGAGACACTTGAGGGGGAGAGAAAGGAATAGTCAGACACATCACCATAGAAAGCTTGTAAGTCCATCTTCAGCTTATAACTGATTGGAATACCTAAACTGGGGCTAGAACTTGCCCAGTGAAGGAGGCTTCCTGCAGAGCCTTTGCATTGCACAAGACCATAGGTGGAATCCTAATCACCATCCAGAATCTTCTGAGGTGGGACATTTCCACTTGAAAGGTCAAGCAGACCAGCCTGGAGCAGCTAGAACAGAAGATAGTTCTTGAATGAAAGACCAGCAGGAAAAATCAAAAACAGTAACAGAAATCTGATTGACAACTACAAGAACAAGCAAGGTGTTCCCCCAGGAGCCATCAAGGCAAGTGGTCAGGGCCCCTCAAGGCAAACTCCCTTCCAAAACTAAAACTTAAGGAGAACACATGTGGTCTTGTTGCTGACCACGTTGGTAACCGATAAGGGGAAGTGAGGGGAAAATCAGCAATGAATTTGTGAGCTAAGTCTGACCTCATTCAATAGACTCCTGTTAACCTGGGTTGAGACCTGGTTGTCCAGCAGTATGATGAGACCTGGGGACTCCTGGGCCCAGGGACAGGGACATGGCCCCAGAGGACTAGAACAGAGGGAGTGTGAAGCGTATAGCTGATATGCAGTGAGGGGAGATGCACAAGAACACCCACACTTGCAGATAGTATCCATTTGACCTGTCTTCAATGGCTGGATAATCAGAACATGACTAGAGGAAGAAAGAAGAGGAAAAAAAGGAGTAATCTGCTACAATTTGATGAACCTGACCTATGCTTGTGGATGCAGCAGGGCAAAGTAGTGAACAAATCTTTACAGTGAGGATCATTCCCACCCCCTTGGTACACAGGGTTGACAAGGATGGGTGATTTAGACATTGGCTACCCAAAATGGGGGGCTACAAAGGCAAGAAGTGACTGCTTACAAGCTTTCAATAGGGAACCTAGCTCCAGAGGGTACGGGAAAAGGTAGAATCTTCACTGAGTGGGGCTGATGAAAGGTGATGGGGATAAGACTCTTGTGATTCAATAGGGAATGATTGTTATAGAAACTGACTATATGGGTTGGAAATGTAAAGGTAGATGTTTTTGTAACAAAAGGAGGGGAGTGGTTGATTCTGCAGTCCAGGAGCGGAAGTCTCAGGAACCATCAAGGGAGAAAAGCGAAGTGCAGGACTCTATCCAGAGAAGCAGTAATACTAGGGATGGAGGCAGAGGCGATGACATGGAGAGATGGGACGGCTGGGGACTCTAAACTCAGGGAAGAAGAGGGGCTGTGTGCTGGCAGTTGGAGGGCAGGCTTGTAGAGTAAACCCTTTAGTTGTTTGATGATGCATGTGGGGATTGCAACCATTGCAATGAAATTAAATACGATAGGATGAATGCAAAGCTAATGTTCTCCTATGTAAATGATCACATAATTCACAATAAATCTTTAAAAAAAAAAAATCTCTATGGGGGCAGAAAACCACATCTTTCTGCTGCAAAGCAGCTGGTGGGTTTGAACTGCCGACCTTGTGGTTAGCAATCCAGTGCTAATCTTATAGCACCATAGCAGGATTTCAAACCATTAACTGTAGTTGTTAAGTTGTGAGGAGTAGTTGGTGGGCTTGAACTACTGACCTTGTGGTTAGCAGTCCAGTGCTGATTATACAGTGCCACAGCAGGACTCCAAACTGAAAACTAGTTGCCAACTCAAAGTGACTCTATGTGTGTCAGAGTAAAGCCATTTCCCTTAGGATTTTTCAATGGCTTATTTTTCAGTAGATCTCCAGTTGTTGTTTTCAAGTGCTTCAGAATGGACTTGATCCTCCAACCTTTTGGCTAGCAGCTGAGTGCGTTGACCATTTACCACTCAAGGGACTCACCTTAAAAAGCTATGGCTCAGTCTCCTGAGCACGCTCTGTCTCTCTCTTACTCTTTGTCTATTTGTAAATATTTAGAAGGAAAATGCTAACTACTGGAGGAGGGATGGGGAAATGGGAAACGCAGTGAGACAGCCTTTTCTTTTCATTTTATATACTGTGCATTGTTTGAATTTTCTTTTTCTTTTCAGTGAGCATACGTTACGTACATATTTAAAACAAAGCAATCAGTGTCTTCTCTGAACACTGCTGCCTCAGCCATCACTCGGAGACAGCAAGTACTGTGCACAGAATTGATCTATGTCTTCCAAAATGATACCATTGTTGTGTGCTGTAGAGTTGCTTCCGACTCATAGTGACCCTGGAGAGGGTTCCCAAGGAGTGGTTGGTAAGTTTGAACTGCTGACCTTGTGGTTCAAACCAACCTCGAGGGTGAGTGTTTATTCCACCAGGACTCATTATACATTATACCATTGGAACAGCTCTTTTCAAGGCAGAGTTCCTGTAGGTTAGGGTGCCAAGGTAAGACCTTTGATCATTTGCCTAAGAGACAGGATCAAGGAAATACCCCACCCAGTCACTACCTAAATAAAGGGTGGAAGCAGCATGCATTCTGGAATCACAAAGACTCTAACTCAACAGTATCTTTGATCCTAATCATCCAGCTAGGCAAGCTCCAGGAAAAGCAGCTCAGGATCATACCACCAGAAAGCCAGGATTGTTGTTTCAAGAGGGAGGAGCTCCAAAGCCATGCTGACAGGAAGTGTTTCCTGTGACCACCATGTAAACAAGCTCTCCTGGTGGAAAATGAGAGACCTGTGGCTGGAATTGAGTCTGAAAATGTGTTCCAGACACACGGGAACCTAACCAAGTACAGCAAAACTGACCTGCAGTTGATCTCAGGCACGTGAGTGAGCTCAGCCAAGACCTTAGAGAAACATTTGGTTGAGCCCAGCTAAATTACTAACATGCAGAAGTGTGATCAAAATAAATGCTTGTTTTAAAACCATTATGCTTTGAAGTGGTGTGTTGCACAGCTATAGCTACTTGATTCAACAACAGTTCACTGAGGCTGGACTGCAGCTGCACGTTGATATAGGATCTTTGCTCCCCTGTTTGCCGCAGACTTCACTACTCCCTATTGTCCCACATTTGGTAGCATGCTTCCCTCATTTCTGTTACTCATCTGACTCCTACTAGAAATTGGTTTAGTGGTCCTTGCAAAAGTCTAACATAGCAGGATCCATTAAGGGATGAAACAGAAGGAGAAATGGGTGTGTTTTCTTTGGAGACAGAATGGGCACTGGGTATTTAAAACAGAGGCTCAGGAGAAAGAAGGAAAGGGTTGAGGGATAAATGAAAGGGTAAGGAAGAAGAGGAGGCTCCCACACAGTATGATCTCATTTTCAAAGACCTAAGTCTACATTGTCTCTCTCTTGTGTGTAAAGGAAAAAAGAACAACTTCTGTTCTTCTTGCAAGCATTGGACTGCTAACTGCAAAGACAGCAATTTAAACCCACCAGTCACTTTGAGAGAAAAAGATGAGCTGTCTCTAAGAGTCTCAGAAACCCTATAAAGCAGTTAGTTCTACTCTGTCCGAGAGGGCTGCTATGAGTTGGAATCTGCTCAACGGCAGTGGGTGGGTTCTTCCTACACTACTGTATTGTGGTTACCAGAGACTGATCATCTCTCTCCCTTCAGTGGGCTTGTTCTGAGGAAGACATGCATCCTGTTAGAACAAAATAAAGTAACACAAGTCACAGAAAAGGAAACAACATAAATGACTCTTCAACAGACAAAAAGATACTGAACTTCAATCATAATTAGATGCAACATGAAACTATTTGGGGGTACATTTTTCACCTATCATTGTGGCAAATGCCCTAAAGTTTGATAACACACTCTGCCAGTGAGGTTGTGGGGAAAGAGACACCTGCAAGCTTTGCTAGTGGGGATGTAAACTGTCACAACCATGGGGAAGATTTCAGTGTTTATCACCATTACCAAGAACATTTTTCCTTTTACACAGCAATTCCATTTCTGGAAACTCACCTTACAGATCACATTACGTACTGCATTAGGCAAATCTGCTGCACAAGACCTCTTTAAAGTGTTCAAGAGCAAAGATGTCATTTTCAGGACTAAGTGCACCTGACACAAGCCATGATAGTTTCAATAACCTCATATGCATGTGACAGTTGAATAATGAATAAAGAAGACCTTAGAAGAATTGATGCATTTGAGTTATGGTGTTGCTGTTCTTGTTCTTAGGTGCTGTCAAGTCAATAATAACTTATAGTGTGACCTTATGCACAACAGAATAAATGAAACACTTCTGGGTTCTGTGCCAATCACAATCATTGCTACATTTTAGCCCATTGCTGCTGCCACTGTACCAATCTATTTGGTTGGGGGTCTTCCTCTTTTCTGACCCTCCACTTTTCCAAGCATGATGTGTTTCTCCAGGGACTGGTACTTCCTGATAATATGTCCGAAGTATAAGAGACAAAGTCTCGCCATCCTAGCTACCAAGGAGCATTCTGGATGTACTTCTTCCAACACAGATCTGTTTGTTTTTTTGGCAATCCATGGTACTTTTAATATTCTTCTCCAACACCATAATTCAAATGCATCAATTCTTCTAAGGTCTTCCTTATTAACTGTACAAACGTCACATGCATATGAGGTTACTGAAAGTACCATGGCTTGGATCAGGCGCACCTTAGTCCTCAAGCTGACATCTTTGCTCTTGAGCACTTTTAAAGAGGTCTTGTGCAGCACATTCACCTAATGCAATACATCATTTGATTTCTTGACTGCTGCTTCCTTGAGTGTTGATGGCTGTTCTGAACAAAATGAAGTCTTTGAAAACTCAATCTTTTCTCCATTTATCTTGATGTTACTTATTGGTCCAGTGGTGAGGGCTTTTGTTTTCTTTACATTGAGGTATAACACAAAGGCTGTGGTCTTTGATCTTCGTCAGTAAGTACTTTAAGTCCTCTTCATTTTCAGCATATAAGGTTGTATCATATGTGTATCACAGATTGTTAATCTGTCTTCCTCCAACCCTGGTGCCATACAATACAGCTTTTGAATGATTTACTCAGCATACAAATTGAATAAGTATGGTGAAAGAATACAACCCTGGCACATACCTTTCCTAATTTAAAACCATTCAATGTTTCCCTGTTCTGTTCAGACAACTGCTTCTAGGTCTATGTACAGGTTTCTCGTGAGCACAATTAAATGTTCTGAAATACTCAGTGTTATCCATAGTTTGTCATGCTCCACATGATTCACACAATCCACACAAGCCTTTGCGTGGTCCATTGAACACTGGTAAACATCTTTCTGGTATTCTCTGCTTTTAGCCAAGATTCATCTGGCGCCAACAATTATATTCCTGGATCCATGTCCTCTTCTAAAACCAGCTTGGACCCTGGCATTCCCTGTCAATGTATTGTTACAGCCATTTTTAAATTATCTTTAGCAAAATTTTATGTGCATGAAATATTAATGATAATTACCTGATGATTTCCGCATTCCATTGGGTCCCCTCTCTTTGGAATGGGCAAAAATATGGATCTCTTCCAGTCAGATGGCCATGTAGCTCTCTTCCAAATTTCTTGGCATAGAGGAGTGAGTATCTCCAGTGCTCCATCAGTTTGTTGAAAGATTTCAATTTGATTCCATCTATTCCCAGAGTCTTGTTCTTTGCTGATGCTCTCAGGGCATCTTGGACTTCTTCCTTCAGTTTCATTGTCTCTGGATCATATACTACCTCTTGAAATGATTGAACATTGGCCATTTCTTTTTGGTACAGTGACTCATTTTATTCCTCCCATCTTCTTTTGATGCTTTTTGCAGATGTCATCTCACAATCTTCTTATCTTTTGTCATTAGTATCTAATTAATCAAATCTGTTCTTGAGATGATTTCTAAATTCAAGTGAGATATGTTCAAGTTCCTGTTTTGGTTCTCGTGGACTTTAAAAAAAGTTCACCCTCAATGTAAACTTATATAAGAGTAACTGAGGATCTGATCCAGTCTGCCCCTACCCTTGTTTTGCCTGATCATAGGGAGATTTTCCACCATCTGGCTGCACAGATGTAGTCAGTTTGATTTCTGTGTATTCCATCTGGTGTGGTCCATGTTTATAGTTGTCTTTTATGTCATTTAAAAAAGGTATTTGCAACGAAGAAATCATTGATCTTACAAAATTCTATCATGCAATTTCCAGCATTGTTTCTATCATTACAGCCATATTTTCTGACATCTGATCCTTTTTCTAAGGAGCTCTGATAGTGTAGTGGTTACGAATCGGGCTGTGAACCTTGAGGTCAGCAGTTCGAAACAACCAGCTGTTCCGCAGGAGAAAGATGAGGCTTTCCACTCCCGTAAAGATTTACATCCTGCACAGGGTCGCTATGAGTCGAAACCAACTCCACAATGATGATCCTTTTTGTTTCCAAATTTTGCATTCTAATCACCAGTAATTATCAATACATCTTGATTGCATGTTTGATTAATTTCAGACTGAAGAAGTTGGTGGGTGGGTGGTTGTGTGCCATGGAGTTGGCTGCCACTCATAGCTACTCTGCATAGGGTTTCCGAGGCTGTAAATCTTTAAAGGAGCAGAAAGCCTCATCTTTTTCCTGTGGAACCACTGGTGGTTTCGAACTGTTGACCTTGAGATTAGCAGCCTGACTTGTAACTTGTAACACTACCAGAGCTCCTTGAAGAAGGTGGAGGAATTCTTCAATTTTGTCATCACTGGCTTTACTGGTTGGTACATTAATTTAAATAATAGTTGTACTAACTGGTCTTCCTCGTAGGCCTATGGGTATTACCCTAGCACAGTCAGTTTTGTACTTCAAGATAGATCTTGAAATGTTCTTTTTGATGATGACTGTGACTCCATTCCTCTTCAATGTGCCACTCCCAGCATAGTAACCCATATGGTTGTCAGATTAAAAATGACAATACCAGTCCAGTTTATGCATTCCATTTCATTTTTTACAACTTTCAATTTCCCTAGATTCACACTCTGTATATTCCATGCTCTGAATATCCATGGATATTTACAGCTACTTCTCTTCATTTTGAAGTGTGCCCATCAGCAAATGAATATCTGGAAGGTTTTAATCCATTCACGTCATCTTAGTCAACTCTACTTTGAGTAGGCAGCTCTTCTCCAGTTGTATTTTGAGTGCCTTCCAACCTGAGGTTTTCATCTTCAGACCCTTATATCTGACATCATTCTGGTGCTCTTCATCATGTTTCATTATTCAATATTCTGGTACCATCTGACAGTGTTCCACCACTATTCATAAGGTTTTCAGTGGCTAAATATTTGGAAGTGGTCCGTCTCTCCTTTTTCCTAGTCTGTCTTAGTCTGGAAGCTCATGTGAAACCTGTCCACCATGGATGACCATGACCCTTCCGGTATTTAAATTATCAGTGGCACAGCTTCCAGAATCACAGCAACACGTAAGCCACCACAGTACAACAAACTGACTGATGAGTGGTGATATGGGAGAACATTAAATGTACCATGGACTGCCAGAAGAACAAACCAATATGTGTTGGAAGAAGTACAGCCAGAATGCTCCTTGGAAGTCAGCATGGCCATGCTTCAGACATATTATCATGGGGGACCAGTGTCTGGAGAAGGACATTATGCTTGGTAAATGGAGGGTCCACGAAAAAGAGGAAGACCCCACTGAGATGGATTGGCACAGTGCCAGCAACAATGGGCTCAAGCGTAGCAGCAGTTGTGAGATTGGTGAAATACCAGGCAGTGTTTCTCTCTGTTGTGCTTAAGGTTGCTACATATCAGAACCGACTTGACGGTACCTAACAACAACAATTACAGATGCACTTGTACTTGGGTCAAGTGACATATTCACGAATAATCATCATGGCACTATATGTATTAACAGAAGAATAGAAACAGACAAGACTAGTTAAATAAACTGTGGGACAGCACAGTCTGCAGTGGTGGCATAGCATGCAGCCGTTAAAAAGGACTGTTATGTATAGATGTATAAGAAACCCTTGTGATATAGTGCTTAAGTGTTCAGCTGCTAACTGAAAGACAGGTAGTTCCTCTAGCCACACCGTGAGGGAACAATGCAACAGTCTGCTCCCATAAAGATCTGCAGCCTTGAAAACCCTGTAGCCCATTCTACTTGGTCCCACAGGATCACTACAGAGTCAACCCAATATAAGGAGTTTTATTTTTATTTTTTTGCATATATGTTTGTATGTATTAAAAGGAAAAGACCTCCAAGATACACTGCAAGCAACAATAACAACAAACAAACAAGATACAAACTTTCATTTAAAAGGCAATAAAATACGAGTACATATTTGTATTTGCTTGTATGTGTATATATATATAAATAAAGGAACTCTGCAAAATATAAAGGAAATTTAAATGTTGCAAAAAAAATTGTTTTTTTAAATGTTGTTACCTTACTTTTGGGGGTATGAAGGTAGTAACTGGATGAATGAAGGGATAGATAGGATTAAGAAGAATTTTTTATAGTATAAATTTTTAAATTTTTGAACCATGTGACTATATTACCCATTCAAAAATTTAAACTTAAACAAATAAAAAATTCCCTAGTCTGCCTCCCTCCCTGGAGTTTCCACCTTTTGGTGGCAGCTCTGGGCTGTCTTATTCTTTTCCATGTGGCAGGTCTTCAGTCATTTGGCAAGAGGGCTCCCCAGGTGATACACACCTGCTCTCCTCCATTCGTGCTTGCAACACATTGTTCCAAACACCTCACTGCCGTAGCCTGTGGTAATCATGGGTGTTCGTCACCAAATGTTTCTGCCTTACCGCCTTCAGAATAGATAGTTGGAGAGTACTCCCAGGCTTCCTCGGATGAAGCCATATGCTTGTTCCTAGCTAATGAACTAAGGTTACAAATCTGGCTGCTAATCTCATGGTCAGCAATTCGAAACTACCAGCTGTTCTGCAGGAGAAAGATGAGTCTTTCTGCTCCCATAAAGATGTACAGCCTCAGAGACCCTATGCAGGGTCGGAACCGACTCCACGGCACACACCTACCACCACCACCAGCTAATAAACTATGAATAGTGATGGTTATCATTTCTGGGCTGGAGTAAGTAGTTACAAGTGTAAGACCCTCTGGAGCTCTTTTCTCTCCCACAGAGACTGTCAATATTCCAGTCAGATTGGACCCAGGTGGGAGGGTGATGGACAGCAGAGTCCCAAGTCAACTCGCAATGAGCCTGTAACATATGGAAGATAAACACCTTTGCTGTCTGAGGCAATTGAGAGTTGGTACTGTTTGTCTCTGCAGCACAAGCTGACTGATACGGGTGCTGATACTCATAGACCTCCTAAAGTCATATGAGCAGCACTGTGTAGGGATGAGACTTGAGGTCAGTGATGGTCATCCTACTCACACCACTGCCTCAATGATGCCCTGGATCTCCCGCTGCAGTTCTGGCTCCTTCCGGTATGTCTCCACCAGCAGCAAGGCCTGGCCATAGTTGGCACAGTAGACCTTATAGACGCGTTCCAACTCCTCTTGGAATTCCAAGAATAAGTTACCTGGTGGTGAAAAGGCAACGAGGAGTTATCCAAGGTGAGTGGGCCCCAATTTTCCTTGAGCACACCCATATGTCCTCCTACTTAGAACAGTGTGGCAGGTAAGCATTCCAGCTGGGGAGTCAGACCGTCTGGCTTAACCAGCTGTGTGACCTTGGACCAGTTACTTTGCCTTTCTGGGCCTCATTTTTCTCATCTGCATGCTAGAATATGATAGACTAAGTGACAGGAGACAAAAAGCTCAGGCTGGGACACTGTGGGTGCGTACTAAATGACAGCTCAATGACAGTAATCATCATGGGAACACTCATAGCTGCACAGTGCCTTACAGTTTACAAAAAGGCTCACTACCACGAGCCCATTTTACTTGACAATTTCTATGTATGACCAGTGCAGATGTGTATAATGAGTCGGCTACCAACACACAGGTGATTAGGAGTGGGGATTTTAAAGTTGGAGATAGCTAGGGCTGAAGGCCCACACTTGGGGGTCAGCATTTGACCCCTCTGATGCTCCACTTTTCTCTACTATAGAATAATAACAGTGTTATTTGTGAGGATCAAATTAAATAATATATGTAAAGCACCTGAACATAATTCATTAATTCATTCACCAAATGTCTACGTAGAGGTTTGTTTATGTTTTTTTGCCTATGTGCCAGGCAAAGGACTCCTGGTATAGTGCTGTAGGGTAAGCACTGGACTGCGAACCACAAGGTCAGGGGTTCACGTGCACCAGCTGCTCCTTGGATATCCTGTCCAGGGACACTATGAGCTGGAATCATCAACTTGATGGCACTTAACAACAACAACAATGTGCCAAGCACTGCTCTAAACTCTGCGAACAAAACAAAGATCCTGACTCATGGGGCTTCCAGTACAGTGGAGAAGTCAATAAATAAAAGGTGGTGTCTTCATTATCTGGTGCTGTTATAACAGAAATACCACAAATGGATAGATTTAACAACCAGAAATTTAGTCTCTCACAGCTTGGTGTTGTTGCTGTTAAGTACTATCAAGTCAATTCTGACTCATAGAAACCCTGTATAGGGTTTTCAAGGAACAGCTGGTGAGTTTGAACCAACAACTTTGCTATAAATCCAAATTCAGAGGGCTGGTTCTAGGGAAAGGCTTTCTCTTTGTGAATTCTGGTCTTTGCCTCCTTTCTGCATCTGTAGGCCCAGTATTCCCTGGACAACTCCATCCATCTTGGCCTCAAACTTCTTTTTGCAAGTGTCTCTGATATAATGTGCTGGAGATACAACATTGAGTCTTGCCAAAATTACATAACCTCAATTCAATAATGAGAAAAAATCTGAAAACAAACAAATTGAAGATGTCTGCAAAATAACTGGCTTGGACGATTCAGAGCATTATGGTCATGAAAGACAAAGACAGAAGAAACATTGCAGATTGAAGAAGGCTATGGTCACATGAAAGAGCACTGATGTTGCATTGAGTTAAGTGCTCGATGCCTAGCCTAAAGGTTGGAGGTTTGAACTCATTTTAGGACACAGACTTGTTGAGTTTGAACCTCCAACCTTGTAGTTAGCATGCTTAGTTCACATTGTTGTTGTTGTTGCCATCAAGTTGGTTCTGACTCACAGTGACCCTGTATTGGGTTTCTGAGGAGCAGCTGGTAAGTTTGAACTGCCAACCTTGCAGTTCAAACCGACCTTGTAGTCCAGTGCATTATCCCACAGTGCCACACCAGGACTCCTCCATAAAGATTACAGCCTATGGTGAAATACTACTCTGTAACACATGAGGTATCGATGAATCAAAATTGGCTCAACATCTAACAACAAAATGAATGGTGAAATCCTGGATTGAACTCCAGGCCAGAAAAAGAACATCAATAGGAAAACTGGCAAAATTTACACAAGGTCAGTTGTTGTTAGGTGCCATCGAGTTGGTTCAAACGCATAGTAACCCTATGTCAACAAAACAAAACATTGTTTCATCCTATACCACCCTCATAATCATTGTTATGTTTGAACCCATTAGTGCAGCCACTGTGTCAATCCATTTCATTTAAGGGTCATCCTCTTCTTTACTGATCCTCTACTTTACCAAGCATGACATGATGTCCTTCTCCAGGGACTAGTCCCTCCTGACATCATGAAACAAAGTCTGCCCATCTTCACTTCTAAGGAGCATTCTGGCTGTACTTTCAAAACATATTTGTCATTCTTCTGGCAGTGCGTGGAATTTTAATATTCTTCACCAACACCATAATTCAAAGGTATCAGTTCATTGGTCTTCCTTATTCACTGTTCAGCTTTTGCATACAAATAAGGCAACTGAAAATATCATGGCTTGGATTTTAGTTAGTCTTTAAAGTGACATTTTTACTTTTTAACACTTTTAAGAGATATTTTGCAGTAAATTTGGTAGAGTAGTGAAGAGTATTGCACTGATATTAATTTTGATGATTATACCATGAGTATGTATCTTCGTTATGCAGTACTTCTATAAAAGAAATACCAGAAATGAGTGACTTTAACAAAAAGACATTGATTGTCTCACAATTTAGGAGAAAATGTAGGGTATCAGCTGTAGGGAAGGATTTTCTTTCTCTATCGGCTTTGGAGGAAAAGTCTTGGTCTCCTTTGAGCTTCTACTTCTGGGCATCTTCCTATAACTTGGTATTTCTGTTCCTCCCATCTCTGCTCACTGGCTCACTTGTTTAATTTCTTTTATATTTCAAAAAATATTGATTCAAGATATACCATATACTAATCTTGCCTAAGGAGCTCTGGTAGTGTAGTGGTTGTGAATCAGGCTGCTAATCTCACGGTCAGCAGTTAGAAACGACCAGCTGTTCCATGGGAGAAAGATGAGACTTTCTGCTCCTGTAAAGATTTACAACCTCAGAAACCCTGTACAGGGTCATTATGAGTCAGAACTGACTCCATGGCACATAACAACAACAACAATCTTGCCTCATCAATATAAGAAAACCCAGTCCTAAATGGTATTATAACCACAGGCATGGAGGTTGAGATTTGCAGCACACATTTTGGGGGGACAAAATTTAATTCATAACAGTATATAGGATGCTAAAATTGGGGGAAGCTTGGTAATGAGCATATGGGAACTAGTATTATTTCTGTAACTTTTCAGTAAGTCTAAAATGATCACAAAATAAAAAGTTTTCAAAAATCAACACTATATAGAGACTAAAATAAGGGGGCAAAAGTGGAAACAGAAAGGGTATTCACGACAAGATCTTCTACCATCAAGGGAGGAAATGGTGGGGTGAAGAGACATGCATTCACCATAACAGGACAGGTGGGGATCTATGGACCACAGAAAGTCCAGCTGACTCTACTGCATGCTTAAGCCTAGGAATGGACTTCTGACCTGGACCACATATCTTGGAGATACATCAGATGGTGCTGAGATGTGGTTCAGCTCTTGGCAAAGACACTCACAGCAAGATGATCATCCCAGGACCAAACTCCTTCCCCAGTGATGATGCAGCCAGTTCTCAAGATAACTCCAGGAGAAGGAGCTTCCGGAATTGGGGAGAATGTGTCCAGGAAAGATGACCCTGAAACTGCAGCTAAGGTGAATCTGCATGATATGCAAGAGATCAGCCAACTGCAGAGAAGACCCTCCCGAGGAGGTGGTGTAATCAATCATGGCCGTGGAATCTAGGGTGGTTCCCACATTCACAATCCTCAGGAATATGACTAATGCCAAAGAGCTATATTATAACCAGTCTGGCCAGGGGCAGGGTTGTTTTCGGTTACTGAAGGGTGGTTGTTGTTAGTTGCCAGCTAGTCCATTCTGACTCATAGTGACGCTATGCACAACAGAACTAAACACTGCCCAATCTTGCACCATCCTCACAAGTGTTGTTATGCATGAACCCATTGCTACTGTCACTGTGCTACTCTATCTCACTGGGAGGTCTTCCTCATTTTCACTGACCCTCCATTTACCAAACATGATGTCCTTCTCCAGGGACTGGTCCCTCCTGATAACATGTTCAAACTATGAAACACAAAGTCTCGCCTGGTGCTGCATTCTTCTTCATCTACTGTAGCTTCATGGATTATTTGCTCTACATACAGGTTGAGTAAGTATCATGAAAGGATACAATTCCAGAAGGACTCACTCTTTCACTGCCATTGAGTCGATTCTGACTCATAGTAACTCTGTAGTTTCTGAGCCTGCAAATCTTTACTCGGATCAGAAAGTCTCTTTCTTCTTGTTAAGTACCACTGAGTCAGTTCCAACTCATTAACAATCCTGTATAGGGTTTCTAAGGAGCTGTTGGTAAGCAGTCCAGTGCTTCGTCCACAGTGCTCCACCAGAGGGGAGGAAATAAACCTTTATTTTGGTGCTCTAAGTATTCTTATCTCTTGAACAACTCTACTCTCTGGGAGTTTGCTTTTCTCTACCCTACTGACCGTGTGGATCATGACAAGCTATGGATAACATTGTTAAAATGGGTGCTCCAGAATACTTAATTGTGTTCATGAGGAACTTGTACATAGACCAAGAGGCAGTTGTTCGAATAGAACCAGGGGATACTGAATAATTTAAAATCAGGAAAGGCATGCACCAAGGTTGTATTCTTTCACCATACTTAATCAATCTGTATGCTGAACATATAATCCAAGAAACTGAATCATCTGAAGAAGAACGTGACATCAGGTTTGGAGGAAGACTCATAATATGCAGATGATACAACCTTGCTTGCTGAACTTAAAGAGGATTTAAAATACATACTGATGAAAATCAAAGCCAACAGCCTTCAGTATAGATTACATCTCATTTGAAAGAAAACAAAAGTCCTCACAATTAGACAAACAAATAATGTCATGGCGAATGGAGAAAAGACTGAAGTTGTTGTCAAAGACTTCATTTTGCTGGGATTCATAATCAATGCTCATGAAAGCAATAGTCAAGAAATAAAATGATGCATAACACTAAGCAAATCTGCAGCACAAGGACCTCTTTAAAATTGTTCCAAGAGCAAAGATATCAGTTTGAGGACTAAGGTGCATCTGACCCAAGTCATGGTATTTTTTATAGTCTCAAATGCAAGTGGAAGTTAGTCAGTAAATAAGGGAGCCCATAGAAGAACTGATGCATTTGAGTTATGGTGTTGGAGATGAAAACTTAAAGTACCATGGACTACCAGAAGAACAAACAAATCTGTACTGGAAGAAATATAGCCAGAATGCTCCTTAGAAGCCACGATGGCGACACTTCATCTTTCATACTTCAGACACGTTTGCTTGCTGAAAGCTAAAAGGTCTTGAAGCAAGATGTGTGAGAACTAGGGCTCTAAGACCCACAGAGCTCCATTCAAATCCTAATTTTACCTGCTTAAGTCAGGTGACCTTGGGAAAATTATTTAACCAATCTGAGTCTCAGGTTTTTCTTAAATAAATGAAGATAATCATATTAATTAACAAGTAATGATGTTGTGAGAATGAAAAGGCAATGCTGGCACATATTAGAGGATGATGGTGGTGGTGGTTGTGTGCCGTGGACTCAGTTCCGACTCATAGCGACCCTGTGCAGGGTTTCTGAGGCTGTAAATCTTTACGGGAGCAGAAAGCCTCATCTTTCTCCAGTGGAGCAGCTGGTAGTTTCGAACCGCTGACCTTGCAGTTCGCTGCCCGACTCGTAACCACTATGCTATCAGAGCGCCTTACTGCACTACAGTACTACACTACATAGACACATGTTTACATGGGTGGCAGAGAAGGCAATATACAACAAGAGGGAGGTTGGCAGAGGAAAGACGAAGGTAGCGGGAAACATAGGGAGGAATGCAAGAGTTAAAGAAAATAGAGGTACCAGTGTTAACTGATGGTACACGGAGGGGATTGCAATCATTCTCTTGAAGCTGAGTCTATGATTTGTGGAATGTAAAACTGATGATCTGCTCTGTAAAGCTTTACTCAATTCGCAATAAAAAGATTTAAAAAAAAAGACAACGTTGGGAGAAGTACTGAGAAATTATGAGGTTCACGTCAGGAAAATGCAGGTCATTCCCTTCCTTTTTAGTGATGTAGAAAGTAAGTACTCAGTGACTGGCACAGAAGGTAGGTATATTATCATGCTCATTTTAAAGAGTCCGAAGCTGAGACTCAGAGACGTGAAGTAGTTTGTGGATGGCGAAGCCTGGTCTATCATACTCTAAAGCCCCTGCTCAATGCCACTAGACTCTACTGCCCAACAGAGGACTCCTACAGCCACATGTGACTACTGGGCATTGAACCACATACAGCATGTCTAAATTGAGAGGTGCTGAAGACATACCGGATTTCACAGATTTAGAACAAGAAAACTAAAATGTCTCATAATTAAGCATTTTTATGTTGAAATATTATTTGGAATATACTTGGTTAAATAAAAGGTATCATTCAATTTTTCACCTCTTTCTTTAGTCTTCTTAGTGTGGCTCACAAGCTATTTCTATTGGACAGTGCTGCACTGCTTTCTGGTGAAATGAACCTACGCAGGAACTCCTGTGTGCATCCACAATGTGTTTGGAATCATGCGTGAGCAAAAGGACACAACTCATTTTGGAGAAAACATTCTGTAAAAGACAGCCATGCCAAAATTCAAAATCATTTTAAAATGCTGTGGTCACCTATAGAATGGGGAAAGGGCCTTCATTTTCTCGCAGGGCCAGGAGGGCACTAGGAGGATGCGAGGGGAAATGGGAGAGCTAACAGAAGTCAGAGCAGCCCCAAGCAACACAGAGTTGCACCAAGAACAAGAAAAGTTATGTGGGTTCTTATGTCTTTTTTTTTTTGGCTAACAGCAAGAAACAGGATGAAGAGGCTATTTTTTATATATTCTAATGGCCAGGGAATAATAGAGATATCAAATTTAGGAGGGACATATAGAACACCCAATTAAATTTGAATTTCAGAAAAATGATGAATCATTTTTTAGTATGAGTATGCCCCATTTGTTGTTTATCTGAAATTAAAATTTAATTGGATCTCTATTTTGGCAACCATTGGACTGCTAGCTTCAAGGTTGGCAGTTCAAGCCCATCAGCTGCTCTGTGGGAGAAGATGAGGCTGTTTGTTCCTGTGAAGATTTACAGTCTCTGAAACCCTATGAGATGACTCCCCTATGAGATGGATTGACAAAGAGGCAGCAACAATGAACTCAAATGTAACAAAAATTGTGAGGATGGCACAGAGCCAGGCAGTGTTTCATTCTGTTGTGCACAGGACACCCTATGAGTTGGAACCAACTTAATGGCACTTAAACAACAACATGAGCTGGAATTGACACAGTTGGCAGTGAGGTTCGTGTGTTTGTTTGCCACGGAAGCAGTGAAAGCAATGGATGCAGATACCACCAAGTATGCCTGGGAGACAACGTGGCATTTTGACTCTTTGCAGGTCAAGCAGAAAGACAGTGAAGCAAGCCAAAACTGTTAACAAGGAACCATGTCAAATCTTGAGCCCATAGCAAATAATGAGGCTGACTTCAGTTAAATGAAATAAAAATAGAGTTTTGATATTGACAATACAGCATCGGTGGTCAAGTTAGCAAGGCCTCGAAAACTTCTCCTTATCCAAACTTAAACCTAGCATTCCTGCAAATCAAGCCACTGAAAGAACTGACATCTATTCTGACAGTCTCCATCCTCTCTGACCAATGATACCCTGGCAGCCTTTCAACAGTAACTTGTATAAGCCAATCAGAAATAAGCTTCTTTTGCTTCTGAGTTTTGTCAGTCTAAGCCAATCTCTGCCAATCTCAGTGGCGTACCTTTCCACATGTGATTTGGTGCTACCCAATTCATGATTCTTCTGCCTGAGTACACCTCATCTAATTTGTTGCTAAGTGTCATCGAGTCGTTTTCAACTCATAGTGACCCTGTCTAGAGTTTCTGATGGGTCTGAGTTCAAGCCACCTTCGCAGTTCAAGTGGACTTTGCTGTCCAATGCATTATCCTGCAGCACCACACCAGGACTCTGCTTCATCTAATCAATTAATTTTATTATTGACTCAGTTTCTTTTGATACTTTCATGTCCCCTGACCCTTAGACAGCCTTCAGTCTGAGGCTATCTGAATTTTTACTGATGTAGTAATTATTATTAACACAATAAAGGATACATGATAAAGGATGATGACACCTAACCAGGCACATTTTCATAACCTTGTTCATTAATTTGTATTCATAGTGTTGAAGGGCAAAGATGACAGCTTGAGGACTAAGGTGAGCCTGACCCAAGCCATGGTATTTTCAATAACCTCATATGCATGTGAAAGCTGGACAGTGAATAAAGAAGACCATAGAAGAATTGATGCTTTTGAGTTATGGTGTTGGAGGAGAATATTGAAAGTGCCATGGGCTGCCAAAAGAACCAATAGATCTGTGTTGGAAGAAGTGCAGTCAGAGTGCTCCTTAGAGGTCAGGATGGTCAAACTTCATCTCTCATACTTTGGACATATTGTCAGGAGGGACCAGTCTCTGGAGAAGGATATCATGTTTGGTAAGGTGGAGGGTCAGAGAAGGAGAGGAAGACCCTCAGCGAGTTGAATTGGCCAAGTGGCAGCATCAATGGGCTCAAGCGTGGCAACAATTATGAGGTTGGCCCAAGACCGGGCAGTATTTCTTTCTGCTGTGTATAAATAAGGTTGCTATGAGTCGGTACTGACTTGATGGCACCTAACAACAAAAACATCATCATGAAAAGGGAATAGTATCTCATTGCCTTGCTATTTTAATGAAGAATTACACTTTTTGAAGAAAAAATAACACATAATGCATAGGCTTTACTCTTACTCTTCTACTATGTAGAAGTAATTCAGTGTGGCAATCTGGCAGTTCAGAGCACTGGTCAACTTCCTGGATTCAAATCCTAGCTCTGCCACTAGTGGCAAGACCTTCAGCAGGTTACTTCCTCTCTCTGACCCACAGTCTCCTCAACTGTATCTACCCTTTAAGGTTGTGAGGAGGATTAAATGAATACATGTAGATCAGAGCAGTGGCTAGCATTTAGAGAACACTTAGAAAGTAGGGTTTGGCTTGTATATTTGGGGTTTTTAAATCTCCATCATCATTTATGTCTAGGAAAGGGTGGAAGATTGGTTATGTCAAGGCCAGAGAGACTTGACTGGCCACTGCACTGGGTACTCTGACCTCCTCCTCCTCTCTGCCCCTGTACTGGGTCAAATAAAATATATCATTCAAATTTATTAGAATTTAACACTGTTGTTGTTGTTGTTATGTGCTGTGGAGTCAGTTCCGACTCTGAGGCTGCAAATCATTGCAGGAGCAGAAGGCCTCATCTTTCTCCTGCAGAACAGCTGATAGTTTCGAACTGCTAACCTTAAGGTTCGCAGCCTGATTCGTAACCACAACGCTACCAGAGCTCCTTGAATTTAACATTAGAGCACTAGTAATAGTTGTTGCACACTCCCCCTCATCCTCATCCTCTGACTCCACTAGGAAATCCTTGACCCTAGACATTCTGTCAAGTGGTCCCAGACAGTGGATGGGAAGTGACTTAAAGAGACCCACTCCCTTCTTTTTTTGCCTCACCCACCCAACCATTACACAATGAGGAAAAGACTTATATCTCTCACTTGAGCAACTGTAAAGCCCTCAATGGGTCTCTGCTTCCACGCTCTCCACCCCGTCACAATCCATCTGGATCCAGATTGTCTCATGGCTGGCTCCTTCCTGACATTCAGGTATCAGCTCAAATGTCCCCTCCTCAAGATGTTACTATAACTGCTTTATTTTCTTCAAATTACAAGTTACTACTTAAAATTGAACTGTTTATTTTCCATCTCTCATACTAACTTGTTACCCCAGCACACAGCACAGTGACTGGCTCACTCACTCATGAATGAATAAGGGAACAAATGAATGAATGAGTGAGTGAATGAATGGATATGACAGAAACTCAGACTAAAGACTCAGACTAAATACTAACCAATTTTGTAACCATGAGGCTGTCCCTCTTGTGCCTGGGCCTCAGTTTCTTCATCTACAAAGTGATTGTTGTTGTTGTTGAGTGCCGTCGAGTCAATTCTGACCCATAGCAACCCTGTATAGGGTTTTCGAGGAGCAGCTGGTGAGCTTGAACCACTGACCTTGCAGTTCAAATGGCTTTGCTGTCTGGCGCATTAACCAACAGCGCCACACCAGGACTCCCTAAAAAGTGATAGGGTTGCACTAAATATCATGGGAAAGACTTGCTAGTTCTGACATGCTGTGTTTCCAGGATACCAAAACAGACTCCCATTGAGCTGCATTTCCTTGGAATTCTGGAGACAGTTCAGCAATTCCCGCATGCTGAGAATAATCCATGGGGATCTAAGGCCAATGACTCCCTAGGTCTTTTGCTTACCAATGAGCTGCACTTGTTCCTCTTCTGTGGAGGCTGTCTCCTGCAGGTCATGAAGAAGTTTGCTGTTCACCTGGATGACATCATCGATATTTGAGAAGAGGACATCCAGATCTCCCTGGGGCAGCTGAAAGGAAAACAGAAGCCACTGGGTTCTGTAGAATTCATCTGCTGATGCTTGAGAACAGTCCAGAGTACTCACTATCATTACATGTGGGAAGACTTAGTGTTCCAATGCAATGCTTGCAAGAGATTTTAATGTTAAGATATGAGACATTATCATAACTCTACAAGAAGAGAGGAAGAGATTGATTACTCAGCATGGAAGGAAGCTGGGCTGGGGCTGCTACTAACTAACTAGTATTCTTTTTCTGTTTCCCCATCTGTCAAATGGGGAATGGAAGTTGAACTTCCTTCTAGCTCTGACAACTTGGCACCTTTAGGTTGAGATGCATTCTAGGCTCTAGCCCTACCAACTAGGTCAACAACAACAACAATGGTTTAAACAGTTGCAGGGCATTTATATGCAAGGACCAGGACAAATGTCTTGGAGATAACTTCAAGTGGAAAAGATAGCTACAGAACACTATGCTAAACTACGTCCTTATTTTTGTTAAAATAAATTAACAACCCATGTTTACTATATTTTATGTCTATTGAGAGAAATCCTAATTTCTTGAAAGTGACATGAGAGGATTTTCACCTTTCATGTTAATATACTTGAGTATTTCATTAATTCAAGAAACACTAACTGGAAGTCCATTATTCATGAGTCTGGAACTAGGAGATACTGAACTAAACACAGCCTTTTTCCTTGAAGTTGTATATAGAGTGTCTGTGTTGTTTCTGAAATCAGGAAGTATAAGGGTAAGTAAAAAAGCATTGCTACAAAGTCATAGAAACTGTTATTAAACAAAAATATTAAAATGTGAAGCTTTTGTATCCTTGCTCCTTGGAAATCCTATGCAGGGTGGCTATGAGTCAGAACTGACTCAAGGACACTTAATAACAATAACAATAAGGACTCAAACCCTGTTTCTTTGAAATTTTTGAAAAGGAAGTCTGAAAGGGTAAGACCAGGGCTGTAGGGTGGGTAGGATAAGGTTTCCCAATGAAATTCTCATAGGACAGCTCTGGTTACCCTTAAAGAACAAACAGGTACACTGTCGTAATGGAAAAAAATTCTTCAGCACAACTTTCCTAGCCTTAGTCTCACCAATTCAGTTCTTAATTTTCTTAAATCTTCTTTCTCATAAGCCCCCATGATTGTTCTGTATCTTTTGAGAAAAGCTATCAAAATCATCCCTCTGGGGTTCCCCAAAACAGCCACCATAACCTTCTGAGCTAAACACTCTGCCTGGAATTTAACTGACCCAGCACATCTCCTCAAAAGCCATTCTTTTGATTGGGCTTCTTTTTTTAAAATTATTTTTACTGGACCTTAATGAGACTGTTGTCATTGTTAAGTGCTGTTGAGTCCATTCCGGCCCATAGCGACCCTGTACAGGTTTCCAGCTAGTGGGTTTGAACTGCTGACCTTGTGGTTCACAGTCCAGTGCTGATCCAACAGCACCACACCAGGCATCCTTAATGAGACTAAGGCAAGTGTATTATTGAGAAAATTGGTCTGCTGCTATCTGATAAATGCAGAGCTATGTTTAAACGTTTTGTCTAGAATAAACCTGTGCATGTACAAACTAAACCTTAGAAGCACTACTTTTTTACTTGCCCTTGTGTATGTGTGTATGTGTGTGTGTGTACCAGTGACAACTTCTCTGTCACCATTTCCCAATTGAAACACTTAAAATGTGGGTCAGTTTAAGCAATCTTTTCTAAACTTAATAAAAGGCTTTTTATCCATTGTTTCACTTACTTCTCTGAGTTAATTATTCTTCTCCCTATTTAGCAGATGAATCAACTAAGGCTCCAAAGCAATCAAAAGTGTTATTGAAGGTTGCAAGGCCAAAAAATGGAAATACAGTTATTTCCCAACATATAACAAAGCGAGGTACAGGGATCCTCACTTACCACCATCCGCTGTTGCTGTTTGTTTGCTTGTTTTGTGATTTAGCAATATTTACTACTTATAATGTTGGAACATGTAATTTGCTGATGTTATCACTTCCAGATGTTCACTTGCTGGCAAAGATCAAATTTATAAAGATATTGATAATAAAAGCAATAATAATGAAAACTTTTAAAAAAGATATTTGACAAGTCTCCTGCCATCGCCTCCCAGGCATGGCCCAGGGCTTCACTGCACTATGGCAGCAGCACGGCACAGCACCCTGGATTTCACGCTCAGCGCCAAAGCTGATGGCGAGACCATTCTGAAAGGCCTCCAGCCCATTTTCCAGGAGCAGGGAATGACGGAGTTGGTGCATACCTGCAGGACCATGGCTACTTAGCAACCTACACCAACAAAAATGGCAGCTTTACCAATTTGAATATTTACCACCATGGATTGGTGTTGCTGGACCTTCAGAGCTGCAACAATGACGTGCAAGGAAATGGACAGTCTTTTGAACAAAGTAGACGAAAGAATGAAAGAACTGAGTCAGGACAGTACAAGGGTGAAGCGCTTACCACCCATAGTCAATGAGGGAACATCGACAGATATTGGCCCACTGCTGATGGACGCTTGGTCAAGTATGACATCAGTGAAGTGGTATATGCCAAGGATTCACCTTACCAGAACATTACAATTCTGCACTCTAACTAATTTGGAAATATTAATGGAAATATTCAATGGGAATGTCAATTTGGCAGAGAGTGATCGGGCATATACCCGGGCCATCATGGGCAGTGGAAAAGAAGATTATGCAGGCAAAGACATACTGATTCTGGGAGGTGGTGATGGGGGCATATTATGTGAAATAGTCAAACTAAAACCAAAGATGGTCACTATGGTAGAGATTGACCAAATGGTGATTGGTGGATGTAAGAAATACATGTGAAAAACATGTGACAAAGTCTTAGACAATTTTAAAGGAGAAGGCTGTCAGGTTCTAATAATAGAAGACTAGAGGTACGCCAAAGAAGGGAGGAAGTTTGATTATGTGATTAATGATTTGACAGCTGTCCCCATCTCCAGAGGAAGATGTCTCCAGAGGAAGATTCCACATGGGAGTTTCTCAGACTGATTCTTGACCTTTCAATGAAATTATTGAAACAGGATGGGAAATATTTTACACAGGGAAACTGTGTCAATTTGACAGAAGCTTTGTCGCTCTACGAAGAACAGCTTGGGCACCTGTATTGTCCTGTGGATCTCACCAAGGAGATCATCTGTGTCCCTTCATACTTGGAATTGTGGGTATTTTACACTGTGTGGAAAACTAAGCCTTGAAGATGAATGTCACTGATCATAGATGGCATCAGAACGAGGCAGGCAATTGATTGTGAATTCCTTAAAGGTTTTTATGTTTTTTTTTTTATTTTATTTTAAAAGAAGCAAATGGAAAATGTATATTTTGATGTGCTAGGGTGTGTGTATTTTGTTTGTTTCTTTTTTTGACAGTAAGCTTAAGGATGATCCAGCAGCACAATTGAGGTTGCTTCATGCACTGAACCCCTAGAATGTGATTTTTGTTACTCTGTATTTCTGTGTGGGCTGTTTCCCTCCCCCTCATTTACATTTTTATTTTGCTTTTGGTAGACTTTCCGTGTGGATGTTTGGAGGAATGAACATCATTATATTGTTCCCGAGGGAAATTCTGTTCAGAAAGTTGACTTAGATTATTAAGATTTGGTGCTTATAAGAGAATTCAATAAAATGAATAGCATTGTTCCCATTAAAGTCACAGAAGAGGAAAAAAAAGAAAAGATATTTGACAAATGTCAGAACAGACTTACAGTTGTAGTAGTCAGAAAGGAGACCTATCATGAGTCAGGGGCTGCCTGTTGCTGTTGTTATTAAGTGCTGTTAGATCATTTCCTACTCATAGTGACCCTGTATAGGGTTTCCAGGAAGCAGCTGATAGGTTTGAACCACCGATCTTGCAGTTAGCTGTCCTGTACTTATCCTACAGCGCCACTATCTGTGTTGTTGTTGTTAAATGCCATTGAGTCAGTTTCAAACCATTGCAACCCTGTATAGGTTTCCGAGGAGCAGCTGGTGAGCTTGAACTGCCAACCTTGCAATTCAAATGACTTTGCAGTCTGGCACATTAACCCACAGTACCACACTAGGGCTCAAGGCATTTAAATCCAAGTCCGTCAGAACTCACACCCACCATGCCTTCCTTCCATCAAGCCTACCCCTAGAGCTACTGTGAGAGCTCAGAAGCCTGTAAAAATCACTGTGTGCGGCCCCAACCAGGTACCTGCTGGAGGCGGCTCCTGATGTCACGGGCACAGAGTCGGAGCATGTGCAAGTAGGAGATCTCGGTGTCCATGAGCTCCTGGACCGCCAGCTTCTGATGGAGCAATGATTTGTCTTCAGAGACCCGACCTTCCCCATCTAGAGTCCCTGTCATGGAGAACGGCTCATCAGCCCCTTCACCAGCCATGTCAGCAAGTTCTAGGAGAGTCAAAGACATCACAACTCACTTTTGGAGTTCTGTTGGGACATGCTGTCACTAATTCAAAGACAACAATTCATCAGATACCCTAAAAACACCAATAACTGCAAACAGAGTCAAGATGAACTGTTTATTAGTGTCTGTGGTCAGCAGCTGAACAAGAATAAAAGGTTAAAAACAGTTGAGATAATTTTTGACATTTTAAATTCATTTCCCAGTATTCAGACAGTGTGCTTGTCTGGCTTATCTGCTACTTCCCCTCAGCTCTTGGCCCAGATTTCTTTATCTGTTTGGCTGAGCCTCTCTCCCGGCGCTTTCTTTCTCTCCATTCCCACAGCCAATGACCCCATTCAGGCTGCATGACCCATCACTTGAGCTATTTTCCAAGTCCAAATCCTTCTCTCCCACCTGTTCCCATTTGTCCTGGACATTCCTCCTGGCTTAAGCTTCCTGAAACAAGGACTAAGGTCATGTTATACCCTTCTGGGAGACATATAAAAGCTCCCTGCTCCAACCCCATTTTCCCCTTCAGACATCATATTCTAGTGAAAGAGAATTAAGAGCTTTTCTCTGTACCTGCATCTTCATGTCCTGCCTCCCCACTTTGGCACCTGCTGTGCCCCTTCCATGTCCATATTCTTCAACATTCTTCTTTTCTAACGGCTTTCCTGATCCTCCCACACAGATGTGGTTTCCTTCTCTGAAACTCCCACAACCCTTCATCAATAATGTAAAACATATGAGGGGCAAAGTTATGGACAAAACAAAACAAAACAAAAGCCCACTGCCGTTGGGTGGATTCGGATTCATAGCAACCATACACAGCAGAGTAGAATTGCCTCCCAGGGTTTCTAAAGCTGCATAGCTTCACAGAAGCAGACTGACACATCTTTCTCCCATGGAGCAACTGGTGGCTTTGAACTAGATACCTTTTGGTTAGCAGCCAAGCACTTTAACCATGGTGTCACCAGGCTCCACTTGTTGTGGACAAGATGACCTGAAAACCTTCCTACTACAAAACACCTAGAAATGCTAACTCAGCTCAAAATAACTTTCCTTTCAATTGCATAACGAAGCCTGCAACAGAATCAAGGAACTCACCAGGGTTCAAAAATAAAGAGGGACCTGAAAACAGAAACAGGGAGAGGCTGAGCTGACACAGCAGTGGCCCAAAGTGGAGGGTGTGGGTAGGGGAGAAAGCATTGCCAAGAAAGAAAAATTAAAGGCACTTAAATTGGCAAAGAAGAAGTAAAACTCTCTATTTGCAAATGATATGATCCAATACAAAGAAAATCCCAAAGACTCAGCAAGAAAATTATTGAAACTCATTGAAAGATTCAGCAAAGTGGCAGAGTACAATAGCAACATACAAAAATCACAGTTGAATTCCTTTACATTAATAAAGAGAGCTCTGAAAAGGAAGTCAGGAAAACAATACCATCTATGATACCATCACCCAAAAGATGAAAGACTTAAGAATAAATCTAACCAGAGAAACAAAAGATCTATACAAATAAAACTACAAAACATTACTACAAGGAAGCAAAAGTGACCCACAAAAATGGAAGAATATATCATGCTCGTAAATAGGAAGAGTTAACACTGTGAAAATGTCAACACTCCCCAAAGCTATCTATAGATATAACACAATCCAAATTAGGTAAAAAGATTTCAAAACAAAATCTACTACATAGCCAAAGCAGTTAAAAAATAAATAAATAAGGCAGCCTAGTATTGGTACAAGGAAAAGGAGCCTGGTAACATAGTAAATTACAAACTAGGCTGCTAACCACAAGGTCAGCAGTTCAAATCTATGAGTCACTCTGTGGAAGAAAGATGAGGCTTTCTAGTCCCATAAAGATTTATAGCCTTAGAAACCCTATACAAGGTTGCTATGAGTTAAAACCCACTCGGTGGCACACAACCACCACCACCACTGGTACAACAAAGACACATAGATCAATGGAACAGAATTGAGAATCCAGAAGTTCATCTTCAATAAAGGACCAAAACACATAAAATGGGGAAAAGATAGTCTCTTCAACAAATGATGCTGACAAAGCTGGAAATCTATTTCCAGAGAAATGAAACAAGACTTATATCTCATACCATACACAAAAGCAAATTTAATGTAAAACCTAGAACTATAAATATCATCAATGAAGAAATAGGGGCAAACTTAGGGGAACTGATAACATGGCATAAATACACTATCAAACATAACCGAAAGCACACAAACAGTAGAAAATATGAGCGATGACTAGGGCCTCCTAAAAATTATAAACTTAGGTGCATCAAAAGATTTCACCAAAAGAGTAAAAAGAGAACCCACAGACTGAGAAAAAATTTGGCTATAACTTATCAGACAAAGGACTATTCACTAAAATTTATAGAGCAATTCAACACCTCAACAAGAAGACAAATAATCCAATTTAAAATTGAGTAGAGGACATGAACAGAAATTCACAAAAGAAGATATTCAGGAAACCAACAAACATTTAAAGAAATGCTCGTGATCATTAGCCATTAAAGTAATGCAAATCAAAACAACAATGAGATATCATCTTACACCAGCACTAATAACGCAGTTAAAAAAAACAAAAACAGAAAATAGCAAATGCTAGCAAGGGTGGAGAGAAACTGGGACTCACCTACATTTCTGGTGGGACTGCAAAATGGTGCAACCACTGTAGAAAATGGTGTGGCGCTTTCTCAAGATTGTGTGGCCCAGCAATCTCTCTGCTTGGTATATATCCTCAAGAAATAAGAGCTGTGACAAGACTAGATATATGCACACCCATGTTCTCTGCAGCACTATTCACAATAGCAAAAAGATGGAGACATCCTAAATTCCCAATAAAAGAATAATGGTTAAACCAACTTTGGTGCATACAAACAATGAAATATTATGCAACGTTGAAGGATAACAGTGAAGCTGTGAAACACCTCACAACATGGATGAACCTGGAGGACATTATGCTGAGTGAAATTATTGTTGTTGTTAGGTGCCATCGAGTTGGTACAACTCATAGCAACCCTGTGTACAGCAGAATGAGACACTGCCTGGTCCTGGGTTAACCTCACAATCATTGCTACATTTGAGCCCACTGATGCTGCCACTGTACCATACCATCTCGTTGGGGTTCTTCCTCTTTTTCTCCAATCCGCCACCTTACCAATGACTTCTCCAATGACTGGTCACTCCTGACAACATTTCCGAAGTAAGAGAGACAAAGTCTGGCCACCCTGGCTTCCAAGGAGCACTCTGACTGTACTTCTTCCAACACAGCTCTGTTTGTTCTTTTGGCAGTCCATGGCATATTAAATATTCTCCTCCAACACCATAACTCAAGTGCATCATTTCTTCTATGGTCTTCCTTATTCACTGTCCAACTTTCACATGCATATTAGGCTATTGAGAATACCATGGCTTGGGTCAGGTGTACCTTAGTCCTCAAACTGACATCTTTGAACTTTAAAGAGGTCTTGTGCAGCAGATTTGCCTAATGCAATACGGTGTTTGATTTCTTGACTGCTGCTTCTATGAGTGTTGATGGTTGACCCGAGCAAAACGAAGTCCTTGACAGCTTCAATCCTTGACTTTAGGTCACACTGTATTCCAACAGATAACCTTCTCTTGAAGCTGAGTTTAAAACCCAAAATCACTGACCACATGACTATTAAGGATTGAACTGTGTCCCCCACAAATATATGTTGAAATTCTAACTCCTACATGTCTAGATATTATCTGATCTAATGTAATGTAATCACTTCCCATAATGCAACCTAATATAATCAGTTGAGGTCATACCAGCTTTGGATGGATCCTAAACCTAAACAGGGAAAGAGAGATGTCACGTGAGAAACAAAGACCTGGGTCTATCAACAAAGAACCTGTTCAAAACCCTGATTTGGACTTTTAGAATCTAGAACTGATGTGCATGAGGAAATAAATTTCTGGTTTTTAAAACCATGCTTTAGTGGTATTTCTGAAACTGTGTTGTTAAGTGCCATTGAGTCAGTTCCAACTCATATCAACCCTGTATAGGGTTTCCAAGAAGAAGCTGGTGGGTTTGAGCCTCCGACCTTGGAGTTTGCAGTTCAGTGCTTATTCTAGAGCATCATACCAGGATCCCTTTTAAACAGTAACACCAGGTAACTAAGACAAATAAATCTTTACAACGAAGGCCAAGCTTAGACCCCAAGAACATCAGACAATCAAACCATGCTCTGTTTCTTTAAAATGAATTTCAAAATATTCTTTGAAATACTGTTTTAGGAATGTAATTGATTTTTTGAATGTTGACCTACAGCAAAATTGAAGAACTCTCACTGTTTCTTACATTCAGTGTTTAGTTTATATCGAAACTATAAAAAACCAAAGGCCAATTTCACTGGCATTTCTATTAATAACAACTCCATGGGACACAGTAGAACTGCCCCATAGGGTTTCCAAGGCTGTAATCTTTATGAAACCAGACTGCCACATATTTCTCTAGTTAAGCATCAGGTAGGTTTGAACTGACCACCTTCAGATCAGCAGTCAAGTGTTTTAGCACTGTGCTACCAACGTTTCATCAGTGTTATATAAGCATACACCATATTTTTACACAAATAGTGAGAGTGTCATGGTTTTTGCAAAGTATGCAACCCCTTTGTGTATTTGCTTCCTGTGCTCTGTGTACATTATGTGTGTGCACATGTCACTTCTGTAGGCATGTTGTATGCAAAAATATGGTAATTTAAAGCAATGGATAATTCTACATCTGTAATGAAAAACAGAAACAGATAATTGCACAATGCTTGTTATGAAAAATCACCTGTCCTTTTTATTTTCCTTCCTGCCACAGCCACTACTAAAATTCAATCATTTCAGCTGATTATTTTAGTATTTTCCCTAGGATAAGCACTGGATTGCCAACTGTAAGGTTGACAGTTCAAACCCACCAGTCTCCAAGGGAGAAAGATGAAGCTTTCTACTTACGTAAAGATTTACAGCCTTGGAAACCCTTGTGTGGTGCTGTGGGTTAATGTGCTGGACTACAAAGTCAGTTTGAATATGAGGATGGTGGTTCAAGCTCACCAGCCACTTCTTGGAAATCCTATACAGGGTTACTTCGGGTTGGAACCGACACGACAACACTTAACAACAAGTACAAAAATGAGTCAGAACCAACACAGTGACAGTGTGCTTTGTTTTTGGTTTTGTCTTAAAATACCATGAGTCACTACTCTTTGAGCTTCCAATTTTAGCATTGTTCTTTGCTTTTTCACTATGAAAGGTAAGGATTTAGCTCTTTTTTATTGCACCTCCACCATATATGCAAACCCTGCCCATTATCTTAACCTCTTGATATACGTATTTGGTGTTATTGTCATGTGCCATGGAGTCGGTATTTTTGTTGTTGTTAAGTGCCGTCGAGTAGGTTCCGACCCATAGTGACCCTGTACAGGGTTTCCGAGGCTGTAAATCTTTACAGGAGCATAGTATTAATTAGATCATTTACATTACACAGACATGGTAGTGGTGGTTATGTACAGTGGAGTCCGTTTGACTCATAGCGACCCTGCATAGGGTTTCCGAGGCTGTAAATCTTTACGGGAGCAGAAAGTCTCATCTTTCTCCCGCGGAACCGCTGGTAGTTTCTAATTGCTGACCGTGAGGTTAGCAGCCTGGTTCATAACCACTACACTTCCAGAGCTCCTTTACACAGACATAAGTCTGTGTAAATTTTACTTATAAGTGAATCATGTAGTAAACTATGATTACTTCAATCTTTTCTGTTCAATTTATTAAACGAAAATTGTTATAACAATTGGCTTCTTGGTTGGTTGGTGTCTTCATTTTCAGTGTATTATCTATGTTATTGTTGTTGTTGTTATGTGCCGTGGAGTCGGTCACAGCAACCCTCTACAGGGTTTCCGAGGCTGTAAATCTTTACAGGGGCAGAAAGCTTCATCTTTCTCCCGTGGAACAGCTGATAGTGTCGAACTGCTGACCTGAGGTTGGCAGCCTGATTCGTAATTATCTATGTAATTATCCCTAATTAAGTAACAAATTCTCTACCAATAGAATAAACGTGCTCTCTTAACATTCTAGTACCTTCTGAAGTGCTTTAGTCTAGACTCTTTGCCCTCTGCCTGGAACCAGCAGTCAACCATAGGATTTCCTTCACCTCTTCCCAGAGATTCTTTTAGTTCCTCTCTAGTTGCGGGTGTCTCGAATCTTCTTTCTTGACTTACTCCTTTGTTTTAGTAGAGAACATTCTTCGATAGTTTCCTGAGAATGGGAACATATGAGGTATTCTTCAAGGTATGCAATTTCTTCTCACCATGGTTAAGTGTGGATCTCTTTTTCACTTATCATACTCTGAACTTCCTGGATCTAAAAATTCATATTTTATATATTCTGGAGAATACTCAGTCTTACCTCTTCAAACAGTGTCTCTCTCTTACTCTTTTTATTATTGCTTCTGGGGCTCATATTAGAACCTTTTTATTTCCACCTAATAACTTGGATGGCTCTTGTGAGAATTATATTGAATAGGGAAACCAGACCAGTTTCAGAAGGTTAAATACTGTATGATTCCATTTATATAACATTCCTGAAATAACAAAATTATAGAGACAGAGAACTTATTAGTGGCTTCCAAGAGCTAGAGAATGTTGGCAGGGGTTGAGGTTGTTGTGACTATAAGGGGTAACACAAGGAAGACTTTTGTAGTAAAGGAATGGTTCGGTATCTTCATTGAGATGGTAGTTACACATATCCACATATATAATAAAACAATCATGTATTTCATACCAATGTTCATTTCCTGGTTTTGATATGTAACTGCAGGAGAAAATGGGCATCGAGTAAAAGCAACAGGTATACAACTTGACTAATGTAGCTATTATCACCAAGCTGTATACTGGAAGGGGGGAGAATATGAGTGGGGGGAATGGCAAATAAAGTGTTTGATATAATTTTACGACTAAACATCAGCAAAAAATTCACCTGTTGATACTACTTAGATACAATTGAACACTTCACCGGATTAGTTTTCTTGGTTTGAAGGTTTAGGCTCCATGGGCCTGCAAGCTCAATTGGCTTAAAGTTATTTTCATACTTCAGTTCTACCACTCAGTTGGACGAGTAGCGCTTGGGATCTTAAAAGCTTTCACCCAAGATACAATAACCAAGAGACAATAACCACCCAAGATACAATAACCAGTCACTAGAAGCCTAGAACCACAGAGAATGGAGAGTCAGGAATCGGAGACAGAGGTGGACTATAGGTTTAATTGCATCCCTGAACTATCACCTCTTTACCATGAAACTGGAAGAAATGGATGGTTCTCAGTCACCATTATTGAATGTTTTGATCAAGGAACCAACAGATGGGTTCTAATGAAAAGGAGGAAAATAAGTGACTAGAACTCCGAATTCACAGGGAAACCAGACTTATTGAACCCATTGAGAATGGGGGAGCCCTGAATCTATTACCAGAAATAATCTTTAAACTTTACCCTGAAACTATCCCAGGAAGTCATCATTAAATTAAATAGTCTAGTTCAATCAATACAGAATGTTTGCCTTGAGCATCACTTGCTCATAAAGATCTATGTGAACTCAGACGGACAACATTTAACCTAAAGCCCAGGTGAAGCCTTAAGGCACAGAGCATCTAAATTAATGGTGATGTAACAATATGGGTAGACACAGTGAGAATGGGGGCACATCATTGTGAAATATGTAACCAATGTCACATGCAGCAATTATGAATTGTGTATACTGCCACTAAAAACAAAAACAAAAACAAAAAGCAAAAGAAAAAAATATATATATTTATAATCTAACCCTTGAAGAAATGGGGTGACAAGTACACAGGGCCTCCTATACTATCCTTGCACCTTCCTTGGGTCTATAATTACTTCAAAACAAAAATATATTTATAAAACAAGCAAAAAATACTAAATAGCTTAAATTACTATCTTTGCAACACTCCTAGGACAGGTACAGGTTAAAAGCCCGGGGAACAGGCTGAGTCCCTTGGTTCCACTCTCTGAAGCAATAAGAAAGCTTGTTTCTGAAACCACACTCAGGAATGTGTGGCTATAATAAGGTAAGTCAGGCACCTGCATACACTGAGAACTCTTTGCTGCCATGTGACAGACAGTTGAGAACTAGAATATGTCTGGCGTATGGCCCCCAAACCCACTGCCATGGAGCTGGTTCTGACTTATTAGTGAACCTTGAGGACAGAGTAAAGTGGCTCCATTGGGTTATATTGTTATGAGAGCACATCACCACAGCTTTCCCCCATGAAGCAGCTGGTGGGTTTGAACCACCAACTTTGTGGTTAGCAGACTAATGCTTAATCCACTATGCCAACAGGGTTCATTTCTGGCACATGTTATTTGTGGTTAAGTACCTTCAAGTTGGTTCCAATTCATAGCAACCCAGTGGAGGGCTTCTGAGGAGTGGCTGGTTGGTATGACCACTGACCTTGTGGTTAGCAGTCCAGTGTGCTAATCCTCCTAAAAGATTATCTGTTGACTTCTGCAGGTAACTCTTCTGCTACAGCTGCTGCTTCTGATTATAACAAGTTGACCAGTTACCACTGAGCCAACTCCAATTTATGAGGATCCCACATGTTTCACAGTAGAACTGGGTTCCATATGGTTTCTACTGGCTGACTTTCCAGAGGAGATCCACTGGCCTTTCTTCCAAAGTGCCTCTGTGTGAACTTGAAATTCCAACCATCCAATTAGCTGCCAATTTGCACTACCCAGAGACTCTGCTTCTGACTCAAGGATAGACAAAAACCAAGTTAATTCTATATTCTCCTGTCCTCTTTTCACACTTTCACACCAGACTTTAGCAGGGAGGCTGATATAAACATCTAAGGGGGAAGAAAAGGGAAAGTCAACCTCTGGTCTGAGATTCTAGGAATGAGAACTCAAGGAAGCTTGTCAGTGGTGAAGCTCTGGCATCATGAGACCAAAAGGTCTCACTAAAGAATTAAAAGAGGAAACACCGCATAGGAACCCTGGTATATCTAAAGGTACACACAAAAGTTGGAAAGGATGGCCCGTTACAAAGAACTTCCAGAACTCTAAAACCCAGAAAGAGCTAAGATTGACAAAATTATAAACATAACCTCTAAGCCTCCTATTCCTACTAACTGTGCCACAGAGATAGGCCCACTATTTGATAGCTTGACATTCCTCGACTAGGCCCCTAAAGAATGACTGTGGGAGAAACTATTCAGATTAGAAGCCCAGGCCCTGGAGCCAGAAATTCTGACTTCAAATTCTAGTTCAGCAGCCAGCTGGCTGGCTCTCCTGGAATAATCATGCAGTGTTCTTTAAAGGGTTGTTGTAAGATTTAATAAGATAATTCATGTAAATATTTAACACAGTGCCAGGTACTTGGTAAACTCTCAATAACAGTGGAAAGTTCCATTTCATTTTCACTCAATTTTTCTATGAAACTTTTGAAGCCCCTCCTAGGAGCTATTGTTTTTGTTACTATTATAGTTAGACAGGAAAGCATTACCATTGACCAGATACATGAAGAAATGGTCTAAGAACATGTGACTGATCTACATGCACCTAGTGATAAGAGTTCTGCACTAGACTCAGCCTGAGAATGCAGCCAACACTGAAGAACAGGAGCTAAGACATGGAGAGAGAGACATTAGCTGATCCAGCCAGGAAGGAGTCTGATTCCCTTAGGATCTTTCATTTATAAGAGCCAATACATTTTCATCTCCCTGTCCACTGTCCCGGGAATCCTGGTGTGGTGGTGCAGGATAATGCACTAGACCACAAGGTCGGTTTGAACCACAAGGTCAGCAATTCAAACTCACCAGCTACTCCTAGGAAACCCTATACAGGGTCGCTATGAGTCGGAACCACCTTGACGGCACTTAACAACAATAAACCACTGGCCCATGGCCTAAGTCACTATGAGTTGCATTTCTGGCATTTGATTAAAAAGATGGTGTCAGCCCTTGGAAAATGAAACAGGGATCACTTTAAGTTACCTAAAAAACCGGTCATGCCAGACTATCCTCATTCCCTTACTGTGTGTTGACAATCCACAGATCAAAGGAATACTGTCCTGTAGTCTAGTGCAATCTAGAAGGAGCCCTGGTAGAGTTGTGGGTTAGGCATTAGCTGCTAACTGAAAGGTCAAACCTACCAGCTGGTTCTCAGGAGAAGATGGGGCTGTCCGCTCCCATAAAGATTTACCATCTCAGAAACCCTCTATAGTGTCACTGTGAGTTGGAAGAACTCTGGCAGTGGGTTTGGTTTGAGGCTTTATAGTACAGTGACCCAGCAAGGTGATGGAAATCTCCTGTAAATTCACTCAGAAATAATAAGATGGGGCAATAGAAATTTAGGATTGGAGGAGCAAAACCAGAGAGATATGAACAGAGAGATAGTGGGGAGAGGTAGGGGGGAGGCAGTGGGCGGTATTTACTTCAAGGAAATGGTTCATACAACTGTGAATTGGCAAGTTTCAAATCCTTATTATTAGGTAGCAGGCTGGAGACTCTGCTGGCTCACAGGATTAAGGAGTCTAATTAATCCAAATCTGCAGATCAAACAGCAAGCTAGAGACTTCTGCACACTTACATCTAGGAACTGAAGATCAGGCTGTGAGAAGAATGTAAAGTCAACAGAGCAAGCTTTGCCAGAACATCCAGTCCCCCAATATAACCATGGAAGGTGATGATATTACATTCTGGAAGAGCAACCAGTTTAGTATCTGCCAAATTACTGAGAATCATAACCTAGTCCAGTTGACATATAACATTAACTCACAGGAGCTCTGGTAGCGTAGTGGTTACGAATCGGGTTGCTAACCTCAAGGTCGGCAGTTCGAAACTACCAGCTGTTCTGTGGGAGAAAGATGAAGCTTTCTGCTCCTGTAAAGATTTACAGCCTTGGAAACCCTGCACAGGGTCACTATGAGTCGGAACCGACTCTACAGTACTTAACAACAACAACATTACAGGAAGGTTGGGAGATGCTGGAATAGGACAGTAATGCTCATGGTGGTGATGTGCTGTGGAGTCAGTTCTGACTCATAGCAACCCTGCATAGGGTTTCTGAAGCTGTAAATCTTTACATCTTTCTCCCACAGATGGCTGGTACCAGAGCTCCTTTAGTTAAAAATTGGCAAAATCACCAACCTTTTTTCAAGAGTGCCGACAAGTGTTAACTTCTGCCCTATGTTATTAATGACGTCTATTCATTCCTTTGGAGGTTTCCACCCACCACTAAGGCCACTGAGTCTAACCTGTCACCACCATTTAAGGGACTACTGCAACCACTTTCTTCCTAACTGTGTGCACAGCAACAAGAGTAGTGGTCTTTTAAATAGACAGATAGATAGATAATATGTATATATGTGTATAGATATACATACACATAGAGAAACAGAGACAGGAAATTTTTACATACATAAAATTAACCATTTTAAAGTATACAATTCAGTGGCATTTAGTACATTCATAATGTTGTGCAAGACATTTTCATCACCCTCAAAAGAAACCTGTACCAATTAAATTTTAAAAAACAGTAAGAACAAAAAACCTACTGCCATCAAGTCATTCTAACTAGATTGCTTATCCCAAGGTTGACAGTTCACATTCACCAGTCACTTTTGGAAACCCTATACAGGATGGCTATGAATCAGAACTGACTCAACAGCACACAACAACAACAACCTGTAGGATTTCCGAGACTGCAAGTCTTTATGGGAACAGATAGTATCATCTTTCTCCCACAGTGCAGCTGGTGGGTTTGAACTGTAGACATTGAAGTTAGCAAGCCAGTACTTATCCTACAGCACCACCAAGGTTCCTTTATTAAGCAATAGATACGCTTTTAGTTGGGTGTGTTGAAGTAAATAAAACAAAACATTTGCCATTTCAACCATTTTCACATATACAATCCAGTAACATTAACTACATTCACCGTATTGTATATCCATCACCAATAACCATTTCCACATCTGTATCATTCTTAACAGAAACTCACCCAAAACTAAACCTGCTGCCATCAAGTCAATTCCAACTCATAGTGACCCTGTAGAACAGAGTATAACTGCCCAATGTGTCTTCAAAGTTGTAAATCTTTCTCCTGAGAAGTGGTTAGTGGGTTCAAACCTTTTGATGCGCAGTGGAGAGCTTTATCCAGTACACCACCAGGGGTCCTTAACAGAAACTCAGTACCCCTTAAAAAATAGGCCCCATTCCCCACCCCCACCTGTCCCTGGTTGCCACTAATAAACTTTGATCTCTGTGTGTCTTAATTATCTGTTGCTATTTTAACCCTAATACGCAAGTGGTGGCTTTAAAGAACAGAAACTTATTTTCCCAGTTCTGGAGATTAGAGGTTCAAATCAATGTCAATTTCTTCCTTGTGAGTAGCTGGAAATTTTCTAGGTTGCATCTGTCTTCCCCAGTATGTGCTTGTTTCTGTATGGAACTTGATTTTTTTTTTTTTTTTTTTTAATAATTCATAGTTTGTATAACAGTCCACAAAGACAATGCTCTACATCCTATTTTGGTAAGTGAATAGTGTATAGGATCTTAAAAGCTCATGGGTGGCCATCTAAGGTACAGCTATTGGTCTCTCCGTGTGCAAAAGAAAGAAGCATGAGTAGAACTGAAGATGTTTGGAATCAATTAGTCCAACAGACTACTAGAACATGTGAACATCAGTCTCCATGACTCTGAGACCAGAAGAACTAGATGGTGCCCGGCTACCACTACCAACTGCTCTGAAAGGGATCACATTAGAAGGTCCTAGATAGAGTGGGAGAAAATGTGGAACTGGACTCAAAATTATGAAAAAAAAAAGAGATCAGGCTTACTAGTCACAAAGAGACTAGAGGAACCTAAGACTATTACCCTCAACCACCCTTCAGGTCTGGAAAGGAATTACTTCCCTGGTCCAGTTGTCAGTCAAGCAATAGATACGTATATGTTGTTGTTAACTGCTGTCAAGTCGGTTCTGACCCTGTATAGGGATTCTGAGGAACTTCTGGTGAGCCTGAACTGCCAACCATATAGTTCAAACTGATCTTGCAGTCCCACGCATTAACCTGCAGAGCCACACCAGATTCCAGATATGTATATAGGAAACACTGGTAAGGTATGCTTACAATGGAATGGTCAATCAATCAAAACCAAAAAGGCAACGTTTACCTAAGGTAAAGTTGAGAGGGATAGGAAAATGGGTGGGATGGAAATAGGAACCACAGGGAAAAAGAAAGATAAATGTTACATGAAGGGGATTGCAATCATTGGGATGAAGCAAAGCATATGATTTGTTGAATGTAAAACTGATGATCTTGTCTGTAAACCTTCACTCAAATAACAATAAAACGTTTCTTTAAAAAAACACAAAGAAAGAAAGAAGTGATTAGAGTTTAGACAAACCCTATCATATAGCTCCATTAACATACCAAAGAAAAACTCTATTCTCAAATGGGATCCCATCCACAAATCCAGAGGTTAGGATTACAACATATATTTTGGAAACACACAATTCAATCCACAACATAGGCATTTGACTTTGCGGAATTTTCATATAAGTAAGATCACATACTACTTGCTCTTTTGTTTTTGACTTATTTCATTCAAGGAGCCCTAGTGATGCAGTGGTTAAGGGCTCAGCTGCTAACAAAAAGGTCAGCAGTTGAATCCACCAGTCATTCCGTGGGAGAAAAACAAAGCAGAATGCTTCTATAGACTATAGCCTTGGAAGCCCTATGGGGCAATTCTAGTTTGTCCTACAGGTTCACTGTGAGTTAGAATTGACTCAATGGCATGAAAAAGCATTCTAAAACTGAGGTGCTTAGCATGACTAAACTGGCTGTCATTATGGACCCATTTTGTCTTAAACCCTTGCATCTGCTTATGAAGTATGAGCACTACTTTCAGGTAAGCAAGTCTTATTTTGTAAACAAATGTGGTTTTACTTGTAGCCAGGATGTGGGTACAGATGGTTCTACAAAAAAAAAAAAAAAATTGTTCAAATGCATTGAAAATAGATTATCTGAAAATGAAGAGAGATCTATTTGTGGCTGCACACTAGCATTTTTGTATTAAAAAACCTTTGTGAACTTTGGAACACTTTGTGCTTCTCCATGGCACTACCCCTGGGGTGTGGCATTGTAGGATAAGCACTGGACTGCTACCTGCAAAGTCAGCAAATCAAACCCATCAGCTGCTCCTTGGAAACTCTATACAGGGTCGCTAGGAGTCAGAACCAACTTGATGGCACTTAGTAACAACAACAACTCCAACTGAGAGTCCTGGTGTGGTGCTATAGGATAAGCACTAGACTTCAAAGTTGATTTGAACTACAGGGTTGTCCGTTCAAACTCACTAGCCACTCCTCAGAAACCCTATAGCAGGTCACGATGAGTCGGAAATGACAAAAACACCCCTGGTATGGTGCCGTGGAATAAGTACTGAACTGCTAACCACAAGGGCAGAAGTTCAAACTTACCAGCTGCTCTCTGAAAACCCTGTACAGAGTCACTATGAGTCGAAACCGACTTGATGGCACTTAGTAACAGCACAATCCTAACTTGGAGTCCTAGTATGGTGTTGTAAGATAAGCACTGGACTACTAAACAGAAGGTCAGCAGTTCAAACTCACTAGGTGCTCCCGAAAAACCCTATACAAGAGAACTAACAAGATGGCAGATCAGGTAGCAGTGCAGTGAGGAGCTCCATCAGCAACAACACAGAATACCGGACCAAGCAGGCTCAGGGGATGGTGCCAAAACTCTGAACCACATATAAAGGAATAGTTAGAAGGTTAGAAGGCTTACAGCTAGAGGAACTGGTCGCAGAAGCAAGCTTTCTAATTCAAGACACTCAGCTGCTCCCAGAGCAGCCATCTTGGGTGAGACCAAGCAGGGGAAGGATCAGCGCAGCCAAGGACACCTGACAGAACCACGGAGATAAAGGTGTGGACATTCTTTTTTGTATCTGTTCATTGGTCTCTCGCTGTATGTGCACCTCCATTCTGGTGACAAGATGGGGTGCCTGAGTGAGTGGACACCCCACCTCCACTCCTACCCCCACCCCTGGAGGGTTCTACTATACATGCACATAGATATCCTTGAAATTTAAGGTGACAGTTTCCACTTAAAACAAACAGCAGAGCAAAATGGCAACAGCTGGCCCTGAACTGTTTATCACTAGGAAAAAGGGCTGAATGGGGATTGTGGAGAACGACAGGCAGACTAAAAAGGAAATAGGCCGAAAATTAAATCCTGAGTTATGTCACAATGATCAGCAGTGGCATCTTGAAATTTCTCAAGAAGAAGAAGGAAAAAGGAAGCCCATCTCCTGATCACATCTATTTGGAGGCAATCAGAAAGCATGAAAAATACCAAAACACACACCCATCTAAGTTTTAAGGCCACAGATACTGCCTGAATAGGCCCAAAAAACCAGAAACAGATGACCATATCAGC
>NW_006408575.1:2423325-2424970 GCF_000296735.1 Chrysochloris asiatica | reverse complement strand
CACAATTCATTCATCTGTTCATGGACACTTGGCTTGTTCCCACCCCTTGACTGTTGTAAACGATGCTGCAGTTAACATCGGTATACAAATACCTGTTTGAGACCCTGCTTTCGATTCTTTGGGGTATATATTTAAGAATGGATTTGATGGGTCAGATAGTAATCTATGTTTAAGCTTTTGAGTTACTGCCATAGTGCTTTCCACCAATTTACAAGTCCACAAGTAAGGTTTCCAATTTCTCTACATCCTCCGCAATTCTTATTATTTTTCTTTTTTTTTTCACATGGTGGAAATTTTATTATTTGGGTTTCTTTGAAGAATAACACGTGGAATCATTTTTTGAACTTGCTTATCTAAGGGGGCTTCAAAAAGTCCATAGGAAAAAAATATGGCCATAGAAATTCTTCTATGTTTGCAATATTACTAGAGTACAGTTTTTCATGGTATCATTATCCTTTTTATTTCTGTTGGGATGTCACTCATTTCATTTCTTATTCATGTTATCTGCACCGTCTCTTCCTTTTCCTTTGTTAGTTTTGCCAGTGATTTGCCAATTTTATTAATCCTTTCAAGGACCCAGTTTCTTGTCTTATTGATTCTAGTTTTTTGTTTGGGTCATTAATTTCTGCTCTAATCTTTATCATTTATTTACTTGTGGTGGTAGAAGGCTTATTTTGTTGCAGATGTTGGGTTAGGGTGTTGATTTTTTTATACATATATAATAGCCATCTAAGAGAGAGTAAAATGGACTATCATTGTGTGGTCTTTTAAAAACACAAAGTTGATCACTTTACTTCCTTGCTTGCAACCCATATAAGTATTCCTGATTCTCATTTCCCTTCCAAAGGACATTTTCTCCCCTAATCCATAATTTCTTTGTTTTTCTGTTTATTTTATTACTTACTGGTTCTGTCACCACAATACTTTACTAGTTTCATCTTTAGATATGGCACATAGTTGCTGTTAGGGCATCAAATCGGTACCAAGTCATAGTGGTCCTATACACAATAGAACAAAGTACTGCCTAGTCCTGCACCAACCTCACAATGCTTGCTACACTTGAGCCCATTGTGGCTGTCACTTGCCAATCCATTTCACTGTAGGTCTTCCTCTTTTACTCCAACACTCCACTTTACCAAACATGATATCCTTCTCCAGGGACTGGTCCCTCCTGACACCATGTCTGAAGTCTGAGAGATAACGTCTATTTATCCTGGCTTCCAAGGAGCATTCTCGCTGTACATCTTGCAACACAGATTAGCTTGCTCTTTGCAGTCCATGGTACTTTCAATATTCTTCTTCAACACTATAACTCAAATGCAACAATTCTTTTATGGTCTTCCTTATTCACTATCCAACTTTTACACAAATATGACGTTATTGAAAATAAAATGCTTACACAGTAGACAGGGATGGGCAACTTAGACATTGGATACCCAAAATGGGGGGGCGGAGGGCTACAAAGGCAAGAAGTGACTGACTTACAAGCTTTCAAGAGGCAACCTAGATCCAGAGGGCCTGGAGGAAGGTAGAATCTCCAGTGAGTACTATTCAATCTGATTAGGTGGGGCTGATGCAATGAATGCAGACGGGTCTCTTGTGATACAATAGTGAATAATTGTTATCAGGACTGATTGTGAGGGTC
>NW_006408575.1:2421385-2422893 GCF_000296735.1 Chrysochloris asiatica | reverse complement strand
AAAAAAAAAAAATACAATGCTTGGATGAGGCACACCTTAGTCCTCAAACTGAGATCTTTGCTGTTGAACACTTTAATGAGGTCCTGTGTTGCAGCTTTGCCTAATGCAATGTGCCATTTGATTTCTTGAATGCTGCTTCCTTGAGTGTTGATGGTTAGTCTGGGAAATATGAAGCCTATAACAACTTCAATATTTTCTCCATTTATCATGATATTGTTTATCAGTCCAGTGGTAAGGATTTTTGTTTTCTTTACATTGAGTTGCAACCCATATGGAAGGTTGTGGTCTTTGATCTTTGCCAGTAATTATTTTAAGTCCTCTTTGGTTTCAGTAAACAAGGTTGAATCATCTGCATGTCCTTCAATTCTGATGTCATGTTCTTCTTCATATAATCCAGCTTCTCAGATTAAGTGTTCAGTATACAAACTGAACAGTTTTGGTGAAAGAATACAACCCTGGTGCACACCTTTCCTAATTTTAAACCATTCAGTGTTCTCTTGTTCTGTTCAAACAACTGCCTTTTGGTCTATATACAGGTTCCTCATGAGCAAAATTAAGTGTTCTGGAATTATTCATTCTCCAAAATGTTGTCCATAGCTTCTCCTGATCCACTCAATCAAAAGCCTTTGCATAGTCAATAAAGCACAGGTAAACATCTTTTTGGGATTCTCTGCTTTCAGTCAAGATTATCTGATATCATTAATGATATCCCTCTTTCCATGTCCTCATCTGAATCAAGCTTGAACCTCTGGCAGTTCTCTGTCAATGTAAGGTTGCAGTTGTTTTTGAATTCTTAGAAAAAAATTTAATTTGCATGCAATATTAATGATATTGTCTGATGAGTTCCACATTCTGTTGGGTCACCTCTCTTTGGAATGGGCACAAATATTGATTTCTTCCAGTTAGTTGGCCAGATAGCTGTCTTCCAAATTTCTTGGCATAGATGAATGAGTGCCTTGAGTGCTGCCTCACTTTCTTGAAAGATTTCAATTAGTATTCCATCCCAGTGCCTTGTTCTTTGTCAATGCCTTCAATGCACTCTGGATTTCTTCCTTTGGTATCATTGGCTCTTGATCATATGCTACCTCTTGAAATGGTTGAACACAGAATCTTTCTTTTTTTGGTACAGTGACTCTGTGCATTCCTTCCATCTTCTTTTGATGCTTTCTACACCATTCAATGTTTTGTCCATAGAATCCGTCAGTATTGCAAGTTGAGGATTAAATTTTTTTCTTCAGTTCCCTCAGCTTGAGAAATGCTGAGTGTATTCTTCTCTTTTGGTTTTAAATTCTAGGTATCTGCACATTTAGTTCCAATATTTGACTTTGTCTTGAGCTTATCTTTGAAACTTTCTATTTAGCTCCACTACCTCCTCAAAATATTGAAGTTGCCAAGGACTTCATTCTTCTTGGATCAACTATCAACACTCAGGGAAGCAGCAGTCAAGAGATCAGACAATGTATTGCATTAGGCAAATCTGCTGCATAGGAACTTTTTTAAGTGTTGAA
>NW_006408575.1:2396687-2419890 GCF_000296735.1 Chrysochloris asiatica | reverse complement strand
GCAAGTTGTCATTCGCGGAATAGTAAACCATGTGATTGTCAGATTCAAACTGGCAAATACCAGTCCATTTCAGCTTCTGATGCCTAGGATACTGATGTTTATGTGTTCTTTTTCAGTTGTGACAATTTCCAATTTTCCTAGATTCATACTTTGCACATTCCATGTTCTGATTATTAATGGATGTTTACAACTTTTTCTCTAAGTTTTGAGTTGTGCCCCATCAGCAAATGAAGGTTCCAAAGGTTTAACTCCATTTGTGTGATCACAGTCTATTCTACTTTGAGGAGGCAGCCCTTCGCCAGTCATATTTTGAATGCCTTACAACCTGAGGGACTCATTTTCCAGCACTATATATGACAACATTTTGGTGTTCTTCATTATGTTTCAATATTCAGTATTCTGGTGCTCCCTGACAGTGTTCCACTGCTATTCATACGGTTTTCAGTGACTAGATATTCGGAAGTAGTCCATCTCTGCTTCTTCCTCGTCTGTCTTCATTAGGTGCACAGTTAAATAAATTAAGTGAATAATTTAGATGAACACTGCCAGAATAATGATGTAAGTAGTTATTATCATTAAGTGCCACTGAGTCAGTTCTACTTCATAGTGACCCTGTTAATGGTTTCCGAGAAGTAGCTGGTGTGTTTTAACTGCAGACCTTGAGGTTAGTAGTCCAGTGCTTAACCTAAAGTATCACAAGAGGACTGACTCTAGTGTTAAGTAAGCTAGACTAAAAGATCATGTACAACTCTTACTTTTTTTGAATGACACCAAAAAGTTTTAGGTGGGGTAAGGGATAGCTACTCCCCAACAACATTAGTTCCAGGTTACATGGAAGCAAGTTTCTGATCAAATGATGCCACACAGTCATTTCTTAAACCTGTTAGCAAACAGACACAATACAAATCATACAACTAGTTATGCAAATTTGATCAAGTTCCAGCTCTCTGTCCTTTTAGGAGCTCTAACCACAGTAGGCAGGAAAGTCTTACACAAGTAAGATGTGGCATTATTCCAGTAGCAGCATGCTGGATCTTACAGACAGCACTAGGCAACTAGAATACTTAGAACTAATGACTGTTCCACAGTACCATCCCTATGGAGATAAGCTTCAGTGCTTGTTGCTGCTGTTGTCGTTGTAAGTGCCATCGAGTAGTTTTCAACCCATAGCAACCTTATATAGGCTTTCCGAGGAGCAGTTGGTGAGCTTGAACTGCCAACCTTGCGGTTCAAACAGCTTTTCAGTCTGGCGCATTAACACACAGCACCACACCAGGACTCTGACTAGAGGTTCAGTAATATCTTTAAACTAGTTTTGCTCATCTATCTATTGTGAATATGTAACCCTGGTAATATAGTGGATGACGAGCTAGGCCGCTAACCTCAAAATCAGTAGTTCGAATCTGCCACTCACTCCGTAGGAGAAAGATGAGGCTTTCTGCTCCTGTAAAGATTTACAGCCTCAGAAACCCATACAGGGTTGCTATGAGTTAGAAGTATTAGTGGCACACAACCACCACCACCACCACCACCACCGCCATTTACCCTGAATACCACTAATTTCATGGCTGTGTTCCCATTTCTGATATCTAGTTTTGCAATCAATAATCCTCCAGTTTTACAAATGAAAACTCACTTGTGACATTCATCATGGTAATGATCAAAGGCTCTAGTGTCTGTTGCAAAGGTAAGAGAGAAGGAAAGATTAGAGAAGCGGACTGAATACCTCCCGGAAGGAGAAGCTGAACAGAGGCAGTGAAAGGAGGAGACTGATTGGTAAACAGACTGCCAGACAGATATGGTGTGGCCATCTTGAACAGACAGCAGACAGATGGCACAGATTCATACAGGTAAAAGAAAAGTCTCCTTTTCTTTTCATCTTCCCTCTGCTTTGTTTTTAGTGTTTTGCCTCTTCCTTTTATTTTCTCTCTTCCTTTTCTTTTGTTGTTATTGTTGTTAAATGCCGTCAAGTCAGTTCCAACCCATATCGACCCTGCATAGGATTTTCAAGGAGTGGTTAGTAAGCTTGAACTGCCAACCTTGCAGTTCAAACCAACTTTGCAGTTCAGCACATTAACCCACAGCACCACACCAAGACTCCATTTTTCTTATATAGCTTTATTTTCCTGTCCCTTGCTTTTCTTTTTAGCTATTATATTCTTTTTTCTTGTTGCTATCCAAAGTAAAACAAACTGACAAGACTGAAAATAGGAAACCAAAAATAATCATTTATAAAGAAGTCAACTACAAAGCAAAAAGAGGGAATAGTATAGATACAGAATTTACAAATGACAAGGAAGTCAAATCTATTTCAAGATAAAACAGGCTATTTTAAATGGAGGAAAATGTTACTAAATTACAGGATAACCTCAATGAAAATTAATGCGCCTTCACATCAAAATCAAAGAGGAAAATCAGAAAAACATAGTAAATATTAAAACAATAGCAACGAGGAAAATGAAAATAAAATCCACAAATAAAATGAGCTCAACACAGAAATTTATGTGGAATAAAGAAACTAGCAACACCCTCCCCCCCACACACACATAAAACCCACAGCAAAATGACAGCAATCAATTAATAACTATTGACACTGTCAATGGATTAAATGTACCAGTCCAAAGACAGAGAGTAGAAGAATGGATAAGAAAACAGGATCCTTCAATATTATCTACAAGAGACACACCTTACACACAAATACAAAAGTATACTAAAAATCAAAGGATAGAAAAATATATATCAAGCAAGAGTGGCAAAATTAGTCTCTGATGAAAAAAAAAGACTTCAAGGCAAAAATCGGCATATTATGATTAAAGAGTCAACTGAACAAAAGGGCATAACCATAATACTTATCTATGGTCCCAATGAAAGAGCCTCAAAATACATTAATCAAGCTTTAATAAAACTGAAGAAAGAAACACACAACTCCACAGTAATTGTAGGAGTTTTTAATACACAACCTTCAATTAAGGACAGAACAATAAGAAAGAAGTTCAACAAAAACAAAGAAGAAATAAACAACACAATCAACCAACTTGACCTCATAGACATGTATAAAGCACTCAACCCAATATACAATCTTTACTAGTGCCCATGGAACAGACCATATGTTAGACCACAAAGAAAACCTCAATAAATTAAAAAACATCAAAATACTACAAAGCAATTTCTCCGATCACAGTGCTATAAAATCAAATATGAACAACAGGAAGATTAAGGAGAAAATCAAATACATGGAGATAGAATAACACCCTGCTTAAAAGCTGCTGGGTAATAGAAGAAATTAAAAAATGAAATAAAATTCCTAGACTCAAAAGAGAACTAAAACATAACACACCAAAATCTTTAAGACAAAGGAACAGCTATGATCAGAAGGCAATTTACAGCAATGATGCACACATTCAAAAGGAAGAGCCAAAATCAACACCACCACCCAACATCTTCAATAATTAGAAAAAGAGCTGCAAAGTAAGCCTACTGCCACCAGAAGAAAAGAAATTATAAAGGTCAGAGCAGAGAAAAATTAAAAGAAGGGGAGAGAAGCTCTTGTATCAGAGACCTCCGGAGCAGACCTTTCCGAAGATCTGCGGAGTAATTAGATGGCAGTGTAAGTTCTTGATAAAGGAAAAGCAGTGCTTGCCTGGGGAATGGTTTTTAAGTCAATAAATATATTTACATCATGCTGTCTATGCTGAAACATTGTAAAGTAAATTACAGACAGCACAACAGAAGGAAAGTTGTTATGAGAAACAGCAGAAAGATTGAATGACAGTGTCAGGATCCTAAATGCCTGAGAGAATCTTTCCTCTAACACGATAAAATTTAACAGGGACAAACAAAAGCCTGTGTGCAGAGGTGACACTATGGAAGAAGGCATTCACTCTTCCTCCAGGATTTCACCCTATCTTTCTGTGTGTCCTTAAGCAAGTCATTTGACCTTGACAGACCTCAGTTTCCTCATTTTAAAAATGACTTTAGAATGGATAAGGGACTTTCTAGCTAGCCCTGGAATTCTCTAAAGTTGTGATTCTGCTGAGTCTGCACAGAGAGTTGGCTGCCAAAAATATTACAGTTCTGGTGTGGCACTGCTGGATAATGCGCTGGACTGCAAGGTCAGTTTGAACTACATGTTTGGCGGTTCAAACCCACCAGCCTCTCCTCAGAAATCCTATGCTATGAGTTGGAACTGACTTGACAACACTTACAAACAACAACAATCTTAGAAAACATATCCCCTTTTTTCTCTTTTCTGCATTGAGTATGTGTTATAGGCATCCTGATGGAGCAGTGGTGAAGCTCTTGGCTGCTAACTGAAAGGTCGATAGTTCAAATCCACTAGACACTCCAGAGGATGGGGTAGCCAGCTTCTGTAAAGATCACTGCCTTGGAAACCCGGTGAGGCAGTTTTATTCTGTTTTACAGACTCATTATGGAGGATCAGCACTGGACTGTGGACCACTATGAGTCAGAACCAACTTAACAGCACTGAACAATGAGTTGGAATAGACTCTACTGGAATGTGGGTGTGTGTATGTTCTAAAAGTTTTACTGACGTTTAATCGACATACAATGAATTGCTTATGCTTAAATTGTTCCATTTCCCAAGTGTTTTTTTTATGTTTGCTTGTTTTGTTTTGTGTTTAAATTACTGTGGAACAAAGAATTTAACTTTACCTAAAGAATTTGGTCTTTGTCCTTGGTACCTAAGAGACCATCTCTAAAAGCCTTAGAATTTCCTGAATGATACACATGTCTTTGATGAGGCTTCCAGACTATGCTAAAGAGCTAATGAGCTGGCTCTTGTGTGGCGGCTGGCCAGATTAAAAAGGCCAGTGAGTAATGTCAGCTGATCACAGGTGTAAGAAAAGGTCATAATTCAGACAATGATGCCACTTAGTGAGGCCCTAGTAAAGGATCTGGATACAGAAACTCCATGGGCTAGACACTGATGCACATGGGAGGGAAGGACATCCCTTTTAGGGCCATGGACGGACACTACACACTGAAAATACACCCAGGCCTCACCTTTTCCTAGTATTCTTTTTGTTACAATAAAACTACAATCAGAAGAAGTCTTAACATTTTCCTGAGTTCTGAGTCATTCTTGTGAATTCTCAAACCCAAAGGGACAGCATGAGGCAGTAGGTCAGAGGCGGGAGGTTCTAAGCTTACAGCTAGTTCCTGAAAAAGTAGAGGGAAATCCCTGAATTTGCAGCCACCAGGTCAGAAGTGAGAGGAGTCCTAGGGGACTTGTGGCTGGTATCTGAGTTCTTGGGCAGACTTGACAGTCTAGAGGACTGTGCCCTTTAAATTGTGAGCTCTGGGCTAGCTCCTGCTTGGTAGGGTCTGAGGAAGAAGGGCTGCAGGCACAGCTAGTGTCCCAAGAAACTCAGAACAGAGCAGAACAGGCTTGATAACAGGTTGCTTTGGATTTGACTGATCCTTAAAATTTGGTGTCAGAAAGGTGAGAACAGACTTGATTTTTTCACACAAATTACAAAAGAGGCTCTTTCTCACTAAATGAGGGTAAGTCAGAAAGTATTGCTACAGAGGTCCCTGGGACCATCAAGGGAGAAGAGCAGAGTGCAGGAAGGACCCTACCCTGAGAAACAGTGACGCCAGAAATGGAGGCAGAGACAATGATGTGGAAAGATGGAGAGGCTGGTGACTCTAGACCCAGAGAGGGAGAGGGGCTGTGTGCTGATGACCAGGGGTGGGGTGCCTTGCGGGATGTACCATTTGGTTGGTTGATGATGCATGGAAGGGACTGTAAACATGGCAATGTAACAATATATGATATTGTTGTTAGGTACCATCGAGTCAGTACCGACCCATAGCAACCTTATGCACAGCAGAATGAAACACTGCCCGATCCTGGGCCAACCTCACTATTGTTGCCATGCTTGAGTCCATAGATGCTGCCACTTGGCCAATCCATCTCGCTGGGGGTCTTCCTCTTTTTCTCTGACCCTCCACCTTACTAAACATGATATCCTTCTCCAGTGACTAGTCCCTCCTGACAATATGTCTGAAGTATGAGAGACGAAGTTTGACCATCCTGGCCTCCAAGGAGCACTCTGGCTGCACTACTTCCAAAACGGATCTGTTGGTTCTTTTGGCAGTCCATGGCACTTTCAATATTCTCCTCCAAAACCATAACTCAAAGGCATCAATTCTTCTACGGTCTTCCTTATTCACTGTCCAGCTTTTGCATGCATATAAGGTTACTGAAAATACCATGGCTTGGGTCATGATATATGATAGGATGAATGTAAAGCTAATGTTCTCCCATGTAAACTATCACATAATTCACAATAAAACATTAAAAAAAAAAAAAAAAAAGTCTTGCTACTAGGGTTCCGTTACATGAATGTAATCCAAACAAAGCATGCTTAAACATGTCTCTGTGATCAGTGAATGGCTGCAGACAAGCTCTCTCTGTAAGACACTTATCTCAATGTTGTTAGAATACCTTAAACAAAAAAAAGAAGAAACAGTGACTTCCAAGTCAAGGAAGCAACGCCAGTTCAGATTATGGTAACTGTGACTGAGTACTCTAAAGTGATACTCTTCTTTTTGAAACTTTTTATTGTGAACTGACTGAAGGTTTACAGAGCAGAACATCAGTTTTTACATTCAACAAGTCATGCTTTGTTTCATCTCAATGATTCCAACCCCTCTATGGAACAACAGCTAATCCACTTCCTTCCTGTGGTTTCCTATTTCCATTCCACCCTCCTTCCCAATCCTTCTGAACTGTGTCCTTTGGTAAATATTGCCCTTTTGATCTTGAATGGCTGACCATTTCATGGTGAGCATATTGTATTAGATTGCTGTCTACTGCTTGATTAAAATTGGGCCACAAGGGTAAGTTCTGTTCCAGGCCTGAAGGGTTGTCAAGGGCTATAATCTCATGTTCCTACAGTCTCTTTCTGGCCAATAATTCTAATCTTTTTAATAATTTTGAATTCTGTTCCACATTTTCTCCCATTCTATCAGGGAACGTCTAATGTGATCCCTTTCAGAGGAGTGGGTACTGGTAGCTGGTCACCATCTAGTTCTTCTGGTCTCAGATTTGTGGAGACTGATGTTCATGTGTTCCATTGGTCCACTGGACTAATTGGTCCCAGGTGTCTTTAGTTTTCATCATTCTTTTTTCCTCTGCATATGGAGATATCAATAAGTGCCCCTTAGATGGCCACTTACGAGCATTTAAGAACCAAGTCACTACTCACCAAAGTAGGATGTAGAACATTGTCTTTGAGAATTTTGATATGCCAATTGACCATGGTGCCCCTTGAGACTATGATCCTGACTCCCAGGCCCAACAATTTGTTATCTTTAGGTGTTTGGTAACATCTAAGAAGTTTTTGTCCTTTTGTCCCCTGTGTGCTCCACCACATTCAGAGGTGGATTTGCAGCAAAGGTTAAATACCCATACCCCAACATCCTCTGTCACTCCCATTCGCCCTTCCCTATCCTGCATTTCTGTCCATGGATCCTATAGAACACAGTTGTTGCAGGATTATGTATACAACAGTATTTACCTCTCTTCCCTTTAACCCTTGCATTCTTCCCTGTGTCTTCATCTGAATTCATCATTCTTCCACCAGCCTCCCTTTCATTGTATACTGCCTTCCTCATCACCTAAGTTAACATGTGCTTACCCTCTAGCCAGTGAATTATTCTTTCCTCCCAACCCTTGTAAGCAACAAAGAATAGTTCTTTTAGCACAAAAATCTTTTCTTGAGTTTTTACAATAGTGGTCTCATATAATAATTGTCTCCAAAGAGTACTCATGATAGACTTTCTTAAAGGACACCGGACAACCATGGAGGCTTTTTAGGAAGACGTTTTAAGAACACTGAAAACTGCATTGGTGAGAAAAAGTTGTACTGAGGAAAGTTTTTCCATCACAGTGTACTTGTTCATTCTTTGAGGGTGGCAAAAGCTGTCCTACAAGAATTTCATTGGGCTTGGAACAGTGCTCTGTGCACAGATACATGGATTGAGGCACAGGCTGAAGGAGTAATGGAGAAAGAGTAGGATATATACACATTTATATATCCCACAATATGAGTTTGAAAGAGGGTATTTGTACGAGAATTTGCCTTTCACACAAACACAACTAGGAATATGGTGGACCATAAAGTGGGCAAAATGATGAGACCTTCCTAGATATACTCTAACATCTTAAGGCAATGAGTTGGTGGTCCTGGGGGCTCAGGACTATAGTCTTGGGGGCACCATGGTCAATTGGCATCACATAGTCCACAAAGACAATGTTCCACATTCTGCTTAGGTGAGGAGTGTCTGGGATCTTAAACGCTCATGAGATCACACCCAGACTGCCCTCTCCTGGGCTGCCGGGAGTGTCTTGGAGCTCCACAGGTGCCAATTCACCAGGGGGAGCACATGGAGTGAGCATAGCAGGCACAAACCGAACTGCGCTGTGTGGAAGGTGTTTGTGCCATTCCAGGCATGTGCTGTGCTTTCTGAAAGCTTCCCAGGATGACACATGTGAGAAGACATCCAAAGACAGTGTAAATGAGAAAGTTCCCACCTGAGCCAAGGTGATCTAAAGAGCATTAAGATATGGCTCTCCAGGATGACGTATTAAAGGAGCTCCCTACTCAGAGGGCAGATGTAGCTCCAATGGATGCCAAGATGGCCTCAAGAGCAAATGAAAATGGTGCTGTCAAGAATTATTTTTTTAAAAAAAAGGGAAGAAAGCAACACAACCAAGAACACGGGAGTACTGACTAGTGACCATGAATGTGAATAAGGAGAAAGGAATAGAACGATTAGTTTGGAGGCTACTTCTCCATATAGTATGCTCCATTCTGTGTGACTGCTTCTCTGTGAGAGAAAAACTGATGTGGTTAACAAGGCATTGAGAACCTCAACTCCGTCAGAGTCTATTGTTCCCAGCAATCATGACATTCTTAGTGAATGGTCAAGTGATTGTCAGAATTTTAGCGTTTACTAGAGGTGTTTAGCAGAATGGAAGGTGAGGGTACTTGTGTACACAGGAATACTCCTCCCCCACTCCCTTCGATGTTGTGGGAACTCTGGAACTGTCAACACAAAAGAAATGATCCAAGGTAACAAAAGAAACCAGATGTCATCATAACACTGGATATTTTTCAATGCTTGCCCAAAGAGATGACAAAACATGGCTTTTGAGCTAGTATCCTCATCATGTCAACATGAAAAGTAGAAATTAAGTTAGAATTTCACTGAATTAAAAGTGTTACTGACACCACAAGGAGAAAAAAAGTACGGCATGACTTCTGTCTGCTTTCTTAGACAGTAACCAAGTTGCAAATCCAAATTTGCTACAAAGCACACATTAGAGAAAAACTTCATAACACAAGGAAAAGAACTACAAGATGAAGAAATTTCTTAAAAAGGTTCCAGAAACAGATCAACTCTCTTCATTGCAGGACAAAAACTGAAGGACTCAGTGAGTACTTAAAATAATTGACTCTAATGCCTTCTTATAGAAGTAAAAATGCTAAAGTTCAGTTCCCTGGTAGCCAATCTGCAAATCCAAATGTGCTACAAAGTACACATGAGAAAAAAACTTCAGAACATCAGAGTAAGAATCACAAGACAGTAAATTGTGGAATCAGCATGTTCATTGCATGGGAATGATTGAAGGACTTAGTACTTACAGTTGATTGACTCTAATGCCTCCTTAGAGAAGTGAAAAATGATAAAAGTGCAGTTCCCTGGCAGAACTGAAGATGAGGAAAATCCAGTAACAAACCGTGTATCTGTTTGGGATTTTCTAAAGCCTGCCAAGGTACATTTTTTACCCAGAATGATTCAAGAATGCAATCTACATGAGTGGCAAATTCAAGAGACACAAGTGATCTTTCAAGAGCTTTCCAATTTCCTTCTAAGCCAGATGTAATAGGTACAGCAACGCAGTGCCAAGCTGCCTGGTCCTGAGCGCTGTTGTGGTTAGTAGCTGCTTTTGAGTCTATTTCTATACACAGTGACCTTGGGTGACATAGACGGTTACTCAGGCTGTAGTAAAAATAGGTGAAATCTAGCTGAGCTAAAATAAGTCAGTGGGTCAAGAGTCATGCCATGCTAGGCAATATTAAGCATTTAGATAGGAAGTAATAGGACGGAAGTCACGTTTCGGGGGATAATCCTGGCAGGATTACCCAGGAAGGTGGTAAAAGCTAAATTCATGGATGAGGAGCTGTGTTAGTAAACCATGCCCAAGGAAGGTCTGGAGTGATGACGGTAGTGGAAGCAGGACAGAGAAAAGGCTGACATCAAGGCCTTCTCTCGAGGGAACAAAAACAGAATTAATTTTCTTTCTTTTGCTTGTTTCAATTGTTTTTTCTAATTACTGGCAGACTACTAAACAATATTCTTGATTTCTTAAAATAAAATAAAAGTTCATGAGTGGCCTTCTAAAGTACAGCTATTTGTCTTTCCATGTGCAGAAGAAAGAAAAGTAATAAGAACTGAAGAGGCTTGGGATCAACTAGTCCAATGGACAAATGGAGCATGTGAACATGAGTCTCCAAGAGTCTAGAAGAACTAGACAGTGCCTGGTTACCACTACCAACTGCCCTTAAAGGGATCACATTAGAGGATCCCATATAGAGTGGGAGAAAATGTGGAACAAAACTCAAAATTATTAAATTCAAAAGACAAAAACAAAAAACAACTCAAAAACACTGGGTTTACTGATCACAAAGAGACTGGAAGAACCTGAGATTATGGCCCTCCACCACCCTTCAGGTCTGGAAAAGAATTCGTTCTCATGGCCCAGGTTTCAGCCAAGCAATAGACAGGTTATAGGGGGGACAACAACCCTAGCAAGGTATACTCAACATGGAATGATCAATTATTCAAGATCAAAAGGGCAACATTTCTCTAAGGACAAAGTTGAGAAAGGTTAGGAAGGTGGGTGGAATGCAAATAGGAACCACAGGGAGGAAGTGAGATAACTGTTGTTGCTTAGAGGGAACTGTAAACATGGAGCTGTAACAAAGTGTATGATTTGTTGAGTGTAAAGCTGATGATCTTGTCTGTAAACCTTCACTCAATTCACAATAAAAAGTTAAGAAAAAAGAATTTTGTTGGGAACCCTTACCCCTTACACCTGACAGCCTTGATCTAGCCCCTTCAGATGACTTTTGTCCCCAGACTTCAAAGGAATACAATTTGAGTTCCTAGAGAATGTCAAAACTATTGTTTTTATATGGTCTAAAATGAACAGTAAAAAAATTCACCAGGGAAGGGTTGTTGTTGTTATTGTTAGGTGCCATCAGTTCCAACTCAAAGTTGCACAAAAGACTCATAGAAACTCTATGCACAACTGTCTGGTGCTGTACCAGCCTCACAATGTTTGCTATGTTTGAGGCCATTGTTGCAGCCACTGTGTCAACCCATCTTGTTGGGGGTCTTCCTCTTTGTTACTGGCCCTCACTTTATCAAACATGATGTCCTTTTCCAGGGACTGGCCCTTCCAGATAGCACGTCCAAAGTACGTGAGACAAAGTCTCATCATCTTCACTTCAAAGGAACATTCTGGTTGTACTTCTTCAAAGGAACATTCTGATCAAAAGGACAACATTCTGTTGTACTTCTTCCAAGACAGAATTGTTTGTTCTTCTGGCAGTCCATGGTACTTTTTTTTTTTTTTTTTTAATGTTTTATTGTGAATTATGTGATAGTTTACATGGGAGAACATTAGCTTTACAATCCCCTCCATGTATCATCAACCAACCAAAGGGTATATATACCCTGCAAGCCTGCCCCCTGGTCGTCAGCACACAGCCCCTCTCTCTCTCTGGGTCTAGAATCTCCAGCCACTCCATCTCTTCACGTCATCATCTCTGCCTCCATCTCTGGCTTCACTGTTTCTGTGGGTAGGGTCCCACACTCCACTCTTCTCCCTTGATGGTCCCAGGAACCTATGCTCCTAGACTGCAAAGTCAATCACTCCCCTCCTTTTGCTACAAAATGACTACCTTTACATTTCCAACCCTCACAGTCAGTCCTGACAACAATTATTCACTATTGTACCACAAGGGACCTTTCCCCATCTCCTTTCATCAGATCTGCCCACACAGATTGGAGAGTACTCAGTGGAGAGTCTACCTTCCTCCACGCCCTCTGGATCTAGGCTCCCTCCTGAAAGCTTGTAAGACAGTCACTTCTTACCTTTGTAGCCCTCCCATTTTGGGTAGCCAATGTCTAAGTTGCCCATTCCTGTCTACTCTGTGTAGTCCATAGTACTTTTAATATTCTTCTCCAACACCATAATTCAAATGCATCCATTCTTCTCTGGTCTTCCTTACTCACTGTCTAGCTTTCACCTGCATATGAAGCAATGAAAAATACCATGGCTTGGGTCAGGCACACCTTAGTCCCCACAGTGACACCTTTGCTCTTTTTGATACTTTAAAGAGATTTTTTTCTAGCAGATAGGTTGTTTGATTTCTTGACTGCTGCTTCCATGAGCATTGATTGTGGACCCAAGTAAAATAAAATCCTTGACAACTTCGATATTTTTTCTAGTTTATATGATATTGTTTACTAATCCTTGTGAGGATTTGTGTATGTGTGTGTGTTTATACTGAGTTGTTATCCACACTGAAAGCTGTATTCTTTGACATTCAACATTAAATGCTTCAAGTATTCTTCAATTTTAGTAAGAAAGGTTGTGTCATCTGCATACTGCAGGTTGTTAAAGGGTCTTCCTCCAATCTTGATGCTGAGTTTATCTTCATATAGTTCAACTTCTCATGTTATCTGCTCGCCATACAGATTGAATAAGTACGGTGAAAGGATACAATCCTAATGCACAACTTTCCTGATTTTGAACCACCCAGTATCCCCTTGTTCTAGTCTAATGACTGCGTCTTGGTCTTTATACAGTTCCCTCATGAGCATAGTGAAGTATTCTGTAATTCCCATTTTTTGCAATGTTATATATAGTTTGTTATGATCCAGAGTCAAATGCCTTTGTGTAGTCAATAAAACTCAAGTAAGTATCTTTCTGGTATTCTCTGCTTTAAGCAAGATCCACAGGACATCAGCAATGATATCCTTCATTTCACATTCTCTTCTGAATCTGGCTTGAATTTCTGGCAGCTCCCTGTCAATGTACTGCTGCAACTGTTTTTGAGCTATCTTCAGCAAAATTTTACTAGCATGTGATATTAAGGGTTACAGGGAAGGGTCAGGGAATTAGAAGGATAGAAGCACCACCTTTAGGTATACACACCTAGATGGAAGATATTTTTGTTTAATAAAGGTTTCTACAATTTTGTAGTAAAACTTTCCAACTTACCCTTGTATAACAATAAATACAGAAATGTACAAAGAAAATTAACAGTTTTCCAACACACAGCCCCCACATATGCAGATAACCAGAGTTTATGGTGCCGTTAACCAAAAGGTTGGTAGTTTGAATCCACCAGCTGCTCTGTGAGAGAAAGATGTGTTAGTTTACTTCTATAAAGTCTTAGAAGCCCTATGGGGCACTTCTACTGTCTTATGAGAGTCAGAATCTACTCCATGGTAATGGGTTGGTTATGGTTTTATGGTTCGTAAAAATCACCAGAACTTACAAAACATGCAAATTCTTGCCCTAACTCTTAAAAATTCTGATTCAGCAGGTTAGGGACAGGGCATGTTAACAAACTCCTAGGTGATTCTGGTTTAAGCAGTCAGTCGATCATGTCTTGGAAAATTCTGCTTTTAACTTTGTCCTACTGAGGAATGATTGAAGGAATGAAGGAGTAGACCTTCAGGGGGGAAAAACCATGTTATCAGTGTACTGATGTTGTTGTTAAGTGCCGTCGAGTTGGTCCGTCTCATAGCAACCCTGTATAGGGTTTCCAAGGAGCAGGTGGTGGGTTTAACCATTGACCTTGTGGTTAGCAGTAAAGTACTTATCCTACAGTGCCACACCAGGACTCCAGGAGTGTACTTGTTGTTGTTAAGAGTTATCAAGTCGGTTCTGACTCATGGTGACCCCCATATATATGGTTTCCGAGGAGCAGCTGGTGGGTTTGAACTGCCCACCTAGTTGTCTTCAAATAAGAAAAAGGCTTTACCTGAGAGAGCAGCTCTATTTGCTCTGTAGCGTCCCATGGAGTTCCTAAAATTGGGAATTATCAGGTCAAATTAGAAAGAGCTCTCCAACAGAACTACTGTGAAACAAAATCAGGACACAAAGCCCAGAAGGAACCTACCCAAAGTCACTATGCTTCCAGGCTGGACTTCACAGGGTTGAGAAATGACTGGTTGGGAGTAGGGTAGACATTTCAGACAGACACATACACTTGCTCACCTGGATGAAAAATGTCCTTTTATACATACATGGAAAGAATGTAACCTACTAGACAGGCAGTGCCTTAACCCAAATTAAATAGCAACTATTTGCTCTAAGCCATATTTCCCTGGCTCTGTTTACAAGGGCCAAAAAGGTAGAGAAAGGAGACAACAAAGTACTCTTAAGGAGTTCTTTTTATAGATAAATAGACCTGCTTATTGCCTGTCCTGACAATTTTGAATCCACAGATTTAACATTCTTAAGCCTGTCAATAAACAAACAATAGGCTTTCAACAGTCAAGCTTGACAAGTGCCATTTTGCTTCAATTACAACACCCAAAGACAACCCTCCCCTTCATTAGCTAAATAAAAAGCCATTGATTTGATCTAGAACAGAATCAACCAAGGCCCTGTTTACCACAGCAATCACTGATCCAAGGGGGATGTGAGCCAACTGCAGCAACTCCTCTACCCTGGCAGAAACTCAGCTGAGCCGCCATTGTTGGGCATGGCTGGGTATTGCCCAAGTTTTAGTTTATGTCCTCCTCTTTCCTCTCATTTCAAAACAAGCTTTAGAAATACTGGCTCCATTTAAAGAGACAAGTGAGGCCTAATCAACACTCAGTATTAGAATGTCTGGTAGACTGCTAATTTCCACTTTCAGAATTGACCTGGGGTCAGACAGGAAGTGTAAAGCATAACTGCACTGTACTTCAGTTATTGTCACCAAGGAATTCTGGTGTGGAGCTGAAGGATAAGCACTGAGCCTCAAGGTCAGTTTGAAACACAAGGTCGGCGGTTCAAACTCACCAGCTGCTCCCCGGAAACCTTATGGATCGATGGCACTTAACAACAACAAATCACCAAGGTATATGCTGTGGTTTGCAAGTCATAATAGTGTTAACTTTATACTTACATGGCTAGAATTCTTTTTTCATTTTTGTTTTATTTTATTTGAGAGATAGATCATCACCCTTTCCCAATTGGTACAGCTGTGGCTCTGCGGGTTAGGTACATTAGCACTTTTATTGAGCATCTACTAAGTGGTTGGCACTGGGCTTTACATACATTCTTTTTTTAAAATGTGACAATAATCTGTGAGATGAAACACAGAACCTTTGCTCTGTTTTAGAAATAAAAACTGGACCTTGGGGAGGTTAAATGACTAAGATCACCCAGCTAGCAAAAGCAACATCAGAACACTGTGTGGACTCATAGGGAGTTACTTCTTCACCAGGGACGTCCCTTTAAAGGAGCAAATACAGTGCTTTAATCACTGGGCTGCTAATCACAAGGTTGGCATCGGCTTCTCAGAGACCCTGTGTGTCCATGGCACTTAACAACAACAACCAACCTAGCCCAGCGGCAGCATTCCGCCATCCCTTACAGCAGGGATGCTTCACTCCAATCTGAAACTGCACACACTTATGATGAACCCTCTGTAGGAAGAGAACCCAGGTTTCGAAGGGATCCGTGACCTCAGGAAGATTAGGAACCAGTCCAGGCTGTCAGCTTCTCCATTCCCTCCTAAATTCCTGCGTTCGCACTACAGGGAGAACTGTGAGGAGAGTCTGCTGTTCTGGATTTCCAGATCCCGACTTTGGCACTAATTTTCGGAGGGTCCTTAGCCTGGTTACCTCACCTTATGAACCACAGATTTCTGGACTCTTTTGCCCCTGGTCTTGGCCGTCTATTCAGTTTTGTATTCCCTGGCAAGGGCGCTTTACCACTGTTTGTAATTTTCCATTGTCATGATGTAGATATTTTCATTAAAGTTACCCAAGTCCTATATGGAAGTAGGCAGGATCAAAGAAATACACAGAACAATCATTTTTTTTTTCTAAAGCAACTAATTTCCCTGGGCCTCAGTTTCTCACCTGTAAAACAACTCGGTTCCTTCACATGGTGCAGGTTGTTCACATTCCCAAAAGATTCAAAACACAAAGCGAACTACCAAACAGACAGCCTGGACCCAGGAGTCGTAGCTCCCAGGCTCCTGGCATCTTGCCTTCCACTCCCCCATCTCCGGGTTCTGAATGGACCAGCAGTTGTTTCCTGCACCTTTCCCTGGGCCCTCCTCTTTGAACCGGGCCCCAACAATCAGGGCTGACTCACCCAGTGTTCTAGGTCTCAGCGCTCATGCACCACAACAGGACACCCTGGTGACAGCGCAACCAGAGCGGAAGGGGGCCTCGGGTCCCTACTCCGTGGACCCTCGCTGTACTGCGGACCGTCGCGCGGTTCCTGGGGGCGGTGCCCGCCGAGGGCGCGGACGCGGCTCTGCCCACGCCGCTGCGTGCGTGCACCGGGAGGGGTGACCCGCCCTCCTGCTTTTGTTAATTGTTCGTTCTAGAACCAGGTTGTTTTTCACTCGCTGCGTTCAGTCAGCCTGGGGCAGGCGGCCGCCAAAATAGTCCTAGCCAGGCCAGCCGCTGGCCAGGAGCTTTGCAGTCCAGTTTTTGTGCCACGCCTCAGGACCCATCCACCACCCGCGCCTTCTCATTATGCTGCGTCTCTTCTCTACTGGACACCTCGACAACAGAGGCCATCATTTAGGCCACCCTTGTATCTCTGGAAATCCGTTCTTCTGATTGAATCATTGAACATTAGGGTCAGGCTTTGATTTAATTATGAGCATTAACAGCTCTCCCGGGGGCTTCCTTAAGCAACCATTGACACCTCTGTCAGTGTACGTTACATGAAGTATTCATCCATTCTCTCGCTCTGCGGTCAGCAGCGAGACACTATTCTAATTGCCACAAATTTCCAGATCTCTTAGGGCTGCTACCCTAGAGATTACACACAGGATGGTTTATTGTTGTTACATGATGTTGGTTCTGAGTAGGATTTCTGAGGCGCAATTAGTGGTTTTGAACTGCCGATCTTAAAGTTAGTATTCCAGGGCTTATCCTACAGTGCCACACCATGACTCCATTCTTATTGCTGTTGTTGTTGTTGTTGTTGTTAAATGCTATTGAGTCAGTTCCTACTCATAGCGACCCTGTGTGGAGTTTCCAAGGAGCGTCTGGTGAGTTTAAACTGCCAATGTTGCCATTCAAACCAGCCTTGCTTACAGTCTAATCCTTATTCCTACAGCACCACACCAGAATTTCATTCTCATTAGTAGGATTTATTATTTCTTATTATTGCCATGGTGCCGATTCCACCTCACAGCAACCCTGATAGAGTTTCCGAAGCTGTACATTTTTAATGAGCAGAGAGCCTTACCTTTCTCCCACAGGAGGGCTAGTGGGTTTGAACTGCCAGCCTGTGGTTAAGTCCAGTGCTTACACTACAGAATCACCAAGGCTTATTATTTCTTATTAGCAGCAGTATTAATGGAGTATTAAAGGAGCAGTATTAAGTCAGTTGTGCAAATGGTTAACATGCTTGACTGCCTACTAAAAGGTTAGAGGTTTATGTTTATCCAACGGGACTTCCCAAAAGAGGCCTGGAAATCTATTTCTGAAACATCAGTCATTTAAAAAATCCTAAGGAACGCTGGTAACGTAGTGGTTACGAATCAGGCTGCTAACCTCAGGGTCAGCAGTTCGAAACTACCAGCTGTTCCACAGGAGAAAAACGAGACTTTCTGCTCCTTTAAAGATTTACAGCCTCAGAAACCCTGTACAGGGTCGCTATGGGTCCGAACTGACTCCACAGCACATAACAACAACAACGATGGAGCCCTAAGCTGCTATCCACAATTTCAGCTGTTCAAACCCACCAGCTGCTTTTGAAAACCCTACAAATCAGGCTGTTAAACTCAAGGTCGGCAGTTGGAAACTATCAGCTGTTCCGCGGGAGAAAGATAAGGCTTTCTGCTCCCTTAAAGATTTACAGCCTCGGAAACCCTGTACAGGGTCGCTATGAGTCAGAACCGACTCCATAGTACTTAACAACAACAGCATATTGTTGCTATGAATCAGAACCAGCTTGACCTCACAAAACAAGAACATGGAGCAAAGTTCTACTCTGACACACATTGAGTCACCTGTGTCAATATCAATTCTATGGGCAATTAGCAACAACAGTAGCAGTGATATTGGTTACTATGTGCTAGGTACAATAAGAAACATTTTGTCTTACATTTTCCACTACTTTATCTGTCTGTCAGTTTGTCCAACTGTGGTGGCTTGAGTGTTGCTGTGAAGCTGGAAGCAATGCCACCCAAATTTCAAATAGCAGCAGTCACCGCCCATAGTAGATAGATTTCAGCAAAACTTCCAGACTAACACAAACTAGAAAGAAGGACCTGGCGATCTACTTATTAAAACATTTGGCCGTGAAAACCTTACAGATAGCAGAGCAGCAGAACATTGTCTGATACCGTCCTGGAAGCCAAGCCTCTCAGATAGGAAGTCATTCAAAATATGACTGGGGAAGAGTACCTCCTCCAAACAGAGTTGACCTAAATGATGTTGATGGAGCAAAGCTTTGAGGGTCTTCATTTACTGATGTGACATAACTCAAAATGAGAAGAAACAGAGGCAATCATTTGTTAATAATCAGAATGTGGAATGTACAAGTATGAATCAAAGAAAATTGGAAGTTGTCAAAAATGAAATGGTAAGTTTCAAGCTATATATACAAGTACTAGACACTGGTGTGGCATTGTGGTCTAATGCATCAGACTGCTAAGTCAATTGAACTGCAAAGTCAGTGGCTTAAGCTCACCAGCTGCTCCTTGGAAACCCTATATAGAGTCACTATAGGTCAGAATCAACTCAATGGCACTTAATAACAACAACTACTAGATACTAGTGAGCTGAAATGAACTGGTATTGGCCATTTTGAATCAAGCAATCATATGGCCTTCTTGTTGTTGTTAAGTGCCATCAAGTCTGTTCCGACCCATAGCAACCCTGTACAGGGTTTCCAAGGAGCAACTGGTGAGTTTGAACCACCAACAGTGTGTTCAAATGATCTTGCAGTCCAGTGCATTAACCCACAGCACCACACCAGGACTTCATCATATGGAATTCAAATGGCTTTGCAGTCTGGCACGTTAATTCACAGCGCCAAATGGCCTACTATGCCACAAATGACAAATCAAAAAGGAATAGTGTGAGACAGAGAGAGAGAACAAACAAGATGGCGGATCAGGTAGAAGTGTAGTGCAGAGCTCTGTCAGCAACAACACAGAATACTGGACCAAGCAAGCTCAGGGGATGGTGCCAGAACTCTGAACCACATATAAAGGAATATTTAGAAGGTTGGAGGCTTAAAGCTAGGGTAATTTGTAGCAGAAGCAAGAAATGCATTGCTTTCTAATTCAAGACACTCGACTGCTCCCAGAGCCACCATTGTGGTTGAGAACAAGCAAGGGAAGGATCAGAGCAGCCACGGACGCCTGACAGAAAAGCGGAGATAAAGGTGTGAACATTCTTTTTTTTTCTGTATCTGTTCATTGGTCTCTTGCTGTGTGCACACCTCCATTCTGGTGACTAGAGGGGTGCTGCAGGGAGTGGACACTCCACCTCCAGCCCCAGAGGGTTCTACTATGCATGCACACAGAGCTCTTCGAAATTTAAAGTGACAGTTTCCACGTAAAACCAAACAGGAGTGCAAAATGGCCACAGCTAGACCTGAACTAGCCCGAATGGGGGGCTGTGGAGCAGGACAGGCAGACTAAAAAGGAAATGGGCAGTAAATTAAATCCTGAGTTACATCATAACAACCAAGAGTGGCATCGTGAAATTTCTCAGGAAGAAGAGTGAAAAGGGAAGGCCATCTCCTGATCACATTTACCTGGAGGCAATCAGAAAGCATAAAAAATACCAAAATACACACTCATCTAAGTATTAAGGTCACAACTAGCTATTGAAATATGCCTAAAAAACAGTAACAGATGACCATATCAGCACATGTCCAGAAATGAGATAAAGTGACTGAGGCAAATGAGCTAGAAGTACACCTGTACTCCATACTGAAAGATGGGAAGGTTTTGGAAATACCTGAGAAGGAATTCAGAAAAATGATTATAAAATGTATCAAAACACTATACAATGGAGTTGAGAAAAATAAGGAAGAAGTCAGGAAAGCATTGCAGGAAAAATAAAATAAAATAGATACAGCATTGGAAACAATTCAAACCCTACAGAAAGAGGCCCGAATGATTACTAATAGAATATCAAAAATGGACAATACACTGAAAGGGCAAAGGAGTAGAATTGAAGAGATAGAAGCCAGAACTAGTGAGCTAGATGATAAGTCTCTCAACACTAAGATAGAAGAGCAAACACAAAAAAGGATAACAAAATCTGAAGAAGGCCTAAGATTCATGTTGGACAACATGAAGAGGAATAACAAGAATTATTGGCATTCTGGAACAGGAAGAATCACACAAGTCCACAGAGGAGATAGTCGAAGAGCTTCTGGAAGAAAATTTCCCTAACATCCTAAAAAGTGAAAAGATAAGCATTCAAGAAGCTCAATAAACCCCAGAATGCATAGACCCTAAAAGACAATCACCAAGACATATAATAATCAAGCTCTTCAAAATCAAGCTCTTCAAAATCACGATGAAACTGTGAAACACCTCACAACATGGGTGACATTATACCAAGTGAAATTCATCCATCACAAAAGCACAAATATTGTACAAGACCACTGTTGTAAAAAATTAAGAAAAAAATTTCTTGATAAAAGAAATGTTCTATGAATGTTACAGGGAAAGGGCACAAGAAAATTATTCACAGAATAGAGGGTATATACATTTACATGGGTGATGGGGCAGGCAATATACAACAAGAGGGAGGTTGGCAGAGGAAAGATGAAGGTAATGGGAGCCACACGAAGGAGTGCAAGTGTTAAAGTGACTAGAGGTAAATACTGTTAGCTAATGGTACATGGTATGGGTTAACACACTGGACTGCAAGATTGGTTTGAACTGCAAGGTTGGCAGCTCAAACTCACCAGCCGCTTCTTGGAAACCCTATACAGGGTTGCTATGAATCAGAACCGACTTGAAGCACTTAACAAAAACAACAATGGTGCCAGGAGGGGATTATAATCATTGCAATGAAGCAAAGTATATGATTCATTGAACACAAAACTGATGCTCTGCTCTGTAAACCTCCACATGATTCATAATAAAATGTGTTAAATAAGTAAAATTTTTAAAAAGGAATGGTGCCACATTCATCATGAGAAAGAACATTTCAAGATCTATCCTGAAGTCTGCTTTCAGTGATAGAATAATATCCACACACCTACAAGGAAGACCAGATAATATGACTATTATTCAATTTTACACACCAACCACTAGTGCCAAAAATGAAGAAATTGAAGACATTTACCAATTTGTTGTTGTTTAGTGCTGTCATGTCAGTTCCATCTCATAGCAACCCTGTATACAGTTTCCAAGGAACAGTGGGTTTGAACCGCCAACCTTTCAGTTCAAGCCACCCTTGGGGTTCAGTGCTTTATTCTATAGCACCACACCAGGATTCCTTTTTACTAATTTATGCAGTCTGAAATCGATAAAAAAAAAATGCACTGATAATTACTGGTGATTGGAGTGTGAAAGTTAGAAGCAAAGAAGAATCCGTAGTTGAAAAACACACTTTGGTGATAGGAAAGACACCAGAGATCACATGATAGAGTTTTGCAAAACCAATGATTTATTCATTGCAAATGTCACTTTCAACAACATAAACAACAACTGACTGTGCTTGTGGACCTTGCCAGATGGAATACACAGGAATAAAATTGACTACATGTGTGGAAAGAGATAATATAGAAACTCGGTGTCACAGAACAAGGTCAGTGGCTGCTATGTAACAGTCCATGAATTGCTTATATGCAAGTTCAAACTGAACCTGAAGAAAATTGAAACAAGTCTATAAAAGCCTAAAGGAGCTCTGGTTGCGTAGTGGTTACAAATCGGGCTGCGAACCTCACGGTCAGCAGTTCGAAACTACCAGCTGTTCCATGGGGGAAAGATGAGGCTTTCTGCTCCCGTAAAGATTTACAGCCTCGGAAACTCTGTACAGGGTCACTATGAGTCGGAACTGACTCCATGGCACATAACAACAACAAAGTAAAAAGCCAAAGTATAACCTTGAATATGCCCCACCTGAATTTAGAGACCATCTCCAGAACAGATTTGACCCATTGACACTAACAGCAGAAGACCAGAGGAGTTGTGGGAAAATATCAAGGACATCATACATGAAGAATGCAAAAGGATTAAAAATAAAAGATCAAGATGGATGTCAGAAGACTCCAAAACTTGCTTATGGAGTAGCTAAAAGGAATAGAAGAAATTATGAAGTAAAGACTGAAAAGAAGAGTTCAACGGGGAACTCTAGAAGACCAAATCAAGTATTATAATGAAATGTGCAAAGACCTGGAGTTAGAAAATCATGTTCTTACATGCTTAACATTTCTCAAATTGAAATAACTGAAGAAAAATTCAAGTCTTAAGTTGAAATACTGGTGGATTCTATGGGCAAAATATTGAAAGATGCAGGAAGCATCAAAAGAAGTTAGAAGTAACACACAGAGTCACTGTATGAAAACAAATTGGTGGATGATCAACCATTTCAAGAGGTAACATATAAGAGCCAATGGTATATTGGCTGAACCTTGAGGACATTATGCTGGGTGAAAATAGGCACAAAAAGACAAATACTGCAGAAGACCATCATTGTAAAAGCTTAAGAAAAGATAACCATATTAAAAGGGGAAAAAAATCTTTGTTGGTTACCAGGGGAGGGGGAAGGAGAGAGAGAAAAGGGAGGGGTCCGTAGAGCACAAGGTAGGGGATAGACATCATAGTTTGGTGTTGGGGAGGGCAATATACAAGAAGGGGGAGGGGAATGGAAGAACAAGGTAGATAGGAGAACAGTGAGGCAGATTTGCATGGGCTAATGGGACAGGACT
>NW_006408575.1:2317614-2396119 GCF_000296735.1 Chrysochloris asiatica | reverse complement strand
AAAAAGGCAGTCTGATTGGCTACTACAAGAACAAACAAGTTGTTCACTGGGGAGCCATCAAAGCAAGCAGTAAGTCCCTTCAGGATAAACCCCCCTCCAAGACTGAGACTCAAAGGGAACACATGAGCAGGCAGTCATGTAAGCTTGCTGGTGACCATGTTGGTCAAATGGTGAATAGAAGAAGGGGAAAGGCAGCAATGAAGATATGGGCTGAGTTCAACCACGTATCATAGACTCCCATCGACCTGGAGATGAGAGAAAGAGGAAAGGCTGGTTGGTCCAAAGTGTAGTGAGACCTGGAGACTCCTGAGCCCATGGACAAGGAATAGTCATGGAGCTCTAGAACTGAGAGTGAAGCATCTAGCTGATATGAAGTGAAGAGAGATTCTCAAGAACACCCAAATTTGTAGATAGTAACCATTCGACCTAACGTCAGTGGCTTGATGATCAGAACTCGACTAGAGGAAAATAAAAAACAATTTTTGATAAAGGAAACAAGTGTAAATTACTATAATTTGGTGAGCTTGACCTATACTTATGGATGTAGTAGCTCAAAATACCAACTGAGATGGAAGGAGTCTTCACATCAAGTATTAATCCTATCTCCTCTATACACAGGGTTCATAGGGATGGACAACTTAGACATTGGCTACCTAAAATATATAAAGGCACGAAGTGACTGGCTTACAAGTTTTCAAGAGGGAGTTTAGTTTCAGAATGTGTGGGGAAAAGTAGAATCCCCACTGAATAGTTTTCATCTTATCTAGATGGGTCTGGTGAAAGTATATGGAGATAAGATTTCTATGACTCAATAGTAATTGTTATCATGACTAATTGCGATGGTCACAGTTGTAAAGGTAAAAGTTCTGTAACAAAAGTGGGGAGTAGTTAATTTTACATTCCAGGAACAGAGGACCTAGGACCATCAAGGGAGAAGAGCATGAGCAGAAATGTGGGACCCTATCCAGAGAAGCAGCGACACCAGAAATTGAGGCAGAAATGGGGGCATGGAGAGAAGCAGCAGCTGAGGATTCTAGACTCATGGAAAGAGAAAGGCTGTGTGCTGCGGCCAGGAGGCAGGCTTGTAGAATGTGCCCTTTGGTTGTTTAAATGATGATATATTCCTGAGTGTTTTTGTGTACACACACACACAACCCTCCCCATCAAAAACAAAAAACAAAACACACACAAAAAAAACAGAGGGAATAGAAGCAAATACTGTTGAATGATGATGTACAGAGGAGATTGTAATCATTGCAATGAAATGATGAGTATAAAACCTATGTCTTCCCATGTAAACTACCACTCAATTTACAATAAAAAGTTTTTAAAAATTAAAAAAAGAACCAATGGTATCGAAGGAAGAAGTCCAAGCTATGCTGAAGACACAGACAAAAAGAACAAGGCTTCAGAAATGGACAGAATTCAAATTAAAACATTTCAACAAATGAATGCAGCTCACTCATCTATCTATGTCAAGAAATTTGGAAGACAAGCTACCTGGCCAACCCATTCTGAGAGAGCTATATTTATATCCATTCCAAAGAAAGGTGATCCAAAAGAATGTAGAAATTGTCAAATAATATCATTAATATCACACACAAGTAACATTTTGCTAAAGACAACTAAAATATGATAGCAGCAGTACATTCACAAGGAACTGTCAGAAAATCAAGGTGGACTCAAAAGAGAATGTGGAATGAGGGATATCATTGCTTATGTCAGATGGATTTGGCTGAAAGAGAGTATCAGAAAAATGATTGCCTGTGTTTTATTAACTATGCAAATATATTTACTTCATGATTGAGAATAAATTGTGAATAACCTATGAAGAATGAAAACTCCAGAATATTCCATTTTGCTCCTGCTGAACCTATACATAGACTAAGATGCAGTCGTTAGAACAGAACAAGGGGATACTGATTGGCCTAAAATCAGGAAAGGTGTCTGCCAGATCTGTATACCTTCACCATTCTTATTCAATCTTCAATAAGCAATATCCAACATCATATAGCCAATAAGTAATGTCATGGAAAATGGAGAAAAGACTGAAGTTGTCAAGGATTGCATTTTACTTGGATCGACAGTCATCACCTACAGAAGCAGCAGTCAAGAAATCCAATGATGTATTGCATTGAACAAATCTGCTACAAGTGTTCAAAAGCAAAGATGCCACTTTTTGAGGACTAAGATGCGTCTGACCCAAGCCATGGTATTTTTAATTACCTGATATGGATGTGGAGTACTGGTATGGCCCTGTAGGATAGGCACTGGACTGCTAACCTCAAGGTAGGTGGTTCAAGCCCACCAGCTGCTTCTCAGAAACCTTATACAAAGTCGCTATGACTGGGACCCGACTTGATGGCACTTAACAATAACAGCATAGGGATGTTAAATGTGGACACATTAAAGGAGGACAGAAGAAGACAGTATGCATGTGAGTTATGGTGTTAGTGAAGAATATTGAAAGTACCATGGACTACCAGAAGAATCAACAAATCTGTCTTGGAAGAAGTACAAGCAAAATGCTTCTTAGAAGCAAGGATGGTGAGACTTCATCTGACAGATTCTGGACATGTTATCAGGAGGGACCAGTTCTTGGCGAAGACACCATGTTTGATAAAGGAGAGGGTCAATGAAGAAAAGGAAGCGCTCCAACAAGATGGATTGACGCAGTGACTGTAACAATAGGCTGGAACATAGAAATGATTGATGATGAAGCAAAACTGGGCAGGCTTCCTTTATAAACCTAGATCTCCTGATCCCTTTTCCCACAGAGTGATTGCCAACCTTTCAGTAAGCAAGGCAGTGCTTTAACCATCGCACTATCAGGGATCCTTAAACATTTCTTAGAGGACACAATTCAATCCATAACACATTAATGGGTGGCCTTTTTCCTCGCTTGTGTTGAGTATTGTTTTCAAATACAAGTGTCAACATCCCTGGACAATTACTGTACCAGATTTAAGTGACTACACCTTCCTCTGTTGTTGTTATTTGCTGTGGGGTGGGTTCCGACTCATAGAGACCCTGTACAGGGTCTCCAAGGCTGTAAATCTTTACAGGAGCAAAAAACCTCATCTTTCTCCTGTGGAACAGCTGGTAGTTTCAAACTGCGGATTGTGAGATTAGCAGCCCGATTCATAACCACTATGCTACAGAGCTCCTTACACCTTCCTCTAGAGAAATCTTTATTTAACAATTTAAGGAGAAGAACATAAACTAGATACTTTTATTTGAAACTAATATTTCTTTGTTACTACTTTAGGACTCTGGATTATTTTTAATTGAATTTCTAATGCATTGGCATTAGTTCTCCCATCTTTCATATTAGTCACAAATATTTTGATAAGCATCAGTGAAGTTGTCAAGTTTAGAATAGGCATCCTCTTTTCAATCCTCTGGAGAGTTACTTGTTTTGTTTGTTTGTTTGTTTGTTTTTTCTTGGAAATCCCTAACAAAGGAGTCCAATTGTATTTTGGAATTGACTTCTAGAACATTTGCCAAAACAAGAGGAGTGGGGGTTATCACTAATGTCCTCAGTAACACTAATCCAAAGATAGGAAGGGTTCCCTTTCTTCTAACTTCACCATTTTAATCTATTTTTTAAAAAATAAAATATACTTGCCTGGCTGAAAATTCAGAAGTGTACAATAAGTATACGTGCAGAGTTATGGCGTATTGATCATTGGACTGTCTCAGTTCCTTGCACAATGCCTCTGACACATTAGGTGCTGAGTAACTGTTTGCTGAATGGGTGGACGAATGAGTTTGAGTGATATATTTCTTTTTTGTTTGTTTGTTTGAGATACCTAGGTCTTAAAGGGAACAGAATTCCCAGACCAATTGCAAAATTGGTCATGACTTTATCTTTACTAAAAGCAGTAACATCAGACTCTTTTGGGTTAAGGATAAACTAAAGACTATGCACTAGCAAAAGTCCTAGGGTGTAAGCAACAAAAGCAATCATAGTTAACTGAAACAGAAAAGAAATTTATTGGAAGTACTGGTAAACTCAAAGAATCCAGGGAAGACTGAAGACCAGGCTAGGAAAACAAGCAGGCACCAAAATGATACCAGGTAGCCAGACCATAGAGGAAACCAAGATACAGGTAGAATATTGGCAATGCCATCAATCTTGCCACCAGTGACTGGGTGCCACAGCTGACCCAGCTGCCATCAGATACTGAAAGCCACCATTACTAGATAAATTCTACACATTCCCTGCATTCTTCACTTCTCTCTGCAAAATCACAATCTAAGAAGGATAATCTGACCAGCCATGATTGGAACCTAAGCAGTCAGCAATTAAGGGGAATTGATCCCAGGGTCTTTTGGTTCCTGTCTTAGCTATCTAGTGCAGCTGTAATAGAAATATGACAGATGGATGGCTTTAACAAGCAGAAATTTATTCTCTCACAGTTTAGGAGGCTAGTCCAAAGTCAGAGTGCAGGCTCTATGGGAAGGTTTTCTTTCTCTGACAGCTCTGGGGAAAGATCCTTGTCTCCTTTCAGCATCTGTAGACCCAGCATTCCTTGGAGATCTCCATGTGTCTTGGCATCATTCTTCCTCTGAATCTAAATGCTTCACAATGCAGAGACCCCAGGTTCAAAGGACACGCTCCACTTTAGCTCTTCTTTCTTGGTGGCAGCAGGTCCCTCTGATCTCCTTTATTTCTTGTAAGTAAATGGTGTTGCAGACCACATCCCAGGGAAGCTGGTCTTGCATCAGATCAGGACTGTAATGAGATTAAGGGTGTTGCAGCCCACCTTTAATCCTCCTACTGGTTTATCCCATCTGATCACATCACTGAGGACCATCACATAGCTGCCACATTCCATCATGACATAATTGACAACCATGGCCCAGCCAAGCTGACACTTATTTTGGGGACATGCAATTCAATCTATGAAGCTCCCTTGTGTGAGATGCAAGACCATGCTCCACACAATGGCTGTTTCTCAGACTTAAAAAGGCAGTTGAGGATGTGCAACCAGGAAAATGACAAATAGCTACTATTCGGTTATCATCTAATAATTTGTAGGCTCAAACTGAGTAGAATTTAGTGCATTTATAAAATGCTTAAGACAGAGTCTGAACTCAACTCTCGAAACCAAAAAAGGAGAATTTGTTTTTTGTTTTAACAAACAAATTGATTCCTCAGAGTTCAGGAGGCCAGAAGATCAAATTCAGAGTGTCACCATTAGGGGAAGTTTCCTCTCTTTGTTAGTGCTGGAGAAAGGTCCTTGTCTCCTGTTGGCATCTATAGATGCTATGCTTCTTGGAGATCTTTATTTGCTTTGGTATCCATCTTCCTTTGAATCTAGGTGCTTCACAGCGCAGGGATACACCCAGATCCAAAGGATACACTCCATTCTTGGCTCTTCTTGATGGTAGTAAATCCTTCCAGAAACTGTGGCTTTATATTTATGATGCAGTCTATTAAGTTTTCAGCTAATAAATAATACACTGATGTTTCAATAATGTAATGAATGTATTGTCACTGAACTTTGAATGTGATGATTGTAGAGCCATCAAATGTTTGTGTTACATATATACTTACCACACACATACAGAGCTAATCAGAGAACTTTTCCATTTCTTCCCGTGCTTTTCCTTTTCTTTGGAATCACTTATAGTTGCAGAGTTACGTAGAGGGAGATAGAAAAGAAAGGCAAATTGAGTCAGATGTGTACTTCCCATCACAATGTTGTTGTTGTTGTTAAGTGTGCCATCGAGTTGATTCTGACTCATAGCAATCCTATATATCATTTCTGAAGAGCAGCTGGTGGGTTTGAACTGCCAACCTTGTGGTTCGCAGTTCAGTGCTCATCCTACAGCACCACACCAGAAGTCCCATCACAATCATTCCAATTACTTTTCTGGTAAAAAGAAAAACCAAAGAATCCTGTCTTCTTCTTATAGAGTTTCAGTCTTGGGCTTATATCTACCTTTTCATTCAACTTTGTGAAATCTACCACTTTAATTTCTATAGCAATAATAAAAATAGATGCCACTTACAGAGTGTTGCATACATGCAAGAAATTCTTCACAAATAATTTCTGATCCTATCTATAACCCTATGATAGATAGTAAACACATTTTAAAAGATAAAGAAACTGAGGCTCAGTCAGATTAAATAACTTGTCCAAGATGGTTGAGCTCACAGATAACTGGGATTTGAAGCCAGGTCTACTATTATATCATGTGGTTGTTTTTTCTAAGGATTATCCAACATCATTTTTAAAATATCTACTAAATCTAGATTGTAAATCTTGTAAACAATGTCTTCCATCTTCTAAGATATTAAATTTTCAGAAAGATAAATGAAAATGTACTGGTTTCAATGTCTTTAGAAGGATTAAACTTTCATCAGATAATAAGATAGTTTAGTACCCTCGCTGTTGTTGTTACATGCCATCAAGTCACTTCCTACTCATATTGAACAGAAAGAAACACTGCCCATTCTTTCTATGTCTTCCAATCACTGCTGTTCGAGTCCATTGTTGAAGCCACTATGTCAATCTATCTCTTTGAAGGTTTTTGTTTTTTTATGTTGACCCTCTACTTTACCAAGCATTATGTCCTTCTCCAGGGACTGGTACCTCCTGATGACATATTCAAAGTACATGAGACTAAGTCTCACCATCATCACTTCTAAGGAACATTCTGGTTGTATTCCTTCCAAGACAGTTTTGTTCATTCTTCTGACAGTCCGTGGTATGTTCAATGTCTTGCACCAACACCATAATTCAAATATATCAATTCTTCTTTTATTTCCCTTATTCATTGTCTTTTGAAGCCCTGGCCTTATTTTCACTGATGATATTGAGCTTCTCCATCGTCTTTTCCCACAGAAGTAGTCAATTTGATTTCTGTGTATTCCATTTGATGAGGTGTATGTGTATAGTTGATTTTTATGTTGTTGAAAACAGGTATTTACAATGAATAAGTTGTTTGTCTTGAAAAATCCTATCAAGCAATCTCCTTTTTCACCAAGGCCTTAGTTTTCAACTACTGCTCTTTCTACTTTGTTTCTAACTTTTGCATTCCAATCGCCAATAATTGTCAATGCATTTTGATTTCATGTTTAATCAATTTCAGACTGAAGAAGTTGGTAGAATTCTTCAACTTCTTCATCACTGGCATAGTAGTTGGTGCCTACTATGAATAATAGGGGTACTAACTGATCTTTCTTATAGGCGTATGGATATTATATTAGCACAGACAGCATTATACTTCAAGACAGATCTTGAAATGTCCTTTTTGACTATGAATGAGATGTATTCCTCTTCAATTTAACATTCCTGACATAGCAAACTATAATTGCATGATTTAAAATGACCAATACCCATCATTTTCAGCTCACGGCCTAAGTTATTGATCTTTAAGTTTTCCATTCCATTTTTGAAGACTTCCAATTTTTCTAGATTCATATTTCATACAATCCATGTTCTGGTTACTAAAGGATGTTTGCAGCTATTTTTCCTCATTTTCAGTTGTGTCCATTAGCAACTGAGGCTATGCTCCATTCATATCATTATTATCAACTCTGCTTTGAGGAGGCAGCTCTTCCCCAGTCATATTTTGAGTGCCTTCCAACCTGTGGGGCTCATCTTCTGGCACTGTGTCTGAAGATGTTCTGCTGCTATCCATAAGATTGTAGTGGTTAAATATTCAGAAGTAGTCTTCCTCTCAATCTTCCTATCTGTCTCAATCTGTCCTATCACCCCTTCATACAGAGAGGGTAGGATGAAGACTTCTTCCCTCTCACTTGGTATTTTGAGTTACAACATCCGTAAATTTAGCTCAAGTTCACCACAGTGTAGCAATTTACACTTGTTTCCTATACCAAATTTTTAAATCTTCTTTTAGTGGAGTTGTGGTCTTCAAGCCATCGAAGCTAGATCAAATGGGTATTCCCCAGTTGTATTTTAAGTACCTTTCAATCTGACGGGCTTATCTTCTGGAACTATATCAGACAATGTTCCGCTGCTATTCAGAAAGCTTTCATTGGCCAAATTCTAAACAAGTAGCTCTCTAGATTCTTCTTTTTAATCTGTCTTAGGCTTGAAGTTCCTCTGAAATCTGTCCAACCTGGATAACCCTACTGGCATTTGAAATTCTGGTGAAACAGCTTCTGGCATTACAGTAACACCAAGTCACAACAGTGCAACCAACTGACACATGATGGATGGTACCCTCATTACTAATACATAATAATTTTTATAATGTGAATGCCTATCTTTTGGCCCCACATGACAAGACAGGTACATTTTTAGCCTTTTATTTTAAAAAGAGTCTGCTTATTATGGAGTTCTGGTATTGCACTGTGGGTTAATGTGCTGGACTACCTACCAGGTCAGTTTGAACTGCAAAGTTGGCAGTTCAAGCTCACCAGCCACTCCTCAGAAACCTTATACTGGTTCTCTATGGGTCAGAACCAACTCTAAGGCACTTAGCAATAACAACAACAGAAGATAAGTATTATTTATCATCTTAATTTTACAAATGAGAAAGCTGAGATTTAGAGAGATTCAAAAGATCCCTAGACTGGACTGGACTACTAATCTAAAGGTTGGTGGCTTGAACCTACTCAGAGGCACCATGTAAGAAAGTCCTGACAATATGACCACTTAAGATGACAGCCAGGAATCCTATGGAGCAGTTCTACTCTGTAATGTATGGGGTTGCCATGAGTCAGAACCGACTGAACAGAGATTCAGAGACTGACTAGTGGCCTCACTGTTAGGAAGTAGCAGAGCTGGGACTGGAACGGCAGCAGTATGACTCTAAAGCCAGAACTCTTCCCAGTATGTCAAAACTTTCTGCTCCAGTTTTACAATTTGTGTTAATGAATACCAAAATGTTTCTCTTCTAGATTTTGTTTCTTCTTCCCTGCTACCAGTAACTTCCATTCCGGTTCCTGGCTCTCTGTGGGCAGGAAGAACCCTTCTTCACAGACAAAGCTGCTTTCTCTTCCCTTCATTTTCTGGCTCTGTCTTCCCACAGATGAGGTCACACTTCCCACACAAACTCAGCCTGAGCTCTGGAACTGTCCTGTTCCTAGTATGTAAAAATATATGGAACCTTCGCTTTGGTGCTCAGGTGCTTCTCTGTCAAGTCAACTATACTATAACACCTGCACTGAATATGTGCCTCACTGCTAGCAACTGGCTTTTGTTCATTATGACTGTGATTTATTTTTAGCCAAGTTTGGGGAAACCTGCTTTGCATTTATTTTACACCTGGGTTTGATTGTACTAATAGAAATCCAATTGATCCAGAATCTACAATGCCCAGTACAAGAAAACACTATCTCTGCCTGTGTATATTCTCAAGAGGAAAGAAACACTTCCAAAAAGCTCTCCAGCTGCCTTTTCCTTCTATCTCATTGACTAGAACAACATCACATGTCCATATATAAACCAATTACTGGCCAGCTTGATGAATTAGCTTAGTGGTTGCCTGGGACAGAAGAGGGGCTAAGAGTTGAATGCAAATCTGTTTATTGTCATAGAAATGTTCTAAAACAGGTTGCCCAGTTCCATTTATTTCCTAAAAATCATTGAATTATACATTTCAAATGGGTGAACTTTATGGCATGCAAACTATAACTCAATAAATTTGTTTTAAACACAGAGAAAGAATTGGAAAAAAGAGTGAAAAACATATTCATACTTAGAGATGTGTTTGCCCCAAACAGCATATACTGGATTCAAATATGGCTCTTATCAGATGCCACGTGTTATATGATCTGTCATATATATCCACCACAATATTCATGATATTTCTAGGGGAATGTCACTAGAATTATCAACCCTATTAAATGAAGTTAAGTTAAAAAAGAAAGAAAGAAAGAAAGTATTTTTGGGGGGAATCCCTCAAATTCAAATACATTTAATAGTTGTTGATGTTGTTGTTACGTGCCATCAAGTCGGTTCCAACTCATAGAGAAGGCTGTATAGGATTTCTGAGGAGCATCTGGTGGGTTTGAACTGCCAACCTTTTGGTTTGCATTTCAGTACTAATCCTACAGTGCCACACCAGGAGTACAATATTTTATAGAGACCTCTTAAACAGGACAAAGACAAATCATCTAGATGAGATAAACCATCGACATGAGGCCACAATGGTATCCAAAGGGCTCATGGCCACAAAACTGACTAATTGTTGTTGTTGTTGTTAGGTACCAGAGAGTCAGTACCGACTCATAGCAACCCTATGCACAAGAGAATGAAACACTGCCCAATCCTGGGCCAACCTCACAATCGTTGCCACGTTTTGAGCTCATTGATGCTGCCACTGTGCCAACCCATCTCAGTGGGGTCTTCCTCTTTTTCTCTGACCCTCCACCTTACCAAATATGATATCCTTCCTCAGGGACTGGTCTTTCCTGACTACATGTCCAAAGTACGAGAGATGAAGTCTGACCATCCTGGCCTCCAAGGAACACTCTGGATGTACTTCTTCCAACACAGATCTATTTGTTCTTTTGGCAGTCCATGGTACTTTCAATGTTCTCCTCCAACATTCTAATTCTAATGCATCAATTCTTCCTCAGTCGTCCTTATTCACTATCCAATTTTTGCATGCATATAAGGTTATTGAAAATACCATAACTTGCATCAGGTGCACCTTAGTCCTCAAACTGACATCTTTGTTCTTCAATACTTTAAAGAGGTTTTGTGCAGCAGATTTGCCCAATGAAATACGCCATTTGATTCCTTGACTGCTGCTTTTGCAAGACCAATGAATTCTTCATTGCAAATACCTTTTTAAAATAACATAAAAGAAAACTATACACATGGACCTCACCAGATGGACTACACAAAATAAAATTGACTACATCTGTGGAAAGAGACTGTGGGAAAGTTCCATATCATGAGCCAAAGCAAAGCCAGGGGCAGACTGTGGAACAGACCATCAATTGCTCATAGGAAAATTAAGGTTGAAGCTGAAGAAAATGAAAACAAGTCCATAAGAGCCAAAATATGACCTTGAATATATCCCACCTGAATTTAGCGATCATCTGAAAAACAAATTTGATGCATTAAACACTAAAGACCAAAGGCCAGAGGAGTTGTGGGATGACATCAAGAACATCATACACGAAGAAAGCAAAAGGTCACTGAGAAGACAAGAGAGATGGAAAAGACCAAAATGGATGTCAAAGGAGACTCTGAAACTTGCCCTCTGACCTAGAGATGCTAAAGCAAATGGAAGAAATGAGGAGGTAAAACAGATGATTAGAAAATTTCACAGGTCAGTTCTAGAAGACTAAGTCAAATATAACAAAATTTGTAAAGACCTAGAGTTAGGAAAACAAAAGGGAAGAACACGCTTAGCATTTCTCAAGCTGAGGGACCTGAAGAAAAAACTCAAACCTTGACTTGAAGTGTTGAAGGATTCTATGGGCAAAATACTGAATGATGAAAAAAGCATCAAAAGAAAATGGAAGAAATACACAAAGTCATTGAACTTAAAAGAAATGGTCCATGTTCAACCATTTCAAGAGGTAGCATATGATCAAGATACAATGATCCTGAAGGAAGAAGTCCAAGATGCATTGAAGTCATTGGCACCAGAAATTGATAGAATGCAAATTGAAATCTTTCAACAAAGTGATGTGGCACTTGAGGTGCTCACTCATCTGTGCCAAGAAATTTGTATGAAAACTATCTGGCCAACTGACTGGAAGAGATCTGTATTTGTGCCCATTCCAAAGAGAGGTGACCCAATGGAATGCAGAAACCATCGGACCATATCGCTGATATCCCATGCTAGTAAAGTTTTACTAAAGGTAATAAAAAAAATGGCTGCAACCATACATTAATAGAAAACTTCCAGAGGTTCAAGCCGGTTTCAGAAGAGGACATACATGGAGCAATAGATATTATTACTGACAGCAGATGGATCTTGGTTGAAAGCAGAAAATACCAGAAAGATGTTCACTTGTGCTTTATTGAGTACACAACGGCTTTCAATTGTGTGGATCATGACAGGCTATGGACAACATTGCAAAGTATGAGTATTCTGGAACACTTAATTGTGCTCAGGAGGAACTAGTACATAGACCAAGAGCTGACTAATAGAAGACAGAAAACAAATGAAATCTTCACAAAAGATCAATTCCGTCACTGTTGAAAGTAGGACTACATAATGGAAGAAAGGATGACGGGTGGGCTATTGACACAAATGCATATTAGAAAAGTTTACAAAATTGGTTCTGGGACCCTTGATCACCTGACTCCTTCGTGACCAATTTCCATTAAGAGCACACCCAGGCAAGTCCCCTGAGGGCAAGACTGCTGCTCCTCCGGGCTGGCCAGCAGTGTTACACTGTTCTTTCAAACACACCTTGCCTGAGGTCAACGCTTCTACCTCAGAAAGAACCCAAATGGCAGCTGAATTTATGTCAAAACTGAAAATAGTTAAGACTCTCACTGTAAACCGCAGACTTTAAGAAACCAAGTGCTTCAAATGCAAGCGCTAATACAAAAGAAAGAAAATAAAACTAAAACAAAGAAATGTGGTAACTATACTTTTTCAGGAGGACTGGTGTGGTGCTGTGGGCTAATGTGCTGGACTGCAAGGTTTGTTTGAACCACAAGATTGGCAGTTCAAGCTCACCAGTCACTCTTCAAACACTCTATACAGTGTCGCTATGAATAGGAACCAACTCAATGGCACTTAACAACAACAAAAACATACTTTTTCAATAACCTCATATGCATGTGAAAGTTGAATAGGGAATAAGGAAAACAGTAAAAGAGTTGATGCATTTGAGTTGTGGTGTTGGAGGAGAATATTGAAAGTACCCTGGACTGCCAAAAGAACAAACAGATCTGTGGTGGAAGAAGTGCAGTGAGAATGCTCCTTGGAAGTCAGGATGGCCGGACTTTGTCTCTCATACTTCTGAGATGTTATTAGGAAGGACCAGTCCCTGGAGAAGGATATCATGTTTGGTAAAGCGGAAGGTCAGAGAAAAAGAGGATGACTTCCAATGAGGTGGATTGGCATGGTGGCGGCAGAAATGGGCTCAAGCATAGCAACCATTTTGAGGTTGGCCCAGGACCAGGGCATGTTTTTTCTGTTGTGCATAGGGTCACTATGCATAGAAACAGTAACAATATTCTTTTGCCATTATATAGCAAAATGATAATCAGAGCAAACATTGAGATTCAAGGAGCTACTTTTCAGGAGATTTCATGTAAGAATGGTACAAAATACAATAATTTCTGGACCTCTGTCTTTATTTTTATTTAAGTAAATAAATAAAAACTCAGATTGAGACTGCTAGTTGCCACTCAAAATTCATTCTCTGTTAATTTTTCACAATACATCAGCTGCTGTTGAGTCTATTTGATCTCATGGTGACCCTAGGTGTGTCAGTGTAGAACTGTGCTACATAAGATTTTCAATGACTGATTAGTTTGGAAGTACTTCACCAAGTCTTTCTTCTAGAGCTCCTCGGGATGGACTGAAAACTCCAACCTCTTGGTTAGCAAGTGAGCACATTATCCATTTGCACCACCCAGACACACCCTTTCATAAAAATCCATACAAACAAGTCTACTGTTGCCATCAAGGTGATTGCAACTCATAGCGACCCTGCAGAGGGCTTCTGAGGCTTCTTTACAAAAGCAGAAAGCCTCATATTTCTCCCTTGGAGTGGCTGGTGGGTTTGAACTGCTGACCTCATGGGTAGCAGCCCAGTGCATATACTACAGCACCAATAGGGTTCCTTTCATAATTATGTCATTACTATTGTTGTGTGATGTGGAGTCTGTTCTGACTCATAACAACCCTGTATAGAAGTTTCTGAGAGTGGTTAGTGGGTTTGAATTGCCATTCTTGGATTTAGCAACCCAGTGTTTATTCTACAGTGCCATGCCAGGGTTCTTCATGATGGTAGGTGCTCCAAATTTTAGTTGGACTTATAGTCATTTAGGGGAGTGTGGTGGCTCTGTACAATCAACACTGGGCTGCGAAACACAATGTTGGCAGTTCGAGCCTACCAACTGCTCTGCAGGAAGAAGATGAGGCTTTCTGCTCCCTCAAAGATTCACAGCCTCAGAAAACCTATACAGGGTTGCTATGAATCAGAATGAACTTGATGGTCATTTAGTATAAAGAAGACATTTGCAGGCTTCCCTAGAAGTTGGGTGTCACTGAATGACTAAGTTCTGGCCAATGGATGAAAGCAGAAGTGATGTGTGCAACTTTCGGACTGTGCCCATCAAAGGAAGGTGTCATTGCCAGTACTGTCAAGATAAGCCACTGTGTCAGGTATGTGATAGTTTTAATTTGTGTATCCCTGACACCTTGTGATGAGGGCACTTTTCTATCCAAGTGTTTTGTTCCTTTCTAAAACATGGCTTGTCTTTTTATTCTTGAGTTGAATCAAGAGGACATGTCAACAGAATTGATAGAGATGGGCAACTTAGACATAGGCTACCTAAAATGGGGGCAGGGGGTGGCTTAAAAGGCTTACAAGTTTTCAAGAGGGAATTTACTTTCAGAGTGTGCAGGAAAAGGTAGAATCCCCACTGAAATAGTTTTCATCTTGTCTAGATGGGTGTGGTGAAAGGAAATGGGGATAAGATTCTTATGATTCAATAGTGAGTAATTGTTAGCATGACTGATTGAGATTGTCACAACTGTAAAGGTAGAAGCTTTGTGATGAAAAGGGGGGAGTAGTTAATCTTACATTCCAGGAATAGAGCACCCTAGGACCATCAAGGGAGAAGAGCATGAGTGGAATGTGGAACCCTATCCAGAGAAGCAGGGACACCAGAGATGGAGGCAGAGATGGGGACATGGAGAGAGGGAGCCGCTAAGGACGCTAGACTCATGGAAAGAGAAAGGCTGTGTGCTGGCAACCAGATGCAGACTTGCAGAATGTGCCCTTTGGTTGTTCAAATGATTATATATTCCTGAGTGTTTTTGTGTACATTTTAAAAAAACACAAAAAACAGAGGGAATAAAAGCAAATATTGCAATAAAACAAAATATGATAGGATGAGTATAAAACCGATTTTCTGTCATGTAAACTGTCACTGAAATCACAATTAAAAACTCAAAAAAAAAAAAGGGAGGCAAGACATGTCAAAAGAATACAAGAGCCAGATATAGGAGCCAGCTTGCCAAATCTGAAACAATTTAGTTGTGTAAGTAATTGTAACAGGTTATAATCCACTGAGTTAAATAAAAATCCATGAGTCCATACTGATATAAATAACTGAATAAATAAAGAAATGGAGATCTCTTCCTTCCAGTAAAATTCCAACTCATAAATATAGAAGGAAGAATGCATTTTGAGAAACCTCAGTGGATGCTACGGTGAAAGTTTGATGTGGAACAGGATATTTATATGTAGTCTCGAAATATCTTGCCACAAATTACTTATTAACTACAAAGGAGGAAATGGTAGTTTTGCAGTGGAGTGACCTTGTCATATCACCTTAAGCAAAGCACCAAAGTTGACATCACCAACATTAAGACAAACTCATAACATGTGATTCTGGGTATGACGCAGAGGAAAGAACACAATAATATTACTTCAGATGTATTACTGCCAAAATGCATAACTCAAGTCTAATCATGTGGAAACATAAGACAAGACCAAAGACCAAATTGAAGGACATTTTACCAAAAAACAAAACAAACAAGCAGGAAAAAACCCAACAGTCTGTAGTTGTCCACCTAAGGAGCTCTGGTAGTGTAGTGGTCACAAATCGGGCTGCTAACCTGAAGGTCGGCAGTTCGAAACTACCAGCAGTTCCGCGGCAGAAAGATGAGGCATTCTACTCCCGTAAAGATTTACAGCCTCAGAAACCCTGTGCAGGGTCACTATGAGTCGGAACCGACTCCACGGTACTTAACAACAGCAACAGTTGTTCAAAGTATCAGGGTGAAAAAATACACAAAACCCCCACAGATTCCAAATTGAACAAAACTAAAAAAGAGAAGAAATAATGCAATATTTGATCCTGGACCAGGACAAAATAGATATGAGTGACATTACTGGGACAATTAAGAGGAATTTGAATATGGACTATAGGTTAGATAATAGTATCAATATTAAATATTTCTGATTTTTATAACCTCAGTATGGTTATGAGGAACCCTGATAGTGAAGTGGTTAAGCACTTGACTGATAACCAAGAGGCTGGCGGTTTAATCTATTAAGGAGCTCTGGTAGCATAGTGGTTACGAGTCAGGCTGCTAACCTTAAGGTCAGCAGTTTGAAACTACCAGCCATTCCATGGGAGAAAGATGAGGCTTTCTGCTCTGCTCCCATAAAGATCTACAGCCTCGGAAACCCTATGCAGGGTTGTTATGAGTTGGAACCGACTCCACGACACATAACCACCACCACCACCACCACCACCACCAATGTAACCTAGTACAGTATTATCATTCAGTATTAACCTGACTTTTTCCATGTTTGTAGTTAGCCTAACTCACACCATGTTTGCCCTGTTCCTCACCCCAACCTTTGTGGAATTTTTATAACTTTCTGTATTGCTCCAGGATGAATGTACTATGTGTGGCAATCTAGACAGCTCTAACTAGAGTGTCTTTAGGACATGGAAGAAGAATGCTTGTATGGCATAAATGTTACTCTTATTGTTTCATCTGATTGTTGTGTTGAAATTTACATCTTTGTGATTATCTTGTGACTTGAGCAATGGAAAGTACCTAGAAACACATGTGATGCCCCTAGAGTGTGCAATCCAGCGTAAAAATATTTAAACTGTGTATTCTAATCACAAGTGGACTCCAATAAAACAGCCGGCTCTGCAGTCGGGACCTCCGCCGGTGCCACCATCTAATAAAACTTCACTTTGTCTCCCTAACTTGGAATTGGTGCATAGACTCTGCTGCTCTAGGCCATGAACCCTTATTAAGAGTAACACTTATGAAGACAGTATCTTTGTTATTAAGAAATGTAAATCGAAATGTTTAAGAAAAAAAGTTGCCTTCTAGTTGATTCTGGCTTATAGCAATCACAATGACTGGTTTTTTGAAAGTAGATCAGGTTTTTTTCCAAGGTGAATTCAAACCTCCGACATTTAGGTTAAAACTGAGCACATTAACCATTTGCTTTACCCAAGGACTCCAAAGGGACAGGAAATATATACAAGTAGAAATGGAAGGAGATTCAGATCTCAATGAGATAATGATCTTGCTAGATTAGATAGAGAAACTTACAAGACTCAACTAGAGAACAAACTAGACCTGGTCATGTACTGACCTGGCAGTGAGCTTGAACATCCATGTGTTGACTCCTATACATTCTGTGTAACTCTAGACAAATTAACTGTGTTAGCTTAGACTTAGTTTTTTCATCTGTGTGAAGTGGGCATAAAAATCTTTAGCCATCTTATAAGGCTGATGGAGAGCAAATGAAATCATCTATGAGAAACAATTTTGTTGTTGTTGTTGTTGTTGTCAGGTGCCATCGAGTCGGAACCGACTCGTAGCGACCCCATGCACAGCAGAATGAAACGATGTCTGATCCTGGGCCAATCTCACTACCGCCGCCACACTTGACACCATCAATGATGTCACCTGGCTGATCCATCTCGTTGGGGGTCTTCCTCTTTTTCTCTGACCCTCCACCTTACCCAGCATGACATCCTTCTCCAGCAACTGTTTCCTCCGGGACAATGTGTCCAAAGTATGAGAGACGAAGCTTATCCATCTTGGCCTCCAAGGAGCACTGTGGCTGCACTTCTTCCAAAACAGATCTATTGGTTCTTTTAGCAGTCCATGGCACTTTCAGTATTCTCTTCCAACACCACAACTCAAAGGCATCATTTCTTCTACAATCTTCCATATTCACTGTCCATCTTTCGCATCCATATGAGGTTATTGAAAATACCATGGCCTGGGTCAGGTGCACCTTAGTCCTGAAGCTGACATCTCTGCTCTTCAATACTTTAAAAAGTTCCTGTGCAGCAGATTTGCCCAATGCAATACGTCGTCTGATCTCTTGACTTCTGCTTCCGCGAGTGTTGATAGTTCTGAGAAATCTGTACCTGGACCAAGAGGCAGTTGTTCGAACAGAGCATGGGAACACTGAATGTTTTAAAATTGGGAAAGGTGTGCGACAGGGTTGTGGTCTTTCACCATTTTTGTTCAATATGTATGCTGAGCAAATAATACGAGAAGCTGGGTTCTATGAAGGAAAACATGGCGTCAGGATTGGAGGAAGACTTATTAACAACCTGAGATATGCAGATGATACAACCTTGCTTGCTGAAAGTGAAGAGGACTTAAAATATTTACTGATGAAGATCAAAGAGCACAGCCTTACGTATGATTACAACTCAATGTAAAGAAAACAAAAATCCTTACCACTGGACCAATAAACAGCATTTTTATCAATGGAGAAGAGATTGAGGTTGTCAAGGACTTCATTCTTCTTGGATCAACTATTAACACTCGCGGAAACAGCAGTTAAGAGATGAGAAACAATTTTATAAACACTAAAATGCTGCAAAATGGGGATAACATGTCAACTTGACTAGGCCATGATTGTCATTGATTTGGCACATACCAAGTAATCATCCTTCATTTTGTGATCTGACACGAACAATCAGTTGAAAAGGGAGTTTTCTTGGGGTGTGGCCTGCATTCAATATGCACAGATGTTCTGACAAGCCCTGCCCTCTCTTTATATTGCATCCATCTTAAAATTCATAGTTCCCAAAGTACTCTGATCTCCAGTTCTTGGGATGTGAGCCAGCCACCTGCTGACCTGCCAATTTTGGGTTCCTCAGTTCCTGCAGCCACTTGAGAAGCCTCCCGCCTAATGCCTGACCCACAGATTTGGAACTTGCCAGCCTCCACTTGTCTGAACCATTTCTGTGAAATAAATATATATATGAATATATATACATATTAGTGTTGTTTGGACGGTTCAATGTATTTATACTAACTCTGAGGCCATAAACAAAATAGTCTGGTATACGGCAAAACTAAGACAAATCTGGCAATTAGATATCCTCACCAAATTAAGACCACTATCTTTTTATTAGTTTCTATCATGTCAGCTCTAGCCCATGGTGACTCAATGTACAACAGAATTAAAAACAACTTCACAGTACAGCGCATTAACTTGCAGCACCACATTGGGGGGCTACCTGAAAAACTTTCTGTCATCCATTCAATTCTTACTCATAGTGACCCTATATAAGTAGAGCTGCACCATAGGTTTCCAAGGCTGTAATCTTTATGGAACAGACTGATACATCTTTCTCTTGTAGGGCACCTGGTAGATTCAAACGCTTGATCTTTTAGTTAACATATGAGCACTTTAACCAACGAGACACTAGAGCTCCTCAGATACCTGAAGGGGTAAGTATATTTCAATTTCTCTTATTAGCCAGCTTATTTCAGTCATTCATAAATGTGTGTGGTATAGTAGATAGACTTGGTGTCTGTAAAACTGGTTCAGTGATGACTTTGACTCTGCCTTCTGCTGTCATTCATTTAGTTGACAAATAGTTGCTGGATATATATCGCCCAGTGTTGCTAATGCTGCAGCTATGATGCAGATGTAAATATAAACAGGACGTGTTTTCTGCCTTCATAGCTCATGGTCTACTGAAAGTCAACTGCAATTACAATGCACTGTGATAGCACTATACTGAAGGACAGAGCTGGACTCAAGTGTGATCATGATTGTGAGGTTGGCACAAGACCAGACCGTGTTTCATTCTGTTGGGCATAAGGTCACTATGAGTTGGAACCAACTCGATGGCACCTAACAACAACAACTTGAGCTGCATTTGTGCCTTAATTTAGCCCTTTTTATTTACCTTGTTCTGAGCGCTGGTTGCATAGTGGTTACAAGTCAGGTTGCTAACCTCAAAGTCAGCAGTTTGAAACTACCAGATGTTTCATGGGAGAAAGATAAGGCTTTCTGCTCCCTCATCTCTTAAGAAAGATTTACGGCCTCAGAAACTCTATACAGACTCACTATGAGTTGGAGCCGACTCCATGGCACACCACCACCATCATCACCACCAAAAGCACCACAAGATCCCTCAAACTCCAGACCCTGGTCTGGCCCCTCAAAGGTTATTATAACTTTCCTGGCCATTTTACACTGGGAAGACCGTAGAAGAATTGATGCTTTTGAGTTATGGTGTTGGAGGAGAATATTGAAAGTGCCCTGGGCTGCCAAAAGAACCAACAGATCTATGTTGGAAGAAGTGCAGCCAGAGTGCTCCTTGGAGGCCAAGACAGTCAAACTTCGTCTCTCATGCTTTGGACATAGTGTCAGGAGGGACCAGTTGCTGGAGAAGGATATCATGTTGGGTAAGGTGGAGGGTCAGAGAAAAAGAGGAAGACCCCCAATGAGATGGATTGGCCAGGTGGCAGCATCAATAGACTCAAGCATGGCAACAGTAGTAAGGTTGGCCCAGGATCGGGCAATGTTTTGGTCTGCTGTGCATAAGGTCGCTATGAGTCGGTGACTACTCGATGGCATCTAACAACAACAACAACTGAGCTCCAACCAGGTAATTCTCCAGATCACACATGATGCCTGGCTAACCAATTGGCTGGAGCAGCAATGAATGATCTTATCCATTAGATGGCAGCATTGTATAATCATTGAAAACTATATTGCGGCATACCCTTTTTGGCAGATTCTATTTGTGACCTATAAAGGGATGTTTGTTTTTATATCTTCAATTAATCTTGAAATAAATGAACAGTTTCCTTCCTGAGGTGTTTTGTAGTCTGGAGATGCATATATTGACAAAATGAAAAAGCAGGTTTCTGGGAGTCTGAAAAATCTAAGCCCAAAGTCCAAGATATGCCCCTGACTCATTTCATGAACTTAGGAAAGTTCATTAAGATCTCTGAGCCTCAGTTTCCCTTCTTAAAAAAAATTTAAGAACGAAATTACTTTCCTCATAAGATCTTGATTGTGATATAAAACATTATGTCAGTGTTGTTGTTAAGTGCCGTTGAGTCTGTTCCAATCCATAGCTACCCTGTATAGGGTTTCCAAGGAATGGCTGGTGAGTTTGAACCACTGGCCTTGCAGTCCAAACTGACCTTGTGGCCTAGGGCTTAACCTACAGCATCACACTAGGTGAGAATAATATTTGGATAAAGTATTATGTAAAGGAGTCCTGGTGCAGGATTGTAGAATAAACACTGGACTGCTAACCAAAAGCTCAGCAGTTCAAACCCACCAGCCACTCCTCGGAAAACCTATACAAGGTCGCTATGAGTTGGAACCGACTCCATGGCACCTAACACCAACAACAAGCTACTCTAGGTGAGATGGCATATGTATCAAATACTATATAAATGGCAAAAGTCATTATTACCTCAGCATGGCATTCATGGGTAGATGCCACATGAAAACAGTATCTTCAGACTGATTAGAAGAAAGCTTCTGAGGCCTTTAGAATAACCTAGAAAATGCTATTTGTTTCCTGTGACACATCTAAAAGTGGTGATAGTGATGACCTTGCCAGAGGATTTCTGTCTACGAAAGAGATCAGTTGAGGTACCGCCACAGTTGTTACACTTTTCTTATTTTTGGCTTTGGACAATCATTGTGAAGTTCTTATTTCAACTGACAACCTGTCTCCCTCCACCAGGAAGGTTAGAGAAAGTCACCTTTGGCTTGCATTGCCTAATAATAACAGCAGCAGGGTGTATTTATATGAGGTAATGGCTTAAACAAAGTGCTTTTACATATCCTATCTAAACTAGACAGAAGCTATGGCAATCAATGATAAAATGCAGGACAAGAATATACAGACTAAGAGGGATGATAGCATTGAAATTCTGTGCAGCAAAATAAAATAGCCAAACATCAGAGTTACAACTAGGTTAAAGGAGACTAGAAGTAAGTAGAAAGGGACTTGTGTTTATCATTTGCCTGGGCTAGAGAAGACAGATAAGAAATAGTTCTAAGAATTCCGATCAGGTTCAGAGTCTGATAACATATAGAGAGAGGATCTGGAAAGTCTTCTAGATAGCTGAGATTTAAATAAGTCAGTGAGTTTTAGAATCTGACTCACAAGGAGGTCAAAGGAACTGACACCGGTGGAGTAGACGCAAACAGTATTGTCTGCAAAGGATAACTGGTGGAGACAGGTGAATGGAGGTGAGTGACTAAGACCAGGTAGCAGGGATCAAGGATTATCAATCTAGAGACATAGTGACTACTGAGTTTAACATGGAGGAAATGGACATCCACCCTCAAACATGTGGGAGTGTAGACACTGGACACCAGAGCTGGGAGTGAGACCCCCAGATGGTAAATGAGCACCAACAAGCAAACCCTGAGAAATGAATTGAGTTGCTGACTAGCTGAGTAAACAAGCTGGAGATGGGATGGTTTAAGGCAGTAACTACTAATACGTTTCCAATCCAGATCTAGAACAGCCACCAGGGTCTGCACAGAACAAGAACACGAACATCAAAGAATAGTATAAATGGAGGGGGAGGGTATCTTCTCAAAAACTGATGATCTTAGGGATCTCATCACACCTCTCCAGAGTGTCAGTCTCCTCCCAAGTGAGATGAATACAACAATAGCTGCTTCACCTATCTCCTAGCCTTGGCAGTACAGTGGGTTAATCATTGGACTGCTAACATCACGATTCATGATTCCTTGGGAGAAAGATGAGACTAAGGTTTAGAGCCTTGGAAAACCTAAGAATCAGATCTACTCTGACCTATATAGAATCACTGTGAGTTGGAATCAACTTGTTAACAGTAGAGGGTACACTAGTCAGAAAGAAAGCCTGGTGATGCAATGGTTAAACACACTCGTCTACTAGATGAAGTTCAGCCTTTCAAACCCATCAGCAGATCATCTGGAGAAAGCGGTGGTATCTGCTTCTGTAAAGATTATAGCCTTGGATACCCTGAAGGGTGGTTCTGCTCTGATTTATACAGTTGCTATGAGTTGAACTTGACTTGACAGCAATGGGTTTGGCTTGGTTACACTGGTCTTGAAGAGCAGTGCATCACAAAATACTTTATTGGCTACAAAAGGCTATGCTTTGAGAATGAGAACCCTGCCATACAGGGTTCTTTTTTGTTGTTGTTCAAGTAGACACCTGGCTTTGTTTGATACAGAAAGTCCTTTTGCAGCAGTGTTGTGTTTGTTGTTGTTGTGAAGTGCTGTTGAGTCGATTCCAACCCATAGCAACCCTATATAGGGTTTCTGAGGAGCAGCTGGTGAGCTTGAAACGCCGACCTTGCAGTTCAAATGGCTTTGCAGTCTGGTGCATTAACCCACAGTGCCACACCAGGACTCCAGTTATTCCCTTTGTTGTTGTTGTTGTTGTGAAGTGCCGTCGGGTCAATTCTGACCCATAGCAACCCTATATAGTGTTTTCAAGGAGCAGCTGGTGAGCTTGAACCGCTGACCTTGGAGTTAAAATGGTTTTGCAGTCTGGCACATTAACCCACGGCACCACACCAGGACTCCCAGTGTTGTGTTTAGCCAGGATCAAATTGAGTGTTCATTCCACTTTCTGTGATAAGTATCAGTGTTTTCCTGGCATTGGCCTGGGGAGTTGAGAGTTAACAGGATGCGTTCCTAGGGCCGGCTCTTTACAGGAACGGCAACCCAAGCATCTTCCAAATTTAGTCTCACAAAGAAGAGTAGATTACTATAGTGAGTAATAATGAATCATAGGGAGCACAGTTTCATGCCCTTGCTAATGAACAATGCAGAGAAGGAAAAGACAGACTGAGAAAAGAAAGGGACATAGTGCAGAAACTCCAAAGCACTAATAAAATTCTTCCCAAGGAACATAGCTAAAAAAAGTTATCACCAAATGTCATCAGGACGGTACATTTCCAGGAATTAATGGTTCATATGATTAAAACAGATTTAAAAATATGATTTGATTGTTTAACTTTTGCTAGGTCAGACTGGCGAGAACAAGACAGTGAGTGGGAAATGGAGGCCACAGAGGGAGAGGCCGGCTTTTAGTTTTATAGGGCTTCTCAGCTTCTGAGCTTAGCAAAGTTTTCAGTGAGTAGATGGAACCTCAGCTGTTTGAATTTCCTCTCTGTCAGGATATATCTCTGGCATTTTACATATTATACTGCAGAATGTTCATTGCAGACAAATGAGCTGAAGCCTCAGGCATTGTTTCAAAGTGACCCTGGGAAGGGAGGAATGGAGTTAGTGGAAACAGTGACAGAGAACATGAAACAAGCTCTGCCTGGTTGATTTTCACTGTTTCATCTCATTACCTGCTAGATTGTTGAAGAGTAAAAATTGTGCCAGACTTTCCCTCATTGAAGATTTAAGCAATGAGTTTTAGAATAAAAGGGATCTCACAGCCCTTGCCTCCCTCCCCCACTTCCAAGGATACTAATACCTAAAATGAAGATATAACTATTGCCTCTCTTAAGGATTTTTCCAAGGAAGTTACTTTCGAGTCTCTTCAAATTTCTAATGAGCTTTCTGTAGCTGTGCTTCACTGTAAGAGAATCAGATTTTCCTGACAGTTAAGCTGCCTATCATTATTTTAATTGAATGTTAAGAAGTTGTGATAGGTAGAGCATGTCCTGTTCTTCCTTCTACTTCAAAATACAGGCGTCAGCTTCAGTAAACAGTGTGGTATTTTTAAAGGTAGAAAGAACCTTAAAATTTGACATCTATGAAAAGATTACAGTACTGAAGCCTTGAAAAATATTTAAAGTAAAGCAACAACTATAATTCAGACTTCCTACTGCAGCAGGATATATTTCTGTCTACCACTCAACTCTCAAAGACCCAAATAAAAGGGTAATTTGGCTTCTCTTCTTAACCCCAAACTGATTTTGAAGAATAAAATACATTTCTACTAATCTAAGATTATTTCCAGGGGATCTTGCTTAAACTTAGGAAAACTTCCCTGTCCTCTATGTTATCTATAAGTGGATGGCAACGTTTTACTCCCATAGCCTGTAAAGAACACTTTTTCATTTGCTAAAAATCATCAAAACTCAAAGAATGGAAACATATTTATTCTGAGCACTTATTCTATATGCATACAGAGAGACCATTTTGGTTCTAGATAAGCAAATAGTTCAAAGTCGGCTATATAAAATGATGCTTATAAAGAGAAGACCCCACTGCTATCGAATCAATTCTAACTCATGGGACCCTATATAAGATTTCCAAGATTATAAATCTTTATAGAAGCAAACAGCCTCACCTTTTTCTCACTTATGAAGAGGAAGGAGAAATATAGAAGATCAACCATTGGCTAGTCGTAACAACAACAACAAAAAATCGTAACATAACTGATTGACTCCTACAGTTCACCTTTTACTATGATCAACTGATATCAATCAGGATACAAGGTAGTCTCTGGTCATAATTTTTGTAATTCAAATTTAGTAAGCCTGGCTTTAAACAAGAAGGACATTGCAGAAAAGATTAGTCATTTGAGTGAAAGAAGATTGGCCGAATTCGTTTTTGTCAAGGATTTCCCTGTAGTGAACATTTGGTTTCATGAGTAAGAAAACTTTAAATCAAAGTAAGATTTGTTGTTAATTTTTTTATTTGGCACACTTAACAATCCGAATGTGTTCAAATGCACAATTTTGCTTTTTAAGGATTTCTGTAGGAAGGTCTGAGTTAACCTCATTTTTGAACTGTGACAAATTGAATTCTTCCCCATCTCTGAGGCCCTGTACATATATTTCTGTGGACATACGTAAGATTTGAGCCCATGTACAATATGGAAGATTTAAACACATGAGGTTACTCTTTTTGGTTCATTAAATTTTTTATTTTAAAGTTCCTTTGATCTTCATTCTCTTATTGGAAACTCAATTCCACCCCCTCCCTACCCCCAATTAAATCCAAGTATTTGTAGAATTCAATCATTTCACGACGGAGCTGTGTCGATAAAAGATATGTCACAGTCTTACAAATTTCTTGAAATTTTAAAAAGGGGGGTAGAAGGATTAATGGAATTGAAAAGAAAAGATCTCTTCTCATTGAGATTACAGTAATAGGATGGCCAAATAGAAAAACTAGCAACCCCTCTTGAGGATAGAATGACGTTAAAAGATTTAAAAAGAATATTCAGTTAACTGAAAAATATGTCTACAGCAAATTACTAAGTGAAAACAGCATGTCTCAAAACAGCATGTGCATTATGACTGCTTTTTGGAAATTAGAAGAAATAAAAAATGCCAAAGGTTTCAATTCAGCTCGACCCTGTCTGTGAACAAAAATGTAACCACTCAGGCATGATTATCTCAATTCCTTCCTACCCTTTCTTTTTTTCTTTCTTTTGGTTACATAATTGGGTTCTAGTTTCTTGTTGTTACTAAGATTTGCATGATCTTGGGCAAGCCACTTTGTCTAAGTGGGGCACAATTTATATATGTGAACCACCCCCAAACCCACTGCTACTGAGTCAATTTTGACTCATAGCTTTCTACACAGGATTTCCAAGACTGTAAATTTTTACAGGAACAGTCTCGTCTTTCTTCTGAGGAGTGGTTGCTGGGTGTGACCTGCCCATCTTGCACTTAGCAGCCCAGTGCTTATCCTACAGCACCATGAAGACTCCTTTCTATGTGGGAAAGCATTTCACATATGGAAAAACACTTAAAAATACAATTATTATTAAATAGGTGATCTCTAAATTTCCCTTAAGGGCTAACATTCTCAGTCTATACTTTCAATTATACTTTTGGTAAAATGACCCAGCATCCAGAAATTGCATCATGGTAACATTTTAGAAGACTCCCATCACACCTAAGCTGCTGATGATTCAGTAAGTACAGCATGATTTGTAACTATAAAATAACAGTACCATACCAGGTACCATAGCTGCTTAGCCTGAAAATTACTGTAAATGATACATGATTTTGAAAAGGCTGAGTCACAGCAGACACCTCAAAACTTCACTTTCTACATTCAAAAAATAATAAGAGCAAAACCGAAAAACCTTTTGCTCTTTCTAAATCTGACAAAGTTATATCTTAAGATAGATTCAGCTGAAATCATATTTGAAAAAGCTATAGACATTCATGTAGCATTTAGTTTATTTTGCTGGGTATGGTTGTTGTTGCTGTAATAGTAAACTGCATTAGGCAGGAGCAAATGAGGAGACGCACCAAATAAACAGACTCTAAAAAGTTTGTGGGAAAATGCCATTATTTTTTAATTCCATCTTCCCTCACTAGCTTTTGAAGTTGCCTCGAATACATATGCATATATAAAATCATAAAATCTCAGGAGTAGAAGGATTTCTATAAATCATTTAGTTTTCAATTGTGATTTCTTGGGCTGGCAAAAGTTTTTTTTTTGTTGTTGTTGTTTTTGTAAATAGGAATATATAGATGTATCAACTTTCTGTTTTGCCAAATAAAGATATTTTTTAAACAACAAAACTGTCATTTATTATCAGAATCATTTCATAAAAGGACATTTTCATTTAATGACACATATGTAGGAAAACAAAATATCAGAAAAAAACTATAGCCTTGAAATTTGATAAATAAAAGTAAAAATTCATTCTACTGATTTTATGTTTCTAATTTCTTTATGGAAAGCTTTGGTAATTACTATACCTGTCCATAGATGAATGAATTATTGTTGTGTGCTGTAGTCAGTTCTGACTCACTGTTGTTATTCGGTGCCCTTAAGTTGGTACTGAATCATAGAGACCCTGCATGACAGAATGAAACAATGCCCAGTCCTGCACAAACCTCACAATCATTGCCAGGCTTAAGGCCATTGCTGGCACCTCTGTGCCAATCCATCTCATTGAGGCCTTCCTCTTATTCGCTGACCTTTCGTTTTACCAAGCATGATGTCCTTCTCCAGGGACTGAGTCACTCCTGACAACATGTTCAAAATATGAGAAACGAAGTCTGGTCATGCTGGCTTCTAAGGAGAATTCTAGCCGTACTGCTTCCAACACCAATGTATTTGTTCTTTTGGCAGTCCATGGTACTTTTAATATTCTCTTCAGATACCATAACACAAATGCATCAATTCTTCTATAGATGCCTTCCTTCTTCACTACCTAACTTTAACATGCATATGAGGATATGGAAAATACCATGGCTTGGATCAGGCGCACTTTAGTCCTCAAACTGACATCTTTGCTCTTGAATACTTTAAAGAGGTCTTGTGCAACAGATTTCTAGACTGCTGCTTCCATGAGTGTTGATGGTTGATCTGAACAAAATGAAGTCTTTGACAACTTCAATCTTTATTCCATTTATACTGATGTTTTGTTTTCTTTACATTGAGGTGTCAACATATCAATGATTATGGTCTTTAAATCTTCCTCCGTAAGTATTTTAAATCTTCTACGCTGGACTACAAAGTCGGTTTGAACCACAAAGTACACAGTTCAAGCTCACCAATGGCTCGTTGGAAACCCTATACAAGGTACTATGGGTAAGAACCAACTCAATGGAACTTAACAACAACAACAACCTTTCATCAAATAAGGTTGTATCATCTGCATATCACTGGTTGCTAATGAGTCTTCCTTCAATCATCTTCTTCATATAATCCAGCTTCTTAGATTATATGCTAAGCATACAGATTGAATAAATATGATGAAAGAATACAACCCTGGTACACACTTTTCCTGATTTAAAACCATTCACTGTCTCCTTGTTCTGTTCAAACAACAGCCTCTTTTTCTATGTACAGGTTCCTATGAGCACAATTAAGTGTTCCAGAATACTCATTCTCTGAAATGTCCATAGTTTGTCAATAAAGCACAAGCGAACATCTTTCTGGTATTCTCTATCAGCCAAGATCTATCTGATGTCAACAATAATATCCCTCATTCCACATACTCTTTTGACTCCGTCGTGGACCCTTCAATGTATGACTACACTCGTTTTTTAATTCACTTTAGCGAAATTTTGCTTGCATGCAATATTAATGATATTGTTCAATGATTTCCACATTCCATTGGGCCACTTCTCTTTGGAAAGGGCACAAATAGGGATCTCTTCTAATCATTTGGCCAGGTAGCTGTCTTCCAAAGTTCTTGGCATAGATAATTGAGTGCCTTCAGTACTGCATCAGTTTGTTGAAAGATTTCAATTTGTATTCCTTCAATTCCCGGAGCTTTGTTCTTTGCCAATGCCTTGAGTGCACCTTGGAATTCTTCCTTTAGTGTCATTGGTTCTTGACCACATGGTATCTTTTGAAACGGTTGAACATTGACCATTGCTTTTTGGTATAGTGACTCTGTGCATTCCTTCCATCTTCTTTTGTTGCTTTCGGTATCATTTAATATTTTGCCCAGAGAATCCTTCATTATTTTAAATTGAGTCTTGAATTTTTTCTTAGTACTTTCAGCTTAAGAAATGCTGAGCATGTTCTTCCCTTTTGTATATTTGTACATCTTCCAGGTCTTTGAACATCCCATTATTATATTTGACTTTGTCTTCTCAAGCTGCTCTTTGAAATTTTCTATTGTTCTTTTACCTCTGTATTTCTTGCATTTGGTTTAGTTTCTCTACGCTGGAGAACAAGTTTCAGAGTCTCTTCTGACATCCATTTGGACCTTTTCATTCTTTCTTATATTCTTAATGACCGTTTGCTATCTTTTCAAATTTTATTTTAAGTTTTTATTGTAAATTATGTGTTAGTTTACATGGGTGAACATTATCTTTACATTCATCCTATCATATTTGTTTCATTGCTATGATCATAATCCCCTGCATGCATCATCAAACAACCAAAGGGTACATCCCACACACCTGCCCCCACCCCCTGGCCACCAGCCCACAGCTACTCTCCCTCCCTGAGTCCAGAGTCCCCAGCTGCTCCTTCTGTCCATGGCATTGCCTCTGCCTTCATCCCTAGTGTCACTGTCTCCCCTGACAGGGTCTTGCACTTCACTTTTCTTCCTTGATGGTTCCAGGGATCTCTGCTCCTGGACTGCAAAATCAGTCCACTCCCCTCCTTTTGCTACCAAACATTTACATTTACCTTTCCAACACTCACTGTCAGACCTGATAGCAATCATTCCCCATTGAACCACAGGAGTCCTTTCCCCCTCACCTTTTATCAACCCCATCCAGACAGGTTGGAAACAATTCAGTGCATGGTCTACCTTTCCCTGTATCCTCTCGAGCAAGGTTCCCTATTGAAAGCTTGTAAGCCAGTCACTTCTTGCCTTTGCAGTCCCCCCATTTTGGGTAGCCAATGTCTAAGTTCCCCATCCCTGTCGACCCATGTACCTGTCGACCTGTGTACCAAGGGGGTGGGAATGATCCTCACTGCAGAGATTTGTCTGCTCCTTTGTCATACTGCACCCACAAGCATAGGTCTAGTTCATCCACTTGTAGTGGGTTACTCTTTCTTTTTTGTTGTTGATCCTCTTCTTTCTTCCTCTGGTCGTGTTCTGATCATCCAGCCATTGACGCCAGGTCAAATGGGTACTGTCTACAAGTATGGTTGTTCTTGTGCATCACCCCTCACTTCATATCAGCTGGATGCTTCACACTCCGTTCTAGTCCTCTGCCCCTGGGCCCAGGAGTCCCCAGGTCTCATCATACTGCTGATTAACCAAGTCTCAATCCAGGTTAACAGAAGTCTATTGAATGTGGTCGGACTTAGTTCACAACTTCATTGCTGTTTTTCCCCCACTGCCCCTTATCAGTGACCAATGTGGTCAGTAGCAGGACCACATGCCTGCTAGTGTATTCCAATTGAGTTTCAGTCTTGAAAGGGGGTTTGCCTTGAGGGAATCTGACCACTTACTTGCCTTGATGGCTCCCTGGGGAACAACTTGCTTGTTATTGTAGTAGTCAATTGGACTGCTGTTATTGTTTTTTATTTTTCCTGCTGGTCTTTCTTTCAAGAAATATCTTCTGTTCTTCTAGCTGCTCCAGATTGGTCTGCTTGTCCTTTCAAGTGGGAATGTGCCACCTCAGAAGATTCTGGATGGGGATCAGGTTTCCACCTATGTTCTTTTGCAATGCAAAGGCTTTGCAGGGAGCCTCCTTCACTGGGCAAGTTCTAGCCCTATTTTAGGTAACCTTGCTTGCTGAAAGTGAAGAGGACTTGAAACATTTACTTATGAAGATCAAAGAGCACAGCCTCGATATGGATTACATCTCAATGTCAAGAAAACAAAAATCCTCACCACTGGGCCAATAAACAACATTCTTATCAATGGAGAAAAGATTGAAGTTGTCAAGGACTTCATTCTTCTTGGATCAACTATCAACACTCGCAGAAGCAGCAGTCAAGAGATCAGACGACGTATTGCATTGGGCAAATCTGTTGCATAAGAACTTTTTAAAGTAGTGAAGAACAGAGATGCCAGCTTGAGGACTAAGGTGCGCCTGACCCAGGCCATTGTGTTTTCAGTAGCCTCATATGGATGTGAAAGCTGGACAGTGAATAAGGAAGATCATAGAAGAATTGATGCCTTTGAGTTGTGGTGTTGGAGGAGAATACTGAAAGTGCCATGGACTGCCAAAAGAACCAATAGATCTGTTTTGGAAGAAGTGCAGCCAGAGTGCTCCTTGGAGGCCAAGATGGCTAAGCTTCGTCTCTCATACTTTGGACATATTGTCCGGAGGAAACAGTCACTGGAGAAGGATGTCATGCTGGGTAAGGTGGAGGGTCAGAGAAAAAGAGGAAGACCCCTAACGAGATGGATTGGCCAGCTGGCATCATTGATGAACTCAAGTGTGACAGCGGTAGTGAGGTTGGCCCAGGATCGGACATTGTTTCGTTCTGCTATGCATTGGGTCGCTATGGGTCGGTTCCAACTCGATGGCACCTGACAAAAACAACAATCAGTTATAGGCTGAAAATGGACTTAAAAGCTTTCTGTGGTGATGCTCCTGGCTATTCCTCTCTCTCCCCCTTCAAGTGTCTATTTTACAATAGTAGACAAGGGAAACCAAGATTCAAAAGACAGCCAAGCATGTTAACATCATGTTAACATCTTCCTGAATGATGTTTTTGATGCCATCCCACAACACTTTTGGTCTTCAGTTTTTAGTGCCAAATGCATCAAATCTGTTCTTCAGCTGATCTCTAAATTCAGGTGGGATATGTTCGAGGTCATATTTTGGATCTCATGAACTTGCTTTAATTTATTTGTTTCATTTTGAACTTGCATATGATCAATGATGGTCTGTTGCATAGTCTGCCCCTGGCCTTGTTTGGGCTGATAATACGGAGCTTTTCCACCATCTCTTTCCATGGTTGTAGTCAGTCTGATTTCTATGTATTTCATCTGGTAATATGCATGTGTATAATCGTCTTTTATGTTTTTTTTAAAAAGGTATTAGCAATGAAGAAGTCATTGGCCTTGCAAAATTCTATCATGGGATTTCCAACATCATGTCTTTCACTAAGGCCATATTTTCCAACCACTGATCCTTCCTCTGTTTCCATCTTTTGCATTCCAATCACTAGTAATTATCAATGCATCTTGATAACATTTGATCAATTTCAGGTTGAAGAAGTTAGTAAAATTCTTCAATTTCATCATCACTGGCTTCAGTGGTTGGTGCATACATTTGAATAATAGTGGTATTAACTGGTCTACCTTGTAGGCATATGGATATTATTTTATCACAGACAGCTTTGTACTTTAAAATAGATTGTGAAATGGTCTTTTTGATGACAAATGTGATGCCATTCCTCTTTCATATGTCATTCCCAAATAGCAAACCATGCGATTGTCAGATTCAAAATGGCCAATGCCAGGCCTTTTCAGCTCACTAGGATATCAATGTTTATGTGTTCCATTTCATTTTTGACAACTTCCAATTTTCCTAGATTCATACTTCATACATTCCATGTTCTGATTATTAATGGATGTTTACAGCTGTTTCTCATTTTGAGTTGTGCCCCATCAGCAAATGAAGGTCCTGAAAGCATTATTACATTCATGTCATCACTGTGAACTCTGAAGACGCTGCTTTTCCCCAGTCACATTTTGAGTGCCTTCCAATCTGAGGGGCTCGTCTTCTAGCACTATATATGACAATGTGCTATTCATCATGTTTCAATATTCAATATTTTGGTGCTGACAGTGTTCCGCTGCCATTCATAAGGTTTTCAGTGAGTAGATATTTGGAAGCAATCCAGCTCTCTTTCTTCTTATTCTGGAAGCTTAGCTGAAACCTGTCCGCCATGGATGACCCTGCTGGTATTTAAAGTATCAGTAGCATAGCTTCCAGAATCACAGCAATATACAAACCACCACAGTAAGACAAACTGACAGACAAGTCCTGGTTCCAACTCATGTAGTGCTCTATGTAGTGCTTCCGAGAGCAGCTGGTGGATTTAAACTGCCAACCTTATGATTATCCTAGAGTGCCACATCAGGACACAAATGGATCTTTGGGAATCATTAATTTAATCCACTTCATATCTATCCCTACTTTAAGCACAATTGAATATGTGTTTTCTCACTACACCAAGAATCCCTACAATTCCATTAAATGTACACACATTCCTTTTAAGGGAATACCTCAATCTAAGGGCCCATTCCATTTTGGGTAGCTGTGACAAAATATCAGAATAGAAGTCCTTGGGAACCTCAAGATGCTTAAATCAGGCTTTTTATCACCTTCCTTTAGACCAGAATCTGACAGTTGTTGGTGCTGTTAGGTGCCATCGAGTTGGTACTGACTCATAGTGACCTTATGCACAGCAGAATGAAACACTGCCCGATCCTGGGCCAACCTCACTACTGTTGCCACGCTTGAGTCTATTGATGCTGCAACTTGGCCAATCCATCTCATTGGGGGTCTTCTTCTTTTTCTCTGACCCTCCACCTTACCAAACATGATATCCTTCTCCAGGGACTGGTCCCTCCTGACAAAGTTTGGTCATCTTGGCCTCCAAGGAGCACTCTGGCTGCACTTCTTGCAAAATGGATCTGACAGTTGTTGTTGTTGTTATGAGCTGTGGAGACGGTTCCTACTCTTAGTGACTCTGTACAGGGTTTCCGAGGCTGTAAATCTTTACGGGAGTAGAAAGCCTCATCTTTTTCCTGTGGAACAGCTGGTAGTTTCGAACTGCTGACTTTAAGGTTCGCAGTTCGATTCGTAAGCACTACACTACTTTAAAATTGGCCAAAACATATTTACAGTCAACAAAGGAAAATGATGTCATATTACTGATTTGGGCTAAGTACCCTGCATTTTGGAGTCCTGGTGTGGTGCTGTGGGTTAATGCGCCAGACTGCAAAGCCGTTTCAACTGCAAAGTTGGGGGTTCAAGCTCACCAGCAGCTCCTTGGAAACCCATTACAGTGTCGCTATGGGTCGGAAACCACTCGATGGCACTTAACAACAACAACCCTGGATTTTGGTTGTACCTCAAAACTTTCTGTCAGACTTTGGGGAACTCTCTTCCTGCCTTTAAATTCAATATGTTTTAACTAAAGATTAAATATTTAAATCACACGTAGACTAATAGAGAAATTTTAGTCATGATAATTTCCAGAACAAACCTTATTATTTGATCAATGTTCAAAGTTGTAGTGAAAACTGCTTTCATTTTTTTACCCCCTACTTCCACTTTTGCAAAGTCATTTTATTTGGGGTAGACCATTTTTCTTTAGAATTTTTACAAATGAAGTTTGATTTATTCATCTGTTTGATTCTTATTACAGAAGATACCATCAACCATGGAGCTTTCTTTGTGACCATTATTCCTAACAAGACCAATTTTTCCAGTTCAAAGCCAAAATGTGGTAAAGATTTGATCCTTGGATAAATTCTTAGTAACATGTTTTACTGGGTAAAACTTTAACTGAAATGGTTTCATTTTGTGATACTTTTCTTTCTTAATGTTTGAGTCAATAATACTCCAGTTTTCAATAAGACCAAGATGATTCCTCAGAATCGAAACTACCAGCTGTTGGTGAGATTAGCAGCCCAATTAGTAACCATTACGCTACCAGAGCTCCTTGCACTTAACATTTTTGTTGTTAAATGCTGTAGATTCAATTCTGACCCATAGCGACGCTGTATAGGGTTCCCGAGGAGCAGCAGCTGGTGAGCTTGAACCGCTGACCTGGCAGTTCAAACAGCTTTGCAGTTTGGCGCATTAACCCACAGCGCCACACCAGGACTCACATTAGAGGTTTGTTTTGTTTTGTTTTGTTTTGTTTTTTGGGGGGTGTCAACAACACAAGACATGAGGCCACAGGGTCAGCAATTTCTATTTCCCCTCTTAAAAATATTGTCTCGAACATTCCTTCTTATTGTTAATCACCATCCAGTCCAGTCGGTACTCAGTGATCCTGTATAGCTGCTCCAGGAGCAGCTGGTGGATTTGGACCCCCAACCTTAACAGTCCAGTGCTTATCCTACAGCGCCACACTAGAACTCAGCAGTCTTTAGAACGCAGAGTTTTAATTATTAAAATTAATCCGCTGTAGTTGTTAAGTGCCTTCGAGAGTATAGGACCCTGTATAAAGTTTCCCAGGAGCGGCTGGTGGTCTTCTACCGCCCACCTTGCGGTTAGCAGTCCAGTGCTTATTCTTCAGGGCCACACTATGACGCAACACTCGTTAAGTGTTGTAGAGTCAGTTCTGACTCATAGTGAACCTGTATCGGGTTTCCAAAGAGCGGCTGATGGGTTTGAACCGCTGACCTTGTGGCTAGCAGTTCAGTGCTTATCCTGTAACGTCACACCAGGACTCCTTAGAGTATTCATCAGCTAGGCTCTGTTAATGCCTGGGAGTTCTGAACCAGATCTTCAAACACAGTCCGCCAAGGGCTGATTTTCTCTTTCTCTCCAGCAGAGGCGATAGCCTTTTTCTAAACATAAATTGGGTCAGAATAAATCGTCTGGGAGAGTGGTCGGAAGAAAGATCAAAGATTTTAAACCGCCTTAAAGAGCAAAGGTCACAATACTAGATTCTCAAGGAGGCCTAAACTTCCATAGTCCCTTAAATATGAAGGTGACACCGCCCTAACACTAGTGCCTTTCTGAGAGGAACCGACTCCCAGGTAACAGACAACAAAAATGAAGCTGACGACAACCGGAAGTGGAAGTGAGCCCGGGGCGGGAGTGAGGAAAGGCCACGGCACGCCTGCGCAGTTAGTAAGAGGTGCAGTGCTCATGCGTAGCTGGGCGGTGATGGGATGAGTCTCGAAGCGTGGGCCGGCACTCTCACGGATCCGGTTCCGCCCTCCCTTTCGCTTGCGGACTCTGTGGGGATAGCGCCTGAAATCCCTTTCCCAGAGTGCTCTGCGCCGTGAAGAAGAGGCTCCCGGAGACTGGGGGCATTTTGTGTTGGCTGGAGCCGGAGGAACAAGATGGCGGCGTCGGCGGAGTGACAGGGGTTCCTCCGGGCGGGAGCCGGCGGCAGTGGTGGCAGCGGGAGCGCCACCTTAACTCACCGCACCCCTTTTCCAGTCCGCGACACGTCGCCGCGAAAGCTAGGCAGCGGTTGCTGCCAAGAAGTGGCCCAGCCTAGTAACCGCGAGAAACCCCTCACGAACTGCGGCCGGGCCAAAAGAAACCCGAGTGAGCGGCGGTGATCAGTTTCTTCTGGGCCCTTTCTGTGCCTTGGAACGCCGAGAAAGGATCCTCTTCGGGTTTCCGGCCGCCCTCCTCCGCAGCCTTGCTCCGTGGACCAGCCCCAGAGGCCCCGTCCTCCCCTCCTAGGTGCCGGGGCTTGGCCCCCGTCCTCCATCGTCGTTTCTCAGGATGGCGAGCAGCAGCGGCTCCAAGGCCGAATTCATTGTCGGAGGGAAATATAAACTGGTGCGGAAGATCGGCTCTGGCTCCTTCGGGGACATTTATCTGGCCATCAATATCACCAACGGCGAGGTAACCACCTGGGGTGGGGTTCGGGATCCAGCTGCTCCTTTCCCACCTCCGCACCCCCCAAGCTCCGGGGACCACGGGGGAGCCACTTGTTTTAGCGTTGGGACCTCCCCCGCTCTCCTGCCCTAAAAGGGAAAGAACCCCAGAGAAGGGTTGCGTGAACTCTGAAGTTTCTTAGCTCTTAAAATGTCCCACCAACCAACTTTGGGTTTTTATTTTTTTTTGTGGGGGCGGGACCCTCATTTAGATTGAGAAAGGTAAACTCCTATTTCTGAGTTTATCTGTATTTATAACAATTCACTGAGGTTCTTGTACCAGTGAGGAGAGTTTCCGATCGACTGGTTCCTGCCAAACCTCTCATCGCGTTCAGAGGTTGCCTCTTTTTGCGGGGTGAATCATTTTTCCTGCCTTTGAGAGGACGGACCGATTTCGCCACTGGCCCCGAAGAGATTTTTGGGGCTGATAGCTCGTTTCCTAATGACAGGACTTGCTCTTCCCGGCCCCCGGTAGTCGAGTGGGAGCTTGGCCAGTGTCTCCCCACCTTTTCCCCAGTGACATTGATCCCCCCCCCCAGGGATGTTGATGCCATCACCCCCTCTTGTCCCCTGCAGGAAGTGGCAGTGAAGCTAGAATCTCAGAAGGCCAGGCATCCCCAGTTGCTGTACGAGAGCAAACTCTATAAGATTCTTCAAGGTGGGGTTGGCATCCCCCACATAAGGTAAGAGCCGCCAGCGCCCCACGCAGGGGAGGGCGGGTGGGGACGCGGCTGGAAGCTGCCGCCCGGGCTGGGCGTCTGGGTAGAGCTGGTGGTTTCCTGTGACCCCGGGGTCACCCCAATCACGGAGTGCGGCTCCGTGGAGAACGCCCGGTGTGCTCGCATCTGGCTCCCGTCGCCGCCGTCAGTCCTGCCCGGCTTTCATTTGCAGCCAGCGTGCGGGGCATCTTTGATGCCTACGCCGGAGGGCGGGCTGCTGCGTTCTTTACGTCGGCACCTCTGATGTTCTTACATTGGTCCAGTCAAGTGGATCTGAAGGTGCCGGAGTGACCCGGCTCCGTCAGTAGGGGCTGCCATTGGAGCCGACTTGGGAAATGGCTGCTCTTTTGTTGTGTTTTTGTTCCAACATGTCTTCCTCCTCCGCTTAGAAAATGGCGGAGCGACGTGACTCAACCCCATATTCCTGCCCTTTCCTTTGCCTGGGTTCACAAGTCATGCTTCCTTGATTTCCCGTTGAGCTGCACTGAGTGGATTAAACCTTTGAAAAGCCAAGAATAACGCTGCAGGAGGCCAGGAGCTTCCAGGAGGTGGATGGCATAATGACAGCCTGTTTGTGATCTCTGCTGCAGAAGCTTCACCAAATTGTCAAATTACATAGTGCAAAATCTTTCCTGGTCCTCTCAAGGGGGTTAATTACTCTTTCCTTTGATCATGTGGCAAAGGCAGTTTAAGCAGCACCAACTATATTGATATTTAATCAAATCACTTGTGCTGAAAGAAAGGTTAATCACAGTTGATAAGTAATTGTAACCTGTTGCGTTGTATTATCAGTAAAACTTTGCATCAGGGAAATGCCTTTTTTGGGTTATGGGATATTGGTGAAAAGCAAATACTAGTAATAAAAGATAACTACCTGAAAACCACATTGGGTTTTCTTAAATGGTTAGCTTTATTATAAAAGGTATTAAAGTAGTGCGAGAATAAAGATCTTCATAGAGTAGACACTAAAATACAGTTTAAAACCCAGCTATTTTCCATCAAATACTCAGATAACATTTTCAAAAAGATCAGAAGTGGTTGAGAGTTAAATGGAGTATTTGACTTGTAGCCTCTCTTTCCTATTCAAGTATTTGAACACTATTTGATGCTCATAGACATTTGGATGGAGAAATTGAATGATAAAGCATATTATTGGTTGTAAGTGGTCAAGTAAATTGCTTTGAAGGAAATTCCAGGTTTCATGGAGTGAAAAGTAATGTGAAACCTGCTGTACACATTTGAGATTTTGAATGATTCCCATCTCCGGGAGGGGGCGGGGGGAGGGGCTAATTAATGTGGGAAGGCAATTTTTATTGTGGAACGATGAAAGTCATCATTAAAATACCTTGCTTTTTTCTCCCCAAAATGGAAAATGTGAATGGGACTAATATGTAAGATATATTACATTTACGTGCTCCTGTACAAGACAGGTTTTTGTTTTTATTTTTTAAAAAAACAACTGGAAAAATGTAAAGAAATTGCTTGTTTTGTTTTTCCCCCAAGACAAATGAGCACTTTTGAAGTTCAACAAAGTTCATACAGAATTCTATTTCTTTTTAAATTGCACTGCATTTTTAAATAACAGATTTAGGGCTGTCAGGATTCCAGCCTTTTCAATTTGCTAATAAGTCATATTATGTTGAATTAACATTAAAATGGATCACTTGGGTTTAGAATCATTTCATTACATTTATCACAGTGTATCCTGGTGTGGTGCTGTGGGTTAATGCACTGGACTGCGAAGTTGGTTTAAACCTAAAAGTTGGCAGTTCAAGCTCACAGTGTACAGGAGTATAACCACTACCACAGTAAAGATTTGGCTGATCTATCATTCATTTCACAAGGCAGATTAATGTATTTGAAATCATTTTCCAAAAGCATTAAGTGTTTATCTGAGATTTTCAGTGCTAAGCCCAAGTTCAAGTTGTGTCCTTTTATCAGGTAGCTTTGTTTAAGAAGGGCCACAGTGCTATTAAGGTCAGCGGTTCAAGCTCACCAGTGGCTCCTTGGAAACCCTATACAGGGTCGTTATGGATCGGAACCGACTCAATGACACTTAACAACAACAGTGATATAAACCAACAAAGGCAATGGATAACATGCCGGATAGGTATATAGATAAATGAAATTAACTTGTGAGCAGAATAATAGACACCTGTTCCAACGTGAATGAAGAGAGTTATTTATGGTAGTTAAAAACTGGGCAAGGCTAAAGAGAGTTAAAGCTTTCAAGTTAAGGTTTTCTGGAAGACTAGCTGGGATTTCAGGATCTGTTTCTCAGGAAGAAAGCTTGGTGAGCTGGTTAGGGAGGGGACATCTAAGAATAAAGTGGCTTCTGGGAGTAGTCTAAGGCAGAAATGCAGTAACTGAATGAGGGTAGGGAAAGGGTAAACTTGTTTTAGGAGTGGTACAATCAAGTACATAGAAGCAAAAGCAGTTCATTGGTTTGAAAGTGAAGAGTACGAGAACTGTTTAGTGGGATAAGCTATATACTTACATTCTTTATATGGGTGACAACATCTTCATGTCCTCTCAGTTTGTTGCCCATTATTTCATGAGCTTCACTTTATTGTGCTTTGCAGATACTGCACAATTTACAAATTGAAGAGTTGTAGCAACTCTGCATCAAGCAAGTCAGTTGATGCTATTGTTGTTATTAAGTGCCATCAAGTCGATTCTGACCCATAGCCACCCCATATAGGGTTTCCAAGTAGCAGCTGGTGAGCTTGAATGGCCGACCTTGTGGTTCGGGCCGACCTTGCAGTCTAGTGCGTTAACCCTCAGCGCCACACCAGGGCTCCATTGGTGCTATTGTTGTTGTTGTTGTTATGTGCCGTGGAGTCGGAACCGACTCATAGCGACCCTGTACAGGGTTTCTCTTAGCATCTGCTTAATAGACGGCTCAGGAGCTCTGGTAGCATAGTGGTTACAAATCGGGCTGTGAACCTTAAGGTCAGCAGTTCGAAACTACCAGCTGTTCCGTGGGAGAAAGATGAGGCTTTCTGCTCCCGTAAAGATTTATAGCCTCGGAAACCCTGTACAGGGTTGCTATGAGTCGGAACCAATTCCATGGCACACCACCACCACCATAGTGTGTGTGCATTGGAACCCCCCCCCCCCAAAAAAAAAAAAAAGTGACTCACTTTTTTGGGATAATCGCTTTGCTTTGGTGGCCTGGAACTGAACCTGCAACACCTTACAAGGTATGCCTATATATGTGACCAACCAGTTGCTGTGGAGTTGTTTCTAACTTATGGCAATTCCATGTGTGTGTCTTGGGTTTTCAATGGCTGATATTTTGGAAGTAGATTATTGTTGTTGATAAGTGTCATCGAGTCGATTCCGACCCATAGTGACCCTGTATAGGGTTTCCAGGGAGCAGCTGGTGAGCTTGAACCACTGACCTTGCAGTTCAAACGGCTTTGCGTCTGGCGCATTAACCCACTGTGCCACACCAGGACTCCTTGGAAGTAGATGGCAGGCCTTTTTTGAGAAGCACCTCTAGGTGGACTAGAACCTCCAACTTTTCAGTTAGCACCCAAGTGCATTGACCATTTGCATATACTATTTGCATATACTTAAATGTTTGCTTGTTTTTGTTAAGGTACCATGAAGTCGGTTTCGACTCATAGTGACCCTGCACAGGATTTCCGAGGCTGTAAATCATTACAGGAGCAGAAAGCCTCATCTTTCTCCCACAGAACAGCTGGTAGTTTCGAACTGCCGACCTTGAGGTTAGCAACCTGGTTCATAACTATTACGCCACCAGAGCTTGGTAAATATTACAATGTCTGTTTAGTCTTAGATTAAATAAGGCCATATTTGTTTATCTAGTATTATAAGTGCTGATACTAATTAAAAATTTTTACTTTTGCCACATTTACCCTTCACACAGGGAGCCCTGGTGGTACGGATGGTTATAAGCTTTTGGCTGCCAGCTGAAAGGCTAGGGGTTTGAACTCACTCAGTGACTCAGGGGGAAAGACCTGATAACCTGCTTCTGTAATGATTATAGCTAGGAAAACTATAGGACAGTTACAACTGTCACATGAGGTCACCATAAGTCAAAATTGACTCAACGACACCTAACACATGTCCCCTGCTACGTTTTCTTGAACTCCTATCCCCTTGCAAATATTTTGTTCCAAGAATTTGATTTCAGATGCTATGTTGGGATGCCATTAAGTAAGTAAGGACTGAAAATGACCTAGTCCTTCATAGCAGACCTGCCTGATGAAGTCCTATTGTGTAATTTGAGGAACCTATGTTGATCTATAAGGAGCTCTGGTAGTGTAGTGGTTACAAAATCAGGCTGTGAACCTTAAGGTCCGAAGTTCGAAACACCAGTGGTTCCGTGGGAGAAAGATGAGGCTTTCTGCTTCTGTAAAGATTTACAGCCTCGGAAACCCTATGCAGGGATGCTATGAGTTGGAACCGGCTCCACGGCACATAACCACTACCACCACCATGTTGATACATGGAGCCCTGGTGTGATGCTGAAGGATAAGCAATAAAATGCAGGGTCAGTTTGAACAAGGTCAGTGGTTCAAACTAAGTAGCTGCTCCAAGGAAACCCTATGTTGTTAAGTGCCTTCGAGTCTGTTTTGACTCACAGCGACTCTGTATAGGGTTTCCGAGGAACTGACTCAGCTGAACATAACAACAAATGTTGACGTATAGTGATGAAGTATTTGGCTGCTAACCCAAAGGTCACAGGTTATCAAACTCACCAGTCACTTGGTGGAAGAAAGATGTGACCATGTGCTTTACAACTATGAGTTGAGTTGAGTTTGTGTTTTATTCCTAAATGGAAGCATAGCATTTAGTGTGTTAAAGAGCAAGAATGAGGTTGGCATCCAGTCTGGATATTTTGAGAGTTTAAATTCCTTGGACTGTGTGGATTGGTGTCTGGGAGTTCACTGAAAATTAGCATACCACTGTTTTTAAATTAGTGTACAACCCTATGTGGTGGTGGTGGTGATTATGTGCCGTGGAGTCGGTTCCAACTCATAGCGACCCTGTACAGGGTTTCCAAGGCTGTAAATCTTTACGGGAGCAGAAAGCCTCATCTTTCTCCTGCAGCACAGCTGGTAGTTCCGAATTACTGACCTTGAGGTTCCCAGCCCAATTCGTAACCACTACGTTACCAGAACTCCTTCCCTTTCTTTGTACTTCTCTTAAGTGAATTACTCTATAAAGAAGCATTTGTACAGCCGAAAGCACACTTTAAGTAGACAATCAAGTGTTGGAGGTTTGAACTCTAATTCTGTTGTGTGGGTGGTCTCGTTGGGCTATCAGTTTCTTCTATAAAATAAAGGGATTTTATTGAGTTAGTGGAGTCCTGTTGTAGCGCTGTAGAATAAGCACTAGACTGCTAACTACTAGGTTGAGCGTTCAAACTTGCTAGATGCTCCTTGGAAAACCCTGTACAGTAGGGGTGTGGAAGTTCTGGCCCTGACAAGGCAGCCATGGTTCTGACTCACAGTGAGCCCATATAGGGTTTCTGAGGAGTGGCTGCTGAGCTTGAACTGCCAACCTTGAGGTTCAAACTGACCTTGCAGTCTAGCACATTAACCTGCAGTGTCACACCAGGATTCCAGCCATTATGTTATTGTTGCTGTTGTTAAGTGCTGTTAAGTTAATTCCAACCAATAGCAGCCCTGTACAGGGTTTCCAAGGAGCTGCTGATGGGTTTGAACAGCTGCTGGTGAGCTTTAACTATTGACCTTGCCGTTCAAATGGCATTGCAGTCTGATGTATTAGCCCACAGCCACACCAAGGACTCCTGAGCCACCACATTTGTTGTTGTTGTTATGTGCCATCGAGTCGGTTCCGACCCATAGCGACCCTGTATAGGGTTTCCGAGGGTGTAAATCTTTACGGGAGTAGAAAGCCTCATCTTTCTCCTGCGGAGCAGCCACCACATTAGGGTGAGTTTATTAAATGTTTGACCAAATTATAGCAGGCTCTTTTTTTGTTTATAATTTTATATGGCCTTTGAATGGTGTTGTAAATATCCAGATGGCCCTTGGCAGAAAAAATGTTCCCCACCCCTGCTATACAGGGTCACTGAGTCTGGACACACTAGAGGGCACTTTGTAGCAACAGTGTGTTAGTGATTTTCTAATTTTTACTTGGGTGGAGGATACTGCTTAGCAGAAAGGGATGAGATACTGAATAAGAAAGATAAGAACTGGACTGCTAACCACAGGTTGGTGGTTCAAATCCATCAGCCGCTCCTTGAGAACGCTATTATACTGGGTCGCTGTGAGTCAGAACCTACTCAAGAGCATTTAACAACGGCCCTTTTACAGAATAAATTTTCTGTTTGGTTTTGTCAGCTGAATTTTGGATAGGGTTTTGTTTGAACAAGAGTTTCCTGCTTAATAAAAGTCACTGCCCTAGATGAATTTAGGATAGTACTTAGAAAGTCTTTCATCAGAGTTTGTGTAGATCTTATCTTTGAATATTATTTTAGGATTGATTTATCACACAAAGCTCTTTAAAAGGCCATCTGTATCAGGTAAACCACAGATTGGCCATTCAGACCGAAGTAAATCAACAGAATTGTATAGGGAAATCATGTCTAAAGGAGGGTGGGGTAGGACATGGGAGAATTGCTGTCTTGTTATTTTAATCACTCCCCGCACCCCTTTTTATGAATGTCAAGTAACCTAGAAGATATTTATAGAGCACTAGTTAATCTTTACTCTTGATTGTTAGAAGTAGCTAAAATTTTAATTTTAGCTTTTTGGCTTTGAGCAGGTAGCTCACAAACAAGATTTTTAATGCTGTTGCCAGAGAATACAGATGATATGTGGATTTGTGCTTTATTAGAGAGATGCAGTACAGATCACCAGATACACAAGAAAACCAAGAAACCCCCACTGCCATTGAGTTGATTCCAACTTATATTGATCGTACATAGGGTTTCCGACACTATAAACCTTATGGGAGCAGACAGCTTATATTTCTTTTTCTCTAGAGCACCTGGTGGGTTTGAACTGCTGAGCTTCCAATAAGCAGCCCAAAGTCTATCCCACATTGCCACCAGGACTACTTAGATACACAAGAAAAGTGATTTTAGATAGTAACTGAATCAACAATATACGAAAGGTGCTTTTTGTTGGCTGATAATGGATTTTTAGGTATAGAATAATATAATGATGCTGCATATAGACAGCATATTTGAGCTGGATGAAATCTGAGAGATGCCCTACAAATTAAGACTTTAGCCTCCTGACTTCCAGTTTTACTGTGAGCCATCATCACCTTTATGTCAAGGTCAGACTCATGCCTGCTTACCTTTGCATTTGATGCTGGGGAACCAAATGTCTCCTTTACTTTATAACATTTGGTGTCATATGTTGTTGTTAAGTGCCATTGAGTCGTTCCAACTCATAGTGCCCGTTTATAGAATTTCCCAGGAACTGCTGGTGAGCTTGAACCACTATTTATCGATTCACACGAGCTTGTAGCATAGTGCACACACCAGGACTCCTTGGCTTAATAGAGGTCAAATGGAAATGTGAAAAGAGCACTCAAGACTCAAACTCAGCTTTATTTAACCTTTTGAGGACCATGGACTTCTTTTCTCCTTTGAGAAAAATACACTTATGCACCTACTTTACTTTGGTTTTTCTTCTCACATACATACACACAACATTGTCCCAGTTTTTATTTCCCCTTTGGTTGTTGTCTCTTTGACAGGAATCTAGTCCTGACATGTTACATGCCTTCGAGTGGGTTCTGACTCACAGCGACCCTGTGTAGGGTTTCTGAGGAGTGGCTGGTGAGTTTGAATTTCATGAACTGCTGATTTTGCAGTTCAAACAAACTTTGCGGTCCAGTGCTTATCCTACAGTGCCACACTAGGACTCCAGTCCTGGCATATGTTGTTATGTGCTGTCAAGTTGGTTCTGACTGAGCAACCCTGTATATAGCATTTCCAAGGACTGACTGGTAGGTTTGAACTGCCAATTTAGTTCAAACCGACCTTGCTTTATCCCACAGGGTCTAGTTTTCTTGTTTTTAATGTAAAGCGGTTTCCAAAGGAAAAGTCTCTTTAAAAATGTAATTAACCTATTGTTTGTGTTATTGTTTAACTGGATACTTAAAATTCAGGAGGTTCTTATTCTCTTTTGTATCCATGGATTGTTAGGTAAGAACTTTTGTAGGAAATTATTAATTTGTATCTTAATTTATAGTAAATAAGTATTTCTGAACCATTGTAATGTGTATAGCTTTTATTACCTTGGTTTTTGAAAATTTAGAGGCGGAACATTTTGTTTCAAAGTATAAACGACCTAAAATATCATTTAGTTTTTTTAAGGTTTCTCATGCCCTCTAAATGCTTGGTAAGGAATTTTAATGCCAAGAATTCTATAAACAGAAAACTAGAGCTTTTGAGACAAATGTTAAAAAATGAGTCTTTTAAACTTCTTGATTATATTCTTAAAATCAGTCTTGGAGTTTAGTTGAAGCTTTTCTTAAGTTGTAAGAGTACTTTAATAGCTTTTATAATATAAATAAATGCCTAAATTAAAAAAAAAAACAGCATAGTATTGATAGATGCATGTCTTACTAGTTGTTGTTGTTAGCTGTTGTTGAGTCGATTCTGACCCATAGTGACCCTATGAACAACAGAAGGCAACAGAGCCCTATCCTACGCCATCCTCCCAATTGCTGCTATGCTTGAGCCTATTGCTGCCACTGTGCTAACCATCTTGTTGGGGTGACCCCTTTTTTTCGCTGTCACTCCACTTTATTAAGCATGATGTCTTTCTCCAGGAGATAATATGTTCTCCTGATAATAAGTTCAAAGTATGAGAGACTAAGTCTTGTCAAGTTAGCTTCCAAGGAACACTCTGGTGGTGCTTCCTGCAACACAGCTTGGTTTATTCTGGCAGTCCCATGGTACCTTTAATATTCTGCAACACCGTAGCTCAAATGCATCAAGTCTTCTACGGTCTTCCTTTTCACTGTCCAACTTTCGCATGCATATGAGACTGTTGAAAATACCATGGCTTGGGTCAGGCGTACCTTAGTCCTCAGACTGACGTCTTTACTCTTGAACACTTTAAACAAGTTTTGTATAGCAGTTTTGCCTAAGGAGCTCTGATTGCGTAGTGGTTACAAGTTGGGCTGGCTGCCAGCCTCAAGGTCAACAGTTTGAAACTACCAGTTGTTCCACGGGAGAAAGATGAGGCGTTCTGCTCCCGTAAAGATTTACAGCCTCGGAAACTGTGCGGGGTCACTATGAGTCGGAACCGACTCCATGGTACTTAACAACAACAACATGTCATTTAATTTCTTGACTGCTTGCATGAGTGTTGATTGTGGATCCAAGCAAAATGAAGTCTTTTCCAACTTGAAACTATTCTCCATTTATCATTATGTTATTTATTGGTCTAGTTAGGATTTTTGTTTCCTTTACATTGAGGTACGATTTTTTAAAACTGAGGTATAATTTACATACAGTGAAATGCACAAATCTTCATCTACTGCTGTATCAATTTTGACTAATACACATGTAACCTACACTCTTGTCAAAGATAAGAGATACTTAATTTTTTAAAAGGTAATATACTCACATCACTGATATGGGGAAGTGGGGTAAAAGCAGCAATGAAGCAGCAAGCTAAGCCCAACAATGTTCAGTGGGCTTCTGTGGACCCAGTTGGGGACCTGGTTGGCAAGCAATGCGAAAAGGCCTGGGGACTCTTGGGCCCAGAGTCAGTGGCGTGGCCACGGAGGACTCAAGTGGAGAGTGGAGCTACCGGCTGATGGGAAGAGAGGGCATATGCACAAGAACACCCACACTTGCAAATGGTACCCACGTGACCTGGACCGGATGACTGGATGATCAGAGCTCAACCAGGAGAAGAAAGAAGAGGGAAAAAAAAAAAAAAAAAAAAAAGATTGAGTTGACACAATCTGATGAACTTGACCTATACCTACGAATGCAATGTCTCAAAAGAAGCAACAAATCCTTACAGCAAGAAAGATTCCCACCCCCTCCACACACAGAGTAGACAGAGATGGGCAACTTGGACATTGGATACCGAAATGGGGAGGGGAGGACTACAAAGGCAAGAAGTGACTGGCTTACAAGCTTTCAAGAGGGAACCTAGAGCTAGGGGGCATGGAGAAAGGCAGAATCACCAGTGAGTACTATCCAATCTGTCTAGGCGGAGCTGATGAAATGAAATACAGATGGGTAACTTGTGATAATGTAGTGAATAATGGTTATCGGACTGATTATGAGGGTTGGAAATGCAGAGGTGGATGTTTTGTAGCAAGGAAGGAAGTGATTATTTCTCCAGTCTAGGAGCGGAGGTCTCTAGGACCATTAATGGAGAAAAGCCGAGAGCGGGACCCTATTCAGAGAAGCAGAGATGCCTGGGATGGAGACAGAGATTTGATGACATAGAATGATGAAGCAGCTGGGAACTTTGGATCCAGAGAGGGAGAGGGACTGAGGGCCGAAGACTGGGGGGTGGAGGGGGAAGTGTAGGGGGCGGGTTTCTGGGATATGCCTTTTGGTCAGTGGATGACGCATGGAGGGGATTGGAACCATGACAATGAAATGATTTATGATGGAATGAATGTAAAACTAAAGTTCTCTCATGTAAACTATCATATAATTCACAATAAAACATGAAAAAAAAAAGTAATATACTGTTAATATTTGGTATACTCCATTCTGTGACAGTTTTTAAAGATACTCTTTGGATTATAATTATGTTTCTTCTGGATTTGATATTGATATGCCCATCTGCTATATTGCAAGTTAATAATCTGTTTATCACTGTAAAGCACACTATAAGAATACTCCGTGGTGGTTAAGTCTTTTCCCTGTGCTTCTCCTGTATAGAACTGTCTTTGCTTTGTGAGTGACCTGTGAGATACGCTGTGGCCTTATTAATGGGGGCTTTGTAATTGCTATAAATGCTTTACTAGAGAGAGTGCATTCTGATCCTCAATACAAAGGAAGTAGAAAGAAAAGAAAACAGTGAAAAACCAAGTTAACAGTTTCTTAGTGATAGTATCTAGATTTATGGACCCTGTAATGCTATCATTTGTAATGTCAGCTTTCATTTTTATAAGATATTTTCTAAAGCACTGGACCACAAGGTCAATTGGAACTCCAAAGTGGCATTTCAAACCCATCATTTGCTCCTGGGAAACCCTATACAGTATCACTGTGGTCAGAATCAACTTGGTAGTACTTAACAAGATCAGCTAGGTCTTGAGTTTTTAAATATATTGTTAAATTCTGTCAAATGGGTTCCAACTCATAGCGACCCTATGTAGGGTTTCCAAGAAGCAACTGGTGAGGTTGAACCTCCGACCTTGCAGTTCAAATTAACCTTGTGATCTAGCATATTATCCTACATTTATGCATAACATTTATATATAGTATTGCAATCAGAGGTAGTTGAATTCCATCTGGCCAAGACTTACTGTTTCTTTTACTTGCATATGCTTTGCACATGATTTCATTTAATCATTAATTACAACCTTTGAAATTGGGTGTAACTCGTTGGTTAATTTGCTTAAAGTCACACAGGTAATGTATAATTTGAGTTAGTCTTAACTGCCTCTACCAGTGGTTCCCAAACTTTGCTACTCTCTGGAATCCCATGAAATGAAGAGTCCTGGTGACACAGTGGTTAAGCACTCTGCTGCTAACCCAAAGATCAGCTGTTCTGAAGGAGAAAAATGTGGCAGTGTGGCAGTCTGCTTCTGTGCAGATTATATATAGCATTGAACAATGCATGGTGTGGTTCTCTGTCCAGTAGGATCATTGTGAGGTGGAATGACCCCATTTCAGAGAATTTTGAATCACATGGGGATCTTTAAAAAATACTGGTACCTGGCTCCTAACCCTAGACATTTTCATTTCATTGGTTTGGGGTGTAGGTAGCTTCAGTATATCAAAAAATTAAAAAGCCACCCAGGTGATTCTGTGAAGCACAGTTCAGTAGTTGGTGTACTGTACCATGCTTCAGAGATTAGTAGTTGCTGTCTCACTGGGCGCTCCCATAAATTCCAATCCTTTCCTGGAAATGCGACTTGAATACAGATGGATTTTTAATGTAGATGCTTTTTCTTGGGAATTAGGTTAATTCCAGAAATCCAATATAGTATCAGGAAGCATGGTACTGAAAAGTGCACTAAATCCCATGTAATCGAGTGCTTTTGTTTCTAAGAAGTATCAAAAACTCAGCTGTGCAAACATAGTCCTTTTCACATACTTTCTCACCAGAAACTATTGTAGAAACTCCTTAAGGGCAAGTAACTGTGTCTTAACTTTTTTGTGTGTGTGCTCTTTAGCATTTTGTTAAGTGCCCAGTAGTCAGTTCCAGCTCTTAACGACCTTGCCAAGCCTTTCCAAGGAGAAGCAACAATTGGGTTTGAACTGCCAGCCTGTGGTTTGTAATCTGCTCTTTAGCATACTTGTTAAGTACTGTGTAGTCAGTTCCAACTCATAGTGACCTCTGCACAGCGTTTTCCGTGGCTGTAAATCTTTACAGGAGCAGAGCTCCTCATCTTTCTCCTGTGGAACCGCTGGTAGTTTCAAACTGCTGAGACTTTGAGGTTGGCAGCCCGACTCGTAACCACTATGCTACCAGAGCTCCTTCCTTAGCATACTTTGCTGTTGTTGCTATGTGCCATCCAGTCGAGATCCAACTCATAGCGACCCTGTACAGGGTTTCCAAGGAGCAGCTGGTGAGTTGGAACTGCCGGCCTTAATGGACCAAACCGACATTGCAGTTTACCACACTAACCAGCAGAGTCCTTACTTAGCATACTATGGGGTATAAAAAAGGTGGCACTACAAAGATTTTTTTAAGGAGATTTTAGCTTCATTATATATTCTTGCATGTTACTTTTTTTATGGAATGCTACAGAAAGTTACTAATACTATACAAGATGTTAACAAAATTTTAGAAGTATATGCACAGTTCAATTCCTAATGGACCTAGTCACCATTTCTTAAATACTCAGCCAGACCCACTGGCTGCAGCCAGTTATCAAATGGAAAGTGACTACTGGTTCATTTGGTTTTGAAGGCTTACTATTGTGGTTGTTTACAAAGCCTGAGTACCTTTTGGGGTGTGGCGCTCGAGGAGACACATTGGATTGTAACCAAAAGGTTGGTGATTCAAGCCTACCAGCTGCTCCTTGGAGGGTTGTTAATGAGTCAGAAACTACTCCATGCTTAACAAGATTACTTTTTAATATCTGTAGTTGTTGCTCTTGGTCTTTTGGCGTTTCTTTTGATTCTAGTTCAGCAACATCAAGAAGTTGCTTTTATATAAGGAAAAAGGAGCTAGGTGACAGTGGTATACATGCATAGTGTAAATCAGTCATATTTGTCTGATTTGTGCTGTCATTGTGTATAGTGGAGGGATTTGCAAATATTACTTTCTAAAATTGAGGTCTTGTATTTGTGATTTGCAACTCATTAGGAGTCTGTTCTAACTACTTGTTTAGTGCCACTGAGTAGGTTCTGACTTACAGAGACCTTGTATAGTGTTTCGGAGCAGCAGCTGGTGGGTTTGAACTGCCGACTTTGTGGTTAGCAGTACAGTGCTTCTCTTGCAGTGCCACACCAGGAATCCAACTTAGCTGCTACTGTATTTCCCTGTCGTATCAAACCATTCTGTCTTTAATGTGGTTTTTAGGAAAAGGGGAGAGTGAGATCTGATTTAAAACTACTGTTTGTTGTTAGTGTTAACTGCCTTCCAGTTTGCCCCAGCTCAAGGCAACCATAGGCACAACAGAATTAGACATTGCCTACTCCTTTACTATCCCCACAATCTTGATGTGGACCATTGTGATCCATGGGGCTTTTACTGGACATCTTTCAGAAATAGACTGTCAGGCCTTTATTCCTAGTTCATCTTAGTCTGGAAACTGTGCTGAGACCTGTTCTGTATTATAGCTACCTGTACATATCCACTGACAGTCAGTGGTATGTTGGAAGGTGGAAGTGGTTGGTGTTGACTTCAAGTCAATTCTGACTCCTGGGGACCCTTTGTGTGCTGAGTAGAACTGCTCCATAGTAGGGCTTTTTGTAAAAGCTGTGACAGCTCAGAAACAAATCTCCAGGCCTGTCTTTGGAGGTGCTTTGGACAATTAATAGGAAGACTATAGAAGAACCGGATGCATTTGAGTTATGGTGTTGGAGGAGAATATTAAAGTAGAGGGACAGTGAAAAAGAGGGAGACCCTCAATGAGATGGATTGGCACAGTGACAGCAAAAATGGGCTTTATTAAGCATAGTGGCAATTGTGAGGGATGGTGCAGGACCAGACAGTGTTTCATTCTGTTGTACACAGGGTTGCTATGAGTCAGTACTGACTCTCGATGGCATCTACCAACAACAAAATTAAATGTGTGGAGGAAGTAACTACTTTACACCACTTCAGTGTACCTTACAGAAAATAAGCAAGTTTTTGTTTTTTTCTCATTCAGTTGAATAAGTATGAATGCCTACTATGTGCCAAGGAGTCCAGGTAGCATAGTGGATTACGAGTTTGAACTGCTAACTGCAAGGTCAGCAGTTTGAATATATCAGTCACTCCTCAGGAAAAAGATGAGACTTTCTGCTCCCGTAAAGATTTACAGCCTCAGAAATGCTAACCAGAGTCAGAGTCACTGAGAGTCAGAACCAACTCCACAGTACACAAGCACCACCATCACTATGTGCCAGGCACAGTTAAAAATACTGGGCACACTTTTGTGAACAGACAAGTTTTGTGAGGCTTACATTGTTTTTGAGCATCTGCCATTGGTCTGGTGTAGAATTGTAAATTTATTTACCAATGAAAACTAGAGAAAAGATGTTATCTAAATCTTATACTGTGGGAGGAGGGTATGGATGTTTCCATAACATCAGAGGAATAGTATACTGATTATGAGCTCCAAATAGTACTCTGTAGCTCTACCACATCCAGAGATTGCCTGGATTGTATCAGGCTGGTGGGAGACCATTAAGGCATTATTCATGTGAATTCTGCTAAGTCATAGTATCTCAGACCTCAGCCATGCATACTAATTACCTACTGAGCTAGTTAAAAATCCAGGTTTCATGGCCTCGCCCCCAGATTTCTGATTCAGTTCTGGAGTAGAGCCCAAGAATCTTGATAATTTGCAAAGTGCTTATACATAGACTACTTTAATAATCACAACACCCTTTGCTACCAATTATATTAAAAATGTTTGACCAATCAACAAAAACGACTGCAATGTTTCCGAGTAAGAAAATGACAAAGCCAGGACTGGAACCTATATTTCTAGCTGCTGGTCTAGTATTCACATGTCCTGTCATCTTAGTCTGCTTCTTATTTTTAAGTCTAACAGCTGCAGTCTTGTGGTGCTGTACGATAAGCACTAGACTGCTAAGGACAAGCTGCTCCTTAAAAACCCTGATCAGGGTTGCTGTGAGTCAGCTGACTTGAAGGCACTTAACAACAACAGCTGGTTTACTATATAACTTTTTAATTGTCTGGAAATTCACTTATGGCCAGAGGAGAGTAGGGATGGTGGGTGTGAAGTTAAGGAAATGCTTGGCTGCAAACCAAAAAAGGTTGGCATTTTGAACCCACCAGCAGCTTTGCGGGGAAAGGGGCAATCTGGTCCTGTAAAGATTTCAGCCTGGGAAACCCTATGGGAACAGTTCTACTTTGTCCCTATGATCAGAATCTACTTGAAGGCACACAGCGTGCCCTTCTAGTTCTCTGCATGCTGTCCACCAACACTGCTGCCACTGACATTGTTAGGGGAATCAGTGATAGGGAGGACTGGAGAAAATTAGATCTCTTGGGGTTGGGGTTTTTGAAATACAAATTTTACATAGTAGTGGAGATTACTGGGAACTAAGGAAAAGATCAACAGTGACAACATATTTTTAAAAACTAGGTTTTCGACAAGTTAACTGGGAAACAAGGAAACAAGGTAATCTTGTACTATGTTGTTGTTAAGTGCTGTTTGGTTGGTTCTGACCCATAGAGACCCTGTATAAGATTTCCCAGGAGCAATTGGTGAGTTTGAACCTTCGATCCTGTGGTTCAAAATGACAAATTCGGTTACCTTTTCATTCCATTTTCCATGAGCTTTGAATCCCTCGTGTACTAACTGTATATACTATGCTACTTTCTATTTCTCTTGAGTGCCAGCTTTAGACACACTTACTCCCACCTATTCACTCATCTGGCCATCTGCTGGTTTTGCTATAAGAATTCATCCTTCCTTCCTCATTGAATCTTCGCCTGATGGCTTCTTGTTAATAGATTGGGTGCACAGCACTCTTTTCTCCTTGGGTAAATTTATGAGAGCAAGGATTATTTGGTTTTGTCTTAATGGCTGTTTTAAAATTTGAGCTGACAAATGAATAGTAGCTTTAGGGGTGGTGTGTTACACGTCAGGGAGTCTTGGTGGCACCATTAATTAAGCATTGGATTACCAGTGGTTCAAACCTACCAGCTGCTTCTTGAGAGAAAGGTGAGGAAAGCCTTGGAGACCTTATAGAGCACTTCTCTGCCCTATAAGGTCTTTCTGAGTCCAAATCTCCATATCTATGGTTGGATTTATGTCACATTTTGACACACGGGGGGTGGGCTTCAAAAAGTTCATGGGAAAAATCCATTGTTTCTTAATATCAGTTTTCCACAGACTTTTTGAAGAGTCTTGGTGTGATGCTGTAGGGTAAGCACTGGATTGCTAACTCTAAGGTTGGTGGTTCAAATCTACCAGATGTTCCTTGGAAACCCTGTTTAGGATTGCAACCATAGTAGTGTTAATACTGGCCATGTCACCAACAAAAATCACAGATATTTTCGTATCACATTGTTATTGCAGATATATTTCTAAAACATGGTTTACACTAACCACTATCCGATATGTTGAAGATATTTTAGTGTATGCTAAAGTGTTTCATGCTTTTTATGGATATGTTGTTGTTGTTATAGGTACACGTAATACTGTATATTAAGACAAGCGTTTGATTGACAAGTGCACGTTAAACTTAAGGAACCTAACTCATTAGTAATCTGGAAATTACCTGTAACTGATTATTTAATGCATCAGTAAAGAGGGCATGTATATTACTGTACCACTAGTTGATTTTTTTTTTTTTTTTTAATATTTTGGTAGCTGAATGCTAGTATTTAATTTCCTTCTAGTGCTATGTGTTTTATTTTATGCATTTAAAAACATAAAGAAGGGATCTATAGGCCTCGTTAGGCTACCAAAAAGGATACCATGGTGCCAAAAAAAAATATTAAGAACTCTTCATGTAAGACAGATTACTCCTAACCACTCTCCACACAAGGCAACACACACACTTATTTTGATAAACTTTTGGTCGTTGTGGGTGATAATGTATTTGATATAGGCATTGGTCATTATGTTGTTGGATTATCTGTTATTTTCTTGTCCCTTCTCGTTGTCAAGTGCCATTGAGTCATTTCTGACTCATAGCGACCCTGTATAGGATTTCCATGTAGTGGCTGGTGAGTACACCAGCCTTGTTAGGTTAGTAGTCTAGTGTTGATTCTGTAGCATCACACCAGGATTCTTCTCCCTTCTTCTGTTAAAATTTTAATTGCTTCCATGCTTTTTAATGTCCTTTCCAAGGTTGTGGGATTATAAAGGGGAAAAAAACCCCTCACTTTTAAAAGGTCAAACTGTTCTGGAGAAAATGTGATACAGTAAAAGATTGGATTAATAACTAATATTTCTTAAAATCGCATGTTGGAATTAACCTTATTGCCCTGATTGTAATTTTGTTGTTAGCTGCTTGTGAGTCAATTCCGACTCTTGCCAACCCCAAGGATGTGTGCAGAGCAGACCTACCGCGTAGAGTTATCAAGACTGTGAACCTTTCAAATGCATGTCAGTCACCAGTCATGTCTTCCCACGCGCCTTTGAATGGGTCCAAGGCACTTCTGGTAATTTTGAACTGCCAACCTTTCAGCTAGGAGTTTATCACTTTGCTTCACCTCCTGCATCTAAAACAACAGTTTTCACAAAATGATCTCACATATAAATAAGTTATCACTTTGGAAAAATTAGTCTTAATCTGTGTTTGTGGCTCTAGTTGCTTTGTATTCCACAGTGTTTCGTTTTCTTTCTCTATTAAACCTGATTCTCCAAATTGCTACAGTAGTCCAATAGTGACAAAGATAAAAATGTCTTTTAGAATGTGTATAGTTTTATTGTTTAAAAATGTGTTTTCTGAATTCATCTGATTCTCCTGGTTTCTAATTATTATGGGAGCATAGTGGTTACGAATTGGGCTGCGAACCGTAAAGTCAGCAGTTCGAAACTACCCTCTGTTCCGCTGGAGAAAGATGAGGCTTTCTGCTCCCATAAAGATTTATAGCCTCGGAAACCCTGTACAGGGTCGCTATGAGTCGGAACCGACTTAAGTGCTTTATGAAATCTGTAGAACTGTTCTACCTTAAAAACCTAGATAAATTAAATTTATACTAAAAATATGCTGTGACTTTCTTTAAATTTTTATTTTGTTGAGAACATACAGCAGCTCAATAGTTTTCTTCATGTACAATTTAGTGACATTGATTACCATGAGTTGTACAACCGTTCTCACCCTCCGTTTCTGCGTTGTTCCTCTGTCAGCAGCACAAACTCAAGATTCCTCTCCAATTTCCTGTATTCTGCTGTTGGCAATTTTATACCATATAGAGAGTTATTAAGAGTATTATGCTCAAAAGCAGACCCTTTTTACTAGTTAGCTAAACTATTCGGTTTTAAGATGACTTCAGGCGACATATTTTGGTTCTAAATTTAAAAGATTATTTCAAGGCAATAGTTTCAGGGGTTTAATCTACTCTTCATGACTCCAGAAAGTCTAGATTCCGTGAGACAGAATTTTGAAAATGGTAGCCGGCCACCATTCAGTTTTTCTGGTTTCATGGCAAAAGAGACAGTTATTCTTAGAGGTACTCAGTCACGTATCTACATGCTTCTCCTACTCCTGACTCTTCATTTTTCCACTGTTTTTCTTCAGATGTGGACATGGCACTTGAATCTTTTAAGACCCTAGACACTAAACATCACATTAGGAAAATGAACAGACTCATTTGGAATGTCCCATGAAACCATGACCTTAAAACTTTAAACCAAGGTGTATATAAACAGTCTCAGTAGTTCACTTTGTCATCATTGTTGTAAATATACTTGTCACAACTTTTGCCAGGTTTTTTTTTTACAGATGTACAACTTATTGACAGTAATTATAATAAGCAGCCTTACATTTAGTTAGTGTGATTTTTGTATCATTGTTAATCTCCCCTTCCCTCCTACTCCCAATAACTACCAATAAACTTTGCTCTATATACATTTGACTTTTCTGGTCTTTTTATGTAAGTAAAGCCTTTTGGGTATATTATTGGGTCACATAGTAGTATAGTTCTAGAGGGTCCTGGTATGGCACTGTAGGATATGCATTAGACTGCCAGCTACAAGGTTTGCAGTTCATAGCCATCAGCCATTCCCAGAAACCCTATACAGGGCCACAATGAGATGAAACCAACCTGACGGCAAACAACAAAATGATAGTTCTGGAGTCTTGGTGTGGTGGTGTAGGATAAGCGCTAAGACTGCTAACCACAGGGTCAACAGCACTTAACAAAAACAACATGGTGGTTCTATTTTTATTTATTTATTATTATTTTATTTGTTTTCCACAGTGGCCGTGCCATTTTGCATTTCCATCAGCAATGGGTTCGAGTTCAGTTTTTCCACATCCTTCCCATATGATTTTTTTTTTTTTAATTGTATCCATCCTAGTTGATGTTGTTAGGTACAATCAAGTTGGTTCTGACGCATAGCAACCCTGTATAGAGTTTCCAAAGAGCGGCTGGTGAGCTTGAACCGCTGACCTTGGTCTAATTACAGTCTAATTAACCCACAACACCACACCAGGACTTCTAGTTGTTAGGTAATGGTATTTCATTCCTATGGTGGCTAATAATTTTCATCTGTTGATGATTATTTGAATGTCCTCTTTGGAATGTTTAGTCAGTTCTTTGCTCCATTTTATGGTTGAGTTGTTGAAGTTGTTGAAGTGTGTATTTATTTTGGTTATTAGGCTTTTGTCAGATACTTGGTTTCTAAAGATATTCTCTCAGTTGGTAGCTTGTCTCTTTTTTTTTTTTTTTTTGGTAAAATCTTTTGATAACCAAAAGTTTTTAAATTTTAAGTTAAATAAATGTACCACTTACTTATTTTGTCTTCTGCTGTTTGCTTTTGTTATTAAATTAGGTAATTCATTGTTAAAAGCTAGGCTTTACAGTGTGTTGCTACTGCTTGTACTAAGAATTTTACAGTTTTGGTTTGCACCTTTGTTCCTTTCCATTTTGAATTTATTTTTGTTTATGACATGAGGCAAGGATCTATAGAAATCCAATTTTCCTGGCACTATTGACGAGACTCTTCTTTCCTCATTGAATGGACTTAAAGCCCTGGGTCAAGAGTCAGTTGGTCATAGATATGTGGGTTTATTTCTGAACTTTGGGTTCTATTCCATTGGTCTTTGTGCCTTTTGTTGTGTCAATACCAGGTTATTTTCACTGTTGTAGCTGTATGTTGTTGTTAAGTGCCGCTAAGTCGCTTCTGACTCATAATGACCCTGTATAGGATTTCCAAGGAGCAACTGATGAGTTTGAACTTCCGGTCTTGCAGTTAGCAGTCCAGTACTTATCTTACAGCACCACACCAGCTAGATTTTAAAATCAGGGAGTATGAATCCTGCTTTGTTCTTTTCTTTCAGCATTGTTTTAGCTATTTGGGGTCTCTTCTTTTTCCATACAAAATTAAGGATTGTTTTTCTTATTTCTGTAGAAAATACTCAGAAATTTTATTTAGATAGATGTTGAATCTGCTGATCCCTTTGGGTAGTACTGAAATTTCAACAATATGAGGGGGTTTTAAAAAGTTTATGTAAGTCCTTCTTGTCCTTGGTTTCATTTATTCTTAGGTATTTTATTATCTTAAATGCTATTGTAAATGAAATTTTCCTTTCAGATTTCTCATTGCTGGTGCATAGAAACTTAATTGATTTTTGTACCCTGAACTTTGTAAATTTGTCTACTAACTCAAGTTTTCTTTTCGACTCTATGGGATGTTCTCTATATAGAATCATATCCATGAATAGAGATAATATTACGTGTATTTTCCAGTCTGGCTGCTTATTTGTACTGCTCTAAAATGTAATGCAATACTGAATAGAAATGGTAAGAGTGGGTATCTTTGTCTTGTTCCCAGTTTCAAGGAGAAAGCTGTAAGTCTTTCTCTCTATTAAGTATAATGTTGACTACTGGTTGGGGTTTTCCTTAAGAAAGGGTATTGAATTTTATCAAATGCCTATTCTGCAATCTTAGATGACTGTGTGGTTATTTTCCTTTTTTTCTATTTATGTGGTGTGGTAGTTTAGTTGATTTTATAATGTTGAACCACCCCTGCATTCTACATTAAATCCCACTTTGTCATGGTGTATGACTTTTTAAATAAGCTGTTGGATTTTGTTAGTATTTTATTGAAATTTTTTGCAAGTATATTCATAAGAAATATTGACCCTAGTTTTCTTTTGGGGGTATTGATTAGGTTATGATGCTTGCTTAGGGTACATATGAAATAAAAGGGATGGTGCACATATAGAAACTTGTATACATAATAGAAACTCATTTGTTTGTTGCAGTGACTGCTAATCTTTGCAGTTTATGAAATTATCAGTGGGTAGTATTCATTCTGTGTTATGTATAGGGCTCTGTTGTGCATAGGGCTGCTGTGCATGGGAACCAACATTCTGTGTTAATTGGAGGCAAATTGTATATATATTCACAAAAACATAACACAGGATAATTAAAACTTTGTTCCAACTAAAGTCAAGTAAATGTTATTGTTGTTATTGAGTCAGTTTCAACTCATAACGACTCTTTAGGGTTTCTGAGGCTTTAAATCTTTTCAGGAGCAGAAAGCCTCATCTTTCTCCCTCTTCACAACTGGCTGGCTAAGTGTTTATTGTATGGAGTCGCTAAGCTCCTCAGATAAATGATGTTGTTAAGTGCTGTTGAGTCAATTCTGACACACAGCAACCCTGTACAGGGTTTCCAAGGAGCAACTGGTGGGTTTGAATCACTGACCTTTTGGTTTGCAGTCCAGTGCTGATGCTACAGCACCACACGAGGAGTCCAAGTAAATGTTAGTGGTCTATAAATTCAAAGGGGTTAAAGTAGTGCCCATTTGACTCCCTATTGGTAATCCTGAGTTTCATAGAAGAAAATTTTACTTAAATAATGCCTGACCAGTGATGCTACACCATGGGCTGCCAAAAGAACCAACAGATCTATGTCGGAAGAAGTGCAGCCAGAGTGCTCCTTGGAGGCCAGGATGGCTAAACTTCATCTCTCATACTTCGGACATATTGTCAGGAGGGACCAGTCGCTGGAGAAGGATATCATGTTTATAAGGTGGAGGGTCAGAGAAAAAGACGAAGGACACCCCCCCCCCCCCAGCAAGATAGATTGGCCGAGTGGCAACAGTTGTGAGGTTGGCCCAGGATCGGGCAGTGTTTCCTTCTTTTGTGCGTAGGGTCACTATGAGTCAATATTAACTCGATGGCACCTAACAACATCAAAACAACCAGTGATGGAAAAATATTGTAGTCCTGACGTGATGCTATAGAATAAGCACTGGTATGCTAACTATAAGGTTGGAGGTTCAAATCCACCAGTCACTCCTTGGAAATCCTGTACAAGTTGGAAACAACTTGACGGCACTTGACAACAAGAATCTTTAATTTTTGATATTTAATGATAATCATCTTCTCATAATGCCCTTTTGTCTCCTTTCTCTTTTTTGTTTTATTAGGTGGTATGGTCAAGAAAAAGACTACAATGTACTAGTCATGGATCTTCTCGGACCTAGCCTTGAAGACCTCTTTAATTTCTGTTCAAGAAGGTTCACAATGAAAACTGTACTTATGTTAGCCGACCAGGTATGTAAAATTTTGATGAGACTAGAAACTAAGGCTTAAAATGGTTAACTTTTGTTTGACTGTAACTTCAGTGCACAGCAACCACAGAGTATTACTGTCCTTTGTGCCATTATTTAATACCGAGCAAAAAAAGATTTCGTTGTATGGATTATCATTCAAGTGTACTATATATAGACAGTTCTGGGTTATGAATGAGGCCAGTTCCTGAGTGTGCCTTTAAGCTGAATTTCTAGGTAAGTCTAATCAGGCACATGTGGTTCTAAATTAGTTTTACTTTAGTGCGAGAAATGGTTCAAATTCTTTTCATTTATTTTTAAAAGCTGTATTTGTAGCCAGTGAGAAGATGGTGATGATGAAAAATTGTGAATAGGGATTGGTTGAGTCATTTGAAAGTGAGGGCAAATTTACCTAACATTGAAATGCAAGTATGAGTTGGTCATAAGTCTATCTGTAACCTGGGATTTAACTGTACTCTTCTGACTTCTGAGGAACCCTGGTATGGTGCAAATTGTTGAGTGCTGACTGCTTACTGAAAGGTCGGCACTTTAGCCCACTAGCCTTTCTGCAGGAGAAAGTTATGGCTATCAGCTTCCACAAAGATTTACAGCCTTAGACCCGCTATGGAGCAATTCTACTCTTCTGTTGAGTCACTACCAGTCAATCGACTCGACAGCAGTAGGTTTTTCTTTTGTGCTTTCATAAAGACTTCTAGATGTTTTCCTAAGGGTGTAGGACAAAAACTGGATTATAACTATTTATGTATTGGAGTCCTGGTGTGGCGCTGTGGGTTAATGCGCCAGACTGGAAAGCTGTTTGAATTGTAAGGTCCGCGGTTCAAGCTTACCAGCTGCTTCTTGGAAACCTTATACAGGGTCACTATGGGTCAGAATTGACTCGACTGGCACTTAACAACAATTAGTAGTCAAGTAGCTTTTAGACTGCTCTTTCAGTTGAAGTCTTATTTGTATTCCTGATGAGTTTCAATGTGTGTGTGACAGTTATCCCTCAGTATGTTTGGGGGATTGGTTCCAGAGTGCCTTGCCAGGAACCATTTTTAATCTTGAAAAAATGAAAAGGGAAGAAAAAAAAAAGCTTACTTTAAATTTCTTAAGGTTGCAGCAGTTGTTGTTGTTAAGTACCATGGAGTCGGTTCTGACTCATAATGCCTCTATACAGGGTTTCCGAGGCTGTAAATCTTTATGGGACCAGAAAGCCTCATCTCTCTCCCGCAGAATGTCTGGTAGTTTCAAGCTGCTGACGACCTCGAGGTTAGCAGCCTGATACATAACCACTATGCTACCAGAGCTTGGGGGGAATGTTGTTGTTGTGTGCCATGTAGTCGGTTCCGACTCATAGTGAGGACCCTATACAGGGTTTCCAAGGCTGTAAATCTTTATGGGAACAGAAAGCCTCATCTTTCTTACGCTGAACAGCTGGTAGTTTTGAACTGCTGACCTTGCGGTTTGCAACCCAATTCGTAACCACTAGGGAAATAATGACACATACAATTAAAACTTTGAGGAAAAGACAACATAGTAAAGATAACAGGTAAATGTCAAGGAATTCATAGTTTTAAATTTTGGCCAAGATTTGTTAAACTAAGTGCTGTTGAGAGGTTCCAATTCAGAGACTCTGTTTAGGATTTTCTTGGTGCAGCTGGTGAGTTTGAACCACTAATCTTACCATTCAAACAACTTTGCAGTTCAATGCTTACCCCATAGCACCACACCAGGACTCCTTGTTAACTTTAAGGCTAGTAAATTGTTGGAAATGCTTTACAAAGCACTAAAAACGCTTTGAGAAATACTGTGAAAGAGAATGAAATTTTGATCAGATGTTAGAAAGTAAAACGAGGTGATACAACTGATACCTAAAGGTGGAATGTATATGTTATTGAAACAGTTCCAACCCATAGCGACCCTGTGTATGGTTTCTGAGGAGCAGCTAGTGAGCTTGAACTGCTGAGCTTGCAGTTCAGACTTCTTTGCAGTTCAGACAACTTTGCATTAGCCCATAGTGCCACACCAGAAAAGTAGTGCCCACTTTTATGGAAGAGAATGAAATTTTGATCAGATGTTCGAAAGTGAAATGAAGTGTTAAAATTGAAACCTGATGGTGGAATTTATATCAACAGTCTAAATTCAAAGGGTTAAAAGTAGTGCCCATTTTCTGTAATCAACATCTGATATTATCCAAGCTTAACATAAAAACTACTGGACAGCTCAAACTTTAAAAGGGTATGTTTCAACTAACATGGGTGAATAGTAATTAAGCTACAGATTATATTCTGTAGGCTCAGTAATACTCGGGCATTCTGAAGGACTGTGACCATAGTTACTACATACATAGGACAGAATAAGGAATGCAAAGAAAACTGAGAGTCAGTTCCTTGCCTCTGAGCTTAGAGTCCAGTAGAGAAAGATGGAAAAGTAAGACATTAAATAAAGGGTTTTGAGATAGAAGCCTGTTGGGAGCACTGGGTAACATAGGGGAGTTACAAGAAAGCATTATTAAGTCTTGCTCTGTAGATGGTAGTCCACACTTGAAGTAGTCTATAATTTATACCATTAATTATCTTTTGCCTGACCTTTTCCCAGTAATATTAATAGTACATCTAATGATGGGTATTATTTAGCTAGAACAAATAATCTGTGCATTAAGTGAACCAAATGTTTTGTTTTTAAAGTAGAAGTTACTGCTGTACTAAGTGTGTGTATGCTCTAACATCTACATTGCATGCATCTCCCTTTGAAGATATGCAATAAATTGTTTTTGTTGTTGGAAGTGCTGTCGAATCAGTTCTGACCCATAGCGACCCTGTAGAGGGGTTCCAAGGCGCGACTAGTGAGCTTGAACCACCAACCTTGCAGTTCAAACCGACATTGCAGTCTAATGCATTAACCCACAACGCTACACCAGGACTCCAAACAGACTCCTACTGTCCCTAGGATACTCAGGGGCATCCAAGTCATAGCTGGGCCCAAGCCTGCTTAGCTTCTGAGATCAGAAGACATGGGGCATATTCAGGGAGCTGTGGCTCCTAATAAATAAATGTTGTTAGTTGTTAAGTGCCGTCTAGTTGTTTGCAACCCTGTATAGGGTTTCCAAGGAGCAGCTGGTGAGAAATAGGTGGTGTTAAATCAAAGATTATAGATATGGCTTCTAAAGACATTTGACATAGTGAAGGATTAGGATATATAATCTGTGTATCCAAAGTAGAAGGTGCTCTCGGGAAAATGGGAACAGATACTTGACAATTCGATCATTTAAAACTTCTACAGTAGGTTTTACAAAAGCTTTTAAAAAAAAAAAAAGGAAAAGAATGCTGATGGAATTCTTAAAACCCTCTTTCAAAGGCAGTCTGACAACATCTGACAAACTGGAATATGTATGCATGGCCTTCAACCCAGCAATTTCTCATAATTGTATAGGATTTATATCCTATACAAGGAAAAGCACACCTGTAAAGGATATATGTATATTAATAGCATTAATGCTGTTGTTAAAGTGCCATCAAGTTGGTTCCGACCCATAGCAACCCTATATAGGGTTTCTGAGGAGCAGCTAGTGAGCTTGAACCGCCGACCTTGCAGTTCAAAGGGCTTTGCAGTCTGGCTCATTAACCCACAGCACCACAATAGCATTAATGTATGTGTTGTTAAATGCCATCAAGTCGATTTGGACTCAGAGCAACCCTGTGTAGGGTTTCCGAGGAATAGCTAGCTGGTGGGTTTGAACTGCCAACTTTGTGGTTTGAAGTCCAGTGTTGCTCCTACAGTGCCACACCAGGAGTCCATGTTGTTGTTACCAACTCATAGCAGCTTTATGCACAATGGAATGAAGCACTGCTTGATCCTGTGCCAACCTCACAGTTGTTGCTACACTTGAGCCCATTGTTACTACTGCCACTGTACTGTTCCATCTCATTGGGGGTCTTCTTTCTGTCGACATCCACTTACCAAGCATGATGTCCTTCTCCAGGGACTGGCTCCTCCTGATAATTTGTCCAAAGTATAAGAGACAAAATTCAGCCATCCCGGCTTCTAAGGAGAATTTTGACTGTACTGCTTCAAACACAGATTTGTTTGTTCTTTTGGAAGTCCATGGTACTTTTAACATTCTTCTCCAACACCATAACACAAATGCATCAATTTTTCTATGGTCATCTTTATTTGTTGTTCAACTTTCACATGCATATGAGACTGGAAAATACCATGGGTTGGGTGATACGCACCTTAGTTCTCAAACTGACATCTTTACTCTTGAACACTTGAAAGATGTCTTGTGCAACAAATTTGCTTAATGCAGTAGGCCATTTAATTTCTTGATTACTGCTACCATGAGTGTTGATTGATCCAAGCAAAATGAAGTCTTCAGACAACTCTAATCTTTTCTCCATTTATCATGAGGATTTAAGTCCTCTTTGCTTTCAGCAAGCAAGATTGTATTATCTATGTAGCATAGGTTGTTAATGAGTCTTCCTCCAGCTTTTATGTCAGGTTCATCTTCATATAAACCAGCTTCTCAAATTATGTGCTCAGCATACAGATTGAGTAAGTATGCTGAAAGAATGCAACATGGGCACACAGCTTTCCTAATTTTAAACCATTCAGTGTCCTCTTACTCTGTTCAAACGACCCTTTTGGTCTATATACAGGTTCCTCATGAGCACAATTAAGTGTTCTGGAATACTCATTCTCTTTGACCAGGAGTTCATAGTGGGACAAATTTGTAACAACGAGACTGCTGTGAACTGGGGACTGAGAAATATGGAGTCTTGGTGTGGCACTGGTACAGGGTTTCTGTGTCAGAGTTGACTTGATGGCACTAAACAACAACAATCTGTGTCGTAGAATATTTGTGGTTATTAAGGAGAACAATAGTGCTATCCAATTTGGCTTGGAATTTGCAATAAGTTAAGGAAAATTTGTTGGAATGATTCCCCCCCAAAAAAACATGCAAGAAAGGAAACCCCATTATATAAAGGGTCTTCAAAATAACTCCCCCTTCAGTGTATGTGGAGTATGTGTGTGCGCATGTGTGTTCGTTCATAAGAGCATGGAAATACGATCTGGGTGGTAACCAATGTATTTAAACTCAGGCTTACCTTGAGGTATAGGATTGAGAGTGGAAAGTAATGATGTATGCTCTTTGTAATTGCTTTTGCTTTATGTAATTGGTTATAACAACTGGAGCAATTCTGAGTTTATTGTCATTTGAATATTGTAAATACCAATTCTTCTATAAGATTAGTCTCTTGTGTTTACAACCGTTAACACTGGAAGGTCAAGCCAAAGGACATTATGGGTGTATGCTTAGATTTTCATAATTCTAGATAATAGATATATAGACTTTACTGGCTTTGTCTGTTTAATTTTTCCTTAGTGCTATTTTTATTTACTCTAAAATTATTAAATGTAGTTGTAATGTTTTTAAGTCAATTGAAAGAAGTTTGCATTAAGAAATAATATGTTGCTTTAATTCATCATTTAACTCGATGATCCCTCCTTCCCCCTTATTCTTTTTCAGATGATCAGTAGAATTGAATATGTGCATACAAAGAATTTTATACACAGAGACATTAAACCAGATAACTTCCTAATGGGTATTGGGCGTCACTGTAATAAGGTTAGTCAAAAGCTCTTTGCATGAGAGAACAAAGAGTATAGTATCTCTGAGAATTGCTTTGGTAAATTTTCAATCTTTGAAAAACCATTATAAATTGAATTTGTTGTTGATAATTGCTTTAAAGGATTGTGCTAGGAAGATAACCAGCTAACTCTATTAACTTAGTAACTTGAAATAAATTTCAGCTTACCCAAGTTTAGTTATATGGAAATATAAAATTCTAAAGGCTTTGTAATGAAATAAACTCATCTATGTTACTTAACTATTGAGTAGTCGTATCTATTTTCATTCACTGGGATAGTGAAAAATCCCCATTATACTTTTTCTCCAGAATGCTAAAACTTAGATTTTAACCTAGACTCTGAAGTGTGCATTTTCTTTAATATATGTGCTTGTGCCAGTTTGGGGACCACTGACCCATCTGTCACCATGACATTGACATTTGCTGGCTGAGCATGAATGGTAATGAGAATTCCTTTGGTTTGTGTATTCTTAAGAGGATAACATTTGAGCCTGCTTCAAAAAGTAGTTGACAGTTTCTTACATGGGTGCTAATAAGTTGAGTGGGTTCTCTGTTTTCCTTCCCCCCTTTTTGAAAGGAAAATATAGATAAGTGAAATGAACATTCTTACAATAAAACTAGTGTTCATTGGGGTTGAGTTTATGGGGTGACTTGTGAGTGGGTTTTAGTTAGTGGTGCATGATTGTAGTTAGAAACTAATTGAAATTTTTCTTCATTGATTAGTTTTGTTGAGTGAATTACTTAATTTATTGATTCAATGTTGAGCTCGGGCAGACAGGCAGCATTGGCAATGCACTAAGCATGTTATGATCTGACAGAAATTCTCAACTTCAGGACAACTTGGGGATTTTTTTTTGTGTGTGGGTTTTTTGTTTTGTTTTGATTTTGGAAGGAAGATTTCCCATTTATTTTATTAATCCATCAGAGAATGTTTGGTGTTTTTAGATCTAGATATAAATGTTTACCTTTGTTTGCCTGTATGAATGCCAACTTGGAGCCGTCACTATTAGAATTGATGTTATTTGTTAACGTGTGAGATAATGTTTGGCTGACCAAGCTTTATGAAATTAATTTTTGTGGTTGAAAACTGAGTTTTAAATAATGAAAAGTATTAAAATCTACATATAACTTACCATTCCCAAATTGCATCTTTTTCTTTTCTTTTCTTTCCTTTTTTTTTTTTTTTCCTTTTTCCTTTTTTTTAAACCACTGTAGCTTTCCTTTGAAGCATCCAGGTTCTTAATTGTTATTTGCAAAGCCTGGTGATTTAGGTGGATAGAAAATTACTGGTCTTAATTTTGGGGACAATTTTGTCAGTTCTGACTCTCTCTTCTTTTGGCCATTTCCCAGCTTTGCCTTCCCATTTTCTTACCCCTAAAGACCATTATCCTCAAGTGATCTATGTTTAGCACAGGCATTTTGAGTTAGCACAGCAGTATATGGTTCTTGGCCTTAAAATTAATGATGGCCTAAATAATACTGCTTTGCCTTTTTTTTTTTTTTTTTTTAAAGAGTAGCTTGTTAATCACATAGTTGTGTTAAGAAATCCAGATTGCCCAGTGGTGAAAGGCTATGGAAACCTGTGTTTTCTTTAGTTATCAAAAAGAATGTGAAACTGCTTGTTGCTGTACAGTTTCAGAGAAATCCTGGAATAGAAGGCAGTGTTACTTGAATAAGGGTCATATACCAAATGTTGCTCTTGAACATTTTAGATTAGTTTTGTGTTTTTATATGTGCATGTAGTTGGTTTTCTATATTGTAGTTTTAAAACGCCAGGTGCACGAGAAATCTGTAGTCAGCTTGTTCCAGTAGTTTTCTGTTCATGGGGTGGGAGGATTTGTTGGGGACTTGAGGTCAATTTTTAAAAGTCAAATTTTTATTTGGGAAATTGTTCTGAATTTGATGCTTAGGAGTGGCCATGCCAGCTTAGTGATTTTGCTCATCTCTTCCAGTAATCAGCCCTGCATGCTAATTAAAATAAATTTTAAGGTGACTAAATGCCTTCTACCTCTTCCTTACTGAAGATTTTTTTTACCCCCCGCACAATCTTTTTTTTGGGGGAAGGGCAGCAAAGATTGCAGATCTAAATTCCCCGTTTATGATTTTAAAAGTTAAAAAGCCAAATGTCACCATTGCTATCCCTGTTTCAGGCAGTGACACAATATAGTGGCATTTAAAACTCAAGTATTCTCCAGGATTCAAATGTTCTTGAGCATGTGATTCTTATTTGGAAAACTGAGAAGCTACAGTGCTTGGTGGAAGAAGGATGGCATTTGGCTACCCTGTTCTTTCTCTAATGCCTCGGTGTTGCCTGTCTGCGCCGGCCATTGTTGCAATGTAAGCAATACTGTTTGATGCACTGCCACCCTCTATTGTCTGTTTAGTGTTTAGAATCTCCAGTGGGGAAGAGGAAAAGAAGCATGACTGTTAGTACTTCTCAGGACCCATCTTTCTCAGGATTAAACCAGGTCTGAAACTGTCTCCTATTCCAACCTCAATCCCAAATTCATGTGCTTTTCTTTTTTATTGTTTGATTTTGATTATTTTTGTTTTGTTTAATTCTGGAGAATGTAGATCTTGCTCAAGCACTCTTACGTTGGCATTATTCAGACATACTTGGCAAACATATAACATTACTAAGATATTTCTTTGTGGCTTTTGCTTAAAACTTAAAGTTTAGAGAAAACCTAAAAGAAAATAGGATTTTGTGTAGATCTTTAACATCTACATAAGGAAGTATGTTAGTTTAGTTTTGAAATTCTTTACCTAATGGTAAATGCGAGCTATACTATTTCATTTTTTTAAATGTTATTTGGCATTATAGAATCTAATGCATGAACCACTTGTAAATTCCGTTGCATCAGTGCTGTATAATGAATATATTCTGCCTCATCCCTCTTCCCTTTCCCCTTCCCTAATGAGTCTCAGGTAAGTGTAGATCGGATTTTCTGAACTAATGTTTCTAGAATTGAGTCATCACAGTCTCAGTTCTCTCAGCTACAACCAAATGGCTGTGTACACTAGAAGACATCTAGGTCTTAGCAGTATAACAGTATAATTGAAGCATTCATCAACTATAAATGATTACCATCAGTAATGCTTTAGATGAATCAATGTATAACCTATTAATTTCATTTTTGACAGCTAGATATATTAAACCCCAATGAACTCCGAAGTTCTTTTAACTAAGGAATCTTTTCTCATGCAAGTTATTTAGTATACACTGATAGGGATATATTAGCATGAGTGATCACAAAGGAGTTTTATTGATATGTGAATATCAATATAACGGGATACTGGATAATCGTGTCGTTCTTGTCCTTGCTGCCCATCTTGTTAAGGTTTCAGAAATTCAGTTATTTTTATTCAGAGACAGAGAAGCACTTATGTGTTGACTGATTTTGATTGGGAAAGGAGGACAAGGAGTAGAGAGGTATATTACAAGACTATATTAAAAAAAAAAACTTGATTATTTTATAGTATAATTTAATAATTTTCATAAAAATTATTAAATTATTTTATCTTCTCTACATACAGGTTAACTGTGTTGTGAGGAAAAGTGACCTTGTGAATGTATTGGAAGGGCAGGACAATGTGAACTCTGGGTAGTAATATAACTTCCTAACAAGTATTATAAAATAAAAAGTAGTAGTTTTGAAGAAAACATACTTCCTACTGAATGAAATTGCCCCAATTTATCAAACATTAGCTCATTTCTACTTAGACATTTGAAGAATAGGCTTCATTCTTTAAAACTGGCACCGATTTTGTGGAAAATTGGTGGTGGTGGTTATGTGCCGTGGAGTCGGTTCCGACTCAAAACAGCCCTGTATAGGGTTGTTTCTGAGGCTGTAAATCTTTGAGAGCAGAAAGCCTCATCTTTCTCCCACAGAGCGGCTGGTAGATTCACATTGCTGACCTTATGGTTAGCAGCCCAACTTGTAATCCACTGAAGTACATTGTTAATAAAAATTTATAGCAGCTTGACCACCAAAGCAAATTTGCTCCTCTCTTTGCATATTTCAGCCTGTAACTTATGACTTACTGATGGATATTGACTTTTCCTCATTTACCTATTTGTGGCTGGTTGTACCCTTGGTATCACAGTTTTCATGAGAATACTGCCTTTATAGGTTTATAAATTCAAAGCACACGGAGAGCTACTAAAGAAACTTAATACCAAAAGATAGGGAGCTACCAAAAGTTTTTGTTTTTATTTCGAGTAGATTTCCTTTTAGTTATTTTTTCTTAAAAATAGGGATAACCTTTGTCTTAACAGTTACATTTCTTTTGCTGATTATTATTTTAGAGAGAGGAGGATAACATGAAGATTGGTTTACTTGGCTTTTACTTTTAATGTTAAAGACTGAGATGTTCAGGAAAAATATTTTTTGTTTACTTAATAAATTAAGTTTCCTTTGTTAGAGTTGTGGAAGAAAAGGCACTGAGTTTTTATAAAGCAGTCTTTTGGTTGTGAGAAAATATCTGGTTATCGAATCTTGCAACAGAACATTTGAATGTAGATTTAGACAAGAATGAAATTACCAGACATAATCATACATCGGTGTTTCCTTTTTTCTTTACCATATTGAAGGACAAAAGGAAGCAATCTCTAGGAAATATTCCTTAGGAATTTCTACGTACAGATTATTGTTAACCTCTAGGAAATATTCCTTAGAGGAAATTCTATGTATTGATTATTGTTCACTCAAAATGCACGTATTTCTTAGGGTGCTTTAAAAAATATGAAGCTGGTTGTCTTTTTGTGTTTCTTTTTTCCATGCTTTGTTTTCTATATGAATCTGCGAGAACTTAAGTCATACATTTTGTTTTGCTTGACCAAAATGTGTTTGACTCATTCTAATGTTTGTGTGCTGTGTGGTTCACATATCAAAACAGTTAACAGTGTGAGCTTTACTATATTGCTTGTTTGATTACTTAGGAAATGAGTTAAATTTTATTATTTTGGGAAATTTCATTAACTAGTGACATATTATTAAGAAATTTAATCTTCATTGTTTCATAGTTGTTGTTAAGTGCTGTCAAGTTGGTTCCCACTCAGCGATCCAAGTGAAAATAAATTCAAACCTCAATGTTTTTACCCAATTATAATTAAGAATAGGTTGTAGTGCCTGGCTGGAATAGTGTTGCTCATCTTCCTAAGAGCCAGCTGGTCAGCACTTTGTTACCCAAATCAATATACATTATCTGTTTTTGTCATAAACTTTAATAGACTAGTTGATCATGTTCCCCAGCACATCACAGATTGTAAGCTGGCAGAAAGGACCAGATGTCAGTCTAATGGAAAGAACCACAAAATTTAGGTATTTTGCAGTTTTTTGTTTTAAGTGTTTGCTTTTCTTCCAAAGTTTTTAATCTTAGTAATTTGGATTACCTAGAAAAATTAACTACATTATTTATGAGGATCTTATTCCCTGGGTATCCTATAAATGAGATAGTACTAAGCTTTACTTTGATTTAAAATACTAGTTTGGGTTTTAGTTAACTTATTTAAACTATTAATTGTAAGCCACCGTAATTTAAATGCTAATTGATTTTTTTTTTAGATCAACTTGTCATTTTCCAGAAGTTTAATCTCATTACATGCATGCTTATTTAAAATGTGCTTATTTTTTATTGTTGATAATAAAAATCTTGGTTTTATTGCCAGTTTCAAACTATCAGGGATGTCTTACGTTAAATACTGAGCATTCTATTGGCACACTGAAGGAGCAGCCTTTGTATTAGGCGGGAAGCGTTTGACATATGTCTAGTTTTTGAAAACCCATGCTTAATAGTAATAGGATGTCAAATTTCATTGTGGCATACTTGTCAATTCTGCTGTCACACATGTACACATTTCTCCCTTTTATAAAGACAGGCTCCTGAATGTATAATGAAATTGTGCAAATGGCAGTATAGACCTCTTATCTATATACTTTTACCTGACTTACTGATGAGGACTTGTGAACACTTATTGGGGTGTCAAGTCTGTTCATTATCTGTTCTACTTTTGATACTTTATTTTAATGTTTGTGTAAATAAAATAGATGCCATTTAATTGACCAAAGTTAGAAACCTAATGTGTTTTTATTTCTCTTTTAAAGTTATTCCTTATTGATTTTGGTTTGGCCAAAAAGTACAGAGACAACAGGACAAGACAACACATCCCATACAGAGAAGATAAAAATCTCACTGGCACTGCCCGATATGCTAGCATCAACGCACATCTTGGTATTGAACAGAGGTGAGTTTGAAAATTGAATGTCATTATATCTATAGGAGACGTCATTAATGAATCTTTGAAACATTTGAAGTTGTTTCTTAGAATATCTAAAGATGTCTCTTGGCTGAGAATTTGAAGGCTGCTTATTAATCCTTTTACCTGTTGCTTTAGGTGTAGTGCAGGGAAGCCAATTAAATGAGGTCTTTTGTTTTCTTGGTTGAAGGTTGTCTCTTTAGAGAAAATATTGTATGATGGAAAGTTAGATGCATAAAAGTAATTTTGTCTTGCTTGTTTCACTTTTGTAGCTAAAAGTAGTAGCATCTATTTTCTTAATGTGGATCTTGGGCCTTTTATACTTTTGAGTGATGCAACTTGAATTTTGGGAAAGAAAATATTAAATTTTACAAGGTAGATGTTACCTGGGCCCCTAGTAAACCAAAGGAATTTGGTTAACTGTCCTGTTTTCCTCTTCCAGTATCCACCACATATAAATACACAAAATATATATTTAAACAAGTTACTATAGTCACAAAATCTGCTTTCTTTCTAGTTTTTCTTGTTCCCTTTCAATTTTTTCAATCACTTTTTGCTTCTTAAAATGTATAGAAATGACAAATGATGTGTTCCCTGGTTAGAATTCATGGAAATGATTTCATGCTTAGGAAGTATCTACTAATGCCTGAATAGCCATGGTTGATGTCTAATTTGACTTTTTCTGTAGGCCAAAATATTTTAAGGCTTTAAATATACAAGGGGACTTCCAAAACTTAATGGAAAAAAATTCTATCATCTTTTCATTCCATACTTTTAACAAACTTTTGAAGCCCCCTCTTAGGTATCTTTCTGTGTGTCTTGTTGTTGTAAAGTGCCGTCGAGTCGGTTCCGAACCATAGCAACCCTAGACAGGGTTTTTGAGGCTGTAAATCTTTACGGGAGCAGAACGCCTCATCTTTCTCCCGCGGAGCTGCTGGTAGTTTCAAACTGCTGGCCTTAAGGTTCGCAGCCCGATTCGTAACCATATATATATATGCCTTCATGCTGTTAAGTGTCATCCAGTTAATTCCAACTCATAGCAATGCCTTGTAGGGTTTCTAAGGAGCAGCTGGTGAGGTTTGAACTGCTGACCTTGTAGTTCTTAGTTCAATGTGTATCCTATAGCATCACACCAGGACATTCATAGAGGTACTTAATTGAATTTAAAATGTGTACTCATGCCACCATCCCTAAAGTTATCTTTATGAGCTTCTGTAAAACTTGGTATCTGGTTTTCCTACTTGGAGCTTTTGGTATCTGGTTTTCCTACTTGGAGCTTTATCTTTCATTGGCTTCTTTTAGAGAGTTGTTTTGTTAAAAGCCATTTGTTCTGCTTTAAAAATTAAACTGTAGGATGATGTTCATTTTTTTAAATTTGGATTTTATGACAAAAGTTTGTTTCGGTTTGTTCATTATGAACTTTTTATTATAAATGCTAGACACAGTCTTAGAGCTAAGTACCTTGCATATGGCACTAAGGCACTTTGAAGCTGCGTAATGTTCTCTTAAATTTTGGAAGATTTCTTGTGTACCTGACTTTCTCTCACATGTTTCCCCATAATGGTTTCAGCTCATAAAATTAAGTTCTCTTTTCTAGTCGTCGAGATGACATGGAATCATTAGGATATGTTTTGATGTATTTTAATAGAACCAGCCTGCCATGGCAAGGACTAAAGGTAAAGTAAATCTTAGATTTACATTACAAATTTATTTGTTTTTAAGAAGTAAAAAAATATATATTGAGTAAGGTGATCTTTAAGGTCCCTTTCAAATCAGAGATTTTCTAAGTGTGAAATAAAGTTTTCCTAATTTACAGCTGAGAAACTATTTGGTTCCCCAAGCTTCTGGTATGCATTGGTAACTACTAGCTTTATCTTGATGGAAGTTGATACAACTTACAAGTGGAGACTTTTCAAGAACCCTATTTTCGCAGGAATATTAATTAACATTATTTGTGTGATTACTCTTACATTTAATAGTTTTATTAACTTGGAATTTCACTATGAGAGTCCTGTGTGTTTAATGATAAATTCCTATCTTAGAATGTATAATTTATACCCGTATTTATTGAGCATGTGTGAACTAGACATAATTGCTCAGTTCTTTGTAGCCTAATTTAATATTAATATTTTTATATTAGAAAAATATGTTTTACTCTACTTATTGTTGTTAAGTGCTGTTGAGTTGGTTCCAAACCATAGCAACCCTCTATAGGGTTTTGGGATCAGAAAGCCTTATCTTTCTCTCTCAGAGCAACTGGTAGGCTCAAACTGCAGATCTTCCCTGTCCAGTGTTTGTCCTACACTCCCAACTCTATAGTTATTACTGGCATTGAATTATGGCACTTGAAAAAATTACTGTTGATCTGCTTTTGCCTTTGCCTTAGTGTTGAAACCATTAACAAAACTCTTGGTAAATTTTACACATCCTGTTGTTTCTGATAGACTCACTCAATCCTACTAGCTAAAAATGTTGTTGAAGTATGGACTCTGACCTCAAAAGTTAACCAACAATTAGAAGGAAAGCTTTTTATATGGACTTTGTTGTTGCTTTTTATTCTGGTTTCAGATTTCTCTTAAAATCTCATGTGTTTGTTTAGTGTATTCAATTATTTAGGTTCTTCTCAGTAGTATTGAATATGTCTTTGTGATCTATTTCTTATTTTCCACAGGCTGCAACAAAGAAACAAAAATATGAAAAGATTAGTGAAAAGAAGATGTCCACTCCTGTTGAAGTTTTGTGTAAAGTAAGTATGCTTGATCACTGTTTTTTGAAAAAAATGATCTAAGACAAAAAGAAACATTTTACATAATAGTTATCCTATAAAATACCTGTTTTTTTTTATGCTTCTGGTTTATTTTGGAGAGTTCTGGGTGTGGCACTGTAGGAAAAGCACAGAGTTGCTAACCACAAGGTTAAAGTCACAAGCCATTTCTTGAAAACCCTGGTCTCTATGAGTCAGCACTGACTCGATGGCACTTAACAGCAACAATCTGTTATTGGAGGATATAAACAGGGCTGGTAAATTTACCCAATAGATCCATACCAATCTATGAGAGAAATTAAATTAAAAAAATATTCCCCCCTTTCCCTAAACTGAAACATACTGGGGGAAAAAAAATCAATTGGTCTGTTGTTAAAAGGCCAGAAAACAGACAGATCAGATCAATTCAGGGCTTCAATCTGAATGGTTTAAATGGGTTCATTCATGACTAGTGCAGGTAAATCAGAGTATAACTTGAATTTGTAAACTGTGGGTGTATGGAAACTATGACTTAAGTGTGAAAAAATCTGGTCTAAAATCCTGGGATGGAAGCCTGGAAGAGGAGTAGTGAGCCTTTTCAGGAACCTGATGCTTGAGATAGGATTTTTGCTGGTAACTTGGAGAGCAACACACATTCAGAGTGATGAGGTCGGCCACCATTTTTGAGGTAGGCACCATTGTTTGCTACCAGTGATTTAGTTGCTATGCAACACGCATTCTGCCCTTCTTCTAGAATGGAGGCCCTTTTTCTAGCAAGATGTCAACCAGTAAAAATTCCCCATACAATTTCACTTTTTGTCTGCCTTGACTGAGTTGGCAAGAACCAGTTTGAAGACCTGGATCAATCGAAAATAGTTGTACAATTACAGAATATATAGTTAAAAACTCAAACTTCATAGGAAGGAAGCCAAGTGAGTTTAAACAGATGAGGTGTATATGACATAAGAGCTAAGCATGGTCTCTACTTTCAAGTGTTCTGTAAGATATGAATTGCTCATCTGATATAATTAGAAAACCTTATATGAGTAAAAGATGAGTGATAGGGGGAGTGAATCATCATAAGTTAAAATAGTACTTTGTGAATGTGGGAAATGAAGTCTTTCAGTTTTCCCTATCCACAAACATGCCTTGCCCCTTTTCCATATATCTACATTGTGGTCCTGTAGGATAAGTACAAGGTCAGCAGTTCAAACCCATACAGAAAACCCTATAAAGGATCTATGTGTGACAGTCACATGTTACAGTCCACCTAAACGTAAAATTTAAATCTGTATATGTTGAAAAGCAAAACATCAGAATTTCTGTACAATACATATAATAGGAAAATTTATTTTAGTGGAAAATTCAGTAATTTTTACAGGAAGAAGAGCAGATTTAACACATTCTCTGCTTACAACTTCATTAATTTTGATCTAAAAATTGAGGACTGCTCTATTTTTATGGGCTCGTCACAATTTTTGATTCTTAGTGGACCCGACATACACGTATGAGGTATTTTTATAAAGCAGTGAGATCATTTTCATATGTCTCATCATTGAGCAATGCTTTTTATCTGTAATCCTTAACAAGCTTATTCTTTTCTTCTGCTTTTATCTGGTTTCATAAGGTGGTACAAAAATTTATCTAGTAGACGAATTTCAGTTGATTGGTAAAAGTTAACATTACAATATATTTGTTCTATCCTGGGTTGACTATTCTGGATTTGAAAAGTTCCTCTGAAATATAAGGATGTCTCCAGTGAATCAGTTGGTTGTGAGAAGAGAATGTCTCTAACCTGCATTCCTCTCTCCATTCACTTTTATTTGAGTAGAGAGTAGATAAAGGAATTTGTGTTGCCTGTTCTTTTATATTTTACATTGCTGGTGACCAAATCTGTGTGATGACTAACTTATCTAGAGTCTTATGTATTTATGTGCATACATATTTCTATATTGCTTATGAAACCCTGACAGTATAGTGGTGTATGCATTGTGCTGTTAAACACGGTCAGCAGTTCAAATCTACCAGCTGCTGTGTGTGAGGAAGACGAGGCTTTTTGCTTCCATAGAGATTTAACAGCCTTGTTGTCTCTATACATGGTCACTATGAGTTGGAAATGACTTGACAGCATATAACAACAGCAACATAGAGGAAAAGTTAGGATCTAGCTTTTATAAAGAAATCTCAGAAGCACCGCTTGTTTGGCCTTTTCATGTTGCTGTTGAACTATAAGACATTATAAGTGCTGTAGTGTCAACTATGTTGTTGTTTTTAGTGCCATCGAGTTGGTTCCGACCCATAGCGACCCTGTACAGGGTTTCCGAGAGGCCCTGTATAGGAGCCACTGTGTTCATTCCCCAAGTTAACAGGTCGAACGTCTTCATTAACAACATAGTGTGTAGGAAAGGCATACATATTTCCCCCTATAATCTAATGGGAGCCCAGTGGCTCCATTTGGTGTAAGTACTGGACTGTGAACCACAATGACCGAGGTTCAAGTCTGCCAACTGCTCAACAGGGGATAGATGAGGCTTAATGCTCCCATGAAGATTTAAAGCCTCAGAAACCCTACACAGGGTTGCAATGAGTCAGAACCAAGTCAAAAGTACAAGAACAACAACATAATCTAACAGGTTGGACAAAAAGATGACATATGTTAAAAGGTTTGAGGAAAACAGATCTGCTTACAAAGTAGTAAAACATTCAATGTAACATTTTAAACTTCTATTTAAATACAGTTTGTTTTCTTTAATATTGAAATCAGGTTTTGGCTTTAATTATGTTTTTTTTAACTCTTGAACCTATAGGGGTTTCCTGCAGAATTTGCTATGTACTTAAACTATTGTCGTGGGCTGCGCTTTGAGGAAGCCCCGGATTACATGTATCTGAGGCAGCTATTCCGCATTCTTTTCAGGTCAGTTTCCAAGACCATAAACTTCGGGGAGGGGAACTGATTAAATCTGTCCAACATATTCTACTCTGAGAAGTAACCAATTAAATAAAGTGGGCCTAACCAATACAAATCCGACATGACAGCCTAACAACCAATACAAATAAAAAAATTTAAGAAATGAATTCTTTTGAGCCAATTTGGCTCGTTCTCTTTCCCCTTCGCCCCAAGCCTAATTTTTCAACAGTAATTATCGTTCACATTAGGTATTGTTGTTGTTGTTGTTGAGTGCCATCGAGTCGGGTCCGACCCATAGCGACCCTGTACAGGGTTTCCGAGGGTGTAAATCTTTACGGGAGTAGAA
>NW_006408575.1:2303499-2317514 GCF_000296735.1 Chrysochloris asiatica | reverse complement strand
CAGATGTTGTTGTTGTTATGTGCCGAGGAGTCGGGTCCAACCCATAGCGACCCTGCTGTACAGGGTTTCCGAGGGTGTAAATCTTTACGGGAGTAGAAAGCCTCATCTTTCTCCCGCGGAGCGGCTGGTAGTTTCGAACCGCTGACCTTAGTGAATATTAATTCTTGGAAGTCTTCAGCTTAGCTACAGAGCACTTTTCTTTATCATTCCCTCTTCCCTTCTCCTTTTAACATTTAAAGGCAGTTTTTTCTTTTTGAAAAGCGAGAGGATTTATTCTTAGCGAGTAAGCCCGAGCAGAGTGATGGAATTATTTTGTTGAACAATTAACAAAAAATAATAAATAAATAAAGACTTCTCATTTGTAGGAGGGAAATCTGAAGTTGCAACACATAGAGAAAATATTTTCCAAAGAAATGCCCCTCACTGTCTTGAAAGTTGAGTTAGGGTACTTAACTAGACTCTTATTAAAGATGAACATAATCTATTTCCTGTTTTCCAGGACCCTGAACCACCAATATGACTACACATTTGATTGGACAATGTTAAAGCAGAAAGCAGCACAGCAGGCAGCCTCTTCCAGTGGGCAGGGTCAGCAGGCCCAAACCCCCACAGGCAAGCAAACTGACAAAACCAAGAGTAACATGAAAGGTTAGTAGCCAAGAACCAAGTGACGTTACAGGGAAAAAAATTGAACCAAAAATTGGGTAATTTATTCATTTCTAACAGTGTTAGATCAAGGAGGTGGTTTTAAAATACACCAAAAAATTTGGCTCTGGTTTTTGTTTTTTTTTTTTTTTTTTTTTTAAAAAAAAAAAAAGACGTCCTTGGAAAATTTGACTACTAACTTTAAACCCAAATGTCCTTGTTCATATATATATGTATTTATATATACATATATGTGTGTATATTGTATCATTTCTCTTGGGATTTTGGGTCATTTTTAACAACTGCATCTTTTTTACTCATTCATTAACCCCTTTCCAAAATAAATATTTGGTGTTGGGAATATGGTATAATCAATCAATCCAAAATCCTAGACCTAACACTTGTTGACTTAAGTAATGAATCTGGTTAGCCATGGTATTTGATTTTTATAACTAACAGTGTTTAAGACTTCTTTTTTCTTGCATGTTAACAGTGCTTATAGCCTTTAAAATAGAAATTAGTAAATATGATATAATTTCAAGAGGTGAGTCTGGCATTGTCCCAAAGTGTCTGTCTTCTCAGTTGGAAAACATCTCAGTTCCTCGCTTAAATACTCAAATAACTGAAAAGCTGAACATGTCTTTCCTGGTCACAAAATCTCTGATTTAGTTGCCATTCTAGTACATGTGTTAATTTCAAAATGGTTCCTATTTTGGCTCTTAAATTTTGGAAATATTCAGGCTCTAGGAATCTAATGTGGAATTGAAATCTTTGGTTAGGCCTTGCAAATTGAAGATACCTGGGGCAAATGCCATTAAACTGCAAGTCTCTTTCCTTTCTAGCAGTCTCTGATATTCTTAGTGCTACTGAGAAGTAGAACTGTTAGGGCACAGTTCCATTTCTTGACACTGTTGCCACACAGTTCCACTCCTACTTTCATGTTTTTGTTTGTCTGTCATTTCCCCTTTTCTGGGGCTTGCCTCATGATACTTGCCTACTTCCTGGACATGGTAGGCAGGTAAGGTTTGGCTTTTGTTTTTTATTTCTGAATGTCTGCTCTAGTCTGAACTTCCCACCATAGGTTAACTTTTGGTGTGTATTATTAGTGTTATTTTTAAACAAAAAAAAAACACACATGTATTTTAATCTGAAGATGCTTTTCATGATTAACTGATGTCATCCTCATCCCAGCAGCTCATCTGTTAGGTATGAGGTTAAAATGCTTCCTGTACTTGGGAAACATTCAGAGTTTAAGGTTTGATGTAGTGGGAATGAAATTTAAGCTCAGGATCTTTGCATATCAAATAAGACTTAATTGCTCTCCTTTGAGTCTTTTAATCACTGTATGACTAATCATAGTATCAAGAAGTTACTAATGATTTAGGTGGCTAGTGTCATTCAAAAAAATGTTCCTATCATTTAGATACGGCCAAGTAAAAGTCTCTAAACTGAGGACTTGTTACATATGACACATGCAGGGTGTTTGCTTTTTCTCATAAAATCAGTTTTTGCTAAAAAGCTAGCTGGGATAATAGGATGATCACTAGTTAAAAGTTTCTATAACTGAAATTAGATTCAAGTCTCATCTGACCTAGAACATTTCGCTTCAGGCATTCAGCAGCCTTCAGAAAGAATTACCTTATTGTAAACTAGTTCCATTGTTAGTTTACTGTGTGTCTTTTACTCAATAAATAAGCAGAATTTTTGTCCTGCCTTATCCAGGTCTTAAAGATGAGAAGTTGGACCCACTGAGTTAGTATGTTGCCTTGGAAAAAATTAAACTTAATTTAATCCTTAGTTTGTATTGTAGCTATTTTTCATTAAAGTAACTTTCAGGCTTACAGAGATTTCATAGCATTTTAGGCATAGTGGTTATACAAATAATTACATAATAAAACCAAAAGCAAACCCACTGGCATTGATTCTGACTCATAGTGACCCTGCATAGTTTCTGAGGCTATAAATCTTAATGGGAGTAGAAATCCTCATCTTTCTCCTTCTAAGCACCAGGTGAGTTTAAACTGCCAACCTTGCAGTTCTGAGAAGTTGTTCTTTTTGTAAAACTCAAAATTTTGCTTGCTTCAAAAAGATGCCACCTCCAGAATACAAAAAAATGGTGTTTGCTTTTTGTTTTTTTGACTTCTTGAAAACACCCATATTGTTTTCGATGTAGAACCCAGTACTCAAAACTAATTTCACGTGAAACTCCCTGTATATATATACCAGATCTGAGGGTGGCGTGAGGTAAGCATGAAGAACCTCACCCAACATCCTGTTCCTTAAGAAGTCTCCTAGGAAATTTCATAACTGTTCAAGATTATTACTGATTCTGTTAATAAAAATCATAGCTTTTAGGGTCCACTGCAATTTGTCTTTTGTTTAACGAAAGAGCTCAGTGGTGATGAAAACACCATAGCAAAATTTTCTAATTAAAACAGCTTTTTATACATTATGTCATTTGTTCCTAATAGAATTGTACTTTCAGAGATTTACACATCAGGGAAATTTCATAAACTAACCTTTAGCAAGTAAGTCTCTATATTGCAAAGACTATTTCTGGAAAAATCCCCAACATGTGTTTTGTATAGTGTTGTGTTTTTTTTAAATCTTCATCTAATGTCTCTCTAATAAGTTATTAGCAATTTGCTAAGAATGTTCAAAGACTCTTTATGTAGTCTGACTTACTCAGTTAACATAGGCTTATTATATATAGCAGGCAGACATCTGTCCTGATTACTTTTCTTGAGATCTTTTCAATCACTCCATTCCAGTTCCCATCAAAAGACAAAAGGGGAGTTGGAGGGGAGAAGAAGGTGGCTATCTCTAATGCCTAGTATGAGTTGTACTAGTTTTTTTTAGTGTCCACGTACCACAGGAGGAGTATTATTTTAGTTTTCATTAATGTCCAGAGAGAAAAAATGTAAGATTCACATCTTAACATACTTTTAAATCCCTTTCTCTTAAAATACGTGTTTTCTACAAAAGTGTTTCTCAAGACCTAGCTAGTAAAGAAAGGAGAAAATATTCCTTAGATTAAAATCCAGTTAAGTTTACTGTTTTATTTGAGGGCAGTTGTTGTTAAGTGCCGTCACGTCGGTTCCAACCCATAGCGACCCTGAACAGTGTTTCCGAAGCTACAAATCTTTACCGGAGCAGAAAGCCTCATCTTTCTCCTACAGAGCAGCTGGTAGTTTCAAACTTCTGACCTTGAGATTTGCAGCCCAGTTCATAACCACAATGCTACCAGAGCTCCTTATTTGAGTGCAGTAGGTTAGGGAAAATTTCAGCACCTAAAGTAGTAGATCCTGACATAATTCTGTTACTCTCTTTTATCATTTTAATCCATCTTTTCACTGTATTAACCATTTATACTAAGAGCAGTTTTAGCATAATAATACAGATCCATGTCCAAAGTGTGGACATTCTAAAGAGGTTAGAAATACTTTTCCATTACATTAACCTAACATGTCCATGGTCTTCCTTTAATTGCCTACCAGTAGTTACTGGACTTCACCTGCCATTTGTGTCTAGTTTAACTTTCTTTGACTTCACCAATTGCTGATAGGAACGAGGCTGATCACTCAGCAACGCAGCCCAAATCACAGGGGAAGACCTTGAAATACCAGAGAGACTTAATTGCTCTGAATACACTCAATCTGAAGAAGTGCCAACAGCTGCATTGGCTTGCTGCAATCTCCAGTTGTCAGCTTTTTCCACTGTGGACAAAAAAAGTAATAGAAGAGAGTTAAATAATTCGGCGGGAAATGAAGATAAAAGTGCAAGAGTTGGCTTGTGATCTGAATGAAGCTCTTAACCTCCAAGGGTTGTTGGACCTATCAAAATGATCAGCTTAACAAGATTTCTGGGTGACACCACAGCAGTCAGAAGTGCTTGAAGGAGTAGTGTTGCTGTGATTCAGTGGTGTATAATGGTGAGCATCTACCAGTTGGGGAAGGAATCAATTGTAACAGGTATTTCACAACCCAGCAACCTCAGAAATCTGTAATGGAGAAGCCAAAATAATTTCAGATCGTTTCTCTCTCTTCTTAATGTACTTTAGGAGGGATACGTATTTATTATACTTAAATCATCATTTACCTTATTTGTTGTGGGAAAAAAAAAAAAAATCTTGTTTTTTTAAACTTGCCCCAAATCCATATAATACCTTTTTTGTTTCTGTGAAGAAGGCAGAGCTGTAAACTTTTTGTTTTCTCTCTATAATGTTACATACTGCCAATCTCTGATTAAAAATGATCTAAACTTGATTTCTCTGGGACCAAAAACACACACAAATATGTTAACAGGAAAAATTTGTTCAATACGAATAGCAATTCCTAGTGAATATGAATGCTATGCTCACAATGCCTTACAAAGTTGTATGTGTATTATACCATGTACCCATTGCCACCAAATTGATTCTAATTCCTAGGACAGAGTAGACTGTGCCACAGGTTTCCAAGGCTGTAAATCTTGACAGAAGCCTCCCCTTTCTCCTGAACAATAGCTGGTGGGTTCCGCCCATTGACCTTTTGGCCCACTGCTGACTACTTAACCCCTGCACCACCAAGGCTCCTCAATTTCACCAACTTAGATTCCCATTTCAGCTCATTTTTGGTGCATGTGAAGTTAATTCACAAATAAGAATAGATGTGTATTCCTGGCTTGTTAAAACAGCGGTTTTCCCAGTTATTTGGTTTTGGGGTTTTGTTTTTGTTTTTATTTAAAAAGAAACTTAATATAGCTATTAACATCTGAATATCACATTAAGTTTTCCACCCTGTTTTAACTCCTATTTTCTTCTCTTTTTTTTAGGAAGAAAGTGGTGTAGCTCATATATTGGCCGATACTTCAATGAAGATGGGTTGTTGAATTTTTAGAAGCCAGGAAACATCATTTAAACTTAAAAATAAAAACCAAGGACAAATGCATATGGGGGAAAAGAATGCTTAGTACTTGAAGATTGAATGCCTGCTGAATATTCATATTGAGGGTTTTTCTAAACAAGCTTCAGTTACAACTTACAACAATTCACTGGAGAAGCATTGATCCTGGGTGGAGTATCCTACCATCAACCCATCCGAAGAGTTAAATCTGGATTTGACTGCTACAGTCTACCAAGAATATTGGTTAAGCTAGCCACTAGCCATCCCTAGATGATTATCATCATTAATTGACCCAGCAATTCTTCAAATATAATATTAAAAGATGAAGACAAAGTTCTTTCTTATCTAGAGCTTCCCTCTTAAATACAGTTTCCTAATATATTGATTGACAATGTAAATAGTTAGCTTGTTAATGACAGTAGTTTTCCATTTTTAAGCCGTTTATTTTATTCATCATAATAATCTACTCAAAATAATGTAATTCCACTTGCAAAGAAAATGAAGTAATTTTAGTATTTGTGAAAACATTCTAAGTACAATTGCAGGACTTGAAACCAAAGGCTGCCTGGAGTAAGGTGTTTTTTTTTTTTCCTTTTAGCTCATCTGTAGTTTTTTAGCCTACTTTTAAATATTCTGTATTCTAAAGATGGGATTTGGTCAGAGTATGGTCATAATTTAACTAAAGTACACATAAAATACTCCCCATGGTGAAGAAATATATTCTCAGAAAGTCATTATTTTTCACTTTTGGCATCTTAGGAACTTAGTTATGGGGACACAAAGATATACAACATTCATACCTTTCTCCTCAGAGCTTATACCATATGTTTTTTTAAATGGATGAAGATGATTTTTTGCCATGAAATGAAAATCCTAGTTAATGAGATTATTACCAAAAATAGTATATAAATGTTTTCACTTTCTGTTATAAAACAATGGTTTACATGCATAAAAAGGAAAAAAATCTGGTTTTTTTAATCTATAAATGTGATAATAGGTAAGCTAACAAATGGTTGAGAAGTAAAAGAATATAGGGGTAGTTACTGATAGAACACCATAGATCGTGCTTAAAAATACAAAGAATTCTAGTGGGCAAGTATGAAGTGGTCTATAACGATATGACAGGGTAGACGAAGATATTGGTGCCTCTTAAGAGAGTAGCTGTGCGTGGCCACAGAAGGTGGTTGTAGGGTTTTCATGTTACTGAGATACAGGCATTTCCTTTTTGCCCTTGTAAAGTGCTATTGAGTTGGTTCTGACTCATAGCAACCCTTGATAGAGTTTTCAAAGAGCAACTGGTGGGTTTGAATCACTGACCTTGTGATTAGCAGTCCAGTGCTTATGTAGAATTCCTAGGGTTTTTAGGGGCAGTGGAGAGGAGGGCTAAGTGTATGTTGGCAAGAAGGGAAAACTTGAAGAATGTAAAAATTCAGCCAGAAAAGCATCACTTGTGTTTACATTTTTTAAATTCATAATAAACCTTAGCATATTTAATGACTTGATATAAGTGAAGCGTTTTTAAAGATCTAAGATTTCTGTAGAAATCATAGGATTCATATTTGTAATTGAATACATTTATTATTAATCAGCATTCCTTATATCAGAAATGTGTACACCAAAGTTATTAAAGTAAAGCAGTCTAGTTTTCATCGTTCATTTGACAAACGTTTGAACACAACAATACATTTTAGGTGCTAGAAAATAGAGAAGTGTAACATAAGAGGCTTATTTGAATTATCAATAATTCTATAACTTGAGAATTATATGCTAACTGGGAAGCTTTAGCTTACTGTTGTACTATTTACTTTAACTTACTGTAAAATCACGCCTACCTAAGTCATGTGAAACCGAAAACTTGGTTTTCTTTTAAACACTTGCACTAATGATCTTCACATAGATGAGAAAGAAATGACTCATTATCTTCATTATTGATCTAGTGCAACTCACATTTTCTACTTTGAGCCTAGTTTCCAGTGTTTTAACATCCATTTTTCTGCTTGTTTTTTGTTAGGTTTCTAAGCATGAATTGAAGAACAGAAGAAGCAGAGCAGATGATCGGAGCAGCGTTTGTTTCTCCCCAAATCTAGAAATTTTAGTTCATATGTACACTAGCCAGTGGTTGTGGACAACCATTTACTTGGTGTAAAGAACTTAATTTCAGTATAAACTGGCTCTGGGCAGCACTGTGGATGCTGTATCCTGAGTTGTAGCCGCTGTCATTGTGAATATTAACTGAGATAGTGAAACATGGTGTCCAGTTTTTTATTGCATTTTTTTCAAGTGGAAAAGTTAACTAAATGGTTGACACACAAATTGGTGGAGAAATTGTGCATATGCCAATTTTTTAATTTTTTGGTTAAAACCTTTTATTTCGAACTATACTGCTTTGAAATGTCATTTCAGAAGAACGGCATGAACAGTCTTCAGCCACGGTTGTGATGGTTGTAAATGCTCACAATTGTGCATTCTTGGGGTTTTTCCATCCCCGGGGTTTGCAAGTTGTTCACTTAAAACATTCTCAAAATGGTTGGCTTCTTGTTTGCAAGCCAGCTGATATGGTAGCAACCAAAGATTCCAGTGTTTGAGCATATGAGAGACTCTGCCTGCTTACCTGTGCTAGAATAACAGCATCTAAAATGAAGACTTACGAAAAACTTAGCGACTACTAGATTATCTTTAGGACTCTGCATTAACTCTATAATGTTCTTGGCATTAAAGGAAAAAAAAAACACAACCATATTTCTGAACATGTATGTATGTTGCTTAGATAAATGTAATCACTGTAAACATCTATATGATCTGGGATTTCGTTTTTATTTTGAAATGGGAGCTTTTTTGTTTACAAGGTCATTAAAAACTAAAAAATGTTTCTGTAAGGAAATGAGGTTTTTTTTTTGTTCTTGTTGTTTTTTTAAGCAAAAAAAAATGCCTTGCTAACACACTATGAAATCAGAATCTCCCCAATTTTTTAATAGACTACTTTAAGCCATTTAAGTATATTCCTTTGCAAATCATTCTAGATTTAGTGTTAACAATTCCTCCCAAAAAAAAAAAAAAAAATTTTTTTTTTTTTTTTAAATTGTGTGTGAGGGGGGTTTTGTTTGTTAGTTTGTTTTTTGGTCTGAAGGGGGAAAGGCATTCTTTCATTTTTCTTTTTTTAATGACTTGCAGCCACAATACCTAATACTGCAACTGCCAGGACTTGGTATTGTCACTCCTGCTGCCTCTGACTTAACAGCTGGACTGATTTTAATAAAAATAAAAGCGTTAAAGGGTTTAACTACAAAAGGAAGTTTTCCTTTAAAATCTTTGTGAAATGGCTCTAATGATTGACTCTTATTCTTTGAGAGCTGTCCCTCCCTCCCACCCACTTCTGTAGGTTATCTCTGCGTGGGCTTCCTCTTGATCTTTCTCTGATCCAAGAGAATGAAAACTTATTGATGATAATTCTTTAAATAGTGTAATTTATTCATTTGTAGCATGTCAGAATAAATTAAAAGAACATTTGTGTGAAAAGCAGCCGGGAGCCTATTGTGTAAATGTGGGTATTTTGTACAATAACATTGAAACTGTAAATTGATATTGTTTGGTCAGATTGCGTCAGGTTTGATTTGTTTGTGTGTGCGTGTTTTTTGTTTTTTTGTTGTTGTTTTTTAATTTCGTTTGCAAAATACTTTAGCAATAATTAATTCCATGATTACCATATTTGCAATTAAGGGATATATTAATACCATAATACTGCAGAAATTTTAATGAGTATGACCTTTTGGGGGTAGGCAGCTTCTTTGTTTTCTATTCACCTTTGTCAGTTGTTTGTTTCTTGACTAATAAACCCTTTGATACTTTTAGCCAGAAATCAGTCTCATAAAGCTATTTTTGAGTATAGTTTGTGTAAAATAAAAAGGTTTAGCTTTGGTAATAATCTTTTTCCAAGCTGAACTCCCTCTAGCAAAATATTTTTCAGTGCTTTTATTTACTATGCACTTAGACTATGCACTTTTTCTGAAATATTTTTGTAACACTTTTTTGTATTTTTGCCATTTGAAAAGGTTGTGGTGTAGTTGGTCTGTAATTAAGTTGCAGATTTAAAACTGCTGTTAGCTTTGTAAATCAAAATATAGGTGCTTTGTCCTGGTCTGTTGTCACTCCATCTGCAGCTGGAGCTGGAGTCCCATTGATCTTCTAGCTACCATTCATTTTCTTCACAGTTCACAAAAGAAGAATGTGAAGTTCAGTGAATGCTGTGATTAATCCTGTATGGAAATGAGTTTCATTTCACCAGATTTTAATTGTTTTTCCCACTAAAATGATGATACAAGTTGAAGACACATCACTCTGAAATTGGAAGACCTCATCACTAAGGCTGCACAGTGGCTTACTCAGCTGAACTCTAGGTTACTACTCTTTACGTTGTTCACCCATTGGGGGCTGTGGTTTTTTTAAATGTTGGGAAGTGGCCATTCTAACTACTGTTGAATGTCTCTGTTTTGGGAAGGTCTAATAAGAAATAAAAAAGAATATATATGAAGGGAGAGGCTGGTGTCTCCTCCCATATGGTTGTGCTTATGCTCTATGGCCTATTATATATTTTTGGAGGTTTGTTTTACTATTATTTTTCCATCAACAAATATTTTTCTTGAGATTTTCCCCCTATAAGTCCTTGCAATATTGTTAAATATTTCAGGTAGAGCATACAATAATACTTAAAAGCTGAAGTCCATTTAAAAAAAATAGCCAAGGAATTTTAGAACTCAGACCACTGAGCTAGTCTGTGTCAAAAATTTTCTGAGCTATCAAGAATCAGTTCTTATAACTCTTGAATAGAATGGAAGGTGAAAATGCTGAGAAAAAGTGTCCTAGACATTTTTTATCAGCTCTTGGTGTATGTGAACTCCTGATGGCCCTTTCCCAGCTACTTTGGGACAGTTAGTGGTAACCATCTGACAACCCCCATGCTACAGCACTGTAGAATATGCACTGGATTGCTAGCTTCTAGGTTGGTGGTTCACACCCACCCACTGCTCCTTGGAAACCCTATACAGTGTTGCTGATTTGATGGCACTTAACACCTGTGATATAGTAAAGACGTCTAAACATAACTAATTTATATGCCCCAGCTGTGTGTCCTTAAAGTGCTCACGTTGCAAGACTATATTTAATGTAATCATTGCTCACATTATTTGAAAGGATTCCCCCCCCCCTATTTTTTCCAGTCCTCTTGATTTTATTAATAATGACAAACTTTAGTGGAAGTTGGTGAGCGAAGTGTAACTTGATCTTAAGCTATACATGGTTTTAAATATCAGTATATTGTTGAAGTGAAACTTGTTTTCTGAAATACTTTGTTAATACCTGTTTTAAAGGGCATATTCAAGCATAATGAAAATGTCAAACAGTGGCAACACCATTGAGGTTACTCATTGCCCAATACAAATTTCAGGTTGTTGGTCAAATGCAGTATGTACTAGGGGTCTTCAGCAAATTCAAGGGAAATGGACTTAAAAGATAAAACAGAATTTTTCCACTAACATTTTGAAGCAACCTTGTGTGCCAAAGCTATGTATGAACCCACCAGTGGCTAAAATTTGTCAATGAGAAAATAGACAAGTTCAAGACTGATGATTTCTGCAAATTCACACTTAATTCTTTTTTTATTTTTATTTTTTAAGTCTACCCCATTCAGCATTGGGAGGTGGAGGGGCCATGTACCAACTCAGCCTGCCTGTTAGTAAACTTTATTAAACCAGGTACTTAGAGATTTTGGAGGAATTACTACTTTTGCCTCTCACATCAGTATATCTGGAACAAACTTGTGATGTTCAAATGCTTGTGTTGTAAATTCAAAATATGTAGTACTCATGAGCATGTCAAGTATTGGGAGCAGTGTTAATTGGTGTCAGGTACCACTCCAGACTTGAATCTAAAGATCTGGCTTATTTAGATAATTCATGAATGTTGAAGTAAAGAGGATCCAAGTCCTTCATAATGAGGCCAAGCAGAGTGCAGTGCATTACTACAGCACATTTAAACCAACATGTTCTAGTTCATCTGACCATTTAGTGCCCCAATTGTCTTATTTTTTTTCAGAGATAAATATTTATATGCAGAAGAATTTGAGAAAATTATGCTATTTTAGCCTTTTTAGTGCACCTTTCTAAATTCCACCATCTTGCTGTGCCTGGTACAGGGAATGGAGAAGTAGCCCAGACCATCTTGAATTTTAAACTCTACTATGAGCTCACAGGCTGGAGTCCTGGTGTGGCTCTACAGGGTAAAGCACTGGACTGCAAAGTTGTTTTGAGCCACATGGTCAGCAGCTCAAACTCACTAGCTGTTCCTCAGAAACCCTGTACAGGTTTGCTGTGAGTCAGAACTAACTCTAGCTCACAGGCTAGTAGTGGAGCTGCCAGTTGGCTCAAGTGAAGCTATTCATTTGAATTAAAAGAGCTGAACCAGAGGGAAATTTAAATATTTAGAATGTATTTGAATATAGATATAGATGCTGATGGAGAGGAAACTTTTCTGAAGGTGGCAAGCACCCTGATTGGATTTTGGCATAATTAGTAGGGGTTCAGTTCTAAATCCCAGTTCATAAAGTTAGATTATGTACCTAACATCCCACATTAAGGTAAAATTGTGCAGCTTCCTAAAACTACTTAATTTCAATTGTTTACCTCCAAAACAATGGAGTCCTGGTATGACCCTGTAAGGTAAGCACTGGGTTACAAGGTTGGCTTGAACCGAAAGGTCGCAGTTCAAAATCACCAGTTCCTCAGAAACCCTGTGTAGGGTTGCTATGAGTCAGAACCGACTTGAGGGTGCCTAACTAAAATATGGAGTTCTGGTGTGGTGCTGTAGGTTAATGCGTTGGACTGCAAAGCTGAACCACAAGGACTGTGAAGCTCACCAGCCACTCTCAAAATCCTGTACAGATTCCCTATGGGTTTGAACGGACTAGATGGCATTTGACACCAGCAAAATAAAGGTGTTCTATCTACATTTATTGGGTACCATTAAAATGTTAATACAGAATCATTTTAACTTCCCATAGTTAATATAAAACTTCATTTTGCCCCCTGTTTGCCTCCAAAATAAATTGCTCATTTATCTAAGCTCAGATGGTCTTGATTTAGCAAAACCAGTGAGAATATAATAACTTGGATTTTTTTTTTTAGGTCATGTGAGTAAAGAAATAACTTGTGTTTTATATAGTCCAGTTTACAAGGTGTTTTTTCACCACTTTTTTTTGTTGGTGGTGGTCGTGGTAATTTTATTTTGGTGTTTAAAAGAATAGTAGTAAGGACCCCTTATCCCTCTAACACAGAGTTCTGATGTGGTGCTGTAGGATAAGCCCTGAACTGCTAATCACAAGGTCCATAGTTCAGACCACAAGCTGCTTCGCAGAAACACTGTACTGGGTGACTGAATTGGAACCCACTCGATGGCACTTAACACGTTTTTAACACAGATGTAACAGTTAACATTTTACCCCATCTGTTCTACTTGAACACTTTAATAAAGTTGATCCTCATTCACAAATTTCATACTTTAGAATTCACCTCATACTATAACTTACAACTCAAAAATTAGTACTCCCTGCACTGTTTTCATTTGTGGACATGTGCAAGCAGTGAAGAACTTGAATTCCCTTACATGGGCCTAGCTCAGTCATGTCCAGCTCTCATAAACCTGTATCCTCACCTCTATTTAGGGCCATGTTTCTCAATTTTTTTGTGCATTTTGGTGATTTTACTGTTAGATAAAATAAGACCTCTGGTGGCATGGTAGATTTAAGCATTAAGCTGCTAATAAGATCACTGTATCAAATCTTGAAAGATTAGGTTTTCTGGTATAAGTTTTATAGCCTTGGAAACCCTATGTATGGTCACTATGAGTTGGAACTGACTTGAGGGCACACAACCACCACCAGTGTTTAAAAATGGGTCCCAAGCATAGTGCCGTCCAGTTGCTAAGCACAAGAAGGCTTTGCTATGCCTTTGGCAAAGATGAAGTGAGCTTTGTTCAGTCATGGTTGGCCATGTTAACTCTTTTAAGTAAGGTGCCTTTAAGTTTATGTATTAGGCAACTGACAGAAATGAAACCAGAGGTACGTTATTAAGTGCTGTCAAGCCATTTCCAACCCGTAGGGACCCTGTATAAGGTTTCTGAGGAGCAGCTGGTGATCTCGAACTGCTGAGCTTGCAGTTAAAACGGCTTTGCAGTCTGGCTTGTAAATCCAGCAGTGGATTAATTTGCTAATTCAAGGATCCTGGTGGTTTACACTGAGAATAATGAAAACCAATAGTTTTATACATTTTTTTCAATCATTTGAGAATGGCACCTCTTCCCACCCCAATTATTTTAGTGCAAAGATAGACTCAACCATGGTATGAATAACCAGAACAATGCTGACACATTTCTAACCCACAGTCTAGTCCGTGACAAATGGCTCACTGTCTTTCATAGCAATTTTTTTTTTTTTTTTTT
>NW_006408575.1:2301726-2303399 GCF_000296735.1 Chrysochloris asiatica | reverse complement strand
TTTTTTTTTTTTTTTAGTTCATCCAAGGACTTTATTTATCAAAAGGAATAGGTGACCTACAGATTGGGATAAAATGTGTGTGGGGTGGAATTCATTTAACTGTGCTTTATTGACTAATCAAAGGCTTTTTTTTTTTTTTTTTTTTTAAAAATTTTTTTTTTTTTTTTTTTTTGGATCATCCAATGCTCTAGTTAGTAGCTGTGAGCACACCTCGCCCACAGAGCATGATTGCTGAAGGGAACCCTGGCTCTTGGGAAAATGCCTAGCTCCAGGGTGAAACCACAGGAAGTACAAAATGAGAGAAGTGCCATGTAGTCTCTTCTGACTCAGCGACCCTGTAGGGTGGTTGTTAGGTGCCATTGAGTCGATACCAACTCATAGCGACCTTATGCACAGCAGAATGAAACACTCCCCGATCCTGGGCCAACCTTACTACTGTTGCCACGCTTGAGTCCATCAATGCTGCCACCTGGCCAATCCATCTCTTTGGGGGTCTTCCTCTTTTTTTTTTATGACCCTCCACCGTACCAAACATGATATCCTTCTCCAGCAACTGGTTCCTCCTGACAATATGTCCGAAGTATGAGACGAAGTTTGGCCATCTTGGCCTCCAAGGATCACTCTGGCTGCACATCTTCCAGAACGGATCTATTAGTTCTTTTGGCAGCCCATGGCACTTTGAATATTCTCCCCAACACCATAACTCAAAATCCTCAATTCTTCTGCAGTCTTCCTTATTCACTGTCCAGCTTTTGCATGCATATGAGGTTATTGAAAATACCATGGCTTGGGTCAGGTGCACTTTCGTCCTCAAGCTGACATCTTTGCTCCTCAACACTTTAAAAAGGTCTTGTGCAGCAGATTTCCCTAATGACATACGTCGTCAGATTTCTTGACTGCTGCTTCCGTGAGTGTTGATAGTTGATCCGAGAAGAAAGAAGTCCTTGACAACTTCAATATTTTATCCATTGATCAGAATGTTGTTTATTGGTCCAGTTGAGATGTAATCCACACCAAAGGCTTTGCTCTTTGATCTTCATCAGTAAATGTTTTAAGTCAGCAAGCACAATTGTGTCATCTGCATATCAAAGGTTGCTAATGAGCCTTCCTCCAATCCTGATGCCACGTTTTTCTTCACATAACCCAGTTTCTCAGGTTATTTGCTCAGCATACAGATTGAATAAGTATGGTGAAAGAATACAACCCTCTCGCACACCTTTCTTAATTTTAAACCATTCAGTGTTCCCATGTTTTGTTCAAACAACTGCCTCTTGGTCCAGGTACAGATTCCTCATGAGCACAATTTAAGTGTTCCGGAATACTTATACTTCGCAATGTTATCCATAGCTTGTCATGGTCCACACAATTGAAAGCCTTTGCGTAGTCAATAAAGCACAGGTAAACATCTTCCTGATATCCTTTGCTTTCAGCCAAGAGCCTTTGGATAGCAGCAATGATATCCCTCGTTCCATGGCCTCTTATGAATTTGGCTTGAACCTCTGGAAGTTCTCTGTCAATGTATGCTTGCAGCCGTTTTTGTTTTACTTTTAGTAAAACTTAACTCACATGGGAAATCAAAGAGATTGTCCGATGATTTCCGCATTCTGTTGGGTCACCTCTCTTTGGATTGGGCACAAATAAGGATCTCTTCCAGTCAGTCTTCCAATCAGGTA
>NW_006408575.1:2296007-2301256 GCF_000296735.1 Chrysochloris asiatica | reverse complement strand
TGTATGATGTTCTTGATGTCATCCCACATCTTCTGGTCTTTGGTCTTTAGTGTTTAATGTATCAAATCTGTTCTTCAGATGGTCTCTAAATTCAGGTGGGATATATTCAAGGTCATGTTTTGGCTCTCGTGGACTTGTTTTCATTTTCTTCAGCTTCAGTTTGAATTTGCAGATGAGTAATTGATGGTCTGTTCTACAGTCTACCCCTGGCCTTATTTTGACTGATGATATGGAGCATTTCCATCGTGTCTTTCTGCAGATAGTCAAATTTATTTCTGTGTATTTCATCTGGTGAGGTCCATGTGTATAGTCGTCTCTTACGCTGTCTAAAGAAGGTATTTGAAATGAACAAATTATTGGTTTTGCAGAATTCTCTCATGCATTCTCCAGCATCATTTCTATCACCACGGCTGTATTTTCCAACTACTGATCCTTTCTCTTTGTTTCTAACCTTTGCATTCCAGTCACCAGTTATGATCAATACATCTTGATTGTGTGTTTGATCAATTTCAGATTGAAGAAGTTGGTAGAATTCTTCTATTTCATCCTCACTGACTTTAGTGGTTGGTGCGTAAATTTGAATAATAGTGGTATTAACTGGGCTTCCCTGTAGGCGCATGGATATTATCCTATCACAGATAACGTACCTCATGACTGATCTGGATATGTTCTTTATGATGATGAATGCAATACCGTTCCTCTTCAATTTGTCATTCTCGGCATAGTAAACCATGTGGTCATCAGATTCAAAACGGCCAATACCAGTCCATTTCAGTTAACTAGTGCCTAAGATATCAATGTTTATGTGTTCCCTTTGGTTTTTGACAAATTCCAATTTTCCCAGATTCGTACTTTGTACATTCCATGTTTCGATTTTCAGTGTATGTTTACAGTTGTTTCTCTTCATTTTGAGTTGTGCCCCACAACTTAAATGAAGGTCCCACAGGCGTTTCTCCCAAGGGCTTTATTTACTCCATTCACGTCATCATGGTCAACTCTACTTTGAGGAGGTAGCTCTTCCCCAGTAGCATTTTGAGTGCCTTCCAGCCTGAGGGGCTCATTTTCCAGCATTATATCTAACAGTGTTTCTCTGCTATCCATAAGGTTTTCAGTGACTAAATATTCGGAAGTAGTTCATCAGTCCTTCTTCCTAGTCTGTCTTCATCTGGAAGCTCATCTGAAACCTGTCGACCATGGGTGACCCTGCTGATATTTAAAACACCAGTGGTGTAGCTTTCAGAATCACAGCAACTCACAAGGCACCACAGTACGACAAACTAACAGACTGGTGGTGGCCTGTAGGGTTAGAATTACATTTTTTGTCATTAGATAAGAGCTGTTGTAAACATTTGTTATTTTTATGTTCGTGCCATCAAGTTGGTTCCAACTCACAGTGACCCCTGTATAGGGTTTCCAAGGAGCTTAAACTGCCAACCTTGTGGTTCAAAGCAACTTTGCAGCCCATCACATTAACTAACCCACAGAGTAACACCAGAACTCCATAATAAACATAAGGTTACTCAAAGCTAAGTGGGCAATTTTGATTTCTCAAATTCTACTTCCTTTCATCTTGGATATTATGTAGTCTAATACCAAAATTGGTAAGTGCCATTGAGTTGGTTCCAACTCATAGCAGCCCTGTATAGGGTTTCCAAGGAGTGACTAGAGAATTTGAGCTGCTGACTTTGTGGCTCAAATCAACCTTACGGTCCAGTTCTTATCCTAATGTGCTGCATCCAGATCAAAATTGATCAGATTACATCAGAACTAAAAATTGGAGTTAGGAAATTCCATGACTAGATTGTAGGCATCCCTGGGTGGTGTAAAAGATTAAGTAACTGAGAGGTTAGAAACCAAATGAAACAGGCCACTGGCGTTAGAAGACCAAGGAGGTGAGATTGCAGGCAGTCCAGGTTGGAAACAGCTTTGACCTCAATAAAGGAAATGCAGCCACAAGAGATGTCAGATCCACAAGCAAATAGGTCATTTCCAGGCTTACTCAATTGCCCACCGAACTGTTGGGTCATTTTGTGGCTTGCAAGTATCTACATTTAGTACTAAATACTGCACATTTCCTTCAGTGTCTTAGTGACCTGTTGGTGGAAATGAAACCCCAAATAATGTGCTGGTGTGCTCACGTTAGCACAGCCAAGACTAGAAACCAGGCCTAAAAGTACTGTTCACATTGTCAAAAATTCCTAGTCATACAAGTTAGCCAGAACAGGTCTTTTCTATTTTGCATATTAAAGACAACGTTTATGTAGTTGTCACCAAGTATTTTGTGCCTTGATGACAAAAAAGGAAAAATATTTTAGCCAGTTTTGTTGCTTGTGTTAGTGTTTCATGGACTTAAAGTAGATTATTCATATCTACTGAACAAGGATATTATCTATTGAGCACAAGATGTCAGTTTAAGGACTAAAGTACAGCTATCGTATTTTCAATAGCTTCATATGTATGTGTGAAAGTTGTACTGTGAGTAAAGAAGACTGTGGAAGAATTGGTGTATTTTAGTTATGGTTGTTGTTAAGTGCCATTGAGTCGGTTCCTACCCATAGGGACACTGTATAGGTTTTCCAAGGAGCAGCTGGTGAGCTTGAACCACCTACCTTGTGATTCAAACTGACTTTGCAGTCCAGCATATTAACCCGATTGAAGAAGAATTTGGAAGTAAGGACTGCCAGGAGAAGAAACAATATTATGTTAGAAGTGCAGCCAGAATGGCCTTAGAAGCCAGGATGGCAAGACTTCAGCTCACACTTTGACATATTTTCAGGCGGAGCTAGTCCCTGGAGAATGACATCATGCTAGGTAAAGTGGAAGGTTAGTGAAAAAGAGGAATTACCCCTCCCAGCGATATGGATTGACACAGAGGCAGGGGCAGCAGCAATGGGCTCAGGCTTAACAATTATGAGACTGTCGAAGCATAAGGCAGTGTTTTGTTCTGTTGTTCATAAGGTAGCTATGAATCAGAACCTACTGGACACCTAACAACAATGATCAAGAATGAAATATATTAAGATTCTATTAGACTTTTAAAAGGAACTGGTGGCATAGTAGCTTACGCACTGATCTTTCTTAACCTCAAGGTCGACAGTTTGAACCCACCATAGTGTTATGAGTTGAACTCAATTGCAGTGTTTAGACTGCACTTCAAACATTTCCATGTACCCAGGTGTTTATACATTGTTCTAAAATCACTGGTACTTCCATGAAACACTTTCCCCCAAATTCTGCAGTACTTTCATAGTCTGGTAATATCATTTATGGAGTCCTTGTAAGTAACTATATGATAAGTACTGGACTGCTAACCATAAAGTTGAGGGTTCAATCCCACCAGCCACTCCTTGAAAACCCTACACAGGGTCGCTATAAGTTGGAACTGACTTGATGGAAGTTAACAATGTCATTTATGGAGTAGAACATCCAACATGGCCATTTTAAGCATGCATGAGTCCTGGTGTTTCTCTGCTGTTCATAAGGTTTTCAGTGATTAAATATTTAGAAGTAGTTCATCACTCCTAGTCTATCTTTGTCTGGAAGCTCATCTGAAACCTGTCCACCATGGTGACCCTGATGGTATTTAAAATGCTGGTGGCATAGCTTTCAGAATCACACCAACTCACAAGCCACCACAGTATGACAAACTGACAGACGCGTGGGGAAGAGCTGCCTCCTCAAAGTAGAGTTGGCAGTGATGACACGAATGGAGTAAAGCCCGTTGGAGAAAAGCCCATGGGACCTTCATTTGCTGATGGGGCACAACTCAAAACGAAGAGAAACAGCTATAAACATCCATTGAAAATCGGAATATGGAATGTACGAAGTATGAATCTAGGAAAATTGGAAGTTGTCAAAAATGAAAGGGAACGCATAAACATTGATATCTTAGGCATTAGTGAGCTAAAATGGACTGGTATTGGCCATTTTGAATCTGACAACCACATGGTTTACTATGCCGAGAATGACAAATTCATGAGGTACAACGTTGTCTGTGATAGGATAATATCCATGCGCCTACTGGGAAGCCTAGTTAATACCACTATTATTCAAATTTACGCACCAACCACAAAAGCCAGTGAGGATGAAATAGAAGAATTCTACCAACTTCTTCAATCTGAAATTGATCAAACACGCAATCAAGATGATCATTACTGCTGATTGGACTGCAAAGGTTGGGAGCAAAGAGGAAGGGTCAGTAGTTGGAAAATACGGCCTTGTGGTGATAGAAATGATGCTGGAGAACGCATGAGAGAATTCCGCAAAATCAATGATTTGTTCATTTCAAATACCTTCTTTAGACAGCATAAGAGATGACTATCTATACTCATGGACCTCACCAGATGAAATACATAGAAATCAAATTGACTACATCTGCGGAAAGAGATGATGGAAACGCTCCATATCATCAGTCAAAACAAGGCCAGAGGTAGACTGTGGAACAGTCCATCAATTACTCATCTGCAAATTCAAACTGAAGCTGTAGAAAATGAAAACAAGTCCACGAGAGCCAAAACATGACCTTGAATATATCCCACCTGAACTTAGAGATCATCTGAAGACCAGATTTGATACATTAAACACTAAAGACCGAAGACCAGAAGAGTTGTGGGATGACATCAAGAACATCATACATGAAGAAAGCAAAAAGTCATTAAGAAGACAAGAAAGAAGGAAAAGGTCAAAATGGCTGTCAGAAGAGACACTGAAACTTGCTCTAAAGCAAATGAAAGAAATGAGGCGTTCCAAGAACTGAGCAGAAAATTTCAAAGATCAGTTCGAGAAGATAAAGCCAAATATTACAACAAAATGTGCAAAGATCTGGAATCAGAAAACCAGAAAGGAAGAACATGCTCAGCATTTCTCAAGTGGGGGGAACTGAAGAAAAAAATTCAAGCCTGGACTTTTGTTATTGAAAGATTCTCTGGGCAAATTCTTGAATGATGCAGAAACCATCAAGAGAAGATGGAAGGAACACACAGAGTCACTGTACCAAAAGGAAATAGTTGGTGTTCAACCATTTCAGGAGGTAGCATATGATCAAGAGCCAATGATACTGAAGGAGGAAGTCCAAGGTGCATTGAAGGAATTAGCAAAGAACAAGGCACTAGGAATTGATGGAATCAAAATTAGAATCTTCAAGAAAGTGAGGCGGCACTGGAGGCACTCACTCATCTCTGCCAAGAAATTTGGAAGACAACTATCTGGCCGACTGATTGGAAGAGATCCTTATTTGTGCCCAATCCAAA
>NW_006408575.1:2276442-2295322 GCF_000296735.1 Chrysochloris asiatica | reverse complement strand
TCAAAGAGCACAGCCTTCGGTATGGATTGCATCTCAATGTCAAGAAAACAAAAATCCTCACCACTGGACCAATAAACAACATTTTTATCAACAGAGAAAATATTGAAGTTGTTAAGGACTTCATTCTTCTTGGATCAGCTATCAACACTCATGGAAGCAGCAGTCAAATCAAATGACGTATTTATTGCAGTAGGCAAATCTGATGCACAAGAACTTTTTAAAGTGTTGAAGAGCAAGGATGTCAGCGTGAGGACTAAGGTGTACCTGACCCAAGCCATGGTATTTCAATAACGTCATATGCATGTGAAAGCTGGACAGTGCATAAGGAAGACTGCAGAAGAATTGATGCTTTTGAGTTATGGTGTTGGAGGAGAATATTGAAAGTCCCATGGGCTGCCAAAAGAACCAATAGATCCATTTTGGAAGAAGTGCAGCCAGAGTGCTCCTTGGAGGCCAGGATGGCCAAACTTCATTTCTCATTGGGCATATTGTCAGGAGGGACCAGTTGCTGGAGAAGGAGTATCCTTATCATGTTTGGTAAGGTGGAGGTCAGAGAAAAAGAGGAAGCCTCCCAACGAGATGGATTGGCCAAGTGGCAGCATCAATGGACTTAAGCGTAGCAACAGTAGTGAGGTTGGCCTAGGATCGGGCAGTGTTTCCTTCTGCTGTGCATAAGGTCGCTATGAGACAGTACCGACTCGATGGCGCCTAACAAAAACAACAAATCCTGGTGTGGCACTGTGGGTTAACGTTCTGGATTACAAAGCCAGTTTGATCCTCTAGATCAGCAGTTCAAGCTCACCAGCAGCTCAGAAACCCTATACAGGCTTGCTATGGGTCAGAACCAAGTCCTGTTGTGGTGCTTTAGGAGAAGTGCAACCGTAAGGTCGGTGATATAAATCCATCAGCCCTTCCTTGGAAACACTATACAGGATCGTTAAGAGTTCCCACTCATGGTGACCCTGTAGAGGGATTTCCAAGGAGTGGCTGCTGAGTTTGAACTGCTGACCTTGAGATTCAAACCGACTTTGTAGGTTAGTGCTAGCTTTGGGTACATTAGAAATAAGCCTATGAATTGTTTTATAGCCACACAAATAAAGAAAGTAAATACCTTGGACAATTAATAATATTGATGATTACCCTGCCCCTGCTAAAGGGTGGTGTAAGCTATTTTTTCTTCATCTTTAATTTTATATTAAAAGGTGTGACACTGTGGGTTAATGCACTGGACTGCAGTGTTGGTTTGAACTGCTAGGTAGGTTGTTCAAGCTCACCAACTGCTCCTTGGAAACCCTATACAGGGTCGCTATTGGTCGAAACCAAGTCAATGGCACTTAACAACACATGAAATAAAAATATCAATGCACCTCTATCCAAAGACAGTTTTATTGGTCTTTTTTGAGTCCTTGCATTGTCAAGAGTGAGAACAGAAGTGAAACAAGTTATCTTAGGTGGAAGGGACAGAAGAGTATAAGATGTGGAAAAATTGAAGCAGCCAAGTATAAGCCTCACTGTAAGGATGTGTGTTGGAGAAAAAGCATGGCTGTCGAAGCAGGCAACGAGTTCCAAGGATGGGCTACTGATGGACAAAGTTCTGGCCCCTGGTAAGTCAGAAAATAAGCTCTTACCCCACTAGCTTCTCCAAGTGAAGCCATCTAAAAGTTCTCTTCATAGTGCTTTAAGTTCTTTAAATAACAGCCTTCTAAGTTAGTGATGGTGTGGTGCTGTGGGTTAATGCTCCAGGCTGCAAAGTCAGTTTGAACTGCAAGGTCGGCGGTTCAAGCTCATTGGCTGCTCCTTGGAAACCCTACACAGGGTCGCTATGGGTCAGAAACGACTCAACGGCACTTAACAACAATAACAACAAATTAGTGATGGACTCCTGGTGTAGAGCAGCAGGATAATGCCCTGGACCTCAAGGTCAGTTTGAACCACAAGGTCGGTGATTCAAACCCAACAGCCACTCCTTGGAAACCCAATATAGGGTCACTGTGGTTCAGAAACAACTCAATGGCACATTACAAATTCGTGATGGGGATATCTTACTGGGTTCTATAACATTGTGAAGGAAGTCTCTCCTGGATTTTCAGGCTGATTATCAGTCCTTATTAGATTAATGCATTTAGTGTTTTAAAATGGCTATCTTTAGAAGCAAATGTGATATATCTATAACTGGACATAAGGAAGGAAAATACCATCATGTTAATTTTATTCTGATTTCTAGAGCCTTTCAAATATGCATTATCACCCAGGAAATTTTAAGTCTAAAAGGGAGACTTGCTCCTTGCAAAATCTGGGGCTACCCCACCCTTTGCTTTTTTGTCTGTAGATTCTATGGAATGGTGATAAACTAAGAAGGATTCACAAAGGAAGAAAATGATGATGCCTAGAAAGTGAACTATAAGACCTTGAAACTGATCTTCCTTTGAAATAGTAGTCAAGATCATAAATCTGATTGATGGCAGGGCTGGGAACACGGTTGATGCTCTGTTGGCACTAAACTGTAGGCGCAAATCAGTGATATCTAACTATGATTCCCAGACTGGCAACATCTGGTAATTTGTTAGAGACTAAATGTCTCCCACCCTGCCCTGAGCTGACTAAGAGAGAGCTGAGATGTTAAGCAGCAAAACCTGTTGTCTATCATACAAATGTGCAGCAACTCGTTGTTGGTTACAACTCCCAAAAACCCTGCAGAGGGTTTCCAAGGAGCCGTTGGTGAGTTTCAACTTGTGGTTAGCAGTCCAGTGCGAGCTCGTCCTACAGTGCCACACCAGGACTCCAACAAGTCAGTGTTGTTGTTATGTGCCGTGGAGTCGGTTCTGACTCATAGCAACCCTGTACAGGGTTTCCGAGGTTGTAAATCTTTACGGGAGCAGAAAGCCTCATCTTTCTCCTGTGGAACAGCTGGTAGTTTCGGACTGCTGACCTTACGGTTGGCAGCCTGATTGGTAACCACTACGCTACCTATAACCAAAGTAACAAGTCACCTTAAGCGTGGGCTCTTGAGTCAGTTATCAAGCAGATCCAACAGACTTTCTGAGTCATCCATGATCTGAGAAGCAGAAGAGATATAAAACTCTTGGATAATAGGCAAACATAAGGTAGCACTTCACTAGATCCACTTACTTTGGGAGTAGAGAACAATTTGTGTTTTAAGAAGAAACCCAAGTGACTTTGATGCAAACTGGTATTAGAAACACTGGCCAAGGAGAATGAAGCCAATAAGTGACAGAGTGCCTTCAGTTTGTTTTATGGTTTGTTCCAGTGTTTGAATCTATAAAATGGAATAAATCACTACACTGCTTACCCTACTGGTAATGGCATGTAGAATACACTTACGAGTATTCTAGGTAACTTGTCCCAGACAGTGGAAAGCTGAAACCGTCTCAGATCACTAAAATAGATTGTGTACATATCCCCACCTGCACATTTGGTGACATGTAGTTTAAAATTCGCTGTTGTGGGAAATGGGGAAACTCTACGAATGAGGCCTTTCCTCCCACTCTAGTTGTTTTACCAGCAGGTCATTTACCAGATTATCAGCCTTAGTGTTCCTTTTCTTTTTTTTTTCCTTCGGTGACATTCAGTTCTTTTATACACTGTTCGTTAGAGCCAACTTGACAGCAGCTAATAACGACAAATAAGACATTTGGGGGAATCAATCAAGGCTGATGGAACTGAGTAGTGCATTAAGGCCAAGTACTTGCTTCTAATTTTGCCTCAGTCTTTGGGCCCGTGGACATTGGTTTCTGATGCCAGCTGTGAGCTGAGCTTTTCCATTTCCTGTGGCTCCATCTCTCTTTCTCTCTGAGCTTATCTGACACATTTTGGGAAGAAGATAGAGAAGGCTCCTTGAAAGGTTTCCTTTTTTAACTTTTTATTGTGAATTAAGCGAAGGTTTACAGAGCAGATCATCAGTTTTAAATTCAACAAATTTTATACTTTGCTTCATTATAATGATTGCATTCCCCTCTGAGTACCATCAGTCAACAGTATTTACCTCTATTCACTTTAACTATCGCATTCTTCCCTGTGCCTCCCGCTACCTTCATCCTTCCTCTGCTAACCTCCCTCTTGTTGCTTATTGCCTGCCCTGTCACCCATGTTAACATATGTCTACCTCTAGCCCACGAATAATTTTCCCTCCTCTCTCCTCCTCTAACCATCATAGATTGTTTCTTTTATCAAGAAAACCTTCTTTTCATGTTTTATAACATTGGTGTCATACAGTATTTGCCTTTTGTGATTGACTAATTTCACTCAGCATAATATAGGTTTATCCATGTTGTGAGGCGTTTCTCAGATTCATCGGTTTTCTCCAACATTGCATAGTATTCCATTGTGTGTATGTACCAAAGTTTGTGTAGCCATTTTTCTGTTGATGGGCATTTAAGTTGTCTCCATCTTTTTGATGTGTCTCTGTAGACAGCATACTGAAGGATCCTGTTTTCTTTTCCATTCTGCTCTGTCTCTTGACTGGTGCATTTAATCCATTTACATTCGGTGTACTTATCAATATGTATAAATTGATTACTGTCATTTTGCTGTGTGTTTTTTGTGGTGCTGCCGGTCTCTTTATTCCACGTAATGTTTTGAACACTGAGTACATTTTGCTGGGTTTTCTTGTTATTTTCATTTTTGATGTGTTAATATTTATTGAATCTGATTCTCTTCTTTTTTATTTTAATGTGCAGTGTATTAATTTTCTTTGAGGTTATCTTGAAGTTTATTATTTTTCCCCCCTGTTTAAAATAGCTGTATCTTGAAATCTACTTAATGATAAATCTACTTAAATCTACTTAACTTTTAAATGACTTCCTTGTCATTTAAAAGTTCTACACTATTCCCCGTTTTTGCTTTGTAGTTGACTTCATTATAAAATGATAGCTCTTGTTCACTATTTTCAATCTCATATGTTTGCTTTACTTTAAATAGTTCTATATCTGGATTGAGCTATGGGTTACGGTATCACATATGGTAATCTCAGATTGTTGTCTGCTGTTGACTCTCAGTCCAAAGAACAGGCTTTAGCATTTTGTTGGTCATGTTATTACAAATCCCTTTAATTTCTATTTATCAGGAAATGCCCTAATTTTGCTGTCATATTTGAGGGGCAGCTTTACTAGGTATAACAGTCTGGGTTGGCAATTTTTTTCTTTCAGAGTTTTTTATATGTCATCCCATTGCCTTCTTGCTTGCACAATTTCTGTTAAGAAATCAGAGTTTAGTCTTATTGGTTCTCCTTTGTAGGTAACTTTTTGATTTTCCAAAGCTGCTCTCAAGGATTCTTTCTTTGTCTTTGGATTTGGAAAGTTTGATTATGATATATCTTTGTGGTTTTGTTTTGGAGTCTATCCTGTTTGGGATTCAGTTAGCTTCTTGAATGCTTATCTTCTTGTTTGACATGATGTTGTTGTTGTTAAGTGTCATTGAGTTTGCTCCAACTTATAGAGACCCATTATAGGATTTCTGAGGAGCTGCTGGTGAATTTGAACCGCCAACTTTGCAGTTCAAACCAACCTTGTGGTCAAGTGCATTAACCCACAGTGCCACACCTGGAGTCATAATGTTAGGGAAGTTTAATTCCAACAACTCTTCAACAATTGTCTCTGTGCTTTTTATTGTCTCTTCCTATTTTGGAATTCTGATCACCCATAATTTTTCCTCCTTCCTGGTATCCTACATAACTCTTAGGCCTTCTTTGGATTTTTTTCATTTTTTTCTGATTGTTCTTCTAATATACTAGTACTGAAAGAGTTCTCTTCAAGTGCACTAATTCGGGCTTCCATTGCTTCAAATCTACTCCTTTGTTCTTTCAATGTATTGTTCATTTTTGAAAATTCAGTATTAATCTTCTGGATTTCTAATCGCAGGTTTTGTGTTGTTTCAAAATTTGCATTTCTTATGTGTTTGTTCTTGTAGTGTTTTCCTGAATTCTTCTAAAGTTTTTTCTTTGTTCTCCTTGCTTTCTTCAATCATACTGTCATTCCTTTGAAGGTACCTAAATTGTCTTTTGAATTCTTTTTCAGTTAGTTCCATTACCTTTTCTTCCTCAGAAACATTTTCTGGCTCTGCATCTTGGTCATTTGAGCCATTCTTTCTTGCTTTTTGGTGTGAGTTAAGATTGTCTGTTGTCTCTGGGACATAGTAGGGTCATTGCATTTGTATTTAATTGATGATGGTGTGTTGATGTGTTCTTAGGCTCTCACCAACTGTCTTCTGCAGGTGTAGTTCAAGAATGGAAGCGTGCACACTGTTCTTGTACACCCTTCATGCACCTCAGGTTAGGGTGGGTTTGTCTGGTGTTGGCTGCTGTCCATCATTAATCAAGTGGTATAGGAACTGGTATTGGCTCTTGCCCTGTGGAAGGAGCTGCAGAAGGTATGTTTGTGACTGGGCTGTATGGGCACAGTTGCTGTCTCCTTTCCTGTTGCCTGTGTGGATATGGTCTACTAGGCCACTTTCTGTTGCCAAAGCTGCTCAGAAAAGTTCAAGATGGTCGAGCTGCATCTGGTCGGCTGTTCAGCAGTCTCCCTCTCTTGCCAACCCTGCTCAGCTTCTCCACCCAGCAAGCACTCAATCCACTTCTCTAACCTTTCCTCTGGAGTTCAGAATTCCAGGATTCTCATCTGTGTCTGTTTCATTGGCCTCTTGCATCTTTGTTGTGTATCTGCCTATTCTGCCATCTTGCTGGAAGTCTCTTGCCAAAATTAGTTTTTAAATGATCCCTTTTAAGTTGCAGTCTCTTTTAAAACATGTGAATTTAGGGAAGAAATCTGATTGATGAATCTTGACAGGACTTTATCTCTATCAAAATCAGATGTGTGTGATTCCTGTGAAGACTCTGAATAGCGTCAAGGAGTGAGGTCAGATGAGAAGTACCCCCCAACCCAGACCAAAGTTGTAGCTTTGGGAGTTGTCACTACAAGAGTGATAGTTGATCCCCTCAGGGCAAACCCCCTTCCAAGACTGAGACTCAATGGGAATACATGAGCAGACACATACTCTGACTGGTGACCATGTTGGTCACCAATAAGGGGAAGTGAGGGAAAAACAGCAATGAAGCTGCGAGCTAAGTCCAACTACGTTCAATACGCTCCGGTGAACCTGGGTAGAGACCTGGTTGGTCATCAGTTTGGCAAGACCTGGGGACTCCTGGGTCCAGAGTCAGTGACATAGCCATAGAAGACTAGAGTGGAGAATGAAGCATCCAGCTGATAAAAAAGAGAGGGCATATGCACAAGAACACCCACACTAGCAGATAATACCCACTTGACCTGGCTTCAATGGCTGGATGATCAGAGCTCAACTAGAAGAAGAAAGAAGAGGAAAAAAGAGTAATTTGATAGAATTTGATGAACTTGACCTGCACCTATGGATGCAGTACCTCAAAAGAGGGAACAAATCTTTACAGCAAGGATCATTCTCACCTTCTCAATACACATGGAGATGACAGGGATGGGCAACTTGGACATTGGCTACTCAAAATGGGAGGGGGGTGGCTACAAAGGCAAGAAGTGACTGGTTTACAAGCTTTCAAAAGGGAGCCTAAATCCAGAGGGCTCAGAGGAAGGTAGAATCTCCACTGAGTAGTATCCAATCTGTCTGGGTGGGGCTGATGAAAGGAGATGCTGATAGGTCTTTTGTGATACAATAGTGAATAATTACTATCAGGACTGACTGTGAGGGTTGGAAATGTAAAGGTAGACCTTTTGTAGCAAAAGGAGGGGAGTGGTTGACATTGCAGTCCAGGAGCAGAGGGCCCTGGGAACATCAAGGGAGAAGAGTGGAGTGTGGGCTCCCACCCAGAGAAACAGTGACACCAGACATGGAGGCAGAGACAATGACATGGAGAGCTGGAGTGGCTGGGAACTCTAGACCCAGAGAGGAAGAGGGGCTGTGTGCTGATGACCAAGGGGGCAGGCTTGCGGGGTGTACCATTTGGTTGGTTGATGATGCAAGGAGGGGATTGTAACCATGGCAATGTAATGATATATGATAGGACGAATGTAAAGCTAATGCTCTCCCACATAATTCACAATAAAACATTTAAAAAAAAATTTTTTTTTTTGAAGAATGGTAGTTGAAGCTACAGGATTAGCGAAGTGTTCCAAGAGGAGACCTTTGATCTGGAACCGAAAAGAATTGAATACAAAACTGAGATACAAGGAGAAAAAAATGATGGATTCATGAACAGGGACTGGTCACAAAGGACATCTAGAAGTCAGCAGTGCCATATGGAGCAGAGAGGTCAACAGCAATGAGCGGGGGAGGGGTACTTCCCTTCATAGATTGCTGTTAAATGCCATCGAGTTGATTTTGACTCATAACAACCCTGTGTAGGGTTTCTAAGGAGCAGCTGGTGAGTTTGAACTGCCGACCTTGTGGTTCAAAGTCCAGTGCTTTAGTCAGCCCAAAATCTGTTTGCAAGGAAAACTGAAAAAATGTAGGAGAGCAAGTGGATACTTAGCTCCAACTTCTCTGTCACAGATTGTTTGCAAGTACTGCAAGTTGAGTGTGTCAGAGTGGAACTACCTCTGGCTGTGTGCTCCCTCCAGCTGGATCTTCCAGGAAGTCAGAGTCTGGCACTGCTACACTCAGATGGGGTTCTGGCACAGCCTCCTCACCTCAATTTTAGGGCTTGTCAGCAAGCCATGCAATCCCTTGTTGCTAGGAAATATATACACACAGCAAGAACTAATTTCAATATGCTAAGGGTTTAGCTTTGCAACTTTCCCCATGTCTCACAAGCTATTTGACCTTTGGATGTATTTATCTCTGGGTTGGTGGCACAGGAAAAAGGAATGTTGGGGAATATTTACCTCCCCTACCAGAAGAGGAATTTCTTTAAGGGCAGAAGCTATGTCTCTTTTGTGCCTCGTATCCATACAGTCTAGCACAAGTAAATGTTCCCAGGAAAGCTGCTCTAATTTGCTCTTGGTGGCTGGAAACTCCCAAGCAGAATATATGGGAGTCCTTCACTCTTCTCCCAAGGCTATCTCCTTACCGTCCTCACTGTTCCAGGATTAGTGTGGTCATTAGCAGCTCTCATCTGAGCCTCTTATTTAGTCCCCTTGCTTTGAGTCATTTAACCTCCATGCTCCACATCCTTATTAAGAACCAAATTCCATAATCTGTCCCCTGCCCACCTACCCTTCCAACCTCATCTCTTGGCTTCTGATTCAGGCCCAATCTCATCCCCACATCCTAAACTCAAGCTACACTTTGCAATTCCCATCATGTCTTTGAAATATTTCTCTGTGTTAGAAATGCCTTCCACTTTCTCATCCAATCTGCCTACTTGTTCAAAACCCAATTCCAAATCACAAGAAAAGTTGGCCGTTCCTTCCTCTAGGGCCTCACTAGAGTGCTTATCTAACTTTCCATTTCTGCAGTTCATCAGGCACACCTTTGTCTTATTCCTGCGTGTACCCCTAATATTTGGGAAATGGCACACAAGCAGTAGATGTTTACTGATTCCGTTTCACCATGATGGACAGCACCAGTTTCATCAGCGCTGAGTCAAGACAAGCATGGTGGAGAGGTGGGGTGGAGTGACTTCTAGCCAGAAGAGAATTCACAAATCTATAGGACACAGTTCCATACTCAGCGTACATTTTACCCAGCGATGCATTCATACCTTTCCAGTAAGGGAGAAAAGGCAGGAAGGGGGTTAGGGGAGTCAGGATAGAAGACACACACAAAAAATCCACGACCATTGAGCTGATTCCTACTCAAGGTGACCTTGTATAATGTTTCTGAGGTTGTTTTTAAACAGGAGCAGAAAGCCTCATCTTTCTCCCAAGGAGGGTTTGAACTGCCCACCTTTTGGTTAGCAGTTCAGTGCTTATCCTACAGTGCCACCAGAGCTCCTTACTCTGAGAAATAGTAAAATCTTAGAATGTTATTACTGAGACCACTAAAAAAGTTGGTGGCACAATGGTTTCTTGATTCTTAAGCCAGTACTCTTTCCACACTGCCAGGGTTGCTAGGTTAATTGGAATTTAGATCAGTCAAGGAGGAAAGAAGCCCTCGATTCTCCCATAACAAGGGGGTTGGAAATAATCTATGGGACAAAGTGGATGGTCGTCTTGCTGGTTGAGATTTTGGTCTTCAAACTCTTGCTCACACGCCCACTAAAATAAATTTGGAAAAATATGATTTATTAATTTGCACATTTTTAAGTTGACGTGGAATTTTAAAATTTATAACCTCAGTTGCAAAGGTGCCATGTTTAGTGTTACTCTTCTGCAGGGTGATGCAACATTGACTCCTCTTGTGAGCACCATTAACACTCAATTTTCACGTTTCTGCAATGATATCCCAATCAAAGACATCAACAGCATGGCCTCCTTCTAAGTGTGATTATTTTGGACTGATGGTGCTCCATTCAGGAAGCTCTATTTATCATCATCCTTTAAAAGATACAGGCAAAGTATGGTCAGAACTTTTACCTCATTCCTTCTCCTCCCTATTTCCTATGCCCATTCCCCACCGGATATTACCCTACATGCAATTCATTTTCATGCCTTATTGTCTTAGTAATCACCTTATCATATTTCCTTGCAACACAAATAGACACTTCAGTTCCAGTTTTAAATTTTAATTTCTTATGACCATAAATCATTTAAGTGTTACTTCTTCTTGCTGGAGTTGCCATTACAGTTATTGGATCTAATTGATCAGAGGAACAAAAGTGTTTAAGAGCCTTGTTCATAATTCTATGGGACTAGAAGGAATTTTTTTCATTGCACTGTTAGTCAATTCTTTGAATTCCTTCCAACATTTATGCCAAAAATCATTTAGAGATCTTTTACCGACAACCAGTGAACAACTCCATCAGATCGTTCTTAAATGCTGTACCCTGGCCATTTCTTTTCTCTAAGCCTATTTCCCTGAAGAAGCCTCTAGAACAAAAGAGTAGTTTTATAATATGCTGTTTGGTTGGGGACCCATGAAAGTAGGTCCTTAAGGTCCCAAGCATCACAAGAAACCCTAATAAAGTTTTCTTCTAGCTCTCACCTAATTCCTTTTCCTCTCTGTGTTTATGTCTCTGGAGATCTGGGGTCTGAAGCCCACTTGAGCTGCGGATCAGGATTGTCTTAATCTTCCTACTCTAACAACCTGTCCCCCTAAATTGCTGGTATCCTACAGGACAGTAATTCACCCTACACCATTAGCAAATCAATCCAGTGATCTAAAATAATGGTTCTCCTCTCAAAAGCATCAATACTAGAAGCCACCCTCACCTCCTGGGTTCAAAAGATGTGCTTTTAAAGGGTAAATTTATTGAAAGCTTTTGGTGTCAGCTTTTTGAGTCATTTACCATCAGTTCTTACATAATGCAAGGAACTCAGTAGTCTCTGCCCAATTCACCAAAACCACTCCGGGGATTGGGTGGCTCTGGCCTCCAGCTTGCCTCCATTAGAGTCTCAGTTCAGAGCATTAGCTTTGTTTTTGTATCTGAGCCTGCTTGAATTCTTGCCTTTTTTCTAACCACATTAATTACCTCAGATTGAAGCAGATCCTTTTCCTTCACTCATTCCCATTTCTAATAAGGTGATATCAGCACATCAAAACTGCAGAAGTTGGTAACTTTCTCTTTTATTAACCCTTGCTCTAAAATAAAAGTGCCTTCCCTTCGGGAAGATAGCCTGGTGCCTTGGGAACACCACAGTGCTGGGGGAGACAGAAGACCAGGGTTGCTAGACATCATTGTCACCATCAATGCCACAGGTTTGTCCCACTCCCAGCCCTGAGGCTGAATTCACACATCTAAACAGACACAACATTTCATTCAGTGCTACCTCCTATCTAGGATCAAGGGAGAAGCAAAAGTTTTGCTGTGTTTACAACAGTGCCAAGCTCATAGTAAGCTGTTGCAGGCTGTTAAGTATCATTATTAACATCCAAGTAGGAAGTGGTATTAGTCTCCAGAATTTGAGGCCTGGCTCATAAGAAAATCTTTCTCATGATCTCAGGAAACATGGTGGATTAAGTAGGTTTTGATGGTGGCAGAGCTTGGATTGGGGTAGATCTAGAAGGCTAAGTATTGTCTCAACTCCAGCATCTGACTGGAAAAAACAAGGGTCACACTGGTAAGACCTAGACTGGCAGGGAAATTGGGTGGGTGGGCCACCCTGCCAACCAGGTCCCACCCAGCTGGTTTCCACAGCTCCACAGGTGGGCAGGGTGGTGCCCAGGCTGTAGGTGAGTCATGATAGCTGCTTGTCCAGGCAGGCCCAGTTCTACCTGCATAGTGGGCCACCTGTGGAAGAGCCAGTCCTAGCCTGGAGTAGCTGCTAAGTAGGGTGATGGGCCAGAGTCAAGAATCGGAGAAAAGAGCATGCACTGGAGGAAGAAGAGACCCCACCTCCAGTCAGGCAGTATGAGTTGTCAAGAACTCAGTTCTGAAGTCCAGGAATATACGGAGGTGAGAAACTGTGTGACCTTAGGCAAGTCATGCAACTTCTCAGCTCTAAAGATGGGAGAGGGAATGAACAAACACAATATTTTACATCCTACTTTGGTGGGTAGCAACTAGAATCTTAAAGCACATGAGTAACCATCTCAGGTGCAACTATTGGTCTCTCCCTCTGTGGAAAACTGAACTTGCTTGGAAACAATTAGTTCACTACCACCCTGAGACCAGAAGAATTAGATGGTGCCCACCTACCATGACCAACTGCTCTAAAAGGGATTACATTAGAAGGTCCTGGATAGAGTGGGAGAAAATGTGGAACAAAACTCAAAATCATAAAAGTGACCCAGCTTACTGGTTAGATAGAGATGGGAGGAACCTGAGACTGTGGCCCTCAGTCACCCTTCAGGTCAGGCACTGAATTCACCCCCGTGGCTCAATTTTCAGTCAAACAGTAATAGGGCTATAAGGGGCAACAATACTAATGAGATACGCACACAACAGAATGGTCAGCCATTCAAATCCCAAAGGGCAGCATTTACCCAAGGACAAAATTCAGAAGTGTTGGTAAAGGAGAAATGGAAACTAGAATCACGGGAGGAAGTGGGATGAATGATGCTACATGGAGGGGATTGCAATCCATGCGATGAAACAAAGCATATGATGAGGGGTTGTCCACTGGACGTTTATGAAAACGAAATGTTTTGTAAAATGCAGGTAAACATAAGGGACTACACACATGTTTAGTTGGTAGGGTTATAGGAAGAGCCAAATCCAAAGCCTGAGGAAGAGGCAAATCAAAAACCTTAGGAGGTTCCAGAGAGTCCAGGGTACAGACTGTGAGGGCAGTAAAAAGAAAGGTTTCTGACAGGAGGACTCATGAATGCCAAATTACAGAGATGACCTTTACTCTCTCTTTAGATCTCAGGGAGTCCAGGAATGTGTTGGCAGCAGAAGGAATGGCTTCCGGACTCTGGAAGGCAGACTATACCGTATTTTCAAATATAGGGCTTGGCCTCGGTTCTTGGGGAGGTGAGATAAACAATGAAAATGACCAAAATATTAGCCTACCTGGGATGCAACCACTGGCAGGGAAAAGCCTCACATTTCACCCCTCAGCACAGAGAACACTGACCTCGACATGGCTTTGGAATGAAAATAAAATGGGGAGACTTCTAGGCCAGCTGTATTTTACAGGAGGGAAATGAGCCCAGAGAGGGAACTTCCTGTGGCCAGGCCTCCCAGCAAGTGCTGGGACAACTTTGTCCTGTAGGATTAGGGCTCTTAGTATGTGTCCAACAGCGCCTCACTGAGGAGCCCTCTCTAATCCCAGAAAAGAGGTCAGCCATTGTTGAAACATGTGGAGGGAGCCGCCTTGTCAGGATGATCTCACCGTCTCTGCTCATCTCCTACTTTAGCTACACAGGCAGGAGCTGCTTATGAACCTGGCTGGGCAAACTTTGCTTCCTTGGACAGCCTCCAGGGGAAATATAGGAAGGATTTAATGTCCACAGGCTTCATTCAAGAAAGACCTTTCTGCTCCCTGTTCAGAGAGGCAAGGTGCTGCTCCTTGTCCCTCCCAGCCTCTCCTGAGTTCTCCACAATGGAAGGCAGAAGGCTCCATTCTCCTCTTCTCTCCGCTGCCTTAGAGGGCAAGTGTCCATTCCTCTCCCTGGATGCAAAGAAGCAAGGTGGGAAAGTCAAGAGCTAAGAGGACTGAGTAAGCCTTAAAACTCTCCTCTTAGTTTCCTCCATGGCCTTCCTACAGTCTTTTCCCAACCTGAGAGGACCAGAGTCAGGTCCTGTCATGTGAGCAAGACCGATGTTCAAACAAAGCCCTGCACACACTAGTCCTCGATCACCCACTTCCAGCTACCCTTGAGCAATTCCTCTTCCTTCCCTGCTCCTACCTGCTCCTACAACCCACTAATAAACTTTTGTCTCACTGCATTTGCCTTGTCAGACATTTCATCAGGATCATACAATATTTATCGCTTTGTGACTGACTGACTCAACATAGTGTTTTCAAGGTTCAGTCATGTCATAACATGTAGCCGGCCTTCAATTCTCTGTATGGATGAATCATATTCCATTATGTAAATTTATCACATTTGTCTATCAATTCTTCTGTTGATGAAGATGAAGAGTGGAAGACTGTTCTTTTTTTTAAATTGCAGAATAGTATTCCTCTTCATAGTCTCTTAAGTCTCAAGTTATAGTTCTTTGTTCATAACTAAAGATATGATGAACCCTCATACTCTCAGCCTTCCTGACACTGGCTTTTGAATACACCAGCTAGAGAAAGACTGTTCTTCTGCTTCAGACTTGGTGACTTCATTGTAGAGCAGCATCATGGGCAAGGGTTCGGAGCCTGGAGTCACATGGGTCTGAGTTCAATTGATCATCTGACATTCAACACTGTGAACTTGCCAATGAAGCCTTCATTTCTTTTCTTCATTTGTAAGCTGTGGGCATATAATTATACTACTGACCATGTGATGTTGCTGTGAAGATTAAACAAAGTAATCCATGAGTCTGTACTTAGGACATGACAAAGGCTAGTTAGTTTTATTATGAGGGCAGTAGTGAATCAGTGGTAGAATTGTCAACATTCGTGCAAGAGACTTGGGTTTCATTTCCAGCCAGTCATGCATGTAGCCACCACTCCTCTGTCGATGGAGGCTCCCATGTTGCTATGATACTGAACAGGTTTTAGTAGAGCTTTCAGACTAAAATAGACTAGGAAGAAAGGCCTGGTGATTTACTTGTGAAAACCCTATGGACCAAGGACTTCTGACAAGATGGCAGAATAGTCAGACATAACACATAGACCCTTTATAACAAAGATTTGGGAATCAAAATGAAAAAGACATGGATGATAATCCTGGAGCACTGAGCTTCAGAAGAAAGGTTTAATTAACACGAGGAAAAAAGAGAATGGTTCAAACAAATGTCCTAGATGATGAACCAGAAAATGTTTCTGAGGAAGAAAAGGTAATGGAATTACCTGAGAAAGAATTCAAAAGATTGATATTTAGGTATATTCAGTGGATTGACAGAAAGATGCAAGAAAGCAAGGATAACACAGGAAATACTTGAGAAGAATTCAGGAAAACACTACAAGAACAAAGCAAATTTTGAAACTATACAAGGGCTGTAAATAGAAATCCAGAAGATTAATACTAAGATTTCAGATATGGACAATACATTGAAAGGGCATCGATTCGAAGCAATGAAGGCATGAAATAGTGATACTGAAGATAAATATCTCAATACTATTAAGCTAGAAGAACAATCAGAAAAAATGAAAAAAATTTGAAGAAAGCCTGAGATTTATGTAGGACACTATGAGGAGGAATTTCAGAGCAGGAAGAGAGAAAACACACAAAGAAAGGTGCCCAAGACTTATTGGAAGAAAACTTCTCTAACATTATGAAAGATGAGAAGATAATCATTCAAGAAGCTGAACGAACCCCGAACAGGATAGACCCCAAAAGAAAATTAGCAAGACATTATAATCAAACTTGTCAAAACCAAGGACAAGGAAAAAATCCTGAGAACAGCTCAGGAAAAATGAAAAGTTACCTACAAAGGAGAACCAATAAGACTAAGCTCTGATTTCTCAGCAGAAACCATGCAGGCAAAAAGGCAATGGGATGATATATACAAAACTCCAGGGAGAAATAATTACCAACCAAGAATCCTATACCCCCAGCAAAGCTGTCCCTCAAATATGATGATAAAATTAGGACATTTTTAGATAAACAGAAACTGAAGGAATTTGCAATAACCAGACCAACTTTATAAAAAAATATTGGTGGTTGTGGTATGCCATGGAGTCAGTTCTAACTCATAGCAACCTTGCATAGGGTTTCTGAGACTATAACTCTTTACAGGAGGAGAAAGCCTCATCTTTATCCGTGGAACAGCTGGTAGTTTTGAGCTGCTCACCTTGATGTTAGCAGCCCGACTCATAGGCACTATGTTACCAGAGCTCCTGTAAAAAAAAATATTAAAGAGTTTCATTTGAATTGAGAACCAAGAACAGCAGACAACAACCTGAGATTAATATACATGACAACACCACCCAGTATACAATCCAGATATAGAAATTTGTAAATAAAACAAACCTACAAGACTGAAAATGGGAACTAAAGGCATCAATTTATAATGAAGCATAAAGAGGGATGAGTGTAGATACAGAACTTCCAAATGATGAGGAAGTCAGCTACATTTTGAGATAAAGCAGACTGTTTTAAATGGAGAATAATAATAATAATAAATTCCAAGGTAACCTCCAAGAAAATTAATACACCTTCACATCAAAATAAAAACAGAAGAAAATCAGAAATAGTTAGTAAACATTAGCACATACAAATGCAAATTAAATGAAAACCCACAAACAAAATAAACTCAGAGTAGAAAATTAGTGGAACAAAGAAACCATCAGCACCACACGAAAACACATAGCAAAATTATACCAATCAATCCATACCTAATGATAATTACACTGAATATCAATGGATTAAATGCACCAGGCAAAGGAAAGAATAGCAGAATGGATAAGAAAACAGTATCCTTCAACATGCTGTCTACAAGAGACACACCTTACACACAAAGACAAAAATAGACTAAAAATCAAGGCATGGAAACAAATATATCAATAGTGACTGTAATGCAAAGATTGGAAACAAAGAAGAAGAATAAGTAGTTGGAAAATATGGCCTTGATCCTACAAATGATGCTGGAGATTGCCTAATAGAAGTTTGCAAGGCCAATGACTTAATTGCAAATACCCTTTTAAAACAACATAAAAGATGACTATGCACATGCAACAGATGGAATATACAGAAATAAAATTTACTTCATCTGTGGGAAGAGATGATGGAAAAGCTCCATATCATCAGCCCAAACAAGGCAGACAGTGAAACAGACCATCAATTGCTCATATGTAAGTATAGGCTGAAGCTGAAGAAAATGAAAACAAGGCCACAGGAGCCAAAATTTGACCTTGAGCATATCCCAGCTGAATTTAGAGAACAGATTTGGTGCATTAGACACGAATGACCAAAACCCAGAAGAGTTGTAGGATGACATCAAGAGCATTATGCAGGAAGAAAGCAAAAGACCATTAAAAAGATATGAAAGAACGAAAAGACCAAAGTGGATGTCAGAAGAGACTCTGAAACTTACTCTCCAGAGTGGAGATGCTACAGCAAATGGAAGAAATGAGGAGGTAGAAGAGCTGAACAGAAAATTTCAAATTTCAAAAGCAAAGTATAACAATGAAATGTGTGAAGACCTAGAGTTAGAAACCCAAAAGGGAATAATACACTCAGCATTTCTCAAGCTGAAAGAACTGAAGAAATGATTCAAACCCTGACTTGTGATATTGAAGGATTCAATAGGCAAAATATTGAATGATGTAAAAAGCATCAAAATAAAATGGAAGGAATACACAGAGTCACTGTACGATAAAGAAATGGTCAATGCTCAACTATTTCAAGGAATAGCATATGACCAAGAGCCAATGATGCTGAAGGAAGAAGTCCAAGGTTCATTGAAGGCACTAGCAAAGAACAAAGTACTAGGAATTGATGGAATACAAATTGAAATCTTTTAACAAACTGATGTGGCAATGGAGGCACTCACTCATCTATGCCAAGAAATTTGGATGACAACTACATAGCCAACTGACTGGAAAAGATCCATATTTGTGTCCATTCCAAAGAGAGGTGACCCAGTGGAATGTGGAAATTATCGGACAATATCAATAATATCACACGCAAGTAAAATTTTGCTAAAGATATTTCAAAAACAGCTACAACAGTACATTGACAGAGAACTGCCAGACATTCAAATCAAATTCAGATGAGGACATGAAATGAGGGAAATCATTGCTGATGTCAGATGGATCTTGGCTGAAAGCAAAGAATACCAGAAAGATGTTTACCTATCTTTTACTGGCTATGTAAAGGCTTTCAACGATGTGGATCATGACAAATTATGAATAACACTGCAAAAAATGAATATTCCAGAACACTTAATCGTACTCATGAGGAACTTGTATACACCAAGAGGCAGTTGTTAGAACAGAACAAGGGGACACTGCATGGTTTAAAATCAGGAAAGCTGTGTACCAGGGGTATATTCTTGCACCATATTTATTCAATCTGTATGCTGATCAAATAATCTGAGAAGATGGATTATATAAAGAAGTATGTGGCATCAGGATTGGAGGAAGACTGATTGACAACCTGTGATATACAGATGACACAGCCTTGCTTGCTGAAAGGGAAGAGCACTTGAAACATTTACTGACGAAGATCAAAGACCGTAGTCTTCAATATGGGTTGCACCTCAATGTTAAGAAAACAAAAATCCTCACCACTGGAACAATAAATATCACTATAAATGGAGAAAAAATTAAAATTGTCAAAGACTTCATTTTTCTTG
>NW_006408575.1:2257935-2275817 GCF_000296735.1 Chrysochloris asiatica | reverse complement strand
ATGCGCTGTGGATTTGGTTCCCACTCATAGCGACCCTGTACAGGGTTTCTGAGGCTCTAAATCTTTACAGGAGCAGAAAGCCTTATCTTTCTCCTGCGGAACAGTTGGTAGTTTCGAACTGCTGACCCTGAGGTTAGCATCCCAATTCGTAACCACTACACTATCAGAGCACCTTACTTGGTATATAGCCACAAGAAATAAGGGCCATAACATGAGTAGATATATGAACACCAATGTTCATAGCAGGACTATTCACAATAGCAAAAAGATGGAGACAGCCTAAGTGCCCATCAATTGAAGAATGGATAAACAAACTTTGGCACATACACACAATGGACTATTATGCTACCTTGAAGAATAACAAGGAAAGATGCAAGCCACCACACACCATGGGTGAATCTTGAGGACAGTATGCTGAGTGATATTAGTCAGTCACAAAAGGAGACTATTGTATAAGACCATTACTGCAAAAGCTTAAGAAAAGATACCCATACTGAAAGGGAAATTTTTGTTGTTTTTGTTGGTTACTGGTGGGGGTAGGGTGGGAGAGTTTGGGGGAGGTGGAAGGAGGCAATGTAGAGCACAGGGTAAGGGCATATACATCATAGTTTGGGTGTTGGGGAGGGCAATACACAAGAGGGGGGAGGAGTGGAAGAATAAGGTAGATAGAGGAACACTGAGACAGGTTTGCATGGGCTAAATGGGACAGAGGCAGATAGTGATGCATGCTTAACCTTGGAACAACAGGGCTCTGTGATACAGGGAACAAGGCATACTCTGAAGAGGGGAAATACTACTAAGATGCTTGACTGTCTTATGTATATTCATTTCCCTTGCTTACTATTGTAAAATGGACACTTGAGTCGGATGGAAAGAAATGTCAGGAAACATGATTATGGAAAGCTTGTGAGCCCGTCTTCAGCCTATAACCGATTGGAATGCCTAAAAGGGATTCTAGAACTTGCTCAGTGAAACAGACCTCTTGTGGAGCCTTTGCAGTATATAGGACCTTAGGTGGAACCCTGAGCCCAATCCAGAACCTTCTGAGGTGGGACATTGCCACTAGAAAGGACAAGCAGGCCAGCCTGGGACAGCAAGAGCAACAGAAGATACATCTTCAAAGAAAGATCATCAGGAAAAACCCAAAACAAAACCAGCAGTATGATTGGCTACTACAAGAACAAGCAAGTTGTTCACCAGGAAGACATCAAGGCAAGCAATCAAGTTCTTTCAGGACAAACCCCTTTCTAAGACTGAAACTCAAAGAGAACACATGAGCAGGCATGTAAACTTGCTGGCAACCACATTTGTCTACTGGTGAGAGGAAGAGGGGGAAAGGCAGCAATGAAGAAATGGGCTGAGTTCAACCACAGTCCATTGACTCCCATTGACATGGAGATGAGAGAGAGAAGAGGAAGAGTTGGTTGGTCCAAAGTGTGGTGAGACCTGGGGACACTTGATCTCATGGACAAGGACACAGTCACAGAGGGCTAGAGCTGAGAGTGAAGCATCTAACTGATATGAAGTGAGGGGAGATGAACAAGAATGCCCAAATGTGCAGATAGTATCCGTTTGACCTAACCTAATGTCTTGATAATCAGAACTCAACTAGAAGAAGATAAAAAAAACACACGCAACAATTTTTGATAAAGGAAAGGAGGGTAAATTGCTACAATTTGATGAACTTGACCTATATTCATGGAGGTAGTAGCTCAAAATACCAACTGAGAGGGAAGGAGTCTTCACATCAAGTATCAATGCAAACCTATCAACCTTCTGTACAGGGTTGGGCAATTTAGACATTGGCTACCTAAACTTAGACATTGGCTACCTAAAATGGAATATCAAAGAGATTGTCCACTGGTTTCCATATTCCATTGGGTCACCTCTCTTTGTAATGGGCACAAATACGGATCTCTTCCAATCAGTTGGCCAGATAGTTGTCTTCCAAATTTCTTGGCAGAGATGAGTGAGCGCCTCCTGTGCCGCCTCATTTTCTTGAAAGATTTCAATCTTCATTCCATCAATTCCGGGTGCCTTGTTCTTTGCCAATTCAATGTGAGGCCGTGGAATGAGGAATATTATTGCTGATGTCCGATGGATCTTGGCTGAAAGCAGAGAATATCAGAAAGATGTTTACCTGTGCTTTATTGACTACGCAAAGACTGTCAATTGTGTGGATCATGATAAATTATGGACAACATTGTGAAGTATGAGGATTCCGGAACACTTAATTGTGCTCATGAGGAATCTGTACGTAGACCAAGAGGCAGTTGTTTGAACAGAACATGGGAACACTGAAAGGTTTAAAATTAAGAAAGGTATGCGACAAAGTTGTATATTCTTTCACCATACTTATTCAACCTGTATGCTGAGCAAATAATCCGAGAAGCTGGATTATATGAAGAAAAACGTGGCATTAGGATTGGAGGAAGACTCATTAACAACCTATAATATGCAAATGATACAACCTTGCTTGCTGAAAGTGAAGAGGACTTAAAACATTTACTGATGAAAATCAAAGAGCACAGCCTTTGATATGCATTATATCCCAATGTAAAGAAAACAAAAATCCTCACCACTGGACCAATACACAACATTCTTATCAATGGAGAAAAGATAGAAGTTGTCAAGGACTTCATTCTTCTTGGATCAACTATCAACACTCATGGTAGCAGTAGTCAAGAAATCAAATGACGTATTGCATTGGGCAAACCTGCGGCACAAGACCTTTTTAGGGTGTTGAAGAGCAAAGATGTAAGCTTGAGGACTAATGTGCGCCTGAGGTTATTTTCAATAACCTCATATACATGTGAAAGCTGGACAGTGAATAAGGAAGACCGCAGAAGAATTGATGCTTTTGAGTTATGGTGTTGGAGGAGAATATTGACAGTGCATGGGCTGCCAAAAGAACCAACAGAACTGTGTTGGAAGAAGTGCAGTCAGAGTGCTCCTTGGAGGCCAGGATGGCCAAACTTCATCTCTCATACTTCGGACATATTGTCAGGAGGGACCAGTCGCTGGGGAAGGATATCATGTTTGGTAAGGTGGAGGGTCAGAGAAAAAGAAGAAGACCCCCAACAAGATGGATTGGCCAAGTGGAAGCATCAATGGACTCAAGCGTGGCAACAGTAGTGAGGCTGGCCCAGGATCGGAAAGTGTTTCGTTCTGCTGTGCATAAGGTCGCTGTGAGTCGGTACTGACTTGATGGCACCTAACAACAACAACAACCTAAAATGGGGGTGCTATAAAGACATGAAGTGACTGGCTTACAAGGTTTCAAGAGAAAATTTAGTTTAAGAGTGTGTGAGGGAAGATAGAGTCCCCACTGAATCGTTTTCATCTTGTCTAAATGTGGCTGTTGAAAAGAGATGGGGATGAGATTCTTATGATTCAATAGTGAGTAATTATTATCATGACTAATTGCTACTGTCACAATTGTAAAGGTAGAAATTTTGTAACAAAAATGAGGGAATAGTTAATGTTACAGTCTAGAAACAGAGGACCATAGTACCATCAAGGGAGAAGAGCACAAGCGGAATGAAAGACCTTATCCAAAGAAACAGTGATGCCAGAGATGGAGGCAGAGATGAGGACATGGAGAGAGGGAGCAGCTGAGGACTCTAAACTCATGGGAAGAGAGGGACTGAGAGCTGCGTCCAGGAGGCAGACTTTCAGAATGTGTCTTTTGGTGGTGTAAATTATTATATATGCCTGAGTGTTTGAAAAAGAAAAAGAAAAAAAAAAAAGCTAAAATGAATAGAGAGAAAGACTTAACTGATGGTACATGGAGGGGATTATAATCATTATAATGAAACAAAGTATATGATTTGTTAAATGTAAAGCTTATATAAGGTCTGCCCTGTAAACTTCTCACTCGATTCACAATAAAAACTTTAAAAAAAAAGAAAAAGAAATCAAATGACGTATTGCATTATGCAAATCTGCTGCACAAGACCTCTTTAAAATGTTCAAGAATAATGATGTCAATTTGAGGACTAAGGTGCACCTAATACAAGCAAGCCATGGTATTTTCCATTACCTCAAGTACATGTGAAAGTTGGACAAGGTCTAAGGAAGACCATAGAAGAACTGATGTATTTGAGTTATGATGCTGGAGAAGAATACTACAAGTACCATGGACAGCCAAAAGAACAGACAAATTCCTGTTGGAGGAATTATAGCCAGAATGCTCTTTAGAAGCCAAGATGGCAAAACCTTGACTCTCATACTTCAGACATATTATCAGAAGGGACCAGTTCCTAGAGAAGAACATCATGCTTGATAAAGTGGAGGGTTAGCAAAAAAGGGGAAGACCCCAATGAAATGTATTGGTACAGTGGCAGCAGCAATGGGCTCAAGAGTGACCATGATTGTGAGGATGGCTCAGGATCAGGCTGTGTTTTGTTCTGTTGTGCACAGGGTCACTTTGAGTTGGAACTGACTTGCTGGCACCTAACCACAACAAAAACAGAGGGTAGAGATGAGAGAGCAGTGACTTCATAGGATAAGCCCTGGACTAGGAACCACAAAGTCAGTGGTTTCAGTCCATCAGCTGCTCTGTGTGAAAAAGATGAGGCTTTCTGTTCCTGCAAAGATTTAAATAGCCTTGGAAATCCTATACAGGGTCACTATTAGTCAGTACAGACTCAGTGACGCTTAACAATAACAGCAGATGGTAGACCCATGTTAAATTGAGTGACAGAGATGGTTAAATACAACAAGAGGGAGATTGGCAGAGGAAAGAAGAAGGTAACAGAAGACAGAGGGAAGAGTGCAAGAGTTAAAGTGAACAGAGGTAAATACTTCTAAACTGATGGCACAGAGAAGGAATTGCAATTATTGTAATGAAACACACCATATGATTTGTTGGATGTAAAATTGATGATCTGCTCTTTAAACCTTCACTTAGTTCCCAATAAAAAGTCTTAGAATAAATAAAAGCTTCCCCTCAAAAGACAAACTGCCACTCATCCTCTGGATCACAGTAGTTTGATATTATTGTTCATGCGGTTGACATGCATCAGGTACTAATTCCACATCACCTAACAACAGCACTTTTATTTTGGCTTAGCCCACCAGATTCTCATCCAAAACAGGCTTTATTCAGATAAAAAGTCAATCCATTGCCTTTTTCTGCCTACCTCCTCCCACCTGTATGAGGCTGTGTGCTCATACCTCAATTTCCCCAACTTTTGAAACGCCTCTTATAAATGGGCACAGGTGAACAACCCCCAGAAGAAATACAAGTAAATGCCTACAAACCAAAACCAGTTTACAATCACCATAATTAAAGTTTCACATCCTTGTTTGGCCAGATTAATTATCAGATCATTAATTTAGGACTTTGAACTTGAGCTACACAAAGTGCTGACTGAGGAAGTAGCTTAAGGTACCTGCGAGCAGAAGGCAGGCACCACTTTGAGATTCCATCTGTTCTTCCAGACGGAGAAGGCTGAGCTGCCTCACACCCACTCACAGTGGTCTGCTGTTTCCCAGCTAGAAAGCTGCCATCCCCACTGACGCAGCCGAACACGAAGACACAGTCCCACAGAGGAGACACACTGTGCCGATCCCCACGACAACCATGACTCAGCCTATCTGGACTAGCAACCTTGCCTTAAGAACGTGTATGATAGCATCGGGGTGACCTAGAACCCTTAGTCACTCCACTTACCACCAACAGTGACTCTCAGCTCCTCTTCAAGAGGAAAAAGATTTGATATGGGTGACAAGTGACAGTTTCTCAGTCATACAATAAGTAGGCCATGAGGCATCTTTGGGAACTGTTGCTGTCTTTGTTGATGTGAAATGAGAAATCTTGGAATCCTCAGTAATTGTGCTATACCCCCTGTCCCCAACTCCTCCTGGCCCACCATTAGTCATATTCCAGCGCTCACGCTCACACTGTCCCTGAAGCAGTCAGAGTACGGTGAAATAACCATGTTAAGATAAGAAAGGGTGTCTGTGGAGCTATTACTCTGTGCCAGGCACCTCATGATTAGATCATTGAATCCACTCAACAACTCTGTGAGTTGGATGTTAACATTATACCCCATTTTACAGATGAAGAAACTGAGGTATGACTCACCTAAGGCTTTAGTGAGAGTGTGTGGGTAATGGAGGTGCTGAAGTGGGACAAGTTGAGCTCAAGAGTGGCTGTTTGTTCCTTGGGGACTGGGGAGGGATGCTCTGTACAGGCTTCTCTCAACTGAGGGTTCCCACACTTATAGAGACAGGGACTTTTTCAGCCCTGAGCTCAGCTTGTTGACTTCTCTCTGTCCTCCCCTGTCCTTGGAGCCCTAAAGAAAGTCGGGCTGAGTCAGCAGTTGAGGACAGGTGCTATAAACAGGAAGAGGCTTCAGGGAGGGCTGTTTGGGGTAGAGAGTGGGCACCCATGGGGAGGGTAACTTGGAGACAGAGGATCTGCTAGCGCAGCCTAGAATTGGTGCCCACTCTCCTCTCCTCTTCAAAGTTCTTAAAAAATCCATGGTATAAACGGGGCCCCTGCCAGGACCACAAAGTGGGATAGCCTGAATCCAGCCAGGAGAGTAAAGGGTGGCCATCAGCTGACAATGAGGAGATGGGGCTCAGAAAGGACAGGAAGCTGGTGAACCTGGGTTCGAGTCCTGTTTTCTTCACTCACTGGCTGTGGGAATTTGGTTCTTATGGAGTTGTTTGTTATGTGATGTGCCATCAAGTCAGCTCCTACTCACAGTGACCCTGTCTAGGGTTTCTGAGGAGTACCTGGTGCGTTTGAACCACCGACTGACCTTGAGGTTAGCAGTGTAGTGCTATCCTACAGTATAACACCAGGGCAGAAGTAATTAAAAAGAAACTCCCTTAGCATAGCCCCAGCTTCATAATAAAGGCTCAACGAATATTAGTGATGGTTATAATAATTATTATTATCTGAATGACCCTGAGAATAAGCATGGGGGGTGTGGGGGATGGTCTGTTGTTAGGATTAGCCTGGTCTGTCACAACATCCTTGGGTGAACTGAGAGTTCAACAAGGGAGGCTGGGCAAGTGAGTGTGGCTTTAGCAGGCACCATGGTAGAGAAGGAAGATGTTTGGGCTGGATTTGGTTACACAAAGGGAGGGGCCATGTAAGTATGTAGTTCACTTTTCTTCCTTGTATCTTTTCTTTCTGACTTTTGTTTAATAACAGCAGATGCTTTGATAAAAGAAACGTTGAGCTCAAACACAAGACGTGGCATATATACAGCCAGCTCTGACAGTTGAAGATGGCACAGGGTTCCACCTCCAGGACTTCGGGGGACATGGTGTCTGCCACCTGTATATTGGGTGACTCCAGCCCCAACACCCAAGTCGTCCATCCATTCTAGAAATTCATTCGCATTTAGTACGGTTCCTTTAGATGTGAAGGAAGTTGTGTTGTGTTGTCTGGTGAGGCCGGGAAAGCCAGGATCCCACGAGAGTGGGCATGAAGGAGGAGGGAGGTATCTTCTGAAATCGAACTGCTGTGGAGGCATTATCCAGTTAGAGACAAACGGAGTCCTCTGCATGGTCCCTTTAAGAGGGGATGAGGACCATCCATTCTCCCTGACTTCAGCAGTTGACCGATGTGCTCTTAGCAAGGGTGTGTCTGGAGCAGAGGAGGGGAGGTGGGTCATGTGGCTGGTCCTGTTTCCATTGGATGCCCTGGCAAATAGCACGCTAGGCTTGCCTCACCTCTGTAAGCAATGCTACTCTTTTATCTTTTCCTTATGACATCATAGGAATTACATGGTGCCAAGGGAAAGGGGCCCCTCAGGGGTTTTATTTTTCCTTTATTTTTGTGATTTGCAGGGTCAAGGTCTGACCAAGCATCTCGTTCCCTGTATGAAGGTGTGTGTGTGGGGGGGAGGAGGGTGCCATTGGGGGAGCGTTCAACTGTGAGGGGCTGTCCTGGTGAGATGCCCCTGGGGTGAGGGAGGAGGGAGACAGTGGTGTCACTCACTGTAATAACTCACTGTGTCTGTCCTCTGTGTCCCCCATGGACCGCCTCCCATACCAGACCACATACAAGCCTCATAATGCTTATTACCAACTTAAATCATGCCAGAACAGGTGGTAAATACAGTTGTAAATTGCTTAAATGTAATATTTCTTAAATTATATGAAGACTAATAACAAAACTTTTTTTTGTGTGTGTTTTATTGTGAATTATATGATAGTTTACATGGGAGAACATTAGTTTTACATTCATTCTATCGTACATTGTATCATTGCCATGGTTACAATCCTCTCCATGCATCATCAACCAACCAAAGGGTATACCCTGCAAGCCTGCCCCCTACACTACCCCTTTCCCCAGTCTTCAGCACACAGCCCCTCTCCCTCTCTGGATCTCAAGCCACCAGCTGCTCCATCGCTCCATGTCATTGTCTCTGTCTCCATCTCAGGCATCACTGTTTCTCTGGTTAGGGTCCTGCTCTCGGCTCTTCTCTGTTGATGGTCCCAGGGACCTCTGCTCCTAGACTGAAAAGTTAATCACTCTGTCCTTGCTATAAAATGTCTACCTTTACATTTCCAACCTTCACAATCAGTCCTGATAACAATTATTCACTATTGTATCACAAGAGACCCATCAGCATTTCATTTCATCAACTCCACCTAGGCAGATTGGATGCTACTCACTGGAGATTCTGCCTTCCTCCAGGCCCCCTGTCTCTAGGTTCCCTCTTGAAAGCTTGTAAGCCAGTCACTTCTTGCCTTTGTAGCCCTAACCCCCATTTTGTGTAGGCAATGTCCAAATTGCCCATCCCTGTCTGCTCTGTGTGTGGAGGGGGTGGGAATGATTCTTGCTGTAAGAATTTGTTCCCTGTTTTGAGTTACTGCATCCATAGGTGTAGGTCAAATTCATCAAATTGTATCAGATTACTCTTTTTTCCTCTTCTTTCTTCTTCTGGTTGAGCTCTGATCATCCAGTCATTGAAGCCAGGTCAAGTGGGTATTATCTGCAAGTGTGGGTGTTCTTGTGCATATGCCCTCTCTTTTTATCAGCTGAACGCTTCACTCTCCATACTGTATGGCTTAGCTTGCCATTTCATTGTTGTTTTTCCCTCACTTCCCCTTGTCGGTGATGAGCGTGGTCACCAACCAGAGCATGTATTCCCATTGAGTCTTAGTCTTGGAAGGGGGTTTGCACTAAGGGGACCCGATCACTTGCCTTGATGTTTCCTGGGCAAGCAACTTGTTTGTTCTTGTAGCAACAGTCCGTCTGTCTCTATTGTTTTATATTTTTCCTGTAGGTCTTTCTTTCAAGAAGTTTCTTCTATTCTTCTAGCCACTCCAGGTTGGTCTGCTTATCCTTTCAAGTGGAAAATTCCCATCTCTGGAGATCTGGATATGGTTAAGGCTATAGTCTTATGTATTGCAGAGGCTCCACAGGAAGCCTCCTTCACTGGGCACATTGTAGCCCCATTTTAGGTGTTCCAATCAATTATAGGCAGAAGACGGACTTACAAGCTTTCTATGGTGATATTTCTGACTATTCCTTTCTCTCCCCCTCCAGTGTCTATATTATATTATAATACAGGGAAAACCAAGATTCAAAAGACAGCCAAGCATCTTAACATTATTCCCCCCTTTTCCCCATCCCAACCAAGTCTCAATCTCTGTATTCCAGAGCCCTGTAGTTCCAAGGTTGTGCATACATCATTCTTTACCTCAGTCCCACTTAGCCCATTCAAACATGCCTAATTGTTCTCCCATCTGCTTTGTTCTTCCATTCCCCTCTCCCTTCTTGTTTATTGTCCCCCTCCCCATAACAAAACTGTTTTGTAAAATCTTTCCACATTGAATTACTACATTATTAGTAACTAAGCATAAGCCTAGTTAGGATTGAAGTTGTGAAAGACTTCATTCTTCTTGGATCAACTATCAACACTCATGGAAACAACAGTCAAGAAATCAAACGACCTATTGCATTAGGCAAATCTGCTGCACAAGACCTTTTTAAAGTGCTGAAGAACAAAGATGTCAGCTTGAAGACTAAGGTGCACCTGACCCAAGCCATGGTATTTTCAACAACCTCATATGCATGCGAAAGCTGGACAGTGAATAAGGAAGACCACAGAAGAATTGATGCTTTTGAGTTATGATGTTGGAGGAGACTATTAAAAGTGCCATGGACTGCCAAAAGACCCAACAAATCTGTGTTGGAAGAAGTGCAGACAGAGTGCTCTTTGGAGGCCAAAATGGCCAAACTTCGTCTCATACTTTGGACATATTGTCAGGAAGGACCAGTCACTGGAGAAGGATATCATGTTTGGTAGGTGGAGGGTCAGAGAAAAAGAGGAAGACCCCCAAAGAGATGGATTGGCCAAGTGGCAGCATCGGTGGACTCAAGTGGCAACAGTAGTGAGGTTGGCCCAAGATCGGGCAGTGTTTTGTTCTGTTGTGCATAAGGTTGCTATGAGTCGGTACTGACTCAATGGCACCTAACAACAACAACAAAGCACAAGCTATTTTGGATTTTTCTTCTTCTTTTCCTTTAATTACTTCATTCTCAACAAAGTTATTGATATAGGTTCACATATGCTGATCACCACAATATTGTAGCTAAAACATGAGAAAATCTGACAAAATCAGTCACTATAAAAACACCGACAATGATACAGACAATACAACGTGTTCTTGAAGTGCGTGCAGATGGAATCAAGTGATTTGAAGCATCATTATGATTGGGTGATAATGACAGTTCTGACCACAGCACATTGTTATTGTTAAGTGCCGTGGAGTCGTTTCCAACTCATAGCCACCCTGTATAGGGTTTCCGTGGAATGGCTGGTGAGCTTGAATCGCCAACCTTGAGGTTCAGACTGACCTTGCAGTCTAGCACATTAGCCCACAGCACCACGCCAAGACTGTCAGAGTACATTAGAAGGTCCCAAATGTAAATCAGCATAGAGCGTTAACCTTGTTGTTGTTGTTAAGTGTTAAGTTGTTAACTGCTGACCTTGCAGTTCAAACGGCTTTGCAGTCTGGCGCATTAACCCACAGCGCCACACCAGGTCAGAGTACATTAGAAGGTCCCAAATGTAAATCAGCATAGAGCGTTAACCTTGTTGTTGTTGTTAAGTGTTAAGTTGTTAACTGCTGACCTTGCAGTTCAAACGGCTTTGCAGTCTGGCGCATTAACCCACAGCACCACACCAGGACTCCTGAACCCACACTGAGGTACCTCAAACTACAGACCTGGTCATCTGTTTATGAAAGGCCCCTGCCTGGGAGACTTTGTGGCAGAGTTCTTGAGTTGTTCCCTACCTCACGGACATAGTTTCCATTTTATCCTACTGACTTCATACCTTTACGGCTCACACTGAACCCTCCAACCCCTTGGGAGCCTACTTCTGGATGAGGCTTAGGGTGGGCTCTCACGTGTAAACCAGCAGTCTTGGCCCCAGTTCTGGCCTCCTGCTTTTACTAGGCAGAGCCTCACACCTGGTCTGGCTGCTTTGGGGCTGTGTCCCAAATAACAAGCAGTGAGCTCATAGATGCAGTGAAACTGCTGTGTACAGCAGGAGGAGTGTGAGGGAGGCTAGAGGCAGTTGCTGATGAGGCTGTGTGAGCCCTGGATCCATCCAGGTAAGCTAGCAGAGCCTGGAGGGCAGGCGCTGCCTGGGCATCCTCCCTCATCTCCAGTCCATCTCTTAATGACCACCTTGGAGACAACACCTCATCCGTGGGTGGGCAGATGTGCATCCCCAGTGCCCTGAGGCTTGAAGAGCTACTTGACTGCCAAATGGACATGTAGCAAAGGCCTTCTGAGTGCCAGAAAGATTGGGGTTTTCCAAGACTCATTGTTTCTGTGTTTTGGCATGTTTTCCAGGTAGGGTGTGGTGGGAGGGACAGTGTTGGTTGGAGATCCTGGTCATTCAGGTCTTTGTTCTGAGATACCTCTGGATGAACTCCAACCTGCAGCCTTTTGGTTGTCCCCACTACATTACTGTTTGCATTTGTTCTTCAGGACCCTTTTAATTATGGTTTGATTTCTTCTATCTAGTTCTTTCCCTTCATTTCTATTAACTGCCTCCCTGATAGTTGAATACCTTTTTTTTTTTTTTTTCAATTAAAACTTTTGACAAAATAATTTGAATAATTCAAGGAAATGTTGCATGCTCTGTCTTCCTTTTGATGACTCACAGACTACATATATTAAGCCTCAGAGAAGTCCTGCTATTTCTTCAAAGTGCTGTGGTCTTCATCAGATACAATGAATGCCTTCCCAGACAGAGAGCCTAGACCCAAAGGGCTGATGCTTTGGTTTGTTCTCAAAACACTGGACAGGCCAGAGTGAGGTAGTGAGGAGCACCTACCTCTATGATGTGGGAGTCTCTCGCTGCCTGTTTGACTCACAGGAGAGATGGAGACAAAATGAGACTAGGTGACAAACTTCACACTTCCAGAGCCAGGAAGTCCATGCCTCATCCTTAATCTTGCCCTTGGCCTAGATGTTCCATCACAAGCCTGGCTGATGTCAATACCCTAAGGGTTCTATGTCATTAAAATCTCTTCTCTAGGTCCATTGGCCATTGATTATAGCCCCTCCCTGCTGAGTGTTATGCTGTAGGTGGGAACCCTGACTCAGATTATGTCAGCATCTGAGGCAACTCTACAGACCATCCCATCCTGTCTAGTCCTTTCATTTCAATTGGGATTTGCTTGGCAATGGCTACCTGGAGTGCACTGTTGAGAATAATTCTGAACCTTTGCTCTAATTCCGCACTCAGAGTGCTGTGATCAATTGGTAATGTCTGCCATGGATGTGGTAGGATGCAATGGTGTATATGCTTCAAGTTGACTGGGTCTTATCTGTGGCTCACAGACCCTTCATGGAGTTGAGAAGAAACCATGAGACAGGACTGGGCTTTAAAGTTTATAAAGGTTGTTGAGGCATGAAGGGGTCATACCTTTAGTCTGCACCCCAAACAAGCCAGCCTCAGTGAGCCTGCCATTGCCACATCCTCCTCCACAGAAGTAGTCATGTGGGTATCGTGTTATCCTACCTCCCTAGGTTCAGCTAACTGGACAGTGGGTGAAGACCTGACCTCAGGTATCCAGTCTATAATCTGATTCACCAGCTTTTGGGGGAGCCTGGTGAGAAAACTAACCGGACCAATGAGGTCCTCTTTTAGGGTATGAAGTGTCAAAGAGAAGAACAATTAGTAGTAAGAGCTGAAGATTCACAAAAAGAAGAGGAGAGAGACTCAGAGAGAGACAGAGACACAGAGAGGGAGACAGAGAGAGAGAGACAGAGATGAAGTGGGATTAATGATAAACTTTGAGTAAACCAAAATGCCCATTGCTGTCAGTCAATTCTGACTTACAGTCACCCCATGTGTTACAGAGTAGAACTGCTCCTCCATACTTACTTTGGCTGTGATCTTTAAGGAAGCAGATCACAAGGCTTTTCTTCCCTGGTGTCAACATTTAGGTTAGTACTTTAACACAAACCAGTTGTACCACCCAGAGATTTAAGCCCTGAGTGGCACCCCTCAGTTCCTGCTGCTGAGTACTCAGAATCCTGATGTCCGCTTGGCTACCTTACCAGAAGCGATCAGTGCTTGTTTGGCAATAACTGGGTCCCCATTGCTCTCACAGAATCTGTTTCTGTTCAGAAAGCCAGGTCAGCAGGAACTTTCCCTGGCCTCAGGCTCTAACTGTAGATGTCAGTCAGGGTGGGGCTGGGAGGGTGTGTTCTTGAGTGCATGGAATGGGATTGTTAATGACACACGTAACTACAGTGAAAACTTGTGTTGTACAGAACTCTGTGTCTATGGGGATCCTTGCCAAGAGACTTAGAACCATCTGTTTCTGGAAGAATGTCGTGTCCTGCCCTGAAATGCCTGCCTTTGATTGCTAGGTCTAGGAACAGGTCTTGGTTTTAGGATGCCTATGTGGTCTCAACAGAATATGTGTGAATTGGTCGTGGGCTGAAGTCTGGATTTGGCTTTTTGTTACTTCAGTAAATATGAGTATTTAAAGTGAATAGAGAGAAGCCTGCTTTCAAATCCTGGTGTGACTTTGAGCAAGTGATGGAGGCTCTCTGTACCTAGCCTCCTCCACTGTAAACTGGGAGAAAGATGGTGCCTCAGAGTTGTGCAGGGGATCGATGTGAGCACTCGCAGTGGTGCTCGGCACTTAGTGTTCCATTCAATGCCAGACCCCTGCTGGAGTTAAACACTGGGGGGAACTGAGAAGTCAGAGGTCTCTGAGGGCCCTGACACACCTTTGTCTTTCTGGTTCTGATGTCGACCAACTTGGGTGAGACCGCTATCCATCCCCATGTCTAGCTTCAACCCTTCCACTCCGCCCAGCCTGGTGGATCTGGTTTCATAGTTCACATGTGCAGATGTGAGCACAGGAAGTGGGGCATGTGAAAGGCTGTGGGTCAGGAAGACCACTGCAACTCGGGAGAGGCAAGGAAGGAGGTCACGCAGGAGATAATAACACAGGAGTAAGTTGTTGTTAAGTGCCATTGAGTTGTTTCCTACGCATAGCGACCCTGTATAGGGTTTCTAAGGAGCAGCTGGTGGATCTGAACTGCTGACCTTGTAGTTCACAGTCCAATGCTGATCCACAGCGCCACAAGTAGTAATAGCAATTGTGCATACTAGATTACATGCTTTACAAATTAATCATCACCTTTATCAGAATGAGATAGAGGCTGCTATTCTTCCTATTTTGTTGTTGTTGTTGTTGTTTACTTATGCTTTATTGACTATGCAAAGACTTTTCACTGTGTGTACCATGATAAACTATGGATAACGTTGTGAAGAATGGATATTCCAGAACACTTAATTGTGCTCATGAGGAACCTGTACATAAACCAAAAGGCAGTAGTTGGAACAAGGGGACATAGAATGGTTTAATATTAGGAAGAGTATGCGCCATGGTTGTATCCTTTCACCATACTTATTCAATGTGTATGCTGAGTAAATAATCCAGAAGGTGGATTATATAAAGAAGAACCCTGGTGCCAGGATCGAAGGCAGACTCATCAACAACCTGCTATATGGAGTCCTGGTGTGGTGCTGTGGGTTAATGCACTGGACTGCAAAGTCTGTTTGAACTGCTAGGTCAGTGGTTCAAGCTTATCAGGTGCTCCTTTGAAACTCTATATAGGGTTGCTATGGGTTGAAACCAACTCGACAGCACCTAACAACAACAACAACAATATGCAGATGACAACAAATAAAGAAGACCACAGAAGAATCGATACATTTGAATTACAGTGTTTGAGCAGAATATTAAAAGTACCATGGACTGCCAAAAGAATAAACAAATATTCTTCCCATTTTACAGAAGAGAAAATGGAGACACAGACCAGCCAAAGGCCACGTACCAAAATGGGCTTCAAATACAGCTGTCTGACTGAGGAGCCTGAGTCCCTAACCATGACCAGATGCTGTGGGCTGGAGGAGGGTTGTGGACACACTCACAAGGAAGAAGGAAGTATTGCTGTATCAGGACTGCTTATCAGCTCAGGGACTGGACTTCAGCCTCCCAGCCCTCCCCCAACGGCTCTTTCTTGAGCCCTGACCATCCTCAGCCTTTCCTAAGAACAGGAAGTACTTTAGCCAAAAGCTCAGCCCAGGTCTGTTCTGTGCTGACCAGAATAAAGGCTGGGGCTTGCAGCCAGAGGCTCCCTCACCTGGGAAGGGCCCTATCTCCCCTGAGGGGCTGGGCTCTAATCTGTGTGTAGGTGAATGGTGACTATGACACAAAGACTCAGAGTGGTGTGACCCAGCCCTGCTGTTACTCAAGAGCCCTGCCCTAGCTGGTAAGAGAGTTGCTGATTCAGGTCTCAGGAGTACATTCATCATCAGGGCAGGGAGGCTGTCTGATCTACCACCACTCTCCCTTCTTCAGAATCAACCTTAACACAGCTCCCCAGTCAGCTCCTATCCATCGGTTGCTGCTGGCACAGTGTTTAAAAATACTCTTGTGGTTCTTGCCCTAAATCAGGAGTCTGCATCCTGAGGTTTCTACCTCCAGGTCAAAGTGCTTATTCCAGGTCCTGCCTTCTGGAAAAGCAGGTCAGAATGGCGGGTCTCCCAATTCCAGGTCCAAGGCACTTCCTCCTGACTTTGAGACCTCAGACACAGGGATTCCACTCAGGCCTTCCTGTCTTTCTGCTCCCTGTGACTCATCCCTGCTGCTGCCAAGGAACAGGGCTCCGAGCTGCCGCCCTGGCTCTGGTGTATAAGGCCAGCAGCTGTGGCAGGACTCTTCCGCAGCCCCCCCACCCCCACCCCACCCCTTAGGCAGGTCTGGAATGTGTGGTGTGTGGGACGCTGAAAATTGTTTTGAAGTACAAGGAGGAGTTTGCCTGGTCAAGATAGCTCCAGCACAGAATTCTGGGTAAAAGAAATGGCGTGTACAAAAGGCCACACAGGAGCTGAAGGGAGACGTGGGATGGGGAGGGGTTGGCAGGGATCTAGCCAAGCTCACCCTGGCTCAAGTGAGGATGGGGAGGGAAGAGAGGCTACTGTCCCTTTCCTCTGTGTGCTGGGGCAGGAGACAGCCTGGTAAACCGTATGAAGCACAGACTGCTGGTGAGTAGCACAGCTTCTCTGGGCCCTCCCCTCTGTAGTGCAACAGGGCATTGGCTGGGGGCCTGAGGCCCTGACAACTGGTGGGGCATTGGAGGCAGGGCAAGCCTGCACAGCCCAGGAATGTGTTTACTTCCCCCTGTGATGGGAGGAAACCCAGCAGGCCACTGTTGGATCTCTTCCCAGCCAGGCCTGCAGGCTTCGCCACTTCCTCTCTCCCTCAGGCTGGTTAGGCAGCCATTGTTCCAGGCAACCCCTCCCAGCAGCCACATTTATCCATCTACAGATGTTAAGTCCAGACACATCATAGCAGTCCACTGAAGCCAGCACCCTGGGCTTCCTCTCTCCCCCAGTTCTGTGTCTAACCACCCATGAAGCCTTGCAGTGCAATAAACTCCTTGATATTGCTCTTCTAGCCATTGTCAGGGTGGTGGTGGTGATGTGCCGTGGAGTCCGTTCTCAACAATAGTGATCCTTTAGAGGGTTTCCGAGGCTGTAAATGTTTTCGGGAGCAGAAAGTCCCATCTTTCTCCAGCAGAACAGCTAGTAGTTTTGAATTGTTGACCTTGAGGTTAGCAGCCCAACTTGTAACCAATATGCTACCAAAACTCCTTACAGTCTTTGTAACACCCGTCAAATGACTGGCTTGTTGTTGTTATTAAGTGCTGTAGAGTTGGTTCCAGCTCATAGCAACTCTGTATAGGGTTTCTGAGACTTTTAAAATCGTTTTCTAGAGCAGGATTCCTCATCTTTCTACCATGGAGTAGCTGGGGGTGGGGTGGGGGGCTTGAATCTTGTAGTTTGAAGTCCAATACTTATCCTATGGAGACACCATGTTCCCAAATGACTGGTAAGGACTATGTAAATGTGAGGTGTTTGTGGTCCACTGGTAACATAGTGGTTACAAGTCAGGCTGCTAATCTCACAGTCAGCAGTTTGAAACTACCAGCCATTCCATGGGAGAAAGATGAGGCTTTCTGCTCCCGTAAAGATTTACAGCCTCGGAAACCCTGTACAGGGTCACTATGAGTTGGAACCGACTCCGCAGTACAAACCACCACCAAGGGAATTAGAAGAGTCTTAATGTGGTGCTGTAGGATAAGCACTCAACTATTAGGTCATCATTTAACAACAACAACAAAGGGAATTAGAAACACCCACACTTGCAGATGGTACCCACTTGACCTGGCTTCGATGACTGGATGATCAGAGCTCAACCAGGAGAAGAAAGAAGAGGAAAAAAAGAGTAATCTGATACAATTTGATGAACTTGACCTACACCTATGGATGCAGTAACTCAAAACAGGGAACAAATCC
>NW_006408575.1:2251458-2257285 GCF_000296735.1 Chrysochloris asiatica | reverse complement strand
GGGAATTGGATAACCTACTAATGAAGTAAATAAGGGACATGATAGCTTTGTGAGTAGGGCCATGCAAATGAGGTGTATGGAACTCTAACTAAGGGATTGGTCAGTTTTGTTATCCTGCTAGGTTTAAAATGAACATCTTAGAAGCAGAAAGGACGGGTCTCAAAACCACAAAGAAAGAAGAGCCAGAAGTAGAAAGCCTGACATTGATTCATAGAAATAAGCCTTGGGCTGATGCTGATGGTAGTTCTTCTCTCTCCCCTTGTGAATTTAAAGGTCAGTTGCTACCTACTGCACACCATTTTTACAGACAATGACCCACTCATGTGCCTCTCTGGCCTCAGTCCCCTCTCTATTATAATAGAATTAGAAGAGGTGATCTGTGAAGGTCCCTTCAGTGCCAAGAGTCAAGGATTAGAAAGCCTCAATGAGGTCTCTCGGGAAGGTAGGGTGGACTGAGGATCCTGAGCAAGGACTCTTATTCATTCACACATGTTCTAGAGGCTGCAATCCAGCAGGAAACCAGACGGGTGCAATGCCTGCCCTTGGTGATGGAGACAGACATTGAACACATGTATAATTACATATGATGGTAAGTGCTACAGAAGAGTACGAGTTATGAGAATGGGGAGAGCCTGCTCTACATGAGACATAGGGAAGATCTCCCACAGGAATGACATTTTACTTGAGAAGGATACAGTCCAGCATGAAGTGAGGGGCAGGGAAGAGTGCTCTGTACCAGACCACACTGAATCCTTAGTCATTTTTATTATCAATGTGCATCATCGAATCATGTTTGCATTTCTTACATTATATAACTACTAACAACAAAATTGTAACATCTTTCTGCATTGAATTACATTATTAGTAACTTCGTTTAGACTTCTAATTACTATATCCTTCTCAAAAATAGTTATTGAAATAGGTTCACAAATATAATAACCATAGCATTGTATGTAGCTAAAACATCAGAAAGTGTGACAAAATCTGTGATTGTAAGCACACTGGCAGCAATGAAAATAACAGTGCTTGCTCGTATCATAAACAGAGTAAACCCAATGATTTGACGCATCATTGTAATTAGGTAATAATGACAGCTCTGACCAGAGTTTATTACAAGGTTCAAAAAGCAAACTACCTTCTCACCCCCTCCATACACAGAATAGATAGTGATGGGCAACTTGGACATTGGTTACCCAAAATGTGGGGAGGAACCTACAAAGGCAAGAAGTGACTGGCTTACAAGCTTTCAAGAGAGAGCCTAGATCCTGATGGGGCGGAGGAAGGTAGAATCTCCACTGAGTAGTATCCAATCTGTCTGGGTGGGGCTGATGAAATGAGGTGGGGCTAGGTCTCTTGTGGTAGGTAGTGAATAATTGTTGTTAGGACTGACTGTGAGGGTTGGAAATGTAAAGGTGGACATTTTATAGCAAAAGGAGGGGAGTGGTTGACATTGCAGTCCAGGAGCAGAGGGCCCTGGGACCATCAAAGAAGAAGAGCAGAGTGCGGGACTTCACCCAGAGAAACAGTGACACCATAGATGGAGACAGAGACGATGATGTAGAGAGATGGAGCAGCTGGAAACTCTTGACCAAGAGAGCGAGAGGGGCTGTGTGCTGATGATCGGGGTGGGGTGGGAAATGAGTGGCAGACTTGATGGTTGGTTGAAGATGGATGGAGGGGATTGTAACCATGGCAATGTAACGATATACAAGAAGCTGAATGTAAAACTAATGCTCTCCCATGTAAACTAACGCATAATTCACAATAAAACATTAAAAAAATTTTTAAAAAGAGCAAACTACCATAGAGTTGTAACCTCATAGGTACATTAACGTGCTTTGAAAAAGAAAAAGAAAAAGATTTTGTTGTTATAACTAACTACTGGAATATTTTTATTAAAAAAACAATACATTTCTGCTAAAACACTGTGTAAAAAAGTATATTGATAGTCATTTTGATGTCACCTCTGAAGTGTCACCTGGTGCAGTCTGCAGCCTTCCCTCTCCCCCACCCCACATACCCTCCTAGTGATGCGACTGACTGTCTGAAGGAACAAGGAGGAAAGATTCAGGGAAGGAAATGCCAAAGAACTGACTTCACCATTTATAAGCTGTGGGACCTTAATCTCCTCAGGCTCATTTTTGTCAACTGTAAATTAGCCATATCTCACGTATAAGACAGTCATGAGGATTTCATTAGATTATGCCCCTAAATGCATATTTCAGGGTCTTGTTAATATCACATGCAAGTAAAATTTTGCTGAAGGTAATTAAAAGACCTAATTGCAACAACACATCGACAGGGAACTGACATAAATCCAAGACAGATTCAGAAAAGGATGTGGAATGAGGGATACCACTGCTGATCTCAGATGGATTTTAGTTGAAAGAGGAGAATACCAGAAAGATGTTTGTTTACCCATGGTTTATTGACTATGCAGAGTCATTCAGCTGTGTGGATCATAAAAAAATTTATGACTAGCGTTGTGAAGAATGGAAATTCCAAACAAGTTTATTTTGCTCATGCGGAACCTGTGCATAGACCTTGCTGCTGTTGCTAAGTGCCGTGGAGTAGGTTCCAAATCATAGAGATCCTGTATAGGGTTTCCGAGGAGCAGCTGGTGGGTTTGAATTGCTGACCTTGTGGTTCGCAATCCAGTGGTTATCCTACAGCACCACACCAGGACTCCTACATAGACCTCATTGTCGTTATGTGCCGTGGAGTCGATTTTGACTCATAGCGACCCTGTACAGGGTTTCCGAGGCTGTAAATCTTTACGGGAGCAGAAAGCCTCATCTTTCTCCAGCAGAACAGCTGATAGTTTCGAACTGCTGACCTTGCGTTTTGCAGCCCGATTCGTAACCACTACGGTACTAGAGCTCCTTTATATAGACCTAGAAGCAGTCATTTGAACAGAGCAAGGGGGTTGTAGTTTTTAGGGTGTCATCAAGTCGGTACTGACTCATAGCGACATGCACAACAGAACAAAACACTGCATGGTCTGTGGCAACCTTACAATCATTGCTATGCTTGAACCCATTGCTGCTGCCACTATGCCAAAATATCTCACTGAGGGTCTTTCTCTTTTGTTCTAACCCTCTACTATACCAAGCATGATGTCTTTCTCCAGGGACTGGTCCCTCCTGATAACATGTTTAAAATATGAGAGATTAAGTCTGGCCATCCTGACCTCTTAGGAGCATTCTGGCTATAATTCTTCCAACACAGATGTATTTGTTCTTCTGGCAGTCCATAGTGCCTTTAACATTCTCCTCCAACACCATAACTCAAATGTATCAACAAGCCTATACTGTGTAACTTAAAATCAGGAAGGTTGTATCTTTCACCCTAACTTATTCAACCTGTGTAATAAATAATCTGAGAAGTTGTTACTATAGGAAGAAGAATGTGGCATCAGGATGGGAGAAAGACTTATTAGCAACCTGTGATATGCAGATGGCACAACCTTGCTTGTTGAAAGTAAACAGGACTTGAAGTACTTACTGATAAATATAAAAAACTACAGCCTTCAGTAGGATTATACATCAACATAACAGAAAACACAAATCCTCACAATGGGACCTAGAAGCAACATCATGATAAATGCAGAAAAGATGGTTAACGATTTTAATTTACTTGGATCTACAGCCTATATCCATGGAAGTAACAGTGAAGAAATGAAACTACATATTACACTGGAAACATCTGCTGTAAACTGTTACTAAATGTGAGGAATTCTGATATAGTCAAAGTGCCTTTGAACTGCCTCTCAATTGATATATAACATTGCATCACAGAAGCAAAAGCTTGCAAAAGCTCATCCACTTGCTGAAGAGTAAGGACATTGGACACATTTTCCCATGGGGCCTTGGAATATGGTATGATGTCAGGCAGGACCTATGAGGAATGATGAGGGAACCATGGAGAAGAAGGTCCCAGGAGTCCACTAGCTTTATCTACAAGATTCTGATTGGCTCTCCTGAGAGAGAGAACTTGGCTGTATGGAGACTGAATGAATGAACATTAGGAAGAACTTTTTAACACTTCTCTAACAATTCTGTTCCAAAGATGAAATGACCTTGAGAGGTATCAAGTTCCTTGTCACTCTAGTTATGTGAGCTTTATAATCGCCCTTAAGTGGTGGTTTGGAGAGGAGTCAGTCCTTGGGTGCATGATGTGGGTATTTAGGGGATGGTGGGAAAGGATATGGAAGATCTAAAAGAGATAATGTGTTCTAAATTAGAATTGGGCTTGACTTCAGGAAACAAAGGTCTCAAGCAATACAACAATAACTTGTTATTGTTGTTGTTGTTGTCGTTAGGTGTCAGTGAATTGGCACTGACTCATAGTGATGCTATGCTATGCAGAACAGAATGAAACACTGCCCTGTCCTCACAATTGTTACTACGTAGAAACAACCTCACAATTGTTACTATGATTGAATCCATTGCTGCTGCCACGGTGTCAGTCCATCTTGTTGGGGGTATTTCTCTTTTTCTCCGACCCTCTACTTTTATCAAACATGATGTCCTTCTTCAGGGATTTGTCCCTCTTGATAACATGTCCAAAGTATGAGAGATGAGGTATCGCCATCCTGGTTTCCAAGGAGAATTCTGGCTGTACTTCTTCCAACACAGAATGGTTTGCTCTTTTGGCAGTCCATGGTACTTTTAATATTCTCCTCCTACAACATAATTCAAATGTATCAATTCTTCTATGGTCTTCTATATTCACTGTCCAGCTTCCACATTCATCTAAAGTTATTGAAAATATTGTGGATTGATCAAGCGTACCTTAATCTTTGCTCTTCAATGCTTTAAAGAGGTCTTGTATAGCAGATTTGCCTAATGCAATATGTTGTCTGATTTCTTCCTTCCTTCCATTCTTTTTCCTTCTTCTTCTCTTTTTTAAAGTTTTATTGTGATTTGATTGAAAGTTTACAGGGCAGATCATCAGTTTTACATTCAACAAATCATATACTTTTGTTTCATTACAATGATTATAATTCCCTTCTTGTACCATCAGTTAACAGTATTTCTCTCTCTATTCCTTTTAGCTCGCTCTGTTTTTTTTTGTTTTTTTTTTTTTTATTTAAGGTTTTTCAAGGAGCTCTGGTAGCTTAGTGGTTACGAATCGGGCTGCGAACCATAAGGTCAGCAGTTCGAAACTACCAGCAGTTCCACCAGAGAAAGATGAGGCGTTCTGCTCCCGTAAAGACTAACAGCCTCGGAAACCCTGTGCAGGGTCACTATGAGTAGGAACCGACTCCAAGGCACATAACAACAACAACAACAACAACATTGTGGATTGAGTGAAAGTTCACAAGGCAGATCATCAGTTTACATTCAATAAATCATACACCTTGTTTCATTACAATGATTATAATCCCCTCCATGTACCATCAGTTAACAGTATTTCTCTCTATCCACTTAAGCTTTTTTAAAAAAAACAACAAAAACAAGACACTCAGACATATATAATAATTTACATCTCCAAAGGGCACATTCTGAAAGTCTGCTTCCTGGCCACAAGCCCTCAGTCCCTCTCTTCCCATGAATCTAGAGTACTCAGCTGCTCCCTCTCTCCATGCTCCCCATCTCTGCCTCCGTCTCTGGCATCATTGCTTCTCTGGGTAAGGTCCCACATACATTCTGCTTGTGCGCTTCTCCCATGATGGTCCTAGGGTCCTTTGCTTCTGGTCTGTAAGATTAACCACTCCCCTGTTTTTGTTACAAAACGTCTACCTTTACAATTGTTACAGTCGCAATTAGCCATGATAACAATTATTCACTATTGAATCATACGAATCTTATCACCATCTCTATTC
>NW_006408575.1:2235403-2250590 GCF_000296735.1 Chrysochloris asiatica | reverse complement strand
CCTTGCTAGTGGGAATGTCCCACCTTATAAAGTTCTGAATGGTACCCAAGATTCCACCTAAGGTCCTATACTCTGTAAAGGCTTTGCACGAGGCCTATTTCACTGGGCAAGTTGTAGAACCCCTTTTAGGTATTCCAATCAGTCATAGGCTGAAGACAGACTTACAAGTTTTCTGTAATCATATTTCCTAACATTCCTTTCTATCCCACTCAAGTGTCTATTTTACAATAGTAGACAAGGGAAACAAATATTCATAAGACAGTCAAGCATTTTAGTATTATTTACCCTCTTCAAGCTATACCTAGATTCCTGTATCTCAGAACCCTGTTGTTCCAAGGTTGAGCATGTGTCACTATTTACCTCTGTCCCACTTAGGACATGCAAACCTGTCTCAGTGTGCCCCTGTCTATTTCTTCCCGCCTCCTCTGCCTTCTTGAATTGTACTCCCCAACACCCAAACTAAACCCCACACCCTAACCCCATTGTTGTGGTTACCTTGTATTCCATTAATTCTTCCTTCCATTTAAGACAGTGTATTTTATCCTGTAATCTACCTGACCTTTCCACCACCTGAATCTCTGTTCCTCTGTGTTTACCTTCTTTCAAATTGTAATTGTTTTTATCAAAGACTGATCTCCCAGATCCTCTATTCTTATAATTTTATTCTGTTCTTGACTTTTTTCCATTTGTTGATTGAGTTCAGGGTGATGCTGCCACATATGTCATTCTCTAGTTGTTGTCTGTTCATTGGTGCTCAGTCCACAGAACTTCCTTTAGGATGTTTTTCATAGCAGGGTTGGCTTTGGCAAAATCCCTTAGCTTCTGTTTTTCCTGGAATGTTTTGATTACATCACCATATTTGATTGACAGCTTTGCTGAGTAGAGGATTCTTGTTTGGCAGTTTTTTTCTTTCAGGGTTTTTTATATGTCTTCCCATTGCCTCTTGCCTGAATGGTTTCTGTTGGGAGATCCGAGCTTAATCTGATCTGCTTGCCTTTGTATGTTACACTTCTCTTCTCCCCAGCTGTTTTCAGGATTCTGTCCTTATCTTTGATTTTGGAGAGCTTGATTATTATATGTCTTGGTTATTGTCTTTTAGTGTCTATCCTTCCTGGGGTTCGTTGAGCTTATTAAATGCTTATCTTTTCACTTTTCAGGATGTTAGGAAACTTTTCTTCCAGAAGCTCTTTAATTATCTCTTCTGTGGACTTGTGTGATTCTTCCTGTTCTGGAATGCCAATAATTCTTAACTTATTCCTCTTCATGTTGTCCAACATGAATCTTAGGCCTTCTTCAGATTTTTTTCATCCTTTTTTTGTATTTGCTCTTCTATCTTAGTAGTGTTGAAGAGATTTATCTTCTAACTCACTAGTTTTGGTTTCTATCTCTTCAATTCTATTCCTTTGCCTTTTCAGGTTATTGTCCACTTCTGATATTCTATTATTAATCATTGGGACCTCTTTCTGTAATTTTGAATTGTTTCCAATGCTTTATCTATCTTATTGATTCTTCCTGTAGTGCTTTCCTGACTTCTTCTTTATTTTTCTCAACTCCATTGTATAGTGTTTTGATACATTTTATAATCATTTTTCTGTATTCCTTCTCAGGCATTTCCAAAGCCTTCCCATCTTCCAGTATGGAATGTAGGTCTACTTCCAGCTCATTTGCCTCAGTCACTTTACCTCATTTCTGGACATGTGCTGATATGGTCATCTGCTTCTGTTTTGGGGGCATCTTCAGGAATTATCTGTGGCCTTAATACTTAGATGGGTGTGTATTTTGATATTTTTTATGCTTTCTAATTGCATGCAGATAGATGTGATCAGGAGATGGACTTCCCTTTTCAGTCTTCTTCCTGAGAAATTTCAAGATGCCACTGTTGGTTGTTGTGACGTAACTCAGGATTTAATTTTCAGCCTATTTCCTTTTTAGTCTGCCTGTCCTGTTCCACAATCCCTGTTTAGGCCTTATTTCTAATTATAAACAGTTCAGGACCGGCTGTGGCCATTTGGTTTTAAGTGGAAACTGTCTTTTTAAATTTTGAGGAGATCTGTGTGCATGTGTAGTAGAACCCTCCGGGGTTGGAGGTGGGGTGTCCCTCAGGTATCCCCTGTAGTCACCAGAATGGAGGTGCACAGACAGTGAGAGACCAATGAACAGACACCAAAAAAAAAAAAAAAGAATGTCCACACCTTTATCTCTGCGGTTCTGTCAGACATCCATGGCTGCTCTGATTCTTCCCTATCTTGGTCTGGCGTCTCCGGGAGTAGCTGAGCACCTTGAAAGCAGTGGATTTCTTGCTACTGCTACAAATTCCTCTAGTTGTAAGCCTTCCAACCTTCTAAATATTCCTTTATATGTGGTTCAGAGTTCTGGCACTATCCCCTGAGCCTGCTTGGTCTGGTATTCTGTGTTGTTGCTGATGGAGCTCTTCACTGCACTTCCACTGGATCAGCCATCTTGTTTGTTCTCCTCTCTCTCTTTTTTTTTAAACACTCAGGCATATATAGTAGTTTAAACCACCAAAGGGCACATTTTGCAAGCCTGCCTCCTGGCTGCCAATTCTCAGTTCCTCTTTTTCCATGCATCCAGTCCTCAGATGTTCCCTCTCTCCATGTCCTCATCTCTGCCTCCATCTCTGGTGTCACTGCTTCTCTGGTTAGGGTCCCACATTCAGCTCATGCTCTTCTCCTTTGATGGTCCTAGAGTCCTCTGCTCCTGGATTGTAAGATTGACTACTCTCCCATTTTTGTTACAAAACTTTTACCTTTATAATTGTGACAGTTGCAATTAGTCATGATAACAATTACTACTCACTATTGAATCATAAGAATTTTATCCCCATCTCTTTTCACCAGACCCATCTAGACAAGATGAAAACTATTCAGTGGGAACTCTTTCTTTCTCCCCATACTCTTCAACTAAACTCCGTATTGAAACCTTGTAAGCCAGTCACTCCATGCCTTTATCATCCCCTCTTTTTAGGTAGCCTATGTCTAAGTTGCCCATCCCTATCTGCCATGTGTACAGAAGAGATAGCATTGATACTTGATGTGAAGACTCTTTCACTCTCTGTTGGTATTTTGAGCTACTACATCCATGAGTATATGTCAAGTTAATCAAATTGTAGCAATTTACCCTCATTTCCATTATAAAAAAATATTTTTATTTTCTTTCAATGGCTTGACAATCAGTAGTGAGGTCACGTAGTGATTGTCAAGCCATTGAGCTAGGTCAAATGGGTACTATCTGCAAGTTTGGATGTTCTTGTGCATCTCCCATCCCTTCATATTTGCTGGATGCTTTACTCTCAGCACTAACCCTCTGTGGCTATGTCCTTGTCCATGGGATCAGGTGCCTCCAGATCTCACCACACTTTGGACTAACCAGCCCTTCCTCTTCTCTCTCTCATCTCCAGGCCAATGGGATCTATGGAAGGTGGTTGAACTCAGCCCATTTCTTCATTGCTGCCTTTCTCCCTCTTCCTCTCACCAGTAGAACAAAGTGGTTATAACAAGCTTGCATGCCTGTTCATGTGTTCCCTTTGAATTTCAGTCTTAGAGGGAGGTTTGTACTGAAGGGACTTGATTGCTTGCCTTGATGACTTCCCAGAGAGCAACTTACTTATTCTTGTAGTAGCCAATAACGTCTGATTTCTTGATGGCTGCTTCCATGACTGTTGATAGTTGAACTAAGAAGAATGAAGTCCTTGACATCTTCAGTCTTTTCTCCGTTGATAAGAATGTTGTTTATTGTTGCAGTGGTGAGGATTTTTGTTTTCTTTACATTGAGGTGCATCCCATACCAAATGCTGTGGTTTTTGATCTTCATCAGTAAGAATTTTAAGTCCTCTTCACTTTCAGCAAGCAAGGTAGTATCATCTGCATATTGAAGGTTATTAATGAGTTTTCTTCCACTCCTAATGCCACATTGTTCTTCAAACAATACAGATTCTCAAATTATTTGCTCCTCATAGAGACTCAATAAGTATGGTGAAAGAATACAATCCTGGCAAACACCTTTCCTAATTTTAAACCATTTGGTATTCCCTTGTTCTGTTTGTATAATTGCCCCTTGGTCTATGTACAGGTTCCTCATGAGCACAATTTAGACACTTATTTCTCTTTCTCACAAAAGTCTAGAGATACTGGATCAGGGCTGCTATGATGACTCTGCTTTGTCTGATGCTCAGAAGCCCAGGCTCCCTCATGGTCCAAGATGGTGGCCATTGTACCCACACTTCAGAAAGCAAGATGGAAGAGAAACAAAGTCAAATGGATAAAGGGACAAAAATGGGAAAGGCAAAGGAATAGTCTTACAAGCTGTCCCATGATGCTTCTGCTCACATCTCACTGACTAGACTTTAGTCAAATGACCATACCTAGCTGCAAAGGAGCCTGGTCATGGTAGTCTTTATTTTGAGTAGCCATGGTTTCAGTTAAAAATATCCATCTTTAGGGAAGATAAGAATTTTGTAATTAAGATTGTGAGTCATCCCAGGTATTGGGTATACCAACTGCTCAGCTTCTTTTATAAGAAATTTGTAGGGCACTTAATAAGCATGCTTTCTATAGAGGAGTGTCTTCAAAGTGGTGTGGTCAATGATTCCTCACCTCCCTGTATGCAAGTGGGCCACTTCTTCTATTGAGAGGTGGAGTCCACTTTCCTCCTCTTGAATCTTGGCTTGCTTTATGACTTGCTTTGACTAATAGAATATGGAATAGGTGGTGCTATGCCAATACTAGGGTTAGGGCTTAAGTGGCCTGACAGCTTCAGTTTTGTTTTTGTTTTTCTCTTGTCTCTTAGAGACTTGGAGTTGCCAAGTAAAGATGTCTGGCTACCCTGCTAGAGAAACTCTGTAAGAGAGGAGGCCTGGGCAACTCCTAGATGTTCCAAAAATCACAGCTGATGCATGAGACATGTGAGGGAAGTCACCTTGGATCATCAAGCCCAAATTGGATTCCCAATTGGGAGTAGGCACATAAATGAACCCAGCCAACCCAAAGAGTCATGAGAAACAATAAATTGCTGTTTTAAGCCACTAAGTTTTGAGGTGGTTTGTTGTAGCTGGTTGACCCATCCATTTTAGTAACTTTGCAATGTCAGGATTGGGTGTCTTATATGATTAAAGGCTTCATTGGGAAGTGGTAGTGAGAATTGGTGTTGAGGGCCAGATGGGTCTTGAACAATGAAGGAAGGAACTTGACCTTCCTTGTGGCTGGGAATGTACCTTGAGAGAAAAGAAAGGTCAAAAGCAAGGTTTTAGCACTGGAGCTGACTGATGGTGGTTGGGAGACAGTGTTTGTGAGGCAGTCATTCAAATGTCCATCAGCCTGGCCACCTTCAGGAGGAAGGCAGAGTTGGATGTGCTGGCAAGGAGGAAATCCTCTCATAGACACTTTGGGACAAGTAATGGGTAGACAAGTCAGGGAGGGACTCAAATGAGGTGGGCATGGTTAAGAAAAGGAACGGCTGGGGCAGTGGCTCTAATCACAGACCCCTTAAGGCAAGGAGTCCCTGAGCCTGGAGAAATGAGGGTTACATTTTTAATCCTTCTACCCTCCTCTTTTTTGAAAATACAAAAGAAGATCTTGTTTTATTTGGGATTTAACCTTCTAAACTGTCTCAAATCTTTTTTAGGAAGTAGGTGGGAAGCGTGTCACAGATCCCTGAGAGCTGGGATTATATCTGGAACCCCAGCATGAGGGAGGGGAGCTGAGGGTGCCCCATCTGGCTTTACCCGTTCCTCTCCTGAGAGGCTTCCCTGTGCTTGTGAATATGAGTGTTTGGCTGCTGCGTAGATGTGAATATGTATGCATGAGAGGGCGTGTAACTGTGAAGGGTGTAAGAATACATTTGTGAGCACTTGTGAGGGCTGTGTGAACCTGGATGTACTAGCCTGAGGGTATGTGAGTGCACATAGGAGTATGTGTGAGTTGTGTGAAAATGGGTATACACGAGTGTGGGTGTGTTAGGGTGTGGGTGTGTGTATGTGTGTGAGGACGTGTATTTAGTTGTGCAGCTAAGTCATGTGATTGGTGTGAACATGTGTTAGTGTGAGTGTGTATGTGGGAGATGAATGTATGTGTGTGTCAGTGAATCCTCCTCACAGCACCAGAACGATCTTCAGAAAACACACAGGGATGGCGTCATAACGTAGTTAATGGTCTTGCAGGGGTGCCCGCTGGTCCTAGGCCAAGTCCACCCAGTGGCACGGTGACACTGCCCTAAGCAACGCTTGTTCTGGGTGCCCTCCTCGGCCTGTCCTCACCGTCCTCGCCCTGGTCCCTTCCTCCCCTTCCCAGCGCCTGTCACAGCTGGCTGCCTGCCTCCCCTCTGCATGGCCCGCAACGGTCAGAAGGCAGCTGTGGGATGACTCCTCCCGGGAGGGCAGTGGACAGGCCAGATTGCTAGGGCGCCTTTCAGGTCTGGAGCGTGTGGGCCCAGGACTGAGAAAACGCTGATGTGCCAAAGAACTTGTGAAACTTTTTCCTGACAACAGTGAGGCTGAAAATCCCCAGACCTACACCTTCCAGGACAGCCAAGGTCACAGGCTGCCTCTCACGATTCCGCCCAGGCGGGCCTGGAGACCTGCTCTCTGCTGCCCTCATCTGGCAGACAAAGAGAGGCAGCGCCCCAGAGCCCCTCCCCTCCAACTTTTGTGCTCCCCTCGTGCCAGACCCTGTGTTGGGGGCCAGGTCTGGTTGTCAAGGAAACACACAGGGTTCCTTGCTATACTAGGCACTCTCTGAGACCTGAGGTCAGGGCTTGCAATTTCTTTGATGCTTATTTCAGGTCTGGCCCTCAGTAGATGCCCTGCAAAGGTTTATTGAATGAAGGTGGCCCAGTTCTGGTCGTAATCAAAGGGGGAAACTGAGGCTCAGAGGTAGGACTCAAACCTAGGCCGGCTCTCTAATTCCCAGGGTCTACTTTGCTGTGGTAGTGTAGTGGTTACGAATCAGGCTGCTAACCTCAGGGTCAGCAGTTCGAAACTACCAGCTGTTCCACGGGAGAAAGATGAGGCTTTCTGGTCCCGTAAAGATTTACAGCCTCGGAAACCCTGTACAAGGTCGCTATGAGTCAGAACCGACTCCACGGTACTTAACAACAACAACAATTCTGCTGTGGAGTCTTGGTGTGGCGCTGTGGAGTCTTGGTGTGGCGCTGTGGGCTAGTGCGTCATACATACTACAAAGTCATTTCAACTGAAAGGTCGGTGGTTCAAGTTCACCAGCTTCTCCTTGGAAACTATGAGTCAGAATCGACTCAACGGCACTTAACAACAACTCTGCTGTGGCACTGTAGGATCAGCACTGGACTGTGAACCACAAGGTCTGCAATTCAAACCCACCAGCTGCTCCTTGGAATCCGTATGTTGTTGTTAAGTGCTGTCGAGTTGGTTCTGACCCATAGCCACCCTCTAGAGGGTTTCCGAAAAGCAGCTGGTGAACTTGAACCACAAACCTTGTGGTTCAAAACAACTTTGCAGTCCGGCACATTAACCCACAGCGCCACACCAGGCCAGGGTGGCTATGAGTCTGAACTGACTTGACAACAACATTCTCCTATGGTTTCATCAAGTAGCAAGTCCTGAGCTGGAAGAGCCAAACCTTTACCTGATCACCAGAAATGAGACTTCCCCAGCGAATGAGCGTCCTGCAGGAGAAATTGGTTGCCCTTATATTGGGACAACTGGGTAAGGCTGGGAAGGTGGCCTGCAAAAGGTGGGGACCCATCCCTCCTCTGCCCACGTGCTCAGGCCCATCCTGCTAAGTTGTGTTAAGCTGGCCCATGCCCAGTGCCAGAAAATGATGCAGACACGCCAGACCTGGACACTGGGAAGCTGTGTGTGTGGGCCCAACTGCCTTCTCCCCACCTACCGCCTCTGGTTCATTATCTACTCCTTCCACCTCCCCTCAACAGATGAAGACGCTGAGGTTCAGAGACACTGGAGTTACCCAAGGCATGTCCAAGTCTCTCATATAGTCCTGGAACTCATCCTTGAGTCCTGCTTGCCCTCCCCGGGTACAGGAAGCTGCTCCTGTCTCCCTCTGGTAAGGCAGGGACACCAGTTCCCGTCCCAGGATGCCTCCTGAATAATAGCATCCCCCCTTTCTTCCAATTATGCAATATAGAAACAGGGGGAAAAATTTAAAAAGCAGAAAGAAAGCAAAACCACCCTAGGGGTCCACCCCACTTCTCAAATAGGGCTGCTAATTCTGGTTCAGAGTCTAAAGGGATTCCTTGCCTTCCATTTCCTCCAGGAACAAATCCCCTCCTGTGGGCTTTGTGTTGTTCCATGGTCAGCCTGCAATTCCCACCCCTGTCCAGTCCCCTACCCTCCTTGATGCTCCTTCTTTGACTGCCCTTGGGCTGGTCCCTTTCCAAGTCTGCCCCAATGATGGTGCTGTGACTTGTGGGCCCTAGGTACCAGATGCCACTTCTAAGTGAGGGGACCTGTTCAAGAGCTACCCTTTGTCCAAGAAGAGAAAGTCCAGATGACTTAGCCTGACATTGAAGGGCCACACCATCTGGCCCCAGGCCTATCCCTGCCCTCTTACAGAATTGATTGGTTTCCTCCTGGGCCTGCCTCCCCTATAGCTTGTGAATTATATAAGGGCAGGAGCTGTATACACTTTCTCTCTATATCCCAAGGCCTGGCATACAGTGGACTCTCAGGAATGTTCACTGAAAAGAGCTGGACTATTATGATCAATTCAATTCACTCCTGCTAATTATGATAAGATATATTGATTCAGCATGTATTATGTCCAGGCATCCTGATAAATGCATTGTAGGGATTCTGCATTTAGTCTTCAGAACTACTTCACAAGGTGATGCTACTATAAAGCCCATTTTCCAGATGAGGAAACCAAGACTCGGAGACACTCAGTGTTTTGATGTAACTCATACCCAGGATTCTGACTAGTCCAAGCCCTGGACGAATAAATAACATCCCTACAACTAAATCAATAAATAATATCAAGGTAAATAGAGAAAAGATTGAAGTTGTCAGAGACTTCATTTTCCTTGGATTCACAATGAATGTTCATGGAAGCAGCAGTGATGCAATTAAAATAAGTATTGTATTAGGCCAATCTGCTTCAAAAGACCTCTTTGAAGTATTAAAGAGCAAAGATGTCCCTTTAAGGACTAAGGGGCACCTGACACTAATCATGGTATTTTCAATAGCCTTATTTGCATGTGAAAGTAGGGCAATGAATAAAGAAGTCTGGAGAAGAATTGATGCATTTGAGTTATGGTGTTGGAGAGAAATATTAAAAGTACCATGCACTGCTAGAAGAACAAACAAATCTGTTGGAAGAAGTACAGTCAGAACGCTCCTTAGAAGCCAGGATGGCGATACTTCGTCTCTGATACTTTGGACATATTATCAGGAGGGACCAGTCCCTGGAGAAGGATATCATGCCTGGTAAAGTGGAGCGTCAGTGAAAAAGAGGAAGCTCCCCAATGAGATGGACTGGCAGTGACAGCAGCAATGAACTCAAAGGTAACAACTGTGAGTATGGCGCAGGATCCGGCAGTGTTTTGTTCTGTTGTGCATGGGGTTGCTATGAGTCAGAAACTGTTTGATAGCACCTAACAACAACAACAACATCAACAACAACAACAACTCTGTTCACTTCCCCAGCCTGCAGGATTTGCCTGCTCCAGTCTCATATTCACACTGGACACCTGCCACCTTCCCTGTTTCTCTCTTGCTCCCACCCTCCTGCATCTGGGCCCAAAGACCCTTCCATTCTGTTCTCACTTCAGGCTCAGCCCCAGGGCAGGGCAGGGCAGAGCAGGGCAGGGCAGGGTTGCAGCTGAGTGTGCCAGGGAGGATGTAGGGGTGGATTCTCTAGAGAACAGGGACACAGCTGCACTTTCATGTGGTTAAACAAGACACAACAGGTTGACTTTTAGTTTCTGAGCCAGCCTCAAGTTCCTGAAAGAGCTTGAACTGACTCAGCACTGGAGAGGCCTGGAATTTGGGCCTAGATGAAATCACAGACTCACTATGTGGCCTCCGGCAAGGAACTTAGCTTCTCTGAGTCTCAGCTTCCTTGTCGTACAATGGGGGTGAGACTACCCACCTCAGAGTGTCTCTGGAAGATTAAATAGAAGCTGACATGGCAAACCCTCACCCCATATAAACTACAAGGACCTTAATGAAGGGCAAGGGACTATTATTTATGTGGGGTCAGCTTGGCTGAGGCCAGAGACTGGGAGAAGGGAGGGGCATTGAGGTTGAGGCTGGGACACAGGTTTTTCTGGTTGGGGTGTGTGCTCCTGATGGGTGTGGGGAATGGAAAATGAGCTCTGAAGGAAGAGGCACCTTTGTTGGCATCTGCTGAGGGATCCCTGAAGAGCTGCTGAGTCATGCTCCTCTTCTTTAAAAAGAATTGTAATTTTTTTCTGCTTACAAACATAGTGCCTTGTACAAAATTCAAACCACATCAATATACTGAGTATAAAGAGTAAGCAGTTTCCCATGTTCATACTCCCAGATGTAACAACTGTGACATATGAGTGTATGTTTGTAGGGACACAAATGGAACATTCCAAAATACCTGCTTATCACCCCAACATCCCTGTGGCTCAGCAACAAATGCAGGACCACATTTCTACAAGCCAGCCGTTACCTACTGAACTCTTTTCTAACTGGATTCATTCTTTGCCTTCGACGTGACGATATATACTTCTACTAGTTATGGGAATATTGTGTGTAGGAATTGTTGTTGTTGTTGTTGTTATGTGCTGTGGAGTCGGTTCTGACTCACAGCGACCCTCTACAGGGTTTCCAAGGTTCATTACGGGAGCAGAACGCCTCATCTTTCTCCCGCGGAACAGTTGGTAATTTTGAACTGCTGACCTTGCGGTTCACAGTCTGATTCGTAACCACTATGCTACCAGAGCTCTTGTGTGTAGGAATAGTCCTCTGTTATAGTAGGTACTGTTCCTGTGGCCTTTGGTTACAAGTCTCCAATGCCCAGGCCCAAGGAATTGTGCCAAAGAATAGCAGTAAGACTATAAGGGTTATTTAGGAGCATTGGGGGTGGAGTGCAGGGACACAAACGGAACACTTCAAAATGGTCACACCAATATCACCTCAAACTATATCTCCTATTCCTTCCCCCTGCTCCAGCTATTTAGGAAGAAAGGAGACAGCCCCCTCTTTCTGCTATGCAGATCAAAACTTTTTGTTCTTTAGGAAGAGGTAGGCAGCCCTCCTGCACCTTGTGATTTTCCTAACTCTCTTGGTTCCACATACCACTCTTAAATGCACTGACATGTGCGAAGTTTGTATACCCCATGATATAAAACGCCCCTAGCCCAAGAAGCCCTTTGCACAGAAAAACTTCACTGTCCAGCCAGCCGCCAATGGAAACAGTTGTTTTTCACTCTTTGTAAGTAATTTCCTTGTCAGAAATCATTGGACAATATCTTTGGTATCCCATGTGAGTAAAGTTTTACTAAAGGTAATACAGAAATGGCTGCAAGCATACATTGACAGAGAACTTCCAGAGATTCAAGCCAGATTCAAAAGGGGCCATAGCATGAGGGATATCATTGCTGACATCAGATGGATCTTGGCTGAAAGCAGAGAATACCAGAAAGATGTTTACTTGTGCTTTATAGATTACACAAAGGTATTTGATTGTATAGATTATGATAAGCTATGGACAATATTGTGAAGTGTGAATATTCTGGAATACTTTATCGTGCTCATGAGGAACCTGTACATAGACCAAGAGGCAATTGTTTGAACAGAACATGGGAACACTGAAAGGTTTAAAATTAGGAAAGGTGTGCACCAGGGTTGTATTCTTTCACCATACTTATTCAACCTGTATGCTGAGCAAATAATACGAGAAGGTGGGTTCTATGAAGAAAAAAATGTGGCATCAGGATTGGAGGAAGACTCATTAACAACAGGTGATATGCAGATGATACACCCTTGCTTGCTGAAAGTGAAGAGGACTTAAAAATACTTGCTGATGAAGATCAAAGACCACAGCTGTTGGTATGGGTTGCACCTCAATGTAAAGAAAATAAAAATCCTCACCACTGGAACAATAAACAACATTCTTACCAAAGGAGAAAAGATTGAAGTTGTCAAGGACTTCATTCTTCTTAGATCAACTATTAACACTCATGGAAGCAGCAGTCAAGAAATCAAACAACATATTGCCTTAGGCAAATCTGCTGCACAAGACCTTTTTAAAGTGTAAAGATGCCAGTTTGAGGACTAGGTGTGCATGATTTTCAATAACTTCATATGCATAAGAAAGTTGCACAGTGAATAAGGAAGATGGTAGAAGAATTAATGCATTTGAGTTATGGTGTTGGAAGAAAATGTTGAAAGTGCCAGGGGCTGCCAAAAGAACAAACAGATCTGTGTTGGAAGAAGTGCAGCCAGAGTGCTCCTTGGAGGCCAGGATGGCTAAACTTCATCTCTCATACTTTGGACATATTGTCAGGAGGGACCAATCTTTGGAGAGGGATATGATGTGTAATAAAGTGAAGGGTCAGAGAAAAAGAGGAAGACTCCCAGAGAGTCTTGGCAAAGTGATAGCATCAATAGGGTCAATTGTGGTAACAATTGTGAGGTTGGCCGAGGACTGAGCAGTGTTTCATTCTATTGTGTATTGGGTTACTATGAGTCAGTATCAACTCGATGGCACCTAACAACAGCAACAACAACAACAAGTAACTTTCCTGCTCAGTAAATCATCTCTTTTATTTTCTTTTCTGTAATAAACTAATGACTCTTGCATTGAGTCCTGGTTATTTTTTCAGTCTTTCAGCACCTATGTATTCAGAAGTCTTTTATCTCTGGGCCTACACCCCAGCAATTGGTGATCCAGCCAGGGGATCAAGAAAACCCTAAACTCTCAAAGTGAAATGGGAGGGGAAAAGGTCTCTGTGTGTGTGTTGGGGAAGGGGGGTGTTGCAGAATGCTGGATGGCTGTTGGCCTCCAAGTATGTTCCCATGGAAACATGGGGACCAAAGTGTGATTACAGAGATGGCTGGACAACACCACAAGGATTGATAGGACTCCTACAAGGAGTTGGGATCTGTGAGGCTAAGGAAGACACAAATGAGAACAGTGGGTACCTTACTAGCCTGGCCCCTTTTATGTGCTGTCTGTGCTGCTGCAGAAGCGGAGAGGATTGCATGGACAGAAGTGCAGAGATTGAAAGATGAGTTGCATTTGGAAAGGGAGAACTGGGTGGCACAGGCTAGTACCACCGAAGCCTTGTCCACCTGCCTCCACACATCAGATTCTGCCAATCTGCTGGCTCCTGAGTGGCAGCAGCACATCACCATGAGGGACGATACTGCTGCTGAACTGGCAGAGTTGGCAGCCTGATATTGGCAGGAAGGGAGAGAGTCAATCACAGCGTGGCTCCTCCACTTGTGGGATATGAGGCAGAGAACAGAGTGCTCACAGGACTTGAAAAGTTCACAGTGGCCGCTGTAATCACTCACCCACCCCGAGCTGTGGCAGCATCTCTGTGCTGCTGTGAATAAGGTTCAGGTAGCATTTCTTGTAGTGTAGATTATAGCTGCCCCTGTAATGCTGCCTGGCTGAATGAGGTAAACATCCCTACCTCCCCCCCACACTGGACAGCTATGGAGTTATTGCAGGAAGTGAGTAGAAAGCTGTGTGCACAGAGCATTATTGGGGCCCAGATAATGAGCTGCTCACAGGCAGAATGAAAGATGTCATTTTACAGTCTGCTTCTAATCAATGGTATGGAACCCTGGTGTCCATACTGAGTTCTAGGGTAAGATAGCCAATGTCCTGGGCTGCCCAGTGTGAAACGAACAAGGTGAGTCACTGGGATGTCTGGGCACCGGGAATGGAGCAGGGGGCAGAGTGGGCAAATAAAACAGACAGCAAGAAAGGCCTGCTTTGAATTATTAGAAAGCAGATATGGGTTGATTTGCTTGCTACTCCACTTCTCCCACTCCCCCACCCTGTTTCTGAGGAAACAGCCTAACATGGTCCTGGTGGAACTGTGGTAGAAACTTTGTCCTGAGCAGCAATTCTCCAGGAGAAAGGACTCTCAAAAACCTTCTGTTCTTAATGTGTCCCCGGCATGGACAATATCTAATCCCCTTGATTAGGGGTGGGACCAAGGTCCCCCCAGCTCTTGGATACGGAGAAATCTGTAGCCTGTTCCCTCCTCATACAGGTGTTTGGGTTCAGAGTGAACTGTGAGCTAATTAGCTAGACTGCAATAATCTAGGACTTAGGCCGTACCATGGACATCATGGCCAACACCTGGGGACATTGTACCACAGGATCCCACCGCGGGCTCACCTTCTAAATGCTGTCACATTTTGAGGAAAGGGGGAAAAAAAATCCTCTTCCATACTGACTCATGGAGTCCTGGTATGGCGTTGTGGATTAATATGCTGGACTGCAAAGACAGTTTGAACCACAAAGTCGGCAGTTCAAGCTCACCAGCCACTACTTGGAAACCCCATACAGGGTCACTGTGGGTCAGAACTGACTTGACGACACTTCACAACACAACAACAACAATGATTAAAGTGCACCAGGTGGCTTTGACACTGCAAATTTGACACCTGTGGCAACAGCAACAGGTTTGACATATTCCCATGGGATTTTGGTCTCAGCTATGGAAAGGGGCATTTGTCCCCCAAGGAATATAAAGTATATATTTCTACTCTCCCTGAATATACCAGAGGGATGGGCCTACAGAGAGGGATGACACATGTGACTATCGCAGGAGAGTTTTGTGTGGTAAAATCTATTACTTGGGGATGGATGAAGTACACCCCAGTCCACCTGGGTGGTTGACATCAGGCAATACTGCCTACTTGGAGGGTATGGGGAGATTATGACCACTGTAGCCCAGCTCACCCAGGTGGGGATTATTAGGACCACCCAGTCCATTCAATAGCCTGGTCTAGTGCCCCATCTTCATGCAGCTGTACCTAACATGGCTGCTTTCCTCAATAATATAGGGGAACACTTGGATATCTATTGCTTTGTGCTTGACCTACCTAACGACATTTTTAGTGTCTCTATTGATTCTGACCCTATACAAGAACATCATACAGGAAAAAAGCAAAAAGTCATTAAGAAGACAAGAAAGAAGGAAAAGGTCAAAATGGATGTCAGAAGAGACACTGAAACTTGCTCTC
>NW_006408575.1:2220199-2233573 GCF_000296735.1 Chrysochloris asiatica | reverse complement strand
GTTAATGATCTCAAGCGTGGCAACAATAGTGAGGTTAGCCCAGGATTGGGCAGTGTTTCGTTCTGCTGTGCATAGGGTCGCTATGAGTTGATACCAACCCTATGGCACCTAACAACAACAACAATTATACAGGGTCACTATGGGTCGGAATTGACTCTCTGACACTTAACAACAACAACAGTTGACTGTGAAAGCCAAGGACAGTTTGCCATTGAATGGTGTGGAGAACACTGGATATTCACAACTGTATCCCAGAGGTATCTCCATAGTCTCACAATGTGTCATAGGCTAGTTGTCCAGGACCTAGAAAAGTGGACCAAGCCCTTGGGTACTCACCTGTTCCACTATACTGATGATGTTATGTTAACCTGTGATTCTCTGCCCTTACTCCAAGTAACACCATGATTAGTAATACACTTAAGCTCCAGAAGATGGGCCATCAATGATGTCAAACTGCAGGGTCCTGGATCATTGGTCAAATTCTTGTGTGTTGTGTGGTTGGGTAAGACAAAGGTGGTTCCTGAGCCTAGAGTTGGCAAGAGTATCCCTCCCCTACCAAAGACAAGGAATTGCAAACATTCCTGGGAATGCTGAGGTGTTGTTGTTGTTAGGTGCCATCAAGTCGACACCAACCCATAACGACCTTATGCACAGCAGAACAAAACACCGCCCGATCCTGGGCCAACCTCACTACTGTTACTACGCTTGAGTCTATCGATGCTGCCACTTGGCCAATTCATCTTGTTGGGGATCTTCCTGTTTTTCTCTGACCCTCCACCTTACCAAGCATGATATCCTTCTGACAATATGTCCGAAGTATGAGAGACAAAGTTTGGCCATCCTGGCCTTCAAGGAGCACTCTGGCTGCACTTCTTCCAACACTGATCTATTGGTTCTTTTGGCAGCCCATGGCACTGTCAATATTCTCCTCCAACACAGTAACTCAAAAGCATCAATTCTTCTACAGTCTTCCTTATTCACTGTCCAGTTTTCACATGTATATGAGGTTATTGAAAATACCGTGGCTTGGGTCAGGCGCCCCTTAGCTGGGGTGTTATTTTTGTTGTTAAGTGCCGTTGAGTCAATTCTGGCCCATAGCAACCTTATACAGAGTTTCCAAGGAGTCGCTGGTGAGCTTGAACCACCAACCTTGCTGTTCAAATGACTTTGCAGTGTGACGCTTTAGCCCACTTGGCACAGGTCTAGCGCCCCCTGAAACTTTGGGACTGGACTCCTTTGGAGCAGTCCTTTAATGAGACTTCAGTAGCAGTGAAGCAGGTGCAGGCTCTTGGGACTATAACTGTAGGGCAAGAGGGTAAGTTGGATGTCCCCAGCTACCCAGAGCGGTATGGCTGGGACCTGTGGCAATGGCAACAGGGTTGACAGATTCCCTTAGGATTTGGGTCTCAACTTTGGAAAGGAGCAGAAACCAGACACAGCCCTTTAGAAAAATGCAGTGCACAACAGTTTACAGCTTGTAGAAGACATCACAAGGGCCCCTGCCGCATTACCAATACAGGATTAGGTAAAGGACTTTGCTAGGCCCCAATCAGGGGTGGCCCAATTCAGCACATTGGCCTAATGCATGCATATTACAGAGAAATGTTCTCTCAACCAGCCACTTGAGTGCCGAATTATACCAAAGGAGCTCTGGTAGCATAGTGGTTACGAATCAGGCCGCTAATCTCATGGTCAGCAGTTCGAAACTACAAGCTGTTCTGTGGGAGAAAGGCGTTCTGCTCCCATAAAGATTTACAGCCCGGAAACCCTGTACAGGGTTGCTATGAGTCGGAACGGACTCTACGGCACATAATAACAACAACAACAACTTGGACCAGTTACCCATGCCATCAATGGAAAAGCACTAGCCACCTACAATGGAAGTGCCTGCATGAGAGAGTCACAAATGAGAAGGCATTGGGCAAATTCTCAAGGAAGCGTGGAACACAGCCGACTCAGCTCGAGCTAACCCCCCACAGTGAACTGCAGTGGCTATACAACTAGTCCTGGAAGATATGTGGATCAACCAGGGCACAGGGCAGAGTAGCAGTGGGCTGAGTTGAGGGCTGCTTGAATGGAATGGATGCACGAGCCCAGCCCCATAGTCCTGTGCACAAACAGGACTAACATCATGGCTAACACAGTGGAAAGAGCAAGAGTGGCTAGTGAACCAACGAGCTCTCTGGGGAAGGGAGCTGTGGAAAGATATTTGGGCCTGCTCACAGGGTATGGGGGTATGGAAAGGAACTCTGGTAGTGTAGTGGTTATGAGTCGGGCTGCTAACTATATGGTCAGCAGTTCGAAACTACCAGCTGCTCCATGGGAGAAAGATGAGGCTTTCTGTTCCCGTAAAGATTTACAGCCTCAGGAACCCTGTGCAGGGTCACTATGAGTCGGAACCGACTCCATGGTACTTAACAACAACAACAACAACAACAGGGCATGGGCAAGGCTGTTTTTCATGTGTCAGTTCCTAGCCCCTTTGCCCCACTGGGGAATGCTCAAGCTGATGAACTATCCCAGCTAAGTGCCATACAACAGGCATCTGTAGTGCAAGTGGCTGAGTGGCTACATTGATAATTGGAGCATTGGAAACTGAGTGACATCTTCATCTCCCATGCAACCCCACCTCAGCCGGACTGGAGAGTGAATGAATGAATTCTGAAGCAAAACCCCACCTCAGCCGGACTGGAGAGTGAATGAATGAATTCTGAAGCAAACTCAGAGACAGACTCGACCATTTCAGTTACTAGCCTGGGGACCGCAGAGGGACATGAGGATCCAGATATCCACTGCCAACAACTGCCCTTTGCCGGTGCCTGGAAGCTCTAGTAATCTCTTGTTCCCGTCACCCCAGGACCTGGCCCTAGGAAGCTCTATTGTTCTACTTCCTGGAAATGGCAAATTAGCCCCTGATGGTAGGGCTAGATGTAGGAATACGGGTGTCACCTTGGTTCCATCTGATGCCACCTTGCCTATATGTTGCTACCTCTCACAACGTGTCATTCTGACCTGAGAGTATGCAGTAATGTTTTTGCCAGTTGGAGCCACCATGATTGCAGATGTGAGGAATCAGTCAGTCTGCTGGGTGTGTGGAGAACTTCACATCTTGCCCACCACCAGCATGCCACAGAGGACTGCACCTGCCAATCCCAACACCTGGCCTGCTTGAATGAGTGGTACTGTCTGCAGGCCACTTCTCTACATTTCCAGCTAAGTGTTCTGTGCAACCTCCATCCCAAGACTGGACCCACTCATGGATGTTCAGTCTGGTACCGGAGCAAGTTAATGTTACCCTCCTTCAGGGCTATGCTATATGGGACGGCCTGGGGTGGCTGAAGCAGTATATATCCAACTAAACTATAAGGCCCTCTGGCATGTAGAGTTGTTGTTGTTGTTAAGTGCCATTGTGTTGATTTTGACTCATAGTGACCCTGTATGAGGCTTCCAAGGAGCAGCTGATGAGTTTGAACTGCTGACATCATGGTTTAAACTGACCTTGCAGTCTAGTGCTTTATCCTACAGCACCACACTGGGACTCCTGCAATAACAGCATAATATGGGTTGGCTCCCACCACAAGCATGCCTTGGAGTCATTTAGGTTAACTCCTCTTTGTGATTGGGTGCCTAGGGCAACCCTAAGGTCAAAGCCTTTCCCTCACCTTGGAGCCAGCTCTGGACATGTGGGTTTCATGGATGACCCTACCTACCCCACAATTGGACAGGCAGATGCATGTGAGGATAGCCCTGTATTACTAGACCATTTATAAATGCCAGTAACTGGGACACAGTGCAGAGTTGATACCATTGGGCCAAACGCACCTCCTGATGGTTTTACCCCTTGAAGCATTGGTTCCTGGGACCACATCTATTGATGGGGAATGGCAAGTTGAGGCCCTGGCAAAGGAGATAGCCATGGCATTAAATGAAATGCACCAGGCTCTTTCTTGTCAGTGGCGACAGAGCAGATGTGTAAGGCAGTGTTATAGAACTGCCTGGCTATGGACATTCTCACAGCTGACCAGAGAGATACCTGCACTCTCATTCATACTGAATGCTGTGTATACATACCTGCTTATCACCCCAACATCCCTATGGCTCAGCAACAAATGCAGGACCACATTTCTACAAGCCAACTGTTATCTACTAAACCCTTTTCTAACTGGATTCATAATTTGCCTTCGACGTGATGATACATACTTCTACCAGGTATGGGAATATTGTGTGTAGGAATAGTCCTCTGTTATAGTAGATACTGTTCCTGGGGCCTTTGGTTACAAGTCTTTAATGCTCAGGCCCAAAGAATTGTGCTGAAGAATAGCAGTAAGACTGTAAGGGCAATTTAGAAGCATTGGGGTGGAGTGTAGGGACACAAATGGAACACTTCAAACTGGTAGCACCAATATCACCTCAAACCATATCTCGTATCCTGTCTCCCTGCTCCAGCTATCCTCCTCCTGCTATACAGATCAAGACTCTTTGTTCTCTAGGAAGAGGTGGGTAGCCTTGCATCTTGTGATTTTCCTACCTCTCCTAGTTCTGCATATCAATCTTAACTGCACTGATATGTGTGAAGCTTGTATACTCCACGATATTAAAGACCCTAGCCCAAGCCCCTTGCATAGAACAACTTCACTGTCTGCCGGGCTGCCACTGAAAACAGTGGTGTGTTTCACCCTTTGTAAGTAACTTCCCTTGCCAGTAAATCATCTCTTTTATTTTCTTTTCTGTAATAAACTAATGTCTCTCAGATTGGGTCCTGGTCTTTGTTTTTGGTCTCTCAGCATCTATGTAAGCAGAAGACTTTTCCCTTCTGGGCCTACATTTTCTTTTGCTATGCACACTTTTAGAGAAACAGATTTCTTGTCGAGGCACTCTGTGGGTGGCACAAATGGTTTGGGCATGACTACTGACCTAAAGGTTAGCTGTTAAAGCCCACTCAGGGGAACCACTTAAAGAGAATTACTTTCTTGAAGATTAAAGTCAAGTAATCAGCCAAGTAAAACAGCTCTACTCTGTAACACAAAGATCTCTGGTAGCATAGTGAGTTATGCGTTGGACTGCTAACTATGTTTGGTCAGCAGTTTGACTTGACCAACTATTCCAGGTGCTTCATGGGAGAAAGATGAGGCTTTCTGCTCCCATAAAGATTTACAGCCTTGGAAACCCTGTAAACTATCATTATGAGTTAGAATCGAGTCACCAGCACATCTCCACCGCCACTCTAACACGGGCTAATCGTGAATTGGAATCCATTCAAGACAACGTTTTACTGTGTTTGTTTCTTGTAAAAAATTCAAAGCAATTCAGCACTATATAAATTCTACTCTTCCAACCCCTGTCAGAAGTAGCAACTATAAACATTGATGTAGGAGTTTTGTTGAACATTTTACATGCATTTGTTGTTGTTGTTAAGTGCCGTCAAGTTGGTCCAACTCATAGCAACCCTGTATAGGGTTCTGAGGCTAGTAAATCTTTACAGGAGCAAAAAGTCTCATCCTTCTCCTATGGAGTGGCTGGTGGGCTCAAACAGCCAACCTTGTGGTTTTCAGTCCAGTGCATATCCTATGGAGTCAAGGGGCTGGGGAAGGTGGTAATTGTTATACATACAAAGGTCAAAATTGCCAGAATTCCAGAGTCCAGATCCATTACCAATAATTATTAGTTGGGGTGACCATAGGCAAGTGACTTAGCTTCTCTAAACCTCATTTTCCTCCTCTGCCAGATGGGAATAATGATAGGACCTATTTCTTAGTGTGGTTGGGTGACTCAAATGGGATAAAACAGGCACTGCTTAGCATAATACCCGAATTATATGTTGTTGCTAAGTACTGTTGAGTCAGTTCCAACTCAGAGCAACCCGAGGAGCAGCTGGTGGGTTTGAGTGGCCAACCTTGAGATTAGCAGTCCAGTGCTTATCCTACAGCATCATACCAGGACTCATATGTATATGGTGGAGGTGGTGGAGGTGTATCATGGAGTCAGTTCCAAAGTTGTACATATTTACGGAAACAAAAAGTCTCATCTTTCTCCCAAGGAACAAGTGGTAGGCTCAAACTGCCAACCTTGCTGTTCACAGTCCAACTTGTAACACACTGCACTACCAGGGCTCCTTCATATGTATATGGTGGTGTTGCTGGCTGTGTACCATCAAGTCAGTTCTGACTCATAGCAACCCTGTGTAGGGTTTCCAAGGCTATAAATCTTTTTTTTTTTTAAAGCTTTTATTGTGACGTGGTTACGAATCGGGCTATGAACCGCAAGGTCAGCAGTTCGAAACTACCAGCTGCTCTGCGGAAGAAAGATGAGGCAGTCTGCTCCCGTAAAGATTAACAGCCTCGGAAACCCTGTTCAGGGTCACTATGAGTCGGAACCGACTCCACGGCACATAACAACAACAACAGCAACAACAACATTGTGACTTGAGTGGTAGTTTACATGAGAGAACATCGGTTTTGGACTCATTCTATCATATTTTGTTTCATTGCAGTGATTAAAATCTCCTCCATGCATCATCATTTAACAGTGTTTGCTTCGATTCCCTCTATTTGTGTGTGTGTGTGTGTGTTTGATGTACACAAAAAGACTCAGGAATATATAATTATTTAAAAGGGCATGTTCTGTAAGTCTGCCTCCTGGCTGCCAGCACACAGCCTTTCTCTTTCCATGAGTCCTCAGCTGCTCTATTTCTTCATGCCATCATCTCTGCTTCCATCTGTGATGTTGGTGCTTCTCAGGATAGGGTCCCACATTCCACTCATGCTCTTTATGAGAGCAGAAAACTTCCTTTTTCTAACCTTGAGATTAGTAGACTAATACATAACCCATGATGCCACCAGAGCTCCTTTCATATATATATATAAAGCTGTTGTTATATGCACAATTAAGTCTTCTCCCCTCCTCTCCCCACAAAAATGGGATTTTGTACTGTTTGGTTTGGAGGTAGAATTACATAAAAAGATTAGTCATAAGGATCCTGAGATTTACACTGGAGATGAAAAGTCTGACATTTGGTTTCAGAGAATTGGTTGCACAAGAATAGGATGGGAGCAACCAAGATTTCACAAGGGGAATCACAGGCAACTCTGTGATGTGGCTGCGGTAAGTTTTGCTGGATTGCATCCATAGCTGGTAAGCGTTACAGACAAGGGAGGTGATGGAGTTTCTATAGTCTGGACTGGTCAGTCTACATCTGGGACGCCTATTACCTTAAAGCTTTTGCATACCTTTTCTGCCCTCACTGTAAATTCAACAATCCATGTAGTATCATCTACCTCAACATGCCCAAAACATCTCCCTCCCATGTCTCACTTCCTGTCTCCCTCAAACCTGCGTGTTCTCCAAGATTTCCAGCTTTAGTGAAGGCACCAAAGTCTGTCCACTTGTTCAAACAAGACTTAGAGTGTGTGGAGACTCTGCTTCTGACCTTTCCTCCCTCCAATATCAGATCCATCAGCAAGTTCTTCTGAAGGTCATATCCTAGCTCTGTCCCTATTCTTCTACTGCCTCCTCCTGGCCACCCTCTGTTCATTTTCACACCAGACACAGAGTAACATTTTAAAGCTTACTTTTTATCATTTTTGAATAGGTAAAGTGTTGTTATTAGGTGTCATGGAGTTGGTTCTGACTCAATAACCCTATGCACAACAGAATGAAACACTGCCCAGTATTGTTTCATCCTCACAATTATTATGTTTGAGCTCATTGTTGCTGATACTACCTTGGGGGATCTTCCACTTTTTCACTGACCCTTCACTTTATCAAACATGATGTTAGGTTGTTGTTAAGTTCTGTAGAGTCAGTTCTGACTTATAGCCATCTTGTATAGGGTTTCTAAAGAGTGGCTGGTGGGTTTGAACTACCAACCTTGTGGTTCAAGCTGACCTTTCGGTCCAGTGCTGTCCTACAGAGCCACATTAGGACTACAAGATGTTGTTGTTGTTGTTGTTAGGTGCCATTGAGTCGGCACCTACTCATAGCGACCTTATGCACAGCAGAACGAAACAATGTCCCATCCTGGGCCAACGTCACTACCATTGCCACACTTGAGTCCATTGATCCTGCCACTTGGCCAATCCATCTCATTGGAGGTCTTCCTCTTTTTCTCTGACCCTCCATCTTACCAAACATGATATCCTTCTCTAGCGACTATTACCTCCTGATAATATGTTCAAAGTATACAAGATGTTAGCCTGTTGTTATTGTTAAGTGCCATCGAGTTGGTTCCAACTCATAGCAGCCCTGTGTAGGGTTTTCAAGAAGTAGCTGGTGAGCTTGAACCACTGACACTGCAGTTCAAACTGACTTTACCATTCAGCGCATTAACCCACAGCACCACACCAGGACTCCATGATGTTAGACAGTGGGGTTGAATGGTGACTACCAAAAAGATATGTCCACATTCTAATTTCTAGAATCTGTGAATATGACCCCATTTGGTAAAAGAGTTTTGGAAGAAAAAATTAAGGATCTTGATAATTCCAAGATTATCTTGGTGGGTCCTAGATCCAATGACAAGTGCCTACATTAGAGATACATAGAGGAGATTTGATAAACAGAACACAAGGAGGTCATTTAAAGACGAAGACAGAGTCAGAAACTAAGGAATGTCTGGAGCTACTGGAAGAGGCAAAGAAAGATTTCCCCTGGGTTTTCAAAGGGGGCACAATGCTGGTGACATGTAGATTTCAAATTTGTAGCTTCCAGAACCATGAGAGAATAAATTTCTATTATTTTAAGCCACCCAGTTTGGAATTTGCTAGAGCAGTCACAAGAAACTAATACAAAGAATCTGGTGTGGCACTGTGGGATAAAGCACTGTTTGAACCCACAAGGTCAGTTTGAGCTAAAAGGTTGGCGGTTCAAACTCACCAGTCGCTCCTTGGAAACCTATACAGGGTCACTATGAGCCATAACTGACTCGGAGGCACTTAACAACAACAACAACACATATGGTTAAAATGTCAAAATGATATAAAGTCCATACATCGAGCAGTCTTGCTTCTATAGGTAGCCATGTTTACTAGTCATTAGGTTCTTTGGTATATTCCCAGTGTTTTGTTTTGTTTTTTAATGCAGATACAGCAGAACCTGTGAAAGTCAGAAACTGTAAGATGGAGACTTGTCTGAGAAGGGAAATGAAAGTATTTTCCACCAGCAGAGAGTGATAGGAAAATGGTATAACAGTCAAAGGTAGGAAGAAACTTGGAGACCCAGAAAAAAGAAGGAAATCTCACTAAGTTCTGGCTCTCACAAGTTTCCTGTCTGAGAGGGGAAAAGTTCATGGAAAATAAAATGAAAAGATAAAGGAATTTTTCCACAATTTTTTTAATGGGCTTTTAGGTGTTGGGGCCCTGGTGTAGTGCTGCAGGATAAGCACTGGACTGCTAACCATAAGGTCAGAGATTCAAATCCATCAGCCAATCCTCAGAAGCCCTATACAGGGTCACTATGAGTCAGAAGTGAGTCTATGGTACTTAACAACAATTGGTGAAAGCACTTTTTTTTTTTTTTTAGTTTATTAGGGGTGGAGAGTGTAGGATCGGGATAGGCCTATGGCAAGGTCTTGGCTAGTCCCAGGACTTCGTTTAGTGTTAGGGTTATGGTTAAGAATAAAATTAATATTAGGACTAGGGATTGGGCTGAGGCTAAGAGTGAGGCATGGTCTAGTTTTAGGGTTAACAGTTAAGTTTATTTGTTTTCCTGAAATCTACTTGATTTCCTTTTTATTTGGAAGCACTATAACTATTTTATTCCCTCTTTTTATTTTGTGGTTTGTTTTTTGTTGTTGTAAACTGTTTTTAGTCTTATGTTGTTGTTGTTTTGTGCTGTGGAGTAGATTCCAACTCATAGGGACCCTGTACAGGGTTTCCGAGGCTGTAAATCTTTATGGGAGCAGAAAGCCTCACCTTTCTCCCGCTTTAGTTTTATAGGTTTGTTTTATTATGTTGTTGTTGTTAAGTCCTGTCAAGTCAGCAATCCTGTATAGGGTTTCTGAGGAGTAGCTGGTGAGCTTGAACCACCAACCTTGTGGTTCAAACTGACTTTGCAGTCTAGCGCATTAACCCACAGTGCCACACCAGGACTCTGTGTGGTGGTTGTTACGTGCCATGGAGTTAGTTCCGACTCACAGCGACCCTGTACAGAGTTTCTGAGGCTGTAAATCTTTACGGAAGCAGAAAGCCTCATCTTTCTCCCGTAGAACAGCTGGTAGTTTCGAACTACTGACCTTGTAGTTTGCAGCCCGATTCGTAACCACTATGCTACCAGAGCTCCTTTTGTTTTACTATAGATACTTCTATAAATGGTTGAATTCTGGGTGATATTGTCATATATATTAATCTCAGGTTATTGTCTGCTATTGTTGATTCTCTTTCCAAAGAGCTCCCTCTAGTATTTTTCTATTAAAATGTGGTTTGTTGTTTTTACAATTCTTTTAAATTCTGTTGATCAGGAAATGTTCTAATTTCATCGTCATATTGGAGGGGCAAATTTGCTGGATATATGATTCTTGGTTGGCAGATATTTTCTTTCAGAGTTTTATGTATGTCAGCCCATTGTCTTCTTGCCTGTATGGTTTCTGCTGAGAATTCAGAGCGTAGTCTTATTAGTTCTCCTTTGTAGGTAATTTTTCATTTTTCCCAAGCTGCTCTCAGGATTCTTTGCCTGTTTTTGGTTTTGAAAAATTTAATTATAGTATGTCTTGGTTCAGGAGTTTGTTCAATGTCTTGCAACTCATAGCAGCCCTGTATAGGGTTTCTGAGGAGCAGCTGGTGGTTTTGTACTGTTGACCTTGTGGTTAGTGGTCCAGTGCTTATCCTACAGAGCTATACCAGGTATTCTTTCTCTACTAGATAAATATTGAGAGATTTGTCTTCAAGCTCATAATTCATTGATTCAATTCTACTTCTTTGCCCTTTCAACGTATTATTTATTTCTGAAGTCTTAGTATTAATCTTTTGGCTTTCTACTTGCTGGTTTTTGTTTCTAATTTTTGATTTATTTTGTCAAGTTGTTCTTGTAGTGTTCTCCTGAATTACTCTAAAGTTTTGTCTGAGTTTTTCTTGATTTCATCTGCAGTTTTCTCGATCATTTTCTCAATCTATTGAAGGTAGCTAAATATCATACTTTTAAATTTCTGATCAGGTAGTTCCGATATCGGTTCTGGCCCTATATTTTCTGACTCTTTATTTTGGTCACTTGTTTGAGTCACTGTGTCTTGTTTCGTTGTGTAAGCTGAAATGGTCTATTGTCTCTGAGACACTGTGGTGTTGTGTTTCTATTTAATTGGTGATTGCATTTTGGTGTGTTCTCAGACACTCACTTCTGTCTCCCAGCGGATGTGATAGACCAGAAGTCCATATGCCATTCTCTGTTTGTATTTACGTAATGTAGTTCAGGGAGGATTTTTCTGATGTTGGATGCTGATTATCCTTGATCAGGTGGCATAGGAGCTGGTAGTGGCACTTGCTCAGTGATGTGATTGGGTCATATGGGCATAACTACTGTCTCTTCAAAACAAACAACAACAATAAAAGATCTAATGAGGTAAAATCAATGTACTTCTTGACCTGCAGGTTGTACATCCAGCACCCAACCCCAGGCAGACCACAGACTGCATGGGATGAGGTGCCACTGGCTATTGGGTGGGTGAAGGTAGGAACTGACCATGACACTGGTCACCAGGAGAGATTGGGAAAAAGAAAGAACTGTAGCCCCTTACCACCAACTTACAGCATGTGTCCTGTTCCTTCAGAACTCTATGTCGACTGACAGCTGCCCATTAAAGCTCATGATGGTCACGCCGAGCCAGACCAGCTGACAGCCCACCTGTCTGTCTCCTCTCTTGCCACTCCTGCTCAGGCATCTCTCCCAACTGGTTCTCAAGCCACCTCTCCACACTTTCTTCTGAAACTCAGGGTCTGAGGATGACCACCTGTATATTTCTGTCTGCTCAGTGCATCTGCCTACTCTATAATCTTGCCCCATCCACAAACTTTTTTAAGCCCCCTCATAAAATAAAATATGAAAGAGAATATATTTTGATTTCCTTGCCCCACATAAGAGTGATCTTTCCCCATGCATATCTGACTATATCCCTCACTGCATTTAGATGAGAACCAAACTCCTTGTGTGATCCACAGGGCCCTATTCAACCTGGCCCAGGGCTCCTCTCCGGCTCACCTCCGGCTCCACTCTGCCCTCTAGCCTCCTGATCTTCTCCCTGCTGAAGCTCTCACTTCCCTAAACCTCAAGCACCTCCTGCCTGAGTCTCCATCAGTTTCTACTCAAATGTGCTCTCCCAGTGTAGAACAGTGTTGCTGCTTAGGTACTTCTGTAGAAGAATTCAAAGTAGAACTCCTCTTTAGGATAACAGATTCTCAATCAACCAGTTGCCGTTGAGGTCTGTCTTCCAAGGAATCTCTGGATGGGTTTGAACTGCCAACCTTTTAGTTAGTAGTCCAGCACTTAATCATTGACACCACCTAGGGAATTCATTTGCCATTTAAAAAGAGCACCTCCGATTAATCTTGACTGAATTTATCACAAATGCTGTAAAACTGTCTTGCTGCTCTAGTGGTTCCTTGTTTGTACCTGTCTCCCCTAAATGGACTATAAATTCTTTGGAGCTGAAATCTTGTCTGTTTTGTTCACCCCTCAATTCACAGCTCTCAGAACAGTGCCTGGCACACAGTAGGCCTTTGGTATGCAATTGGATAAGACAGATGCACATAACCCTCTGTTAAAAATGCTTCTGGACTGAGCAGGCACGGAAGCCCTGGTCAAGGAAACACAATTTCAGGATATACCTGTGGAAGATGGCCTGGATTAGAGGAAGCAATCTTCCCTGCTTCTGGTTCCCCCTAGCCCCCAAGAAGCCAAAATGCAATTATCTATCCCCAGAGTGAGGCCACTTGAGTGTCAGCCCCCTACCCCACATAATAGGAGTAAGTCTGGACCCCAAACCCTCCTGGCCAGGTTTCCAGAGTTCAGGTTGCCTTGCCTGTCCCCGTGACCCTGGGAGGGGCTGTCTGGGTCTGAAATGCAAGGATTGGCTTCCATCTTCTCTTCTGGCCACTTCTCTTTTGCAGAAATGAATTTGGATTGCACAGGCTGCCACCAGGTTTCGAGACTGCTGAAGGCACGTCATCCCCAAAGCCCAGACCATCCTCCTTCTGGTTCCCTTAGACTTCCTCTGTAATGACAGCTTTTCTTTCAGGATTTGTTGTTGTTGTTGTTATGTGCCATTGAGTCAGCACCAACTCATAGTGACCTTATGCACAACAGAATGAAACACTGCCTGATCCTGGGCCAACCTCACAATTGTGGCCATGCTTGAGACCATTGATGCTGCCACTTTGCCAATCCATCTCA
>NW_006408575.1:2218137-2219473 GCF_000296735.1 Chrysochloris asiatica | reverse complement strand
TTTCTTCATAGAACCCAGTTTCTCATATTATTTGTTTCCATATAATTCTTCTGAATTACTTCTCAGCCAAATCCAAAACCTGCTCTTCCTCTTCTGGGGAGCCTTTGTCTGTCTCCAGCTCATTTGTATAAGTTACTCTTTTCTGTTTTTGGACATGTTTTTAGATCTTTTGTTTTGTTTGTAATTTCCAGTAGTTATGTGGGTTTTTTTAATGCTTAAATGATGTTTGTTGTTGTATTACTAAGCTTACTAGGTGTCTCCTGGTGGATATGATCAGGAGATAGGCTTCCCTTTTCACATGTAATGCTTAGCAGCTGTTATTGGCTCTTGTCTCACTGGTGGAATATTATGGGGTATGCTTGTAGCTTGGCTATATGGCCACAATTGCTGTCTCTTCTTGGGTAATGTAGGGAGAAAAAGCTCCACCCTCCAGGAGAAATGTGTGATCAAAAGTACCCAAAGCAGAAGCAATATAAAAGCAGAGACAAAAGCCACCACTTTGAAACAAAAATAAAACTGTGGCCGACTGTCCAGTTGTCTTGCTACACAGGTAGTGGGTGTACACCATAGAGGCCTCGAGCAGTGGGTGGGTGTGTCCGCTTGCTCAGGCCCCTCCTCTAGTCACCAGCGTAGAGGTGTGTAGGCAGATATTGAGAAGTTAATGGGAGAAACATTGTCTACTATTTTTGTCTCTGAAGGTCAGTTAGGTATCTGCATGTGCACAGCAAAGTTCTTGAGATAGTTGCATCCTTTTATGTTGGGGTTTTACAGATTGTTCTATGGTTTGTCTGTTAGGCCTGACAAACCTTCTTTTTTCTTGCTAGATAGGCCGGAGTAAAGGATCCTGCATAAGTTAATTTTAGGGCTGTGACCCTGAGGCTGAGGTCATAAGCAGATGCCAAATTGTTTCTCTTTGTGCCGTGGGAAAGCTGTGGGATCAGCGCTGGACTTTTATTGGGTGTGTGTGTGTGTGTGTGTGTGCCCACACCCACCTTAAGGCATCTGGGCTGGGCAAAGAAGGCATGACAGGGAAGAGGAGGAAAAAAATGTGTAGAATCTCCCGCACCTCCTTTTGCAAATGTCACTGCACCGCTTTTGGCGCTGGTTCCCTGTGCTAGTCTGGCTGTAGCCAAGTTTAAACTCTGAACTCCGCCCAGGCGGGATGGCTTCAAAGGAAGTCCCGTCTTGAGTGATTCCTAAATCGCAGTATTTTCCTTTATATCGTGATTTTTCCACTTCCATATGCGGGAAACTGACACCATGCACCTTGTGCTAGATCCAGAGCTCTGGTGCTGTTCCGTGAACACAGTTTCTCTGGGTTTTCAATCCCTCCCCC
>NW_006408575.1:2216904-2218037 GCF_000296735.1 Chrysochloris asiatica | reverse complement strand
AATCTTTATGGGAGTAGAAAGCCTCATCTTTCTCCCGCGGAGCGGCTGGTAGTTTCGAACCGCTGACCTTAAGGTTCGCAGCCCGATTCGTAACCGCTCTTGTCTCACTGGTGGAATATTAAGGGGTATGCTTGTAGCTTGGCTATATGGCCACGATTGCTGTCTCTTCTTGGGAGAAAAAGCTCCACCCTCCAGGAAAAATGTGTGATCAAAAGTACCCAAAGCAGAAGCAATATAAACGCAGAGACAAAAACCACCACTTTGAAACAAAAATAAAACTGTGGCCGACTGTCCAGTTGTCTTGCTACACAGGCAGTGGGTGTGCACCATAGAGGCCTCGAGCAGTGGGTGGGTGTGTCCGCTTGCTCAGGCCCCTCCTCTAGTCACCAGCATAGAGGTGTGCAGGCAGATATTGAGAAGTTAATGGGAGAAACATTGTCTACTATTTTTGTCACTGAAGGTCAGTTAGGTATCTGCATGTGCACAGCAAAATTCTTGAGATAGTTGCATCCTTTTATGTTGGGGTTTTACAGATTGTTCTATGGTTTGTCTGTTAGGCCTGACAAGCCTTATTTTTTCTTGCTAGATAGGCCGGAGTAAAGGATCCTGCACAAGTTAATTTTAGGGCTGTGACCCTGAGGCTGAGGTCGTAAGCAGATGCCAAATTGTTTCTCTTTGTGCCGTGGGAAAGCTGTGGGATCAGCGCTGGACTTTTATTTGGGGGGGGAGGGGGTGCGCCCACACCCACCTTAAGGCATCCGGGCTGGGCAAAGAAGGCATGACAGGGAAGAGGAGGAAAAAAATGTGTAGAATCCCCCGCACCTCCTTTTGCAAATGTCACTGCACCGCTTTTGGCGCTGGTTCCCTGTGCTAGTCTGGCTGTAGCCAAGTTTAAACTCTGAACTCCTCCCAGGCGGGGTGGCTTCAAAGGAAGTCCCGTCTTGAGCGATTCCTAAATCGCAGTATTTTCCTTTATATCGTGATTTTTTCCACTTCCGTATGCGGGAAACTGACACCATGCACCTTGTGCTAGATCCAGAGCTCTGGTGCTGTTCCGTGAACACAGTTTCTCTGGGTTTTCAATCCCTCCCCCATGTATCCTTTCTTACCTGGCTGTCTCTGCTGCCGCCAAG
>NW_006408575.1:2214911-2216239 GCF_000296735.1 Chrysochloris asiatica | reverse complement strand
CTCTGAAATTTGCTCTTCAGCTTAGAAATGCTAAAGTGAATGGAAGAAATGAGGAGGTATAAGAGTTGAACAGAAAATTTCAAAGGGTAGCTCTAGAAGACATAGTAAAGTGTTATAATGAAATATGCAAAGTTAGAAAACTAAAAGGAAGAACAAGCTTAGCATTTCTCAAGCTGAAAGAACTAAAGAAAAAAATTCAAACCTCAACTTGCAATATTGAAGGATTCTGTGGACAAAATGAGGACTCTTAGTACGGCACTGTAGGCTAACTACTGGATTGAGAACCATAAGATTGGTGATTCAAATCCACCAGCTACTCCTCAGAAACCCTATGTAGGGTTGCTATGAGGGGAAAGTGACTTGATGGCATGTAACCACAAGCAACAAAATGGGCAAAATAGTGATTGATACAAAAGGCATCAAAAGAAGATGGAAGGTATACATTGAGTCTCTGTACCAGAAAGGAATAGTCGATGTTAAACCATTTCAAGAAGTAGTATATGATCAAGAACTCATGTTACTGTAGAAAGAACTCCAAGCTGCACTGAAGGCATTGGTGAAAATCAAGGCTTCAGGAACTGACAGAATACAAACAGAAATCTTTCAATAAACTGATGTAGCACTGGATGTGTTCACTTATCTATGCCAAGAAATTTGCAAGACAAGCTACCTGGCCAACTGATTGGAAGAGAACCACATTTGTATGCATTCCAAAGAGAGGTGACCCAATGGAATGATGAAACCACCGGACAATATCTAAATTAACATCATAAGCAAGTGAAATTTTGTTGAATATAAGTCAAAAATGGCTGCCATAGTACATCAACAGAGAATTTCCATAAATTCAAGCCGGATTCAGAAGACATAAAACTAAGGTTATCATTGCTAATGTCGATGGATCTTGGCTGAAAGTAGAGAATATCAGAAAGACACTTACTTGTGCTTTATTGACTTTTGATTGTGTGGAATTATGGCAAACTATGGATAACACTGCAAAGAATCAGTGTTCCAGAACATTTAATTGTGCTCAAGAGGAACCTGTTTGAACCCAGAGGCAGTCATTAGAACAGAACCCTACTGAATGGTTTAAAATCAGGAAAGGTGTGTGCCAGGTTTTTTTTTTTTTCTTCTAGCATACTTATTCAATATGCATGCTGAGTACATAATCTGAGAAGCTGGATTATAAGAAGAAGAATGTGGCATCAGAATTGGAAGACTTGTTAACAACCTGAGACATGCAGATGATGCTATCTTGCTTGCTGGAAGGGAAGAGGACTTAAAATTTTTTACTGATGAAGATCAAAGACCACAGCCTTTGGTATGGATTG
>NW_006408575.1:2175333-2212591 GCF_000296735.1 Chrysochloris asiatica | reverse complement strand
AACAGCAGTCAAGAAATCAAACGATGTATTGCATTAGTCAAATCTGCTGCACAAGACTTTTTAGGGTGTTGAAGAGCAAAGATGTAAACTTGAGGACTAAGGTGCGCCTGACCCAAGCCATGGTATTTTCAATAACCTCATATGCATGCGAAAGCTGGACAGTGAATAAGGAAGACCATAAATGCATCATTTCTCACCCTGAGGTGCATAGCATATTCTCACATTCCATTTTGGTAGCAATATGTAGTCCGAATGCATGTATCCATCAGTCCATGGCCAAGGCCGCCTGTGTGCTCCTGGACCATCACCAAAAAGAGTCACTCTGATAGAGAGGAGTTAGTAGCCATCATCTTTATTGATGGTTCCAAAGAAACAAACCACCACAAACCAAACCGACCAGCTCTTGGACCTGAAGACAGTATAGTGCTTTTTCCAAACAGAAAGAAAGCAACTGGGGAGGAAAAAGGTCCATCCGGGAGCCATGAGCACCTGCTCTCTCAGAGCAAGGGCTGCTCCTTCCTCTTGATTCAGGTGGTCCCATCTCTGGAGTAATAGTACACAAGAGGGAGCTTAATAGAAATATTGAAACTTAAAACCTTTTTTTTTTTTTTTTGCACTTGGATTTTAAGTACATTTTCATATGTTGACTCTGGCCCTTCAAGCTGCTGGACCCTGCAGCCACAAGTGTTTTGCTTTGGAGACCCTTTTGAAAGTGTTTTCTGAACCCAGTCCTTTTTCTTTGGGAGGGTAGAGATTTTTTTTTCTTTCTTTCTTTTCTTAAACATACAGGAGAGGAGGAGAGAAAGTGACCAGGGAAGATGCTTCTGTTGACCCCAAATACCAATCACATCTCATCCTAATGTTGGCCAGGGGGAGGCTGCAGCTAGAGCAAGACAGAAGCTTTAAATGGGAGGTTTTGTTGGGGGTGGGCAGTGAATTGTGCTTAGATAGGTTGCAGATGTAAACTTTACCCTACAAGCTCGGCGGGCCAGCAGCCCCGGGAATACCACCTCTGTGGTTGTGGGCCTCGGGTGTGTGCCCAATTCTGTTAGTAATTTTCTCTCTTATTTTACTCGCCTGGTCACCACCCACTTGTGAAAGTGGGGAAAAATGGGGATTTCAGATCCAACACACATTTTACATTCCAAATGGATAATGATAGGAACAAATAAAGGTTCTTGTTGTTGTTATGTGCCGTGGAGTCAGTTACGACTCATAGCAACCCTGTACAGGGTTTCCAAGGCTGTAAGTCTTTACAGGAGCAGAAAGACTTATCTTTCTCCTGAGGAACGGCTGGTAGTTTCGAACTTCTGACCTTGAGGTTTGCAGCCCGATTCGTAACCACTACTCTACCAGAGTTCCTTAAAGGTTCTTAGACCCACCAAAAAATGCTTTTGAGTTGTGGTGTTGGAGGAGAATATTGTAAGTGCCATGGGCTGCCAAAAGAACCAATAGATCTGTGTTGGAAGAAGTGCAGCCAGAGTGCTCCTTGGAGGCCAGGATGGCCAAACTTTGTCTCTCATACTTCGGACATGTTGTCAGGAGGGACCAATCGTTGGAGCAGGATATCATGTTTGTTGAGGTGAAGGGTCAGAGAAAAAAAGGAAGACCCCAGTGAGATGGATTGGCCAAGTGGCAACATCAATGGGCTCAAGTGTGGCAACAATAGTGAGGTTGACCCAGGATCGGGCAGTGATTCGTTCTGTTGTACATACGATCGCTATGAGTCGGTACCGACTAGATGGCACCTAAAAACAACAACAACAAGTTAACTACAAGGTCAGCGGTTAAAACTCACCAGCCATTCCTCAGAAACCCTAGACAGGGCTGCTGTGTGTCAGAACCAACTGATGACACTTAACAAGAACATATGTAAAAGTTGGACATTGAAAAAGAAAGACCGTAAAAGATTAGATGCAGTTGAATTATGGTGTTGGAGAAGAATACTGAAAGAGCCAATGGACATGAATAAACAAAGCTATCTTGTAAGAAGTACAGCCATAATGCCCCTTTGAAGCTAGAACCATGAAACTTCATTTCTTTTACTTGTCAGGTGGGACCAGTCCCTGGAGAAGGACATCATGCTTGGAAAAGAGAAGGATCAGTAAAAACGAAGAAGATCCCCAACAAGATGTATTGACACAGTAGCAGCATCAACGGACTCAAACGTAACTTTTATGAGGATGACACGGATCAGGCAGTGTTTTGTTCTGTTGTGCATAAGGTTGCTGCTACAAGTCAGAAGCCACTCAATGACACCTAACAACAGTTCTAAATAGAGATGGCTGTTCTTCCAGAGTAGGCCACAAGGGGGCGGGCAAAGCTGCCTCTTGAAGTTCCAGGAGGTCTCCACTGCTTTCTCTGTGTCTTGGATAGTTTCTCAGTAGGGCCAGGTCCTGGCTGGTGTCATGACCTATTAGCCATTTCTCCCAGAGGGACCTGGTTCAGGTCTCCCTGTAAAACGAAGTGTAGACCCTCTCTGCATGAAAGGCTTGAGTGTGGGGCTCTGTCCTGGGGGACTTGTCTTGGTGTGAGTTGATCCTCACACCCACAAATTCCCTGGTTGTCTTGTTTCCTGCTGGGTCCCCAGCCCTGGCTCCCAAGGTCTCTACAAATGCTTACTGAGTTTCACCAAGGTGAGTATAGAGGTTGCTGCTTTGGTTGGATATTTGCATTCCAATTCCTTCTGTGGAACTGAGTGTGGAGGCTCTGAAAGATAAGCTGTGGACTGCGAACTACAAGGTCAATGGTTTGATCCTACCAGCCACTCCTCTGGAGAAAGATGAAGTTTTCTGCTCCCATAAGGATTGACACATAGACTGTAGAAGAATTGAGGCTTTTGAGTTATGGTGTTGGAGGAGAATATTGAACGTACCATGGGCTGCCAAAAGAACAAACAGATCTGTGTTGGAAGAAGTGAATCCGGAGTGCTCCTTGGAGGCTAGGATGGCCAAACTTCGTCTCTTATACTTTGGACATATTATCAGGAGGGACCAGTTACTGGAGGAAGATATCATGTTTGATCAAGGGTCAGAGAAAAAGAGGCAGACCCCCAACAAGATGGACTGGCACAGTGGTGGCTGCAGTGGGGTCAGGCATAACAATGATTATGAGTGGTCCAGTGCTGGGCAGTGTTTTGTTCTGTTGTCCATAGGGTTTCTATGAGTCAGAACTGACTTGATGACACCTAACAACAACCACAAATGATTGACAGGCTTGGGAACACCATACCGGGTAGCTATGGGTGGAAACTGACTGGACAGCACTTAACAACACGAAATGGGGGAGAGGGGCATGGAATGGCATGTGGACTGTGTTTGACACTGTACCTATAGGGACATGCTCAGAAATGGTCTCAAAATCAATTTTTGGCAAATGTCATGACAACTCTATTGATGTATGTGTGATAGTTGATCCTCACACTGCAAATTCCTTGTTTGTCTTGTTTCCTGCTGGGTCCCCAGCCCTGGCTCCCAAGGTCTTTATGAATGCTTACTGAGTTGCATCAAGGTGAATATAGAGGTTTCTGCTTTGGTTGGATATTTGCATTCCTGTTTTCTTCCTAACCCTGAGACCTTTGGGAACCTCAACTCATCCATGGGATTTCAGAACTCCTGTCTTAGTGAGATATAAGTCCCCCAGGGGTGTGGAATCAGAGACCTAGAGGAGCTTCAGCCAGGACAGGGCCTGTGAGCATGGAGAGGCTGTGAGAAATAGTCTGGCTGGGTCTATTTCAAGACCCAGTGTTTGAGAAAGAACTGGGCTTGTTGGCAGGCAGGGTCAGGTACAGTGATGGCTTTCCCAGTGCCTCCTGGGGGATACACTTAACTGATTCTCTGGCTCTTCAATATGAAGTGAGGCCCTGGAGATCTGCCCTTCCTTTGTTTGGGGCACAAAGGAGAGAGGTGAAGAAGTCCTTTGCATCTGAGTCAGTATGGAAGAGGGTTTTTTTTCCCCTTTCCCCAAAAGGTGACAGCATTTAAAAGGTGAGCCCGAGGTGGGATACGGTGGTACAATGTCCCCAGGTGTTGGTCATGATGCCCATGGTATGGCCAAAGTCCTAGATTACTGCAGTCTAGCTAATTAGCTCACGGTTCACTCTGAACCCAAACAGCTGTATGAGGAGGGAACAGGATACAGATTTCAGGCTGTTAGACATGGTCAGTCATGCCTTTGGGACTGCAGGAGAGAGACTACCTTAATGAACCTTGTGGGACACTCTCCCTCTCCAGCCCTGCGCAATGGACCATTCCTAGATATGACAAGGCAGCTTTGTGGAACACCCCAGCTGTCCAGTGTGGGCCCTGGCTGCTCTCTGTGCTAGCCTTTGGAAATGTCTGACCATATGCAGGCACATGGGGGTTACTCTGCTGGGCCTGAGATGTTGGGGTCTTATCCTCCCGTCTTCTCCTCTCCCACCACCCCATTTTCCCAGGAAGAAACAGGACACAGTCAAAATTCCAGTACTTTATTATAGTCATAAAACTCAAGAGGGGCCACTAGGACCTCGCTGAAAGCTTGTGTTCCCTTCTTCCCTGGGGGGGGGAGGGGGCGGCGGGGAGAGACAGGCCCAGCAGCCAAGCCAAAGTGATCCACAACAGATGGTTAAAAACAAAACACAGATTTGATTTGATCCTGGCTTCACAGTGTATTAGCTCCCGAGCTTCCTTGTCTAAGAAATGGAGGCAATAGTAGAACCTGCCTCACTGGGCTGTTGTAAGGGTTACATGAGACAATGCTGGTGGAAGTGTTTAGGATAGTTGGTGAGTGGAAGTTTTTCTTCTCTTCCACCTCCTTCTTCTTATCAGGCACAAGTCTGGTTTCTCCATGGTCAAATCAGCTCCAGTCTCTATGTATGAGGGGAGGGAAACCCTGTACTTCATGTTTGTCTTTAATGTGGTCCATTAGGAAGGCTGCCACATGGTCTATGGGACTATGAGGGTCAAGCTGTGAGACCTGTTATCTTTACCAACTCCATGAAAAGATCAATAAGTGTTTGAGAAACGTTCGAATGCTATACCTGGGCCACTTCAGCTCTTTTGACATTATGGCTAAGATGTTGTCGTAAGGCACAGAACTTGAAATCAGGCCTGGTCTTGCATTTGCTCTCTGAGTGACATATTTTGCTAACTTAAATAAGCTATATTTGTGTTGGTCACTTTGCCTCTCTTGGTCTGGGCAATCCACTGACCTCAGAGGATCCTTGCAGATGAGACCAGGTTATGAACATACAAATAAAACCCAATGGTAAGAGATAGAAGCCTTTCCCTATAGCTGGTGAGTAAGCACTGGACCTCAAGGTCAGTTTGAGTCATAAAATCGGTGGTTCTAACTGACCAGCAGCTCCTTGGGACCCTTATACAGAGTCGTTATGAGTCAGAACTGACTTGACGGCGCTTAACAAACACAGTGGCTACTATGAATGTGGGCTTCTAGCTTCCTAAACTGTTAGAGCATAAAGTCTTGTTTGTTAAAACCAAACAACAACAACAACAACAAAAACCCAGCTGTAAGTTCTTTGAACCCAAATATAGCTTATTTAAGTTAGCAAAATATGTCGGCTTTAAGGGCTCTTAAAGAATTATCTTTGTGAGATTGAATTGACAATGATAACTGGAAAGGCTGGAAGGGAAGTCTGAGGGGCAGTAAATTTAAGATAATGATGGTGTAATCAAGGCACTCTGGTGGCGTAGTGGTTACAAATTGAGCTGCTAACCTCAGGGTCAGCAGTTCGAAACTACCAGCTGTTCAGCGGGAGAAAGATGAGGCTTTCTGCTCCCGTAAAGATTTACAGCCTCGGAAACCCTGTACAGGGTCACTATGAGTCGGAACTGACTCCACGGCACATCACCACCAATCATTTGTAAAGGACAGTGAGAAGGGTAGCACAAGTTGAACACAATCTATGTCACAGAATCTTACATATAGAAATGGTTGGGATGGTGTATCTTTGACTGTGTACCAAAAAAACCCCAAAACAAACAAACAAAAAAACCCAAACCAATTGTGGTGGAGACTTTACTGGTAATGAGTTGATAGATGGGACTTAAATGTTAATGTGATTGGGACAAAAGGAAACCCCTTAGGGAAATATAGGACAACCAGTATCTGAGTCCTGAGTTTGTAGCAAGATTATGTGGTTGGAGAGCCCGGGTTCCTGAAGTGGGTAGAGGCAGGTGTCACCACAAGAGGGCGTTCTGAATGCTTATCTATCTTGAAAATGTTTCCATTTATACAGGCGTGCATAACAAAGTGTACTAACATGGTTTTTAGTTTATCTAGCTCATTTGGTAAGCTTTTAAACAAATACACTTGTGTTGATTACTTTATCAATCACAAGACTCACAAGATGAGCTGGGAGGGGGTGAGGTTGGGCAGGGATGGGAAGAAGCACAAGCCCCCTGCTGTCATGGCTCAACCACTGTTCTGCTGAGGGACTTAGGACATGTTTCCCAAGAGTCTGACAGTGGGGAAATTCCCACACCAAGCCCCTTGAGGATGTTATGAAATGGTGTGTGGACACAACAGAAAGAAAAACAACTTAAAGGTCATGAACATGGTCTGTAAGCCCTCTTACCTCCACGTATGGCCTTCTACTTGATTCTCATCCCATGCTTGATTCAAAGCCCCACCAGGGGCAACTCTGAGATGGGAAGGAAGGTGGATCCAGCTGTTAAACCATGACCTCAAGAACAGTATTTCCAGGAATCCCCATCTTAGCATCTAAGGGATTCCTGGGAAAACTGGACCGTGAGGACAAGGTGGGAGAGAGTGGCCTTCAGCAGCCAGGCACTGTGTCCCCAGGGGCCAGCTGGGCCTCTTCTTCTGCATCCAGTCCCATCTGTAGAAACCAGCATGGGTTCCATGTATCGTTGATGTCGCTCATTGTACTAGAAGGCAGGAGTAGTGATTTGGAATATCAAGTATCCCGAGAAGTGCTGTCCCGTGTAGTGAAAGGTCAGGGTGTTGATGTGAAAGTCTCTGACATCCCAGTTCTCAGCCCTCCTCCCCCAGCCCCCCCAACTGCCATGGGCCATACGTCATCCCAAATCTCCAGTCAGAGGGATGGATTTAATCTACACCACATGGGCAGATCAGCATCCAGTCTCTGCTTGACAACGATCCCGATGGTGACCTCTCTGTGCTTCAGTTTTCCTCCTTTGCAAAATGGAATAGTCTAGGAACTACTGAATAAGGTGACACAAATAGGATGCTGGGGGTAGGAGTTGGAGGAATCCATAGGATTCGTGGAAAGTGTCTAGGTCTAAGTTTTTTTAATTTTAATTGCTAAAATTACCCAAAATCTAAGGACAAGACTAGAGAAGGACTTATGATGCTCTCTTCCTGCTCCCCCACCTCCAGGTTCCATGATCAGATGCAATAGATAAGAACTTGGATCTGAATCAGATGTTTCTGGGTACCACCTCACCTCAACATTATCAATCTTGGTCAAGCTTTTTAACTGAATCTCAGCTTTTTCATCAGCAAAATGTTTCAGTACTACTGCCTATCTCCCAGTCTTGTTGAAAGATTAAATAAAATTGTTCTTAATCCAGTGGTTCCTCTCTGCTGTTCCTTGCTTTTCTGAAGCCTCTGAAAGAGCTCAGACATTTGTGAGATGCCTGAAGTGGTTCAGACAGTAGCTTGGGGCCAGTGTCAGAAGCACCGAAAGTGCAGGGTTTGACTGAAAGCCCAATACTTTTGCATTTATGGCTGAAATTGTCTAATCACCAATGGTGATTGGGTTTCAACTGTGACTCATTAGTAATGGCTATGGGTCCTGCTGGAGGCCTGGTATGGTGCTGTAGGGTAAGCAATGGAACTGCTAACCGCAAGGTTGGCAAGTTCAAGCCCACCAACCGCTCCTTAAAAACTCTATACAGTGTTGATATGAGTCAGGTCATGACTCAACGGCACTTAACAACAACAACGTCAGGGACCCATTGCTGAGGATTTGGAAGTACACCTGAACACTTCAGGAAAGTCTACCTTGACAGATGAGCAATGCCGATGTCTGCCATGGGCTCAGAAGGAGAAAGCAGAGGTATGGTGCTGGGTAATGAATGGTCCCACCCCCCACAGACAAACTGGGGTCACGGCGGAGTCAGAATTTGCCAGAATCATGAAGTAAGTGATGACACAGGTGGGACTGGAGTCCCGAAACTTTGCCAGTTCAGCAAGCAGTCAAGCACAGCCTGGAAACGGGTGCCCCCTACTTTCCACCCCAGCCCCACACTTACCACTTGCAGGTAGATGGCTGCAGAACAACTTCTCCCTTCCTGAGTTACAGTGCTTCATCTCAGACTCCCAACTGACCAGAGATGCAGCACTGCACCTCAGGCTGGGAGACAGGGCACCGCGCATGCACTTCACTCCAGTGGTGAGACACTGGGGGACCTCGGCTCCACCTCAAGACGGCTAAACCTATCTGCTCTTGGCCTGCATTTGAGCTCTTTGGGACCAAGACTCCGTCAACCTCTTGTTTCTTTTCTAACAGCTTTATGGATACATAATTCACCCAGTTAAAATGTACAATTTATTGTGAATGTGCTAAAAAGTGTATTTTCAGTATCATCACAATCTGTCAGTTTTAGAATATTTCATCACCCTAAACAGAAATCCTATATACCCTTACGCCATTAGTCCTCAATCCCTCTCCATCTCCCATTGCCCTGGGCAACCACTTGTGTCTCTATAGATCTGCCTATTCTGGACATTTCACACATATGGAAGGACTCCTGGTGCAGCAATGTAGGACCAGCACTGGACTGTGAACCACAAGGTTGGCAGTTCAAACCCACCAGCTGCTTCTTGGGAACCCTATGCAGGATCCCTATGAATTGGAAACTGACTTGATGGCACTTCAGAACAACAGCTTTTGTTACGATTGGTGTACCCCACGCATCATCCAGACAGCACCACTCACGGTCCCCAATATTTTTTGTTAGCAAACATTTGCCTTAGCCTAGTCTGTCTACCTCTTTTTCTCCCCATTTCCATTCATCCGGGCACATCTTGCTAACAGGGTGTTAGCAGGCCCCAGGGAATGCCATAGTATGTGGATTTGATTGTGTCGATAATGACTGTATATCTGGTTCATTTTCCTCTGGGGCCCTGGCTTGGATGGGAACCTCTGAGCAAGCAGGCAAAGTCTCTCTCCTCCCACTCTGCCTGCCTCTGCTGAGATCTCAGGGCAGCTCCCCCCACTCCCCCCCAGACACGCTCCTGTGCTGCTTAATGCTGGATGGCATGCACTCCCAGGGATGTCTGAAAGAGGCTGGGAAAGAACAGAAGAAAGAACACATCGTTAAAAAGAAAGTGGGGAGAGAGAGAGAGAGAGAGAGCCTCTGCTGTACCCTTTGCCCCCAGCTCAGCTCTGAGGTCCTCCAGGGACACAGCTCCTTCCTGAGGTACTCTTAGCCCAGAACACCAGCCTCAAATTCTCCTGCTAGAGTTTCTCTTGCACCTGCATTTGGCTAGAGAATAACTTCAAAATGGGACCTACTTTCACGGTGACAGACAACCTTTAACCTGTCTGCTTCACTCTCCAGAGTTTCCACTGCTGGGAGAAAACTTTCACACAGTCTGATCAAATGAGACACAGGGAAGGATACCGTAAAAAATGATGGGGATTTGCTGAGAGTAACCAAGCGAATGAGGGTAATCCCTTTGACTCGCTTGGTGTGTAACTGTTTCCAAAACCCTTCTACCTAGTTGCCTCTGACTTCATAAGGAAGCGCGTGGGGTGAATGGTCTTGGGGGAGTCCAGGGCCTCCACATCAGCAAACTTGTTGTTGATGTTGTTGCTCCATGCCATCGAGTTGATTTCAATTCACAGTTACCCATAGGACAGAGTAGAACTGGCTTGCAGAGTTTTCTAGGCGGTAATTTAGCATGCCAGGTCTTTTCTCCTGGAGTCGCTGAATGGGTTTGAACCACCAACCTTTTAATTATGCAGTCATGGGCTTAACTGTTGTGTCTGAGGGCTCTTTTAACTAATTGTTGCTTTTCCTCCAGTCCTTCTATTTAGCAGGGGATTGGGGAACAAAGACTTAGTGGAGTGCTATCCTGTCTCGGACCCCTTTCTAGCTCTGCTCACCTCCCTCAGACCTTGGCAGGCAACACTATCAGGTTCAATTGTATTAATATTGTTTCAGTGTTACTGTATTTATTTTTTTACCTTTATCTTCTAAGTATGCACAATGACATCATTTTCAGTTATATTAGCTCTGTAAAGTTTTTATTTAAGTACTGAAAAGTGACATCTTCAATGAAAAAATACTACAATTTTATGCTCCTTGGAAAACCTATGCAGCATCCTATGATTGAAACTGATCTGATGACACTTAACAACAATTGTATGCAAATCCAGCAAAAGTATCAAAGGGGCCACCTAAACAATCGAAGTTTGGGGAAGAGTGTTCCATCACATTTCACCTCTAGAACAGCTGGGGAGACTGGCAGAGGCAGAGTCATATCACTATGCGGTGGAGCCATAAGGAGAGGCAGCTAGTTCATGATCATGGAGCCAGGGTTTGAACCATGGAGTTGAGGACTGTTTGCCCACCCCACATCAATAGGCTAAGTATCTTGCAACAAAGATAGCATCTCACTGGAGTTTAGCAACTGGAACTCCATGGGGGGCTGTCCCACGTTCCCTAGGAGAAACTGATGCAAATATAAGGCACTGAGATGCCTTTGACCAGAAAACAGAATTGGTCTCCCTCTCCTTTGTGATCCTTGGCTGTCAGTCCTCTATCTGGGCTGCCTCTGTTTGTTTCCTTACATCTAGAATGATCAGGATAACATCGGCACTTAGATCAGATGTCTGTTAGATGTGTTTATTATGCGAATCCATGAGCTTCCAGGGACAGAGAATTTTCCAAGGGCATAGAGCTGGGACCATAACAGAACAGTTGGCCCTGGGACCCTCATTTTTAATCTCTATTCTGGATGTCTCACCCCTGACCAATTTATCAACCCTTTGGGATTGACACAGGGTCTAGTTGTTTCACCTGTTCATTCAGCAAACTGAGTGTCCAGGGGAGCTGGGACACAGGCTGAGATGGAAGGAAAATTCCCCTGAGAAGGTGACCAGCTGGCAAACCTAAGAGACATTGTTGTTATTAAGTTCTGACTCATAGTGAGCCTGCACAGGGTTTCCAATGAGTGATTGGTAAAATTGAACCACTGATCTTGAGGATCAAACAACCTTGTGGTCCAGGGCATTATTCCACAGTGCCACACAAGGACTCCTACATGATATTAGAGGAGGGCAAGAAAGGACTGCCAAGGGCTTGGAGAACAAAGAGATTCTCTTGGGGAGTGGGGTGTGAGGAAGGCTTCCTAAGGTGGTTTAGGAGGAGGGTCAGAGGAGCAGGCAGCCAGTGGTTTTCTTGAATCTTGCCCATTTGTGGGGTAGGTGGAAAATGCCGGGCCCTGGTACATGGTCTCCTTCGGATGAAAGGAGATTTGGGAAGGCCTCACTGAGAAGGGGCTTCTGTGGTCCCCATTTTCTACTTACCCCATGAGAGGTCCCTTTGTACTCTGGGCCCAGTCAGGAGATGGAGATTGGACAAGCGCTTGGGTTCCATCACCAACTTGCAAGGTTACTTCTCACCAGTGGCTTTTCTCGGAGGCTCTGTGTTCCCTTTCATGATGGTGGCAGCCGTACCAGGGAGTCTAGCATCTTACCTGGTGACTCTCAGTGCTGGCCTGAGGGACTGTCTCGAGAGAGGATGGCTGCTTTCTCTCCCTGCTCCCCACTGTCTTCGGGTAAATGTCTCTGAGCTGGAGAAGAACCGCTGTCTTCTGTTGGGAAGCTCTGAGGAGGCGTGGGTGAAGGGGAGGCTAGGAAGGAGAAAATAAACAGTGGCTGTCTGGGTTTTCTCGCCAGGCCTGAGTGAGGAGGCCTTCTTGGGCTCCTTCCCTTATATGGCCAGGCCCCTCTGGGCTGGGAGTCCTTGCTCCACAACCCCACCTTCCAGACACTTGGAGCGCTGGGGGCCACCAATGACCACCTGGGGCTCTGCCACAGAGACTGGAGGCTGGGACCAGAACATGGCCAGTAATCCCCTACCTTTAATCAACTCCTTGCCTCTGAACTGCTTGGGGGAATGTATATGTAGGGGGTAGGTGTCTGAAAATTATATATGGATAGGGGAGAGGGAAGGGGATGTTCAGAGAGAAAAGCTTTGTCCTGACTCAACTCCAAATTCATGCAGTGACCCTGCCCAAGCCCTTCTCCTCTCTGGGCCTCTGTATCTACCTTGTAAAATGTTGTTGTTAAGTGCCATTGAGTTAGTTTTGACTCATATCGACCCTGTATAGGGTTTCTGAGGAGAAGCTGGTAGGTTTGAACTGCAGACCTTGCGGTTAGCAGTCCAGTGCTTACCCTATAGCGTCACACCAGGGCTCCTCTTCTCACAGTTATTTCTATGAGGTGGGGACCCTGGTGTCCCCATTTTACACGAGGAACAAAAGGCTTGGAGAAGCTAGGAAGTGTAGGAGACAGGATTTGAACTCTGGGCTATCTGACTTCAGTGCCTGTGTCCCCAGTGTGTTAATTGCTAAGGTTCCTCTGTAACAATGGCCACTTCCCCCCAACAAATGATACCAAATCCTTTTACTCTCGAGTTAATTCCAATTCATGTGCTCCATAAGGTTTCCGAGGCTGTAAACTTTCAGAAACAGACCATCTGACTCATCTCCAAGGCACCTATAGGTGGGTTGGAACCTCCAGCCTTTCTGGTTGACTGGGTGCCAGCCAAGGACCATTATTCAGCCACTTACATGTGCCACATGGAAAAGACTCTATTTGATGAGGTTTCTTCCCTGGAAGGTCAGGGTGAGCTGATACTGAAAGACATATCCAAAGATTATTCCCTTAAGCAACAGGGCCAGGGACTAACTAATACCCATTCCCTCTATGTCCCCACATCCCACAAAGGGCCTGGCTCAGACTCAGGACTCAGGACTTGGAAAAGGGTGTGAGAAACCAATGATGAATGAACCTCATTAGTCACATCTACACCACAGTACAGTCCCCTACTTCCCAGGCATCTCTGAAGATTAGATAAAACATGGCATTACCTTTCTGTTCAGGACTTCTGGTGTGGCGCTACAGGATAAGCACTAGACTGAAAACCACAAGGTCAGGGTTCAAACCTACCAGCTGCTCCTCAGAAACCCTATACAGGGTTGCTACCAGTCAGAACTGACTCTATGGCACTTAACAACAACACCTTTCTGTTAAAACAAACAAAGGCTACCAAGCTAATGACTTCCTCCCTCAGCCCAGCTGTGGGACTTAGAGATGAGATCTGCTTAGGGTCTGCGCTCCGGGCTCTGGCTGAAGCCTAAGGCTGGGCCAAGGTCCCCGTGGACAGCAGTGAGCAGTGACCGTGGGAGAGACTGTAGGAGTGTTGGTGGGGGAGGAGGAGGGTGGTTTGCTGGGAACAACTCAGAAATGTGCCTAGGACAAGCACTCACATCCTGTATGCTCTTGAGTAGCCCTGGAACCTCCCTCACCCCATTCATCATCAACCCCCTTCCTGGGGGCCTGGGATGGGCCAAGGGGGCTGAGAGCCGCCTGTCAGCTCTGCCGAGCGATTGCAGCTGGCAGCTCTGTAGGCCTGCTTAGTATCCAAGCCAGATAGTCAGGGAGGAGGCGTCTGTAGCCTTCCTAATCCAATTTGTTTAGACCCAGTCTCCCAGGCTCATCTGTTGGTGAGTAAGGAAGGGCCCAGCGTGCTGTGCTGGGATGCACGTTTACACCCACGTGTGGTGTGCAGAGGAGAACAGGTGTGCAGCCCTTATGAAAGACAGACCTGGGCTTTGTTCCATGTCCCCGGAATGTCAGCTCCTTCCTGAAGCCCTGCTTCCTCCTCCCATCCTTCCTGTTCACCTCCAAATCTTCCTCCACCGTTTCCATCTTCCTGCCATCTGGGGCAGGGAGTCCCCACCCCTCTCCTCTGCATATAGCTCTTCCTGGGACTCTGAGTGAGTTTCTCCACTAGTACTCCTACTCTACCTGCTTCTCCATGCACAGAAAAGTACATTTATCAATAAGGACATGTGGGAATAATGTGGTGAACAGCAACAATAACTGGTACCATTTTCTGAGGGGCAGTGATGGATCAGTGGTAGCATCCTTGCCTTCCGTGAGAGGGACCCAGGTTCCATTTCCAGCCATCACACCCCATGTGCAGCCAGCACCCATCTATCACTGGTGGTTCATATGCTGCTATGATATTGAAAGGAATCCTGGTGTGGCGCTGTAAGATAAAACACTCGACTGCAAAGTCAGTGGTTCAAATCCATCAGCCACTTCTCGGAAACCCTCTAGGTCAGAACCGACTCCACAGTACTGATCAGCAACAACAATGATGCTGAACGGGGTTCTTCGGAACTTCCAGACTGAGACAGACTAAGAAGGAAGGTCTAGTGATCTACTTCCAACAAATCCATTAATGTAAACACTTCCTCAGTGATAGTAAGCCCCTCACCCCCACCCATGTGACTCATAAGTCACAAGGGGCTGGTCCAGTTGTGCCTGAGATCAGCATGAGTTGGGGGCTGTCTGACAGCAGCTAACAACTACTTATGGAGTGCTTACTGTGCTCCACACACGGTGCACCCAGACTGTACACCTGACCTCATGAACCCTCTCAAAGTCCAGAGGGCTTAAGAGACTTGTCTAAGGTCACACAACCCTGAGTTCATCTGTGCTTAGAATCTGAATTCTTAATACCCTGCTTAAGTCACTTCAGGGATGATTATTATTGTTGTTAAGTGCCCTAGAGTTGATTCTGACTCATAGCAACCCTGCATAGGGCTTCCAAGGAGTGACTGGTAGGTTTGAATCACCGACCTTGCAGTTAGCTTATCCCACGGCGCTACACCAGGATTTCTCTACTATTACTCCCCATACTTTCCTTTAGTCATTACTTCACCGAATCTCACAAGCTTTGCAGCGCTGTTTTGTAGGTAGGGAAGATGGGGCTGAGGGGATTCTTGGCTCCAGATTAGTTTTCTGTTGTCTGACTTCAATCACTTTTCACATATACTCACAGACCCCAGTGGGCCCAGGATTGCCTGAGTTCCCATCAGTGAGGCAGGGTCTCTAACCAGTTCAAAGTGATTCAGGCATAGCCGATGATGGAAGCTGGACAGCAACGAAATCTCTTTTGAATCATATTTTGACCCGAGTGGGCACTGAGCCCTGGTGGTGCTATGGATTAAGCATTGGCCTGCTAACCACAGGTCAGCAGTTCAAACCCACCAGCCACTCTGATGGAGAAAAATGTGGTGATCTACCCCCACAATGATCTGCATTCTCAGGAGCCCTAAGGACCAGGTCTGTAGGGTCTCTATGAGTTGGATTCAATTTGATGGCAGTGGAGTGGAGTAGACAGGAAACAGGCGAAACTTCCTCTCTGAATGTGTGTTGCAGCACAGTCGGATGCCATCTTTCAGCAGGGCACTGCTGTTTGTTTCCTGTTGTTACGGTTCTTCTTAAGTGCCATCAAATTTGTTCAGACTCATAGAGACTCTGTATAGGGTTTCTGAGAGTAGCTGGTGGGTTTAAACTGCTGACCTTGTGGTTACCAGTTCAGTGTTTTTCCTACAGTTCCACACCAGGCCTCATCTGTTTCCTACTTAGCTCAAACTCTGACATGCGAAAGATCTGCTATACAACATGTACCATTGGCCAAGACTGAACTGTTTCCAATTGGTTTGAAGCCCTTTGGTCAGAGGTATCTTTCTTTGACTAAGCCCCTTTCTGCTTTTTGGAGTCTAAAATCTGGTTTCTGGAGATATTATTGTGGGGGGTCAAGATGGGGAGTTTATCCCAAGGGGAGCGTGTTACAACAGGAGCTTCCAGCACAGTGTGGAGTGGATGTGGGTGCCCAGATGCATGAAGACGGAGGAGCACTCACAGTTCTGTTCCAGACTGCCTGCTGCCAGTCCTCCTCTGGTCTCCGAGAGGCTCCTTTACTGGAGTTCTTGCTCTTTTGATGTCCGAGTTGTAGTGCCTGAAAGGAACGAAGGTACCACCATCAGAAGGATGCAGGGATATCATATGGGCAGAAACCTGGATGTTAGGAGTCCTGACCAACTGCTGGCCTCTGAGAGTTGTATGAACCTGGGTGATTCCATACTGGGAAGCCTCAGTCTGAACTGAGACCCTCAAGCCCCAAAGGCCCACCCCCTGAGCTCTGGGAAGCCACTGTTTCTACTATCTCTACCTGTCTGGCTTCCAAAGAGGGTCTTTGGAGCATCTCCCAGCTCTGAGAACAGATAGGGCCATTTTCCTTTTGTGGCAAACTCAGGCCCTACCACTAAAAACAGAAGTCTGGAAGTTTCTCCCCCTCCAGTTTCACACATAGGAAAGGAACCATTTAGGATAGCCCCAAATCTGGTGACTAAGGCCGAAAGACCAGTGCTACGGCTGCTGTGGCCACAAGGTCTTCATCCTGCAAACCCAAGGAGAACTCACAACCACCCACAGAGGTAGGGTGACTCTGTCCCTTTGATTGAAGTTCAAAGAGGAGCCCTGGTTGCACAATGGTTAAGCAGTCGACTTCTAACTGAAAGGTTGGCAGTAGGAAAAAAGATCTGGCAATCTACTCCCATAGAGTCCTGATATGGCACTGTAGGATAAGCACTGAATCACATGGTTGGTTTGAACTGCAAGGTTGGTGGTTCAAACCCACCAGCCGCTTCTCAGAAATCCTATACAGGGTCGCTATGAGTCAGAACCGACTCAACAGCGCTAATCAACAATCAATAACAATCTACTCACATAAAGATTACAGTCTAAAAACCCCTGGAGTCAATTCTTCTCTGGCAAATGGGGTCACAGTGACAAATAAAGAGACTCTGCAATTTGCTCAGGGTCATCTGCTAAAAGTTATCAGAGGCAGGACTTGAATTCAGGGCTCCTCACATTCAACCCAGATGCTTCCTAAACTTGGGCAGGCCCGGCAGGATGACCATAAACAAAGCACACATCATCAGGGTCATTGCAAAAGCCCCAGTGCCCTCTTCTAGCTTTCCTCATTTCCAAGAAACAGGAGGGGCTGGAAATGAGGCCCCCATCTGTGAGCCAGATGGCCTGCAGTGGCAAGAGGGCTGAGATGGGGTTCTATGCAAACACAAAGTATGCACTCACACGGGCTCTGTCTGCAGGGACGGGCGTTCTTCCCACAGTTCTCTTCTGAGGCTCTCCCGTGTGTGTGCTCTTACATGTATATAAACAGCCTTTGCTTTCCTTGGGCTCCCAGCCCTAGGGTTTCCATGGCATGTTTGGAAGGAATGAAGGAGATACAGGCCCTGGAGTCAGACAGATGGCCTTTGAATCTCTTCTTTGGCACTTATAAGTTATGTGACTTAGAGCTAGTAGTTTCACCACTCTGAGCCACAAGTGACTTCTGCCCTCACAGACTTGCTTGTGAAGATTCAGTGAAGTAGATCTGAAGTACAAACACTGTGTCAGCCACAGAGTGAGACCACAAGAAATGGCTGTAAGTTTCATTGGTAGGACAGGTCCCAGGAAAAGCTGAAGGTAAAAGAGTGAGGACTAAGGTCTGAAGCAGCATCCTGAGAAGAGCTGGGGGCTGGTGTGTGGACTGCTCTGGGCCTCGGTTCCCAAAGCGCCCTCCTGCCCCGGAATGGCCCAGCTGAGTTCACCAGCCTCACACGCTCCTTACTTCCTCCCCAGGGAAGGTTGCTGCTGGGGACTTTTGAGCGTGTCCTGGGAATGCAATTTGAGGCGGAAATGGGAGAGATGTAGGGAAAAGGGAGGAGAAGGAAAGAAAAAAGGGCCCAGAACCTTCAACCTTTCACTTAGTAGCTGAACACATTAACCATTTGAACTACTCAGGCACTCCAAGCCTGATGTGCTGTAGCTATTATGGCTGTTGAAGTTCCTGGGTCATGCTAACGGTTAATGGGCTCAGCTGTTAGCCAAAAGGTAGGAGGTTCGAGTCCAACCAGAGACTCCTTGAAAGAAAGGTTTGGTGATTTACTTCTAAACAATCAGCCATTGAAAACCCTATGGAGTACAGTTCTACTCTGGCACACATGGGTTGTCATGAGTAGCAGTCAACTTGACAGCAATTGTATTTTTGATTTAAATTAGGCTTACTATATCCCAAGCACCCTCAAGCATGCTATAGTTATAACCACACTTAGCATATCGGTACTTTGATGGGCCCCAGGGTCCTAAATGTTTAATTTTAAATAGATTTTCCTATGGGGCCTTTAGTAGTCACTTATGAGTTAGGGACCATTCTTCTCCCTATTTTACAGATGAGAACATAGAGGCTCCTAGAGGTTATAGCACTTGCTCAAGATCGCAAAGCTAATGAGTGACAGGGTCAGGATTGGCTTCCACAATCAACATGCATTTTCATGGTTCCCTCTGAGATCCAATTATTCATGAATCCAGTTTTATAGATAAACAACCTGTGTCAGTATCTCCTGGCATTTTGCTAGTCTTCATGGAGAAAGGGTTATGCACAGAGAAAAGCATTTCAGTGTGAGTGGGCCCTGTCAGGGTCTGCATGTCTCTGTATGCAAGGGAGCTTCTAATTTTGGTTGGTGTTCTGCCTCTGTCCAGTGGTAGTTCTTCTTTGCACCCTGTCTGTTTAAAAACAACCATGATCAAGACGTTGATTCTTCCTTTGGTCCTGTTTGCTTTGCAAAGAACTAAGACATCTGGGGCCCAAGGATTTTGCTAGGACTGGAGGATACCTTTGGATATACAAATGTTTTGGACATGTTGGTCCTTCTGGACTGTGTTGGCTGAGAGGAGTGGCAGGCTGGGCACTAGGTCTCTTGTAGACATACTGCATAGTTGTGGACAAGAGTTTGTGTTTCAGGGTTCAAATCTGTGCCATGTGGTGGAAGGGGACTAGAATCATGGTGTCTGGGATCCTCCAGGGTCATGCAATGAAGAAAGGTGTATGGTCTGAATAGATTTCCAGGGAGAAGAAAGGAGATGGGGCCAGACCCCAGAGACCCAAGCCAGGTGGAGTCTCTTGAATCAAGGCTTAAAGTCACATAGCATTAACTAAGGTTGGAGGCACCTTAGTTTCATACCCATGGTTAGATGAAGAAACTGAGGCCTGCAGAGAACAAGCCATGAACTCACAATACTGTAGCTGGTCACAGGCCCAGGCAGGATTATCCTGAGCCCCCCCCCCCCAACTCACCCAGGGGTCACAATTGAGGACTCCTGGAGGAAGGAGGGAGAGAGGAGGGCCTTCAAGTTCCTTTGGCTTTGAAGATGAAATAATCATGACTTCCTTTTCCAAATATCTTTTGGCTCTTCCTAGAACCAGATGGCGGATGTTTGGAATTTATGTTGTAAATAGTGTTTAAGAAGGAGGTGGGGGTGCAGATGTGTTACTTTCTCCAACCACAAAAAAAGGGGGGATCTGAGGGAGGGGAGGCAGGAGGGGAGCTAGGGAAAGATCTGAGGAGAAGGGGGAAGGAAGAGAGGAAAGGAATGAGCAGTGGAGGAGAGGGTGGGAAAGAGAGAAGAGAGATCCATGGGTTGAGAGTGAGCAAGACAGAGAGGCAGAGAGGAGGCAGAAGGAAAGGAAGAATGAGAGGAGATGGGAGAAGATGGGAAGGGGACCCAGGGAGCAGGCTCAGACAAGCTCCATCTTGAGTTTAGGAGCAAACCCTTGAGGTTTCTATAAATAGCTCAGCCTTTCCCCTCCTGGGGCTGGCAGCAGGGACCAGTGAGGCACGCTTGTCCTTTTATGGTAAGGAAAATCCAGATCCTCACACAGGAGAGCTGGGCGGGTGCCTGCAGTTCTGGGTGGAGCCCAGCCCCCAGTCTGGGTGGACCAGGGCTGCATGGGAGTTGTGACTTGGTGGGATTTCCCAGCTGAGCAGCACCATGTTCAGTGAAGAAAGTGCTATAGTGATGATCAGCAAGGGCCACTTTAAGGAGCCCTAAAATTCTAACAGATTCCCAATACTGAGTGGAGGGCTTCTTTAGACATCTGGTCTACTATCTTCCTGTTTTACAGATGTGGAAACTGCATCCCTGGGTGGGAAGAGTTTGTGAGCTTCGCACATTTTGTGCCCAAGCAGAGGGGAATCCTGAGACAACTCCTATTTTCTTCTTGTTGGGTAGACAAAAGCTAAGGTGGGCCCAGATGGAGAGAGAGGAGGTCCCACAGCAGATTTGGAGTTTAGGAGGATGAACTCTTTGACCGTCCAAGCTGGTTGGGTCCAGCCCCTCACTGTATACCTTGAGACCAAAACGGATTTCATGCTGAAGGTCAAATGGAGAACTGAGACAGAGTCAGGAATAGAACCAGATGCTTAGGCTCCCAGCCTTGGACTCTGTCCTCTGCAGAAGGCCTCCCATCATTAGCAGCCAATAACTTTGAGGACCTCCAGAACACAAGATAAGTTGTCATGCTCTGACTGCCTCCTGGCTGGGCACCCACCTCTCCTCTGCCCTTGGCTGTGAATAGCACACCACAGTCTCTATCTTCAGCTAGGAAAGTGGCTAAGAAAGAGGTTTAGGGTTGGGCAGTGCAATCATGGGCAAGTCTCTCTGTCATTGGACCTCATTTTCTGCATCTATAATGTGACGAGTTAGGCCTTGATTCTCCTTAAGTTCTTTCTCAACTTTTTAAAAGTTCTGATGCTCTGAGTTTTGGATTTGACTCCAGGAATCTTCATTAAACATCATCTAGGGTCACCAGAGTGAATGAAATACATATAATAATACTCTTGAAGCTCTGCAGTCAGTGGGAGGTAGGGACCAGGAAGCTGCAGTCATGAGACCCTCTGTCTTTATTCTGGGAACCCCTGGGCAGACTCTGACTCCAGCTTGACTCTGTGCTCAGGTAGTTCTGGTCTTGAGTGTTCAGGGATGCTCACTGTTCTAGGCAATGTCTACATCTCCTGTCCTGGGACTCTTACCAATCCTGGCGACCTCTTTGGCTTCTCCCTTCTTTCCATCCACTCCCACATAGCTGTCACATCCCCAAGTCCCATATGAACCCTCTCCTATCTGCACCCACCTCCAGTCTCCATACTTGGAGACTTTCTGTGACTCAGCCCACTGAGGATGCCTGCTCTCCTTTTCCAGCCTCCTGCAACACTCTGCCCACATCAGGGGAACAGGGAAAGGATGGAACTGGAGAGAAAAGGGTGAAAAATAAAGTGTGTCCTGATTCTAAAGTGTAAGCTTCTCTGTGACCCTTCTAGAATTTCCATGAAGATTCTCTGGAGCGTGGGAATGGGGCTTTCTGGAACACTAGCTCCTTCTACCTCATTCCTGCTGGGCGGAAGGCCATCAGCTGGGTGTTCCCTTGGGACCTCAGCCTCAGATGCAGGCCCCAGGTCTCTCTGGTCAGGGCTGGCATTCCTTGAGAAAGGCAGCATTGGGGTGGAAGGAAGTGGGAGGGAGGGAGGGTCCCGAGAGACCCCTGTGCAAAGTTGGAGTACGATGTCATGCCTGGCTGGGAATCTGGCACCAGATAGCTGGGGGCTCAGCCCTGTAAGATTGTCCCAAGGCAGCTAGAAATGGGAATTGAGTACCAGGCTGGTGGTGGGAAAGGCCAAGAGACCCAACCTTCTCTGATGTTTGACTTCTCTTTACAGCATCCCTCCCCAGTTTGAGTACCTCCAGTGATGGGGGAGCTCACTACTTATCAACCACTGCCCTTAGAATAGACTACTGGAGATGCCTTCCTACTGTTCCTCTGACATCTGCCTCCCTGGGGCTTCACACATGGCTCTCTGGAACTGCAAACACAAGTCCTGCTTCCTAGAAAGCTCCTTAGAGGTTTGAAGGTGGTGACTGCGGCACTTGGGCATCTTGCTGGTCCTGGTCCCACAATGAGGTCTCCTTTCTCCATCACGTGGCATCTCAGAGCTGCCCAAAGTCTAGCCTATCCCCTGCACAGGGGTCCTGGTCTGATGGTGTTTGGGAGAAGAGGACAAACTGGAGAAAGAAAGGGAGTACTTCTAAGAGACAGTCAGATACCATGGAGGGACTCTTGCTAGCTTATGTGACTTTGGTTTCTGGTTGCCAAAGCTACTCTACAGTTAGACCTTTCTGACTATGCCAGCCTCATACCTCACACCTAGGGCTTCTAGATCACTCCTAGGTTTCAGTCAAATGGGCTTGTGTTCCATTCTCTTGAAAGTATTCTTCCAGCCCGACTTCCACATCTTTGCCCACAGAGCTCTCTACCTGGGCTGCTGCGGCTTTTCTTCCCTGTCTACCCAAAGTGTCCCCCTGTTGCTCTGACAACCCCCAGGTCCCCCTCCTTGGAGAGCCTGGGCGTCCACTATCACACATTTGATAATCTCGAATCATGGAGCATCACACAGCCTGAAAGGGCTCCGAGAGCTGGAGAATTTATGCAAGCATGTGTATTGCAGGGTGCTGCCAGAGGCTTAGTCTGTCTCCTTCCCTTTCTCTTACAGCTCAGGCTGTCCTGTCAGAAGCCCTCGACTCAATGGAGCTGTGGGGTCCCATGCCTGAGGTCAGGCAGACTTTATGCAGGCTGGCAAGGGGCACCGCCTCACTTTACTCATGGCCTGCCTTTGGCGGGGGACATTACCGCCACTTGACCCCCATCTCTGTCTCCCTGAAGGAAGAGAAGGAGGGTGTGCGGTGGGAACTAGTGGCAGCTGAGCAGTGTCCCCATTAAGTGCTCAGAGTCCAGTGTGCTTTTCAGTTTGGAATTTTGTTTTTCAGTGGTTTGGGCTTTTCCATCTCCACAGTTCACAACTCGGAGCAAAGGAGGCATCTTTGAGGAATGGACCTCATCTTGCAGCTTGCATGGGTTCCTGGAGAGAAGCCAGGGCAGGGTTGAACCCTCCAGATCCTTCCTCAAATCTCAGAAGTGTTGTATGGGGTATGGACAGCCAGCCCATGACCATTGGCGCACCATTCAGCCCACATCAAGGGGTGCTCATTGTTGAGAAATATTGTGTGACCAGGGTCTATTTGGTACTTTCACCCCTGAGCAGGAGTGGAGGTAGAGGGGAATCTTGGCCTCTGTCCTTACCACAAGAAGCGGTAATGGAAAGAAGGATTTCAAATGGCTCCCTCCTCGAAATGTCAAGGATTGGCCCTGTAAGGCAACTAATTCTTGCTAACAGACTCACCTGGATGATGCTAGAGTGGCGTAGATTAGAGCACAGGTGGTCTGGAGTCAGCCAGACCTGGGTTTGAGTACCAGTTTGGCCACTTACAAACGGTGTGACTTTTGGCAAACTCCCAAGCCTCTCCGAGCCTCTGGATTCCCAGAAGGATGATGGGACGTACCTCAGAGAGCACTTGGCATAGGGCCTACATCTGGGAAAACCTGAGAGATTACAACAGTTACTTCTGAAGGAACAAGGGCAGTTTGTCACCTTAGTCCTAAGAAGAATTGGAGCTCAGCACAGCACCTCCTTCCCTCCTAAAGAAGCTGCCTTTACTCGTCCCATTTTGGCAATTATTTTTCTTTTTAATTGTGATAAAATACAATTGCAACAGTACACTTGCCATTTCACGTTCTTCACAGGTACAGTTAAGTGGCATTATTTTATTTTCGTCTGTTGTTCAACCATCACCTTTTATTCATTCTCCAATTTTTCCCTCACTGTTGTTGTTAAGTGTCATTGAGTTGGTTCCAACTCACAGGGACTTTATATAGGTTTTCTGAGGGAGCAGCTGGTGGGTTTGAACTACCAACCTTGTGGTTAGCAGTCCAGTGCTTATCCTATAGCACCGCACCAGGTCTCTTTTTGCCATCATTGTTGTTGTTGTTAAGTGCTTTCGAATAGGTTCTGACTCAAAGCAACCCTGTATAGGGTTTCTGAGGAGCGGCTGGTGGGTTTGAACTGCCGATCTTGTGGTCCCTCAAAAATATGTGTAAATTTGGCTAGGCCATGATGCTCAGTATTATGTAATTATCCTCCATTTTGCGATCTGATAGAATGATCCTAAATGTTGTAAATCCTAACATCTATGATGTTAATTGAGTCCTGGTGTGGCGCTGTGGGTTTATGCACTGAACTGCAAAGTCAGCATGAACTACAAGGTCAATGGTTCAAGCTCACCGGCTGCTCCTCAGAAACCCTATACAGCGTTGCTATGGGTTGGAATCAACTCAACAGCACTTCATAACAACAACAACAAGATGCTAATGAGGTAGGACATATCCTACACAATCTGGTTGAATTTTGAGTCTATCTCTTTTGGAAATATAAAAGAGATTAAACAAATGAGCAGAAATCAATACCACCAAGAAAGAAGAGCCTGGAATGGAATGTATCCTTTAGACCTGGGATCCCTGTGCTGAGAACCTCTTAGACCCAGGGGAAGACTGATGCCAAGATACATGGAGATTTCTAAGGAATGCCAAACCCACAGTTGTTGAAAGGTGAAAAGGCCGTTCCTCCAGAGCCAACAAAGAAAACCTTCCCCTAGTACTGGCGCTCTGAATTTAGACTTCTAGCCTCCTAACTAGTGTGGTGCTGTGGGTTAATGAACCGGACTGCAAAGCTGTCTGAACTGCAAGGTCGGCGGTTCAAGCTCACCAGCTGCTCCTCAGAAACCCTATACAGGGTCGCTATGGGTCGGAACCGACTCGACGGCACTTCACAACAACAACAAGCCTCCCAACAGTGAGAGGATAAATTTCTGTTTGTGAAAGCAGTTCACTTGTGCTCTTTCTGCATAGCAACACAGGAGAACTTAGACAGTGAACAACCCAGGAGAGTGGGTAAACTATGCTTGGCACTGTTGTTGTTGTTGTTATGGGCCATCAACTCGGTTCTGACCCATAGCGACCCTGTATAGGGTTTCCAAGGAGCAGCTGGTGAGCTTGAACCGCCAACCTTGCAGTTCAAATGGCTTGCAGTCTGGCGCATTAACCCACAGCACCATTATTTGTAGAAAAGGTTCCTGATTCTAAAGCGCTGCTGCTAACACGCCTCCTTTGCAAATGGAGAGTGGGGCTTGCCACACATCTCTGGGCAGCTCTTGAGATGTGTGGCAAGCCCCCATGGGGCCTGTCTAGACAGGCCATTACAAGTGGCAGCCAGCATGGGCTCTTTCCCCCAAATTCCTGCATATTTCCCCACAGGTGACCTTTGACTGGAACATCTCCGCTGAGCCAACTGCTGGGGAGTGGGGGAGGGGAAGGATTCTAGGGAAAGTGTCCACACTCACCACAGGGTCTCCCTGTCTGAGATGTAGGGCACTCTGCAACTTGGTCCATGGGACGAATTTGTAGACAGGCATGTGGACAGGAGCCATGCACAGAAAATGTTTCTATTTTCTTTCCTTACTTTAAAAAGGATATAAAGTTGAAATCTACAAAACTCAGTGTGCAACATAAATACTTCAAGAAATCTGATAATTATAAGTGTTGCCCAGAAGCTCAGACACAGCTGGAGGGCGTAGCCACTTTGGAACCTGATCTGGGGCTTCCCTCTAAAATTGTCTGTCCTGTACCCGGTTGTTGTTGTTAAGTGCCGTAGAGTCAACTCTGACTCATAACAGCCCTGTTTCCGAGGAGCAGCGGGTGGGTTTGAACTGCCGACCTTGTGGTTCACAGTCCAGTGGTGATCCTACAGTGCCACATCAGGACTCCATTCTGTACCCTATGGTCCAGAAATTCCAATCTGGCTATAAATCCCAGAGAAACTCTGGCTCATGTGCACCAGAAGAGATGTACTAAAATGTTCATAGCCACAAGCAGAAACAACCATTACTAGGAGGATTTGCAAGGAGACCTGGTGACACAGTGGGCTAAGCATTGGGCTGCTAACTGAAGTCAGCAGTTCAAACCCACCAGCTACTCCAAGAGAGAATGGTGACGCTGTCTGCTCTTGTAAAGATTTATAGTCTTAGAAATACTCTGTCGTTTAGGGTCGCTGTAAGTCGGGACTGACTCCATGGCTATGGTGGGTGGGTTTTGCATGATACTAGGGCTCTGAGCCCTGATGACTGTGTAGTTGGAAAACAGAAGGAGGAGGCAGAGCCCAGGCCCAGGGCAGCTCGGTCCTGCCTTGAGGGCCTATCTCCTTCCTCTTCAGGACTACACGTTATCAGCTCATTCCAGGGAATGGCCCAATAAGGTAGGAGCTGACTACCCAGAGAGCTTCTGCATGGCTCCTTCTGGTCCAGGTTAGTGGTGGGGCTGACAAGACCTCAGTGGTCTGGAAGAAGATGGGCTTACCTTCTAGTTCAGTCTCGCTCTCTAAAGGGGGCTTATTTACACATCCCATCACAGGCAAGGAGTGTTTTGATGTCGGGCTGACTGGGTAAAAGTCCTCTCCTGCCACTTTCTGGTTGTACGGCCTTGGGTGAGTTTCTGCTCTCGAAGAGGTTTCCTTCTCTATACAATTGGGGATGATGAGAAGGATGATGACTCTTTCCTCACAGGGCTCCAGGATGGCCAAGGGAAAACATAGGAGGTCAAGCTCAGTGCCTACACTGTAAGAGACCAGCCTGAGGCAGCCAGCACACAGAGCACAGGTGTAAAAACTCATGAGCTGTGTGACCTTAGACAAGCTATTCAACCTCTCTGTGCCTCTGTTTCCTTAGCCACACAATGAGATAATGACTGTAGGATAAGCACTGGACTGTGTAAAAAGTTGGCAGTTCAAACCTACCAGCTGTTCCTCAGAGATTTTGTGCAAAGTCACTATGAGTAGCACTTAACAACAACAACAACCTCACACAGGGTTGCTGTGAAGATTAAAGAAATTCATTCATATAAAGAAAGATCCTAGTATATTACCTATCATATCATAAGCACTCTACCAATGATAAAAAATCTCATTCTCATTCATGCTGTGGACTGGGAAGAGCTGAATTTTGTTCCAGTTCTGCCATCATCTTGCTGTGTGACCCATAACTCTGTTTGCCCTCTGTGGCTTGAATAGTCTCAGCTGCATTTGTGAGGATCCCAGCTGCCCTATATTACAGCAGTGCCCAAACTTTCTCACATATGGGAATTACCTGGACAGTGTATAATTCCTGGGTGGATGTGTATGCAATGGTTCAAACCTCATACTTTAGGAAACACATTCTCCACACATTCTCTATCATGCAGAAAGAGAGACCTTACTTAGCTCTTCATGCATCTCAAGTTGATTTGATCCCTCTTCCATCTCCCTTAACGTTGACCTCTCGACTCAGCCTCCTGACTCTTCCAGTCCTCCCTTCAATAACTCTGGGTGCTTGCTGGCCAGGCCTTTCTCCCATTTCTCTCCAAAGAGAACTTAGGTCATCCGCCAACAAGTGGTGTGAAATCTAACCACAAGGCAACATGCCCTCATCCTGACAACTCTACCCATTTTACAGAAGAAGAAACTGAGGTTAAAGATTGTAAGTGACTCACTCAGGATCACTTGTCTAATAAGTGACCAAGTCAAGATGGTTGGATTTAAGTCTCCTTTTTAAAGGAAGAGAAGGGACACTACCAGTACCAGTCAAGTCCATTCCAACACAGGGCAACCCCATGTGTACCAGAGTAGGACTGTACACCATAGGGTTTTCAATGGTTGGTTTTTTGGGAAGGAGATCACCAGGTCTTTCTTCTGTGGTGCCTCTGCATGTACTTAAATCTCAACTTTTCCAAGTTAGCAGTCAAGCACCTTAATCGCATGCACCACCTAGGGACAAGAGTCTCTTTTTTACTACTATGGCCTTGTGTGACCACAACGGGAGAGAGGAGGGTACTGGGTAAGTTGACACTGGAGCACTGTGTTCTGGTCCCTGATGTGTGCAGAGTGTGTTCAGAGGAGGGTGACAGGTATGTTGCCTGAACATCTTTGAACCCTTGCCCCAAGCCCCTGCCTCTTCCTAGCCTACTTCCCATGATGTCCATCAGAAGTCTCTGGCCTTCCTTTGAGTCCCCTGGCCCCATCACTTCACGACCCACTGAAGCCTCTTGCTGTCTTTTTCTGCTCCTCCTGGTCCAAGGGCATGCACCCCTGTAACAGTGAATCCAGCCATGGACCTTTCAGCAGCCACCTAGAACCGAGTTCCTTCCTCACCAGAGATAATGCTGGGGAGCCAGGCCCACCCTGTGGCCTTAGCGCTGTCAGTTGCTCCTTCTTTGGGGCCAGGCTGCACTCAGGGGGCCCCCAGCCCCCTCCCTATCACTTTAGTCTCAACCACCAAAAGCTCCTACTGGTTTCCAGGGTCAAATGGCAGAATCAGCTCAAAGACTCTTTTGGGGGCTCTTCCCCAGCACAAGCTGCCCTACCCCTCTGGCTTGATTGGGTCTTAGAAGTCACATCTCTGGTTCAACTGCCTAACTGTACAGCAAGGAAAACCATGGCTCAGAGAGGGCAAGATGCCTACCCATAGCCCCACAGCTAGGCAGGAGTGGCCGAACGGGGCTGGACCCTGTGCCTCCAGCCAGAGCCTTCCCACTTATATGTGCTCAGTGGACACCTAGCCTGTGGGGTCCTCACCAATCAGAGGACCACCAAGCCCTGAGCTAAAGTTGCTTTTCTCTCTCCCAACTTTGTTTCTTGAAGACATTGTTTGAAAACAATTTGCTTGCCAGGAGACCCAGGCTCTTGGAACTGTGAAATCAAAACCTCACAGAACAAGGAAGAAGCTCTGTCTTTGAGAAGCCAAGGAAATTGGTCCCAGACTCAGGCATGACTGTGAAGCTGGGACGGAGCAACATGTATTCTGTCCGTTTCCCCTGCCCCTTCATTTAAGCACAGCAACAAGGAATCCTTGGAGACAACAGGATCTCAGAATTAGAGCGGGTCAGGGCTGGATGGACGCTTAGAGATCAAGTCCAGTCTCAAACGAAAGGGAAGACCCAAACTCAGAGAGGTGGGAGACACAGCACTGGTTGCAAGAGAGCATGGGATCCCAGAACACAGCATTCATCTGAAAAGGAGGCCGCAGAAGCCCTCCCTCAAGCACCCATGCCTTACCTCTCCTAGAGTCTGGTCAAGGGGTGGGCTCCTTGCATCCTGGAGATGGAGGCCAGCCTGTTTGGGTGATGGTTGGGGTATCACTGCTTCTCAACTAACTTGACCCAGCCTCTGGCACCCCTCACAGCATAGGGGCATTTTTAAATGGCTGGCACTGGGCCCCCCTCCCTTTAGCCCCTTGCCCAAGGCTCCCGGACCACAGAGACTTCTTTGCCTTTTACCTTATATGAGCTGAAGAGGCCAGCCCGGTGTTGGGGCGTGGCGGGTGCTGAGTCCTCCCGGGGGTCCCCCATTGGCCCAGGCTCCTGCCATGTGATCGCCTCGCCTTGACCTGCCCCTGGTGCCGAATGTTGCTTTTACCCCCTAAGGAAGGAGTGGTTGACAATTTTCATATTTCTTCTAAATTTGGAGATTTCAGACAATGCTGGGAGGCTTGGCTCCAGCCGCCAGAGGCCCATGTGGAAGTCATTAAGCGGGAGAAGAGGGTGGGGGGAGTGAGGGAGACAGGGAGAGGTGGAGGAGGAGGAAGGGGGTGGGGGGCAGAGTTCTGAAGTTTGCCAGTTGTCAGCCTGGGAACAAGAACAGCCTCCTGGGGAGAAAGTTACATGGGAGAATTTCCTTCCTCTGTCTTAGTCCCTCTGTCCCAGGACTAGAATGGAGTTCCAAGACGTTCTGGAAACCCTCAAAGAGGAAGGCACCAGTTCTAGGGTCCAAGGGCTAATTGATGGGAATGGTAGGAATGGGGACCAGGGAAAAGTACTCACCTCTCTTGAAAACTTGAACTCAGGGAAGGCAACCCCATCATTGTGCTGAGTAGGCCTGGGACCCAAGGTGGAGACAGCCTGCCTCAATGACCCTTTGTGGCTTCAACAAGTCAGAAACTGGACACCCTGCTGGGGGCTCTCTCTCCCCTGCAGTTGGAGTCCTGAGGTCTCACCTTACACCCCCTTTTCTCGTTATGCTCCGGCCACATTGGCCTCCTAGAGATCCCTTAGTGTTTTTCATGCCTCAGTGTCTTTGCACTTGTAGTTTTCATTGCCCAAAGTACCCTCTATCCATTTCTTTCCATTGCGGGCTCCTCTGCTTTGGGTCTCAACTCAAATACGGCTTCTCAGAGAGGCTTCCCTGGCCTACCACCTCATCTGTTTCCTTACCTGGACATGCCACATGCTTGGTGCTGATTTTACTTTATCTTCTGACTTATTTGCTTGTTGCCTAGTCCCTTCACAAAAGCAAAACTGTCCTGGGCAGGAGAGTGCCTCCCACAGTGTCCACTAACCATGGTTAGTGTTAGCTGTGTAGAGGCTCTCGAAGGGCTCCTCCCATGGTGAGCTGTGCCCTGTACCCAGGACTGCCACCCCTGCCCCTCCTCTGTCATTATCCGTCATTACTCAGTGTCCCTTCTGCAACCAGGCTGGCTGGCTGGACCCCAATGTCTCACTGCTGTCACGTTCGCAGTCTCCCAGCCCCTCGCCTCTGGATTCTCTCATCCCTCAGGGCCAGATGCTGCAGGGCTGCCTGCCACTGGCTTTATGATTCTTCCAGCACACAAGGTCTTATGGGGAGACGGGGGCCGGGGAGGGGGAAGACTAGGTGGCCTGAGGGGCATGGTGTATGTGTGTGTATGTGTGTGTAGGGGGGTGCTGCTGAATCAGGCATGGTCAGAATCAGACTAAGGGACTCCCAGTCTAACAAGAGAATAAAATATTCTTCTATACTAACTCCCTGCTTTGTTGCTTCTGAGAAGAGTTCTCTAACGTAGAACTCTTTTCTTTTGCCATTTCCTAGCTCTGAGCCTCACTTTTCTCCTCTCTAAAATGGGAATGATAATGCTAATAATGCCTGTCTTGCAGAGATGTCATGAGGATTATGTGGTGCTGAGGGATGGTTTGAGCAAAGGTGCTGGAGTCTGATAGGGGAAGAGTATAAATCTCCTGCTTCCCATCAGTGGGACCTTAACCTTTGTGAACTTCACTTTCTTCCTCTATCACATGGGAAGAATGGCAGTGCCCACCTCACATGATTGCTTATGAAGTTTATCCCAGCACTGACTTCAGAGTAAATGCTTAGCATATGTTGGGTATTATTAGGAGTTCTGGTGTGATGATATAGGATAAGCACTGGACTTCTAACTGAAAGGCTGATATGGAACTAACCAGTCACTATTTGGAAACCCTATGCAGTGTCACTTTGAGTTGGAACTGACTCGATACCACTTAACAACAGCATTAGAAGTCAAGATGCAAGAACCTGATGCATGAACGTTGTCTCCTCTCTGCCTGTTGTTGTTGTAAAGTACCACCCAGTCATTTCCAATTCATAGTGACTCTGTATAGGATTTCTGAGAAGCAGCTGGTGAGCTTGAATCATTGACATTGCAGTTCAAATTGACTTTGCAGTCCAGTGCATTAACCCACAGAGCCACACCAGGACTCCCGGCTAGGACTACCTGCCTGAACCACAAAAATGGATTCCACTCCTAAGCACAACCCTGGGTTGCAAGTAAGAGATAGTAGGACAAGGATTGGGTAAGATTTGTAACCCCCCATGCCACCCCTACCATGCCCCAGTTTAATACTTAAAAGGGGCCACCAACAGATTAAAGATTAAAAAACCATCAGAACAACGTGAAATCAACTTTGTTGTTGTCGTTACGTACCATCGAGTCAGTACCGACTCATAGCGACCCTATGCACAACAGAACAAAACACTGTCCAGTCCTGGGCCAACCTCACAATTGTTGCCACACTTGAGCCCATTGATGCTGCCACTTTGCCAATCCATCTCGCTGGGGGTCTTCCTCTTTTTCTCTGACCCTCCACCTTATCAAACATGATATTCTTCTCCAGTGACTGATCCCTCCTGAAAATATATCCGAAGTATGAGAGACGAAGTTTGGCCATCTTGGCCTCCAAGTGCAGCACTCTGGCTGCACTTCTCCCAGCACAGATCTATTTGCTCTTTTGGCAGCTCATGGCACTTTCAAATATTCTCCTCCAACACCATAACTCAAAAGCATTAATTCTTCTTCACTGTCCAGCTTTCACATGCATATGAGGTTACTGAAAATACCATAGCTTGGGTCAGGAACACCTTAGTCCTCAAGCTGACATCTTTGCTCTTCAACACTTTAAAAAGGTCTTGTGCAGCAGATTCGCCTAGTGTAATACATCATCTGATTTCTTGACTGCTGGTTTCGTGAGTGTTGATAGTTAATCCAAGAAGACTGAAGTCCTTGACAACTTCAATCTTTTCTTCATTGATTAGAATGTTGTTTATTGGTATAGTGGTGAGGATTTTTTTTTTTCTTTACACTGAGATGCAATCCATACCGAAAGCTGTGCTCTTTGATCTTCATCAGTAAATCTTTTAAGTCTTCTTCACTTTCAGCAAGCAAGGTTGTATCATCTGCATATTGCAGGTTGTTAAAGAGTCTTCTTCCAATCCTGATGTCACGTTTTTCTTCATAGAACCCAGCTTCTCAGATTATTTGCTCAGCATACAGATTGAATAAGCACGGTGAAAGAATACAACCCTGTCACACACCTTTCTTAATTTTAAACCGTTCAGTGTTTCCATGTTCTGTTTGAACAACTGCCTCTTCGTCCAGGTACAGATTCCTCATGAGCACAATTAAGTGTTCAGAAATCCTCACACTTCACAATGTTGTCCATAGTTTGCCATGATACACAAAATCGAAAGCCTTTGCATAGTCAATAAAGCACAGGTTTCTGATATTCTCTGCTTTCAGTCAAGATCCATCGGACATCGTCAATGATATCCCTCATTCCACGACATCTTCTGAATATGGCTTGAACTTCTGGAAATTCTCTGTCAATATGTGCTTGCAGCTGTTAGCATTCCTGTACAGGGTTTCTGAGGCTGTAAATCTTTACAAGAGTAGAAAGCCTCATCTTTCTCCTGCGGAACAGCTGGTAGTTTCGAACTTCTGACCCTGAGATTAGCAGCCTGATTCATAACCACTATGTTGCCAGAGCTCCTTTTAAACCAACTTTAGAGACTGCAAAATTTAAGTTATGCTTCGGTTAATTCTGTGATAGCATAAACATTTTTTCATCAAGACAGAAAAGAAAAACTATCAACTCCAAGTTGTGGAGAGACCCATCATTTCAATACCCAAGAACTCTTGACCTTGGGTCAACCACTTGACTTAGTTATGCCTGTGGACCAACGGGATGGGTTATCAGAAAGTCCATTACCAGAGGTCAAGAAAGCAACCAAAGAGACCTGAAGACAGGTCCCAGGACATCAGAAGACAGGAGGAGACCTGGCACCAAAAGATCTCCAAAGGCTAACTCAACGGCAGCCGTTTGTGACTCGATCTCAAAAATTTTGGAAGCTGTTTCTGCTTCCTGCCCATACTATTTCCTGGGAATTATAAGTATTTTACTTTCATGAACCACAGTATAAAGTGGCTTTCCCCCACCAGACTGTGGTAGAGCAGTCTTGAAAGCCACCAATTCCCAGAGAAAACATATCGATGAGACTCCTTCTTAGTGCGTGTGTGACTAAGGTTCCTTGGGAAAGGAAGGGGGAACTCTTGTTTGGAGCTGGGTCTGAGCATGTTTGAATTGATGAGTTCTCTGTTCTCAAAGTGTGTGTGGAGTCAAGAAGGGGAACCCCATATAGCATAGAGAGGGGCCTGGGAGAGTTGCCTGTATATCTATAAACGGTGATCATCCCAAGGAAGTGATTCAATTGGTACAACAGGAACTTGCAGGAAAATGGATTTCAATATACATAGGAAGAACTTTTTTTTTTGTCCTTTGTTGTAGCGATTTTATAGTACCTTCTGACTTAGGGGCTCATTTTCCAGCAACAGTTCAGTCAGTATTCTGTTGTGATCCATAGAGTTGTCATTGGCTAATTTTCTGAAGTAGATCACCAGTCTACTCTTCCTAGTCTATTGTAGTCTTGAAGCTCCTCAAATCAGTCCACCGTGGGTGGCCCCACTGGTATTTGAGCTTCCAGCCTCATAGCAACATGTGAACCACCACAGTACAACAGATAGGTGGTGAGTTATATAGTTCGTGCTCGGTAACTATTTATCATATGAATGATGAATGAGTGAATGTATCACACAGGAAGCAGAGGTGAAGGAGAAGTTTCTTTTAATTAGTAAGTAAAACAGACTTGAATTGCAATTTATAGAGATTTCAAAAAGAGTAAAGCTGAGTGGTTGCTTAGGGTTGTCATTATAGGACATGGCTCTGGTGGGTAGCAGTGGAAGCAGTTTTATCACTCCTTTTACAGAGATGAGACATTAGCTTTACATTCGTTCTGTCTTATTTCATTTGATTGCAATGATTACAATTCCCTGCATGCATCATCAAACAGCCAAAGGGTATATATCCCGCAAGCCTATCCCCTGACTGTCAACACACAGCCCCTCTCTCTTCCAATGTCCAGAGTTCCCAGCTGCTCCATCTCTCCACGTCATTGTGGTTACCTTCATCTCTGGCATCGCTGCTTCTCTGGATAGGGTCCCATACTCCATTCTTCTCCCTTGATGGTGGTCCCAGGGTCCTCCATTCCTGGACTGCAAGACCAACCACTCCCCTCCTTTTGTTACAAAATGTCTACCTTTACATTTGTAACACTCACAATCAGTCCTGATAGCAGTCATTCACTATTGAATCACAAGAGTCTTATCCCCATCTCCTTTCACTGGCCCAGTCCAGACAGGTTGGAAACCACTGAGATTCTACTTTTCCCCGCACCCTCTGAAACTAGGTTCACTCTTGAAAGCTTGTAAGCCAGTCACTTTGTGCCTTTGTAGCCGCCTCCATTCTGTGTAGCCAATGTCTAAGTTGCCCATCCCTATCAACATTGTGTACTGAGGAGGTGGGAATGATCCTTGCAATAGGAAAAACTTAAAAAAAAAATTTTTTTTATTGTGAATTGAGAAGACAGCGCACAGAGCAAATGACCAGTTTTACATTCAACAAATCATATATTTCGTTTCATCTCAATGATTTCAGTCCGTTCAATGTAACATCACTTATCCCATTTTCTCATACTTGATGTTTATATTCCTCTTTCTGTCTGAATTTTGTCCTTGAATAAATGCTGCCCTTTTAATCTCCTATGGTGTATACCTCACTAGTGTTGTCCTTCATATATACCAATATTGCTTGGTAGAAAACTGAATTATGAGGGTGAGTTCAGTTCCAGACTTGAAAGGTGGCCAAATCTGAAGGGTCTCAGGGTTCCACCGGTCTCTAGCTGACCAGTAAGTCTAGTCTTCTTTATGATTTTGAGTTTTTTTCCATATTTCCCCCCTCTCTATCCAGGACCTTCTAATATAATCCCTTTCAGAGCAGTTATTCATGGTAGCTGGGTACCATCTAGTTCTTCTGGTCTCAGACTTGTGGAAATTTATATTCTTGTGGTCTATTATTCCATTGGATTATTTGTTTCCAAATGTTAGAAATGAATCCCAATGTCACATAAAAGATACTCGGTAAGACTAAATTACCTTGGCAAAGCAAATATTTACTCCTGCGGGAAGGTGTGTACACATAGCCATACACACAGGAACAGGCCAGTGAGTACACCAAGTGGGCAATCCACTCGGATTTTTATCCCTGATGTGAGTCTCAAGGTTGTGTCTCACCCCATTGGCTAGGGTTTTGACCGCACAATCTTTTCTCTTTCCTGGTTGGCTAGTTCAAATTTTTAAGGTGCACAGTCCTAATTTAGGAAAAGAAAAACAGAGCGATCCTAAAGTATTTACTCCAGGAATTAGTTAAAAGAAAAAGAGAGTGATTATATATTCTTTACTCCAGGAAGTAGTTTAAAGAAAAAGAGTGATCATAAATTCTTTACTCACTTCAGGAAGTAACCAAAGAAAAAAAGAGAAAGGTTTCCCAAATGCAATGAACAGGATTATTTTGTGTGTATATATATATATATATATATATATATATATATTTTTTTTTTTTTTTTCCCCCACACAAGCATCTTCAGTTTTCATCACTCTTTTTGCCTCTGGACAGTGAGAGACCAATAGTTGCACCTTAGATAGTCTCTCATGAGCTTTTAAGATCCCAGTCACTACTTAACAAAGTAGAATATAGAACATTGTCTTTGTGGACTGTGTTATGCCAATTGACCATGGTGTTTCCTGAGACCATGGTCCTAAACTCCCAGGCCCAGTGACTTATTCTCTCAAGGTGTTTGGTAATATCTAAGAAGTTTTCATAACTTTGCCTTCTGTATGCTCCACCACTTTCATGGATATGTTTGCAGCACAGTTAAATACCCTTGCACAAACATCCTCTGTCAGACCTTTATATATTCATGCATATACTCTCACTCTCTCCCACACCTGCTCAGTATCTATCCACGTGTCTACCCCACAGATCACAGTTAGTGCAGGATGTGTATATAACAGTAGTGACGTCTGTTGACTTTAATTCTTGCATTTCTGTCCATGTCTTCCCATGACTTGGTCATTATTTTGTCAATCTTCCTCTTATTATATATTGTTTTCTCCTTCACCCAAGTTAGCACACATCTACCATCTAGCCTAAAGAGCCCTGGTAGCAAAATGGATTAAGAGCTGGGCTGCTAACAGCAAGGTCAGCTGTTCAAACCTACCCATCACTCCATAGGAAAAAGATGACGCTTTCTGTTTCTGTAAAGATTTACAGCCTCACTATTAGTTAGAATCATTACCAGCACCCTCTAGCCTGTGAATGACATCCCCTTCCATTCTACCTCTGGCAACCATCAAAGAATGATTCTGTTAGTGGGGAAACCTTTTCTTGACTTTAAAAATAGTGTTCTCATACAATATTTGTCTTTTTGTGATGTGGTGCTGTGGGTTAATGCACTGGACTGCAAGGCTGGTTTGAACCACAAGGTCAGCAGTTCAAGCTTACTAGCCGAAACTCAGAAACCCTTTACAGGGTTGGTATGAGTCTGAAACGACTTGAAAGCATTTAACAACAACAACAATTTCACTCAGCATAACATCCTCCAGGTATTTCCATTCAGTGTAATTAGTAATAGGTATGAATTAATTGCGGTCATTTTTCTATGTGTTTTGTGTATATGCATGGCGCTATTGGTTTCTTTGTTCCACATAGTTTTCTGTACTAAGTTCATTTTGTTTGTGGAATTTCTTGTTATTTTTTTCATTGCTTGTGTTTTAAACTTTACTAAATCTTTATAAAGGAGCTCTGGTAGTGTAGTGGTTATGAATCGGGCTGCAAACCGCAAGGTCAGCAGTTCAAAACTACCAGCTGTTCTGTGGGAGAAAGATGAGGCTTTCTGCTCCCGT
>NW_006408575.1:2172227-2174681 GCF_000296735.1 Chrysochloris asiatica | reverse complement strand
GTCTTTTGTTTTTAAAAGTTTGGTTATAATATGTCTTGGTGATTTTCTTTTGGGATTCATCCTATTTGGGGTTTCTTCAGTTCCTTGAATGCTTATCTTATTTTTCATGGTGTTAGCAAAGTTTTCGTACAACTCTTTGGCAATTTTCTCTGTGCCTTTTTTTTTTTTTAAGCTATTGCTTCCTGTTCTGGAATTCCTATCATATGGAAGTTATATTGATTTGTTGATGTTGGGTACCATTCAGTAGGTATTGACTCATAGTGATCTTGTGCACAACAGAACTAAACACCTCCCATTCCTGTGTCAACCTCACAATTGTCGCTACATTTGAGTCCATTGTTACTATCACTATGCCAATGTATCTTGTTGGGGGTCTTCCTCTTTTTTGCTGACTCCACTTTACCAAGCCTGATGTCCTTCTCCAGGTATTGGTCTCTCCTGATAAAATGTCTGAAGTATGAGAGACGAAGTCTGGCCATCCCGGCTTCTAAGGAGCCTTCTCTCTGTGCTTCCTCCGACACAGATTTGTTTGTTGTATTTTTAATATTCTCCTCCAACACCTTAACTCAAATACACCCATTCTTCTACTGTCTTCTTTATTCATTATTGAACTTTCACATGCATATGAGCTTATTGAAAATACCATGGCTTGGGTCAAGCACACCTTAGTGCTCAAACTGACATTTTAGCTCTTAAACACTTTAAAGAGGTCTTGTATAGGAGATTTGCCTAATGCAAATGGAAGAAATGAAGAGTTAAAAGAGTTGTGTAGAAAATTTCAAAAGATAGCTCAAGAAGACAAAGTCAAATATAATAATGAAATGTGCAAAGATCAGGAGTTAGAAAACCGAAAGGGAAGAACACATTCAGCATTTTTCAAACTGAGGGAACTGAAGAAAAATTCAAGCCTCATAGGCTGAATAGGAAAAAGAGGGGAAATAATGTTAAGATGCTTGACTGTCTTATGAATATTTATTTCCCTTGCTTACTATTGTAAATTAGACACTTGAGTGGGATAGAAAGGAATATCAGGAAACATGATTACAGAAAGCTTGTAAGCCCGTTTTAAGCCTATAACTCATTGGAATACCGAAAAGGTTTTTAGAACTTGCCCAATGAAATAGCCTTCTTGCGGAGCCTTTGTAGTGTTTAGGACCTTAGGTGGAATCCTGAGCCCCATCCAGAACCTTCTGAGGTGGGACATTCCCACTAGAAAGGACAAGCAGACCAGCCTGGAAAAGCTAGAGGGACACAAGATACTTCTCGAAAGAAAAGACCAGCAGGAAAAATCCAAAATAAAAATGGTAGTCTGATTGGCTACTACAAGAACAAGCCAGTTGTTCACAGGGGAACCATCAAGGCAAGCAATCAAGTCCCTTCAGGACAAAGCCCCCTCCAAGAATGAAACTCAAAGGGATCACATGAGCAGGCATGAAAGCTTGCTGGTGACCACGTTGGTCTACTGATGATTGGAAGAGGGGGAAAGGTAGCAATGAAGATATGGGTTGAGTTTGAGCATGTTCCAAAGACTCCCATCGACCTGGAGATGAGAGAGAGAAGAGGGAGGGCTGGTAGGTCCAAAATGTAGTGAGACCTGGTGACTCCTAAGCCCATGGACAAGGACATAGCCACAGAGGGCTAGAGTTGAGAGTGAAGCGTCCAACTGATATGAAGTAAGGGGAGATGCACAAGAACATCTAAACTTGTAGATACTACCCATTCAATCTAACTTTAATGGTTTGATGATCAGAACTCAACTAGAGGAAGATTAAAAAAAAATGTTTTTTTTTGATAAATGAAACAAGTGTAAATTGCTACAATCTGATGAATGCGACCTATACTTATGGATGTAGTAGCTCAAAATACCAACTGAGAGGGAAGGACTCTTCACATCAAGTATCAATGCTATCCCCTCTATATACAGGGTAGATAGAGATGGGCAATTTAGACATTGGCGACCTAAAATGAGGGGATTATAAAGGCACAAAGTGACTGGCTTACAAGGTTTCAAGAGGGAGTTTAGTTTAAGAGTGTGTAGGGGAAGAAAGGGTCTCCACTGAATAGTTTTCATAGATTGGTCTGGTTAAAAGAGATGTGGATATGAATCTTATAATTTAATAGTGAATAATTGTTATCATGACTAATTGCAACTGTCACAATTATAAAGGTAGAAGTTTTGTAACAAAAATGGGGGAGTAGTTAATCTTATAGTCCAGAAACAAAGCACCCTAGGACCATCAAGGGAGAAGAGCACAAGCGGAATACGAGACCTTATCCAGAGAAGCAACAATACCAGAGATGGAGGCAGAGATGGGGCCATGGAGAGAAGGAGCAGGTGAGGACTCTAGATTCATGGGAAGAGAGGGACTAAGAGATGGTGGCCAGGAGGCAGATTTACAGAATATGTCCTTTGGTGGTTTAAATTATTATATGTGCCTGACTGTTAAAAAAAAA
>NW_006408575.1:2168126-2172127 GCF_000296735.1 Chrysochloris asiatica | reverse complement strand
TTTCACTCAATCCACAATAAAAAGCTTAAAAGCAAACAAACAACAGGATCAGTCTAATAAAATCAGAGGAATCAGCTCAACAAAATAAGTTAGATTTGTTAAGGTTTTAGCGTAGTGGTTATGAATCGGGTTGTGAGCCGCAAGGTCAGCAGTTCAAAACTACCAGCTGTTTCGCGGGAGAAAGATGAGGCGTTCCGCTCCCGTAAAGAGTTACAGCCTCGGAAACCCTGTACAGGGTCGCTGTGAGTTGGAACCAACTCCACAGCACACAACAGCAACAAAACAATGCAAGTATATAAAGATGATAAATATTTTCCCTTTGTATACCATAATTAAATGCAATAAAAATGAAACCTGGAATGGAATCAAAATACAAACCCAAATAAAAAATTCCCAAGCTGCAAACCTTCACGAAAGAACACACACACAAAGTGTGTGGGAAAGATAGAGTCTCCACTGAATAGCTTTCATCTTGTCTAGATGGGTCTGGTGAAAGGAGACAGGAATAGGATTCTTTTGATTCAGTAGTGAGTAATTGTTATTATGACTAAATTGCAACTGTCAAAACTGTAAAGGTAGTTTTGTACAAATAAAAAAAAAAATTGAGGGTGGAGTAGTTAACTTTACATTCCAGGAACAGAGGACCCTAGGACCATCAAAGGAGAAGAGCACTAGTGGAATGTGGGGCTCTATTCAGAGAAGCAGTGATACCAGAGATGGAGGCAGAGATGAAGACATATAGTAGTTGAGGACTCTAAACTCATGGAAAGAGAAAGGCTGTGTGCTGGTGGCCAAAACATGCCCTTTAGTTGTTCACGTGATCATATATTCCTGAGTGTTTTTGTGGGCATCCCTCCCCCCCAAAAAAATTCAAACAAAAACAAAATCAAAACCAGAGGGTATAGAAGCAAATACTGTTGAATGATGATGCACAGAGAAGACTGTCATCATTGCAATGAAATGAGTGTAAAACTGATGTTTTCCCATGTAAACTATCACTCAATTCATAATAAAAACTTAAAAGAAAAAGAAAAAATTCAAGCCTCAAGTTGAAATATTGAAGGATTCTATGGGCAAAATGAGAGTGCTGCCATGGCATTGTAGGATAATGCACTGGACCACAAGGTCAGTTTGAGTCACTCCTCGGAAACCCTATCTATACAGTGTCTCTATGAGTTGGAACTGACTTGACGTCACTTAACAACTTAACAGCAACATTGGGAAAAATGTTGAATAATGCATAAAGCATCAAAAGAGGATGGGATACACAGAATCAATGATGTTCAATGATTAAGAGCCAAACGATGCTGAAGGAAGAAGTTCAAGCTGCATTGAAGGAATTGGCAAAGAACAAGGCTTCAGGAATTGATGGACTACAAATTGAAATCTTTCAACAAACTGATGTGGCATTGGAGGCACTCACTCATCTATGTCAAGAAACTTGGAAGACAGCTACCTGGCCAACTGTTTGAGAGAGATCCATATTTGTCCCCTTCCAAAGAGAGGTGACTCAACGGAATGAGGATATCATTGAACAGTATCATTAATATTGCATGAAAGTAAAATGTTTCTAAAGATAATTTAAAACACATTGCAGCGGTACAACAGGGAGTTGTCAGAGGTTCAAGCCAGATTCAGAAGTGGAACAAGGGATATCATTTCAGATGTCAGACAGATCTTGGCTGAAAGCAGAGGATACCAGAAAGATGTTTAGCTGTGCTTTACTGACTACACAAAGGCTTTCGATTGTGTGGACCATGACTACCTATAGACAGCATTGCAAAGAATGAAGATTCCAGGACACTTAATTGTGCTCATGAGGAATCTTTACATATAACAAGAAGCAGTTAATTTACCTTAATGTTGTTGTTGTTACGTGCCATCAAGTCGATACTGACTTATAGCTACCCTTTGCACAACAGAATGAAACACTACCTGGTCCTGGGCCAACCTCACAATTGTTGCCACACTTGAGCCCATTGATGTTGCCACTTTGCCAGTCTATCTCGCTGCGGGTATTCCTCTTTTTCTCTGACTCCCCACCTTAACAAACATGATATCCTTCTCTAGCTACTGGTCCCTCCTGACAATATGTCTGAAGTATGAGAGACGAAGTTTGGCCATTATGGCCTCCAAGGAGCACTCTGATTGCACTTCTTCCAACACAGATCTGTTGGTTCTTTTGGCAACCCATGATACTTTCAATATTCTCCTTCAACACTATAACTCAAAAGCATCAATTCTTCTACTATCTTCCTTATTCACTGTCCAACTTTCGCATGTATATGAGGTTATTGAAAACACCATGGCTTGGGTGAGGTACACCTTAGTCCTCACGCTGACATCCTTGCTCTTCAAGACTTTAAAAAGTTCTTGTGCAGCAGATTTGCCTAATGCAATACGTCGTTTGATTTCTTGACTGCTGGTTCCATGAGTGTTGATGGTTGATCCAAGAAAAATGATGTCCTTGACTACTTCAATCTTTTCTCCACTGATTATTGGTCCAGTGGTGAGGACTTTTGTTTTCTTTTCATTGAGATGCAATTCCTACCAAAAGTTGCGTTCTTTAATCTTCATCAGTATTTTAAGTTCTCTTCACTTTCTGCAAGCACGGTTGTATCATCTGCATATTGCACGTGGTTAATGAGCCTTCCTCCAATCCTGATGCCACATTTTTCTTCATATAGCCAGTTTGTCAGATTATTTGCTCAGCATATAAATTGAATAAATATGGAAAGAATATAACCTTGTCACACACCTTTCCTAATTTTAAAACATTCAGTGTTCCCATGTTCTGTTAGAACAACTGCCTCTTGGTCCAGATACAGATTCCTCATGAGCACAATTAAGTGTTCCGGAATATTCATATTTTGCAATGTGGTCCATAGCTTGTCATGATCCACACAATCGAAAGCCTTTGCATACTACCAGCCATTCCTCGGGAGAAAGATGAGGCTTTCTGCTCCTATAAAGATTTACAGCCTCAGAAATCCTATACAGGGTTACTCTGAGTAGGAACCAACTCCACGGAACATTAACACCACCACCACCACTACTATACCACACTATATTCATAGGAACTCTGGTAGTATAGTGGGTTATGAGTTGGACTGCTAACTACGAGATCAGTAGTTTGAATCTACCAGCTTCTCTGAGGGGAAAAGATGAGGCTTTCTGGTCCTGTAAAGATTTACAACCTTGGAAACCCTGTACAGGACTGTTATGAGTCAGCACCAATTCAGCAGCATGCAACTATCACAAATCTAAGATCATTATGTTTGAGTCCAGGGTTGCAGCTATCATGTCTTCCAACCTGGATAGATTGCCTTCTAGAACTCGATTGGATAATAATCAGCTGTGATTCATAGGTTTTCATTTGTTAATCTTCAGACATAGATCACCAGGTCTTTCTTCCTGGTCTAGAAGCTCCACTGTGGCCTGTCCAATATGGGTGACCCTGCTGGTATTTGACGTGCTGGTGACATAGTTCCCAGCATGATGGCAACATGCCGGCCACCACACAGCAGCTGACAGATGGGTGGTGGAAGAAGCATAATAGGGGAAAATGTGTACTAATGAGTATCCCCATTCCCAACACCCTAGTTCTCCAATCTGAGAAACTAATGTGATCCTCAGTCCACAGCCCATTAGCCTCATTTGGCAGGCAATCCGGAGAGGCCTGGCCTGTCTTTGATCTCTCCCTTTTGTAATGTACCTCTAGGAAGCCTGATTAGCTCTGGTACTCCTAACCTTAGAAGATGGACCCCTGTCATAGACCTCATGTTTTTCAGGATGCTATTTATCACAATTGTGCTCATGAGGAATCTGTACCTGGACCAAGAGGCAGTTGTTCTAACAGAACATGGGAACATTGAATGTTTTAAAATTAAGAAAAGTATGCGACAAGGTAGTATTCTTTCACCATACTTATTCAACCTGTATGCTGAGCAAATAATACGAGAAGCTGGGTTCTATGAAGAAAAACATGGCATCAGGATTGG
>NW_006408575.1:2164675-2167381 GCF_000296735.1 Chrysochloris asiatica | reverse complement strand
TGACTCAATAGCACATAACAACAACAACAACAATTTATCACAAACACACTAACAAATGACTCTATTAAAAAACATATTAGTGTTTCTGTTAATTATGATTCAGGGCTCAGCCCTAGAGAGTGTGACTCATACATCTGAGTATCCACACTCATGCCAAAGCCAGTCAGTACCAATGAAATGCTTCTCTAAATCTCTGTTCCTGGATTCATTGAAACAAAGGGCACCTGTTTCCAAGAAGGTGTGTGTGTCGTGCCACTGGGAAAATTAGAGATGGATACTACTGCATAGAAGTATAATGATAGAAGTGTTGAAGTACACCATTGAAATGATAGAATGATTGGTAAGAGAAAAGACAATTACTTTTGTATCACTTCTCAGTTCTGTGAAGCATCTGTTTTCTTGCTTCTCTTTGTATTTTAATTCCTGAATATTTTGGTTAGTATGGTAGATTTCATATGCATTAAATGGAGTTATATTTTGACACTTTATATTAATAGATCCTTTAAAAATTTTTTAAAGAAAAGTAATTTTTTGGATACAATATATATAATTCTGAGTCTTCTACTTTAATTTTTGCTGAAAATACATTTATATTTATACTTTTTGAACAAAATTGTGTTTAATTTCTTCTCTTTAACTCATTATTGTTAACAGAGCACAGATTATGTAAAAATTTTAATTAGAGCATTAAAAAGTGATTTTTTTTCTAATAAAACTAAAAAAAAAAAAAAAAGAAAGCCTTTGAGTAGTCAATAAAGCACAGGTAAACATCTTAATAGTGACTGAAAAACTATGTGGGGACCATGTCTGACTTCCTCTGGCTTCATGAGGAAAAAGGAGACTCAAACTCAAAATCAGCCCAAGGCAGATTCCTTTGAGGCAGAGGTCAGACATGCCTCTACCTTACAATCTTCTTTACCCTACTCTGACACCAACTATTCCTCCCACGGAACTCTCTGCTTCACATATGGGTTCAATAGCATATTGCAATGGCCACACAGAACTCATAACAATACTTACAATTATCAGGTTTATTAGGAAAGTGAACAGACTACAATTCAGGATCAGAAACAACTCAAGATGCAGAGAAGAGGAATGCCTTTTCTCAGCCACACTGCAGACGCATCTTGCTCTTAACTTTGGCCTGTCAGCTTTGTCGACCCTTGGCCTCTGGCCTGCTTCAGGCAAGTGTTACAAAACTCTTTTAACCAGTGGGTGAATGCCCAAAGGGCAGTTCTTCTTCTGCCCATAGGCACTCAGTTTTACATGGTCAGTGGGCCTAGAAGCCCACAGCTGCTGTTCCTCTAGGCTGCTGCCTCTGCCCCCGCCTCTCCTGTTGCTGCTTTTCTAGGTAGGGTTCAAACACTCCACTCATGCTTTTCTTTCTTTATGGTCCTGAAATGGTTTGTTCTTGTTTCTGAGATGGCTCCTTTTTAACCTAGCAGTTGCAAAACTAATCAATCCCAGCATTAGAGTTCTGTACACCCTATTTTCAGGGTCTCATCCAATTGTTGAGAATTAAGAAGACTTTGAATAGAAAAATCACATCAATAAAATTCAAGGTACCACAGGCCACCCCCTGACTTTTCTAGTTTATACATGAAGGATTAGCTTCCCTTGTTTTTTGTTACATCTTCTACAAATAGAAGTTTTACAATCACAATTAATCCTGCTAAAGATTACTCACAATTGAATCATAAAATTCTATCAGCATCTTCCCCCACCATCTCTTCCCCAGACCCATCTGGAAAACAGGAAGCTATTCAGTGGGAGTTCTCCTTTGTCCCCTTCATTCTGACATTAAGCACACCATGAAAGCTTGTAAGTCAACTACTTCATGCCTTTATCCACCCCCGCATTAAAAAAAAAAAAAATGGTTAAGATGGAAAATTATTTATTACCTATATATTTACAATAATAAAAAGACTATCAGAAAGCAAAACAAACAATTCAAGTAGATATCTGATTTTAACAGAAAAGCTCTGAAACAGTCTGCTGGCAGTATGCAGTGATGGTCTAGGGGAGCAAATACTTAAATACTTCTTTGGGAGACCCAGCTCTTAAGTGGACCTTTGGGGTGGTGAAGGGAATGTATCAAAGGGATCAGGAACCCTTGGTCAGGGCAATAATCACACTAGTCCATTCTTCTGACCACTGTCTGGATCAACAAACTCCCCCTATTTTTGACAGCCAATTTCTAAATTGAACTGCATGGTCAGTGGTTCAAGCTCACCAGCTACTCCTCAGAAACCCTATGCAGGGTCGCTATGGGTCAGCACTGACACGAGAGCACTTCACAACAACAACATGAACCCAGTACTCTGAGGAGACAAGTATGTTCCTTGATCTGAAGAATCTTCCATTCTTGTTGAATCTTTGAACCACTGCACCCATAAGCAACACCCAGTCTATTACATTATAGCAATTTACCCCTGCTCACAGTATCCAACATCTTTCTTTTCATCTGGTCAGGTTCTAATCAACTCAGCCTTAGCCATCCAAGCTAGGTCAAATAGGTACCAGCTACAAGTTTGGGAGTTCACACACACCTTCCGGCACTTCAGACCAGCTGGCTTCTTCACTCTCTCAACCCTAGCCCCCAGACCAGCCAGCCCTTCCTCTTTTCTTTCATCTCTAGTCACTGTGGACCAGACCAACAGGTGCCATGGAACATGTCCAAATTCAGCCCATCTCTTCATTGCTGCA
>NW_006408575.1:2158151-2163680 GCF_000296735.1 Chrysochloris asiatica | reverse complement strand
AGGGGATAGCATTGATACTTGATGTGAAGAGTCCTTCCCTCTCAGTTGGTATTTTGAGCTACTACCTCCATAAGTATAGGTCAAGTTCATCAAATTGTAGCAATTTACACTCTTTTCCTTTATCAAAAATTGTTTTTTTGTTTTGTTTTTACCTTCCTCTAGTAAAGTTTTAGAGTCCTGGTGTGGCTCTGTGGGTTAATGTGCCAGACTGCAAAGCCATTTGAACTACAAGGTCGGTGGTTCAAGTCACCAGTTGCTCCTTAGAAACCCTATACAGCGTTACTATGGGTTGGAACCAACTCAACGGCACTTAACAACAAATCAAGTTTTGATCATTAAGCCATCAAGGCTAGGTCAAATGGGTACTGTCTGCAAGTTTGGGCATTCTTGTTCATCTCCCCTCACTTCATATAAGCTGGATGTTTCACTCTTAGCTCTAGCCCTCCATGGCTATGTCCTTGTTCATGGGCTCAGGAGTCCCAAGATCTTACCACATTTCAGACCAACCAGCCTTTCCTCTTCTCTCTCTGATCTCCAGGTCACCTGGAATCTTTGGAACATGGCTGAACTCAGCCCATATCTGCATTGCTTTTGCATGTCTTTTAAAATGCAAATGTCTAGATTCTGAAGGCTCTGGCTGGGGCTTAAGATTCCACCTAAATTCCCATACTCCACACAGGCTTAAAAGAAAAAGCCCATTTTTTCTGATCAAATTATAACTCCTCTTTTAGCAAATCCAATCAAGTATAGGCTGAAGACAGGTTTACAAGCTCTGTATAATCCTAATTCCCAATATTCATTTCTATCACACATGTATGTCTATTTTACAATTGTAGGCAAGAGAAACTGATATTCATAAAACAGTAAAACACATAACCCCTTTAAAAATACTCAAGTTCAATCTTCTTCACCCTTAGACTAACCCCATGCTTATGCATATGACCTTGGGCCTCAGGCAGGGTGGATCCAGCCATCCATCATGTTTAAACAGCATGACTTTTACTCCAGGCAACTCCAGAAGCTGCTTTTCTCCCTCAGCTGCAGCTTTATCTCTTACATTTCTTTCATCCATTGATGGTAGTGGTGGTTGTATGCCATAGAGTCCATTTAGATTCATGTGAACCTGTATAGGGTTTCTGATGCTGCAAATCTTTATGGGAGCAAAGAGCCTCATCATTTTCCTGCAAAGCAGCTGGTGATTTCAAATTGCTGATCTGGTGATTACCAGCCCAACTCATAACCCACTGTGCTACCAGGGCTCCTTTATCAGCCATTACAGGTAATAAAAATAAAAATAAACATCTAAAAATCAAAAGTTTCACTTTCCAATGCCCCTTCATTCTTTTACTTACCTAAGTCTGGAGCCATTGCAGTAAATCCCACTTCTGACACCAACTGCAACAAACTATTGGATCCCCACTGAATAGTTTTCATTCTGTCTAGACAGGTCTGGTGAAAGGAGGTGGGGATAAAATTTGTATGGTTCAATAGTGAATAATTGTTATCATGACTAATTGCAATGTTCACAACTGTAAGGTAGAAGTTTTGTAACATAAAAGGGGGAGTAATTAAACTTACATTCCAGAAACAGAGGACCTTAGGAACATCAAAGGAGAAAAGCATGAGTGGAATGTGAGACCTTATTCACAGAAGCTGTCACACAAGAGATGAAGCCAGAGATGATGGCATGGAGAGATAGAGCAGCTGAGGACTCTAGACTCATGGAAAGAGAGGGACTGAGCACTAGCAGCCAGGAGGCTGGCTTACAGAATAAGCCCTTTTGTTGTTTAAAAGATGAAATATTCCTGAATGTTTTTGTGTACATCCAAAATAAAGGGAATAGAAGCAAATGTTGAAGCATGGAGGGGATTGTAATCATTGCAATGAAACAAAATACAATAGGATGAGTGTAAAACCGATGTTATCCCATGTAAACTATCCCATGTAAACTCAGTGCACAATAAAAACTTTAAAAAACCCCAAAAACTATCAGGGATATGTATGAGCTCACAATGGGGAAGAAGAATCAAACTCACAATCAGCACAAGGCAGAATCTTATGAAGCAGAGGTCAGACATACCTCCACACTACAACCTTCTTTATACTATTCTGACACCAATCATCCCTCCCACAACACTCTGCTTCATATAGTGGTGGTGGAGGGCCACGGGATCGGTTCCAACTCATAACAACCCTGCATAGGGTTTCCGAGGCTGTAACACAAGGCTTAGATAATCCGTTGCAATGGTCACACAGAACTAATAACAATAATGATTGTAGGTTTATTAGGGAAGTAAACAGGTTGCAATTCAAAATCAGAAACAAATTAGGATGCAGCAATTTTCCCCTCAGGAATGCCTCTTCTCTGCCATACTGCAGGCACGTCCCCTGGCCTCTGCCCTGCTCAGCAAAGTGTTACAAAGATCTTTTAACCTGTCTGTGAATGGCCAAGGGGCACTTTCTGCAAGCCAGTCTCCTGCCCATAGGCACTCAGATTTACTCAGCTCATGGGCCTAGAAGCCTGCAGTTGCCCTGTCTCTCCATGCTCTGCCACTGCCACCACCTCTGCCACTGCCTCTATAGTTGCTGCTTTTCTAGGTAGAGAGCTCATGTACTACTCATGCTTTTCTTTCTTGTTGGTCCTGGAATGTCTGTTCCTGCTTCTGAGATGGATCCTTTTAGACCTAGCAGATGGCAAAAGTAACCAATCCCAGCATCAGAGTCCTATATACCCTATTTTCATGGCCCCACTAATCATGGAGTCCTGGTGTGGCACTGTGGGTTAATGTACTGGACTGCAAGGTAAGTTTGCACCAAATGGTCAAAATGGTTATGGGGTAGGATCAGTGGTTTAAGCTTACCAGACATTCCTTGGAAACCCCATATACAGGGTGCCTATTAGTCGGAATTGACTCGACTCCACTTAATAACAACAACACTACCAATCATTTGGTGGGAATTAAGAAGCTTTTGAATAGAAAATCTATGTCAAGTAAAGTCAAGGTACCAGTGTCCCACATAAATACTAGATTTTCTTGGGATTTTTTTTCTTATTGTTTTTCTAACAGAATAGTATTGAGACATTTATCTTCAAGCTCACTAATTCAATTTTCCATTGATTCAGATCTACTCCTTTGCCCTTTTGATATACTATCTATTTCTGAAATCTGGATTTCTATTTGAACTTTTTGTCTTGTTTATAATTTTTAATGTATTTTGTTCATTTGTTCTTATAGTTTTCCTAAATTTTTCTAATTTTCTCTTCTGTGTTCTCTTTGCTCTCATCTGCAGCTTTCTTGATCTTTTTCTCAACCCATTGAAGGTACCTAAATAACTCACTTGAGTTCTTCATCATACACTTCCAATATTTTTTCTTCTTAGAAACATTTTCTGACTCTGAATTTTGGTCACTTGTTTGAGCCACTGTCTTATTTATTTGTATAAACCAAAATTGTCTATTGTCTCTGAGACATTGTGGTTAGTTGATGACTGTATGTTGGTGTGTTTTAGGGACTCATCACCTACCTGCTGGTGGTGTGATGAAGAATGGAACTATGTGCACAGCTCTCTGTTTGATGTTCTTGTAGTGCAGTTCAGGGTTGGTTTGGTTGGTGTTGGGTGTTGTCTGTCCTTGATCAGGTGGTACAGGGGCTGGCAGTGGCTCTTGCCCTGTGAGTGGGCTCATCTGTAACATTATGACTGAAGTAAGAAACTAAAACAAAACAAAACAAAAACATGGTACAGAGGAAATGACATAATCCAATTTAAAGTAAAATGATGTGTCTCTGAGTGTAGGTAAATGTGAATGTAACAAGGTTCCCTGCTGGAGGCTGAATTTGTGTTTCTTCCTGCAGTCAACTACACAGATAAAGTCAGGGCAAAAACTACTGTGAAATGCTTGAGGACGGTGTTTCTGGGAATGGCAGTGGAGAGTCAGCTGTTCCACTGTCCTGGGAGAAGGATACAACAAACACTTTTGTGTTGACCACCAGGGAAAAATGGTTATGGGGTAGGGTTGGGAGCCAATGATGCAGCAAGTCCCCAAATCTCTGTGACCCATCTATGATGAAGAAATGGGAAAGGTTAGCATGGAAGGGCCCGGGTGGGTGGCTTGGAGCCCTCCCTGGTCTATGGGGTATATTGAATCCCACCTCTGTGGCCGCTTGGGGAACTTGACCCACAATTTGATCAATTATCAGCTTATGCTTCATATCCTTCTATCACAGTCAGCACATTCATTTAATAGGACTAGATGGGATGGGACAACCCAATTCTCCGGGATACTTATAAGGACAATGAGACCCCTGGATGCAAAGAGGAAGATGGTATGGATCTTAGAGAAAGTGGCTGGGCTGCATGTCTGAAATGCCTATGAATATCCCTGCTGCTGTCATCCATACTTGTGGACCTTAAACATTTCCCCTCTCAGGGTCAACTGGGCCCCTAATTATAATGTGAATCATGCAAATGAACACTCTAGCTACATAAGTGCTGTGTATACAACTGCACATGTTAAAATACTGCTAGATGTCTGGAAGAATGTGTGCCAAAGTAAGAAGTTATCTCTTGATGATGGAAATTCGGGTGATTTTTTACTCATTTAAGAGCTCTTATACATTTTTTTCTGGTTTATATTGAGCATTTATTGCTTTTACTATCATGGGAAATAGTCAACTGTCACTTTAAAATGACAAGTTTTTCACAACTTACTTTGTATCAGAACTCATGTATGCCAAGGGTGAAAAGTGGAAAATGTCACATGGTGTTAATTGTCTAATGAAGTGCTATCAGCCAGGGTTCAGTTGTACCTAACTAACTACTCCTACTATTTTAAGCAGAAAGGATTTAAAACAGAAAATGAGGTGCTCATGTATGGCTGGAAAGGCTGGAGAAGTGGGCTCTAGGCAGGGACCACGGGCCAGACTCCTATAACATCACAGAATCATCCTGCCAGGGAAGCTGGGCCTTTGCTGCAACCGGGAACAGTGGTGGAATCAGAAAGGGCAACTTTAAAGAACACACTGCTGTAGCTGAATCCAGGGGTCAGGAAGCCATTTCCGCCTCTGCCACAATCAAAGCCAGTGATTGGTAATGAGATACGGCTGCGGGAAAAACCCACATGATGGCGTTTGCCAGCAGTTACAGCAGGAAGCAGGAATAGACCTTCCTACAAAACCCTAGGAAGTCTGGGAAATGTAGTTTTTAGCTTAGTAGATGGAAGCCGTGAATGTACTCTGAAAGTATTTTGTAATGAATGCTGAGCCAATCCACTCAATTACCCATTAAAATCCAACACTCTTTACCCACCAACCCACCCCTGGTCATTTTGCAGTTAGCAAAAATTTGCACCACTGAACACAAGAGCCACAGAAACTAGGAGGCAGGAGTTGGAGCCCTGACCCTGTAATTAACTCATACGATGATGTTGTTGTTGTTAAGTGCCATTGAGTTGACTCCAATCCATAGTGACCTTGATAGGGTTTCCAAGGAGCAGTTGGTGAGCTTGAACCACTGACCTTGCAGTTCAAA
>NW_006408575.1:2153754-2155260 GCF_000296735.1 Chrysochloris asiatica | reverse complement strand
ATTATTTCTTACTAGCTTGGTATTATTTTTAAAGATTGCTTCTCTCCCAAATATGACCATTTGTTTGCCTCCATCATTTCTTCTTTTTTTTTACCTGAGTATTGTGTATGTGGAGTCCTGAATGTGGCGGTGTGGGTTAGTGTGCTGGACTGCAAGGTTTGTTCAAACCACAGGGTCAGTGGTTCTACTCCTCAGAAACCCTATACAGGGTTGCTGTGGGTCGGTATCGACTTGACAGCATTTAGTAACAACAATTGTGTACATGGTCATTCCAAACCCAACATGCTCCTTTAATAGCAAGTAAATTATTTAAAAGGGAATCATGATCCATGCATTTTCACATTGAGGATGCCTCTGTCAGACAAATGTCTAGATGTGCAGTTATTGGGACAAAGGTATTCTGCATTTATGATTTAGATATAAAACTATATTACTTCCCATCCCCTCTGTAGAGATTGCCTATTTGCACTCCCCCAGCATTGTATGAGAGACCTAAATAAGAAGAATTTTGAATTTCTTCAAGTACCATGAGTGAAAGAAGCTAGTGGGATAAGAACTAGGGAAAGAGGACAGGGCAAGGGAAGAAAGGAGGAAGTCCTTGTGGAGGGGGAAGCCTGGTGGTCTGTGGAAATCTGGAGCCTGAGGAGAGACAAGGCCAGTGGGAAATCCTAGAGTGATGACAGTAACTTACAAGCTGTTCATGATCCATCATCCTTCCTCCACTAACAGGCCTGCTGTGTCTTCAGCCAAGCATTCCCAGGAATGGTGCTTGGAAGATGGAGGAACAAGTATTCAGAGGGCTTGGTGGGCTGGGGGCTGGTGAGTGTGCCAGCAGTAGAAACAAGAGCTCTGGTTAGGAGCCAGCACCTTGAAGAAACAGGCTATGCCAAGGACTAATTCAGGAGAAAATTAATCAGTTATCATCAATTGATATCTACTCATGACACCTCCATGTTTTGGAACTACTCTACAGAGTTTTCACGGCTATAAGGTAGTGGGTTTTATGTTTGGCTGCTAACCACAGGTCAGCAGTTGGAATCCACCAGCAGCTCCATAGGAGAAAGATGAGGCTTTCTACTCTCATAAAGACCCACAGCCTCAGAAACCCCATACACTGTCCCTATGAGTCAGAACCAAATTGACAAAACACAACCACCATCAACAATCTTTCCTTTCTTTCTTTCTCTCTTTTTTTAAAGCTTTTATTGTAAATTAAGTGATAGTTTACAGGGCAGATCATCAGTTTTGCACTCAACAAATCATATTTTGTTTCACTACAATGTTGACAATCCCCTTCATGAACCACCGGTTAACAGTGGCAGTGGTTATGTGCCGTGGAGTCGATTCAGACTCATAACAACCCTGTACAGGGTTTCCGAGTCTGTAAATCTTTAAGGGAGCAGAAAGCCTCATCTTTCTCCCACAGAACAGTTGGTAGTTTCAAACTGCTGACCTTAAGGTTCACAGCCCTATTTGTAACCACTGGTAGCGTAGTGGTTACGAATC
>NW_006408575.1:2112890-2152697 GCF_000296735.1 Chrysochloris asiatica | reverse complement strand
GGGATGTACCAGAAACACTTAGGAATATATAATAATTTAAACAACCAAAGGACACATTCTACAAGCCTACCTCCTGGCTGCCAGCACCTTTCTTCCCATGAGTCCAAAGTCCTTAGCTGCTCCCTTTCTCCATGTCCTCATCTCTGCCTTCTTCTCTGGTGTCGCTGCTTCTCTGGTTAGGGTACCACATTCAGCTCATGCTCTTCTCCCTTGATGGTCCTGGGGTCCTCTCTGTTCATGGACTGTAAGATTAACTATTCCCCTGTTTTTGTTACAAAACCTCTACTTTACATTTGTGACAATTGCAATTAGTCATGATAACAATTACTCACTATTGAATCATTAGAATCTTATCCCATCTCTTTTCACCAGATCCATCTAGACAAGATGAAAACTATTCAATAGGGACTCTACCTTCCCTTGCACACTCTTAAACTAAATTTTCTCTTGAAAACTTGTAAGCCAGTAACTTTGTGCCTTTATATCCCCTTCATTTTAGGTAGTCAATGTCTAAGTTGCCTTCCCTATCTATCCTGTATACAGAGGGGATAGGATTGATCCTTGATGTGAAGACTTCTTCCCTCTCAGTTGGTATTTTGAGCTACTAAATCCATAAGTATAGGTCAAGTTCATCAAATTATAGCAATTTACACTCTTTTCCTTTATCAAATTAAAAAAAAAAAATCTTCCTCTAGCTGAGTTCTGATCATCAAGCCATCGAAGCTAGATCAAATGGATACTATCTACAACTTTGTCTCTCCTCACTTCATATCAGCTGGACGCTTCACTCTCAGCTCTAGCCGTCTGTGGCTATGTCCTTGTTCACGAGCTCAGGGGTCCCCAGGTTTTACCACACTTTGGAGCAACCAGACCTTCCTCTTCTCTCTATCATCTCCAGGTCGACGGGAGTCTATGGGATGTGGTTGAACTCAGCCCATTTCTTCATTGCTGCCTTTCCCCCTCTTCTACACACCAGTAGACCAACGTGGTTGCCAGAAAGCTGACATGTCTGCTCATGTGTTCCATTTGAGTTTCAGTCTTGGAGGGTCTTTTTTTTTATGTACACAAAGTACACAGAAAATATATATTTGTTTAAACAACCAAAGGGCACATTTTGCAAGCCAGCTTCCTGCCCACCGGCACACAGTCTTTCTCATTCCCTTAGTCTAGAGTCCTCAGTCGCACTGGTTCTCCATGCCATGATTTCTGCTTTCATCTCTGGTGTCACTGCTTCTCTAGTTAGTATCCCACATACCACTCATGCTCTTCCCTCTTGATGGTCTTAGGATCCTCTGTTTCTGGAATGAAAAATTAACTACTCCCTCCTTTTTGCTATACATCTTCTTTCTACCTTTACAGTTGAGACAATTGTAATTACTCATGATAACAAGTGCTCACTATTGAATCAACTGAATCCTATCCATACCTCCTTTCAACAGACCCATCTAGACAAGATGAAAACTATTCAGTGGGGATTCTACTCCAACCACCTTGCTCTGAAATGAAACTCACTCTTGAAAACTTGTAAGATAGCCACTTCATGCCTTTATAGGCCCCATCCCCCGTTTTTGGTAACCAATGTTTAAGTTGCCCATCCCTATGGATCCTGTGGACTGAGGCAATAGGCTTGATGCCTGATGGGAAGACTTCCCTCATGGTTGGAATGTTGAGCAACTACATCCATAAACAAAGGTCAAGTTAATCAAATTGTAGCAATTTACACTTGCTTCCTGTGTTAAACTTCTTTATCTTTTGCTAGTGGAATTCTGATCTGCAAGCCACCCAAGCTAGGTCAAATGGGTACTATCTGCAAGTTTGGATGTTCTTGCACACCTCCTTCACTTTATATCAGGTGAATATTTCACTTTCCAAGGTATCTCTGAGTGGGTTTCAATTGCCAACCTTTCAACTACTAGTCAAGTGCTTAGCCATTTGCCACCTCAAGGACTCCTGAAATAAGAATCAATTTACTGGATTTGTCTGAGTGTGTGGATTGATAGATATTAAAGGAAAGAGACACTTCAGACATGAAAGAAACAGTCACTTGGGTGACATCTCCAGTGGCCCATATTCTCAGCACCTCTGCCTGCTGTCCCCAGTCCTGCTTTCCCTATCTGTTTGAGAGAATGTAGGCGTGAGAGTTGGATCCTGGTGGTTTAGGGAGCTGAGCGGGGAGGTGATTTCAGAGCTGTTTGCTGGTGCTGGGGTTTTCCTTTCCCTGGGTTCATTATCAGCTATCTCCTAACCCCTGTAGGAGAAATCCTGGGCCCCCCTTCTGGGATCTTTCAGGACACACTCTTCCATGACTGACTCGAGGGTTAGCCTTCATGCCCAGGTGTTACTCTCTCAGAAGCCCCTTCCACTGGCCTGGCTGCCTGGCTCACAGAGCCCTTCCCTCCAACTTGTCCCCATATGGTCTTACTGGACCCTCCCAAGGATCTTCAAGGCAGGCAGACAGGTAGGAATTACCTCCACTTGCACATGAGGAAACCTGAGCTCTAGAGAGCAGCCTTTCAGGGTGTGTGTGTGTGTGTGTGTGTGTGTGTGTGTAATCCTGTATTGTCCCACAAGGACCTCCTGTTTCCAGAAATTTCTCCCTTTTGAGTTGAAAATGGGAAGCCTAGAATGCCAGTGGAATCCCAGAGAGGAGTGTGCTGACCGAGGGAACATCAGAAGAGACCTAAATAGGGTGGTGAGCTCCAGAACCTCCCTCTACCCTTGTTACACCATTGCTCCAGAATCTCCATCAGCAAGCCCCATGCAGTCCTGGCAACTTTCACAGGTAGTACTATGCTTTTTGTTAGTTACTGTTGACACTGACTCATGGTAATTGCCATCTTACATGATGGTTGGTCTGCTAGAGTCCATTGTATATTTTCAGTGCCTTCCAACCTAGGTGCTCATCTTAGAGCACTCTATCAGACAATATTCTGTCATCCGGAAAGTTTTCATTGAAGAATTTTCAAAAAGTAGGTCATCAGGCCTTCTTCCTAGTCTGTCTCAGGCTAGAAGCTCCCCTGAAACCCATCCACAATGGGTGGACAAAATCCATTTCCCACATTCTTTTTGAGGTCTCCTCATATTTGAAACATATAGCTTCTATCTACATGAAGAACCTGTACATAGACCATAAGACAGTTGTTCGAAAAAAACAAAGCAACGCTGAATGGTTTAAAATTAGGAAAGGTGTGCACCAGGGTTGTATTCTTTCACCATACTTATTCAATCTGTTATTGTTGTTAAGTGTTGTAACATCAGTTCATAGCGATCCTGTATAGGGTTTCTGCGGAACTAGCAGTTCTAACTGACCTCGCAAACCAGTACATTAACCCACAGCACCAAACCAGGGCAAAATCCAAGAAACTGGGTTACATGAAGAATGTGGCATCAGCATTGGAGGAAGAATAATTATCAACCTGTGATATGCAGATGATACAACCTTGTTTGCTGAAAGTGAAGAGGATTTGAAATACTGATGAAGATCAAAGACTACAGCCTTCCATATGGGTTGCACCTCAATGTAAGGAAGACAAAATTCCTCATCACTGGACCAATAAACAGCATCAAGATAAATGGAGAACAGATTGAAGTTGTCAAAGGCTTCATTTTGCTCAGATCAACCATCAACACTCATGGAAGCAGCAGTCAAGAAATCAAATGACGTATTTCATTAGGCAAATCTGCTGCACAAGATGTCTCTTTAAAGCATTCAAGAGCAAAGATGCTAATTTGAGGACTAAGGTGTGCCGACCCAAGACATGATATTTACAATAGCCTTATATACTTGTGAAAGTTGGACAATAAATAAAGAAGACTGTAGAAGAATTGATGCATTTGAGTTGTGGTGTTGAAGGAGAATATTAAAAGTCTGGACTGCCAAAAGAGCAAACCTGTGTTGTAAGAAGTACAACCAGAGTGCTCCTTAGAAGCCTGAATGGAGAGACTTTGTCTCTCATACTTTGGAAATATTATCAAGAGGGATCAGTCCCTGAAGAAGGACATCATCCTTGGTAAATTGGAGGGTCTATGGAGCAGAGAAAGACCCCAAATGAGATGGATTGGCACAGTGGCAATAACAGTGGGCTCAAACGTAGTAACAATTGTGGGGTTGGCACAGGACTAGTTAGTGTTAGCTCATTTGTGCATAAAGTCACTATGAGTCAGTACTGACTCAATGGCACAGAACAACAGCAACAATAGCTTCCGGCATCATAGCAACACACAAGCCACCACAATATGACAATGGCGGACAGGTGATGGTACTCATGGGCAAAAGCACTGAGTAAGAAACTGGGTCAAGGCAAACATTGTGGGAGGGGAGCTGGTATATTTCAATCATCTATGTGTCCTAGTAGCGTAGTGGTTACGAATCAGGCTGTGAACCACAAGGTCAGCAGTTCGAAACTACAGCTGTAGTTTTCTGCTTTCTGCTCCTGTAAAGATTTACAACCTCAGAAACGCTGTACAGGGTCACTAGGAGTCAGAACTGATTCCACGGCACATAACCACCAACCACCATGTGTCGTGGTGTGGCGCTGTTGATTAATGTGCTAGACTGCAAAGTCAGTTTAAGCTAAAAAATCAGCAGTTCAAGCTCACCAGCTGCTCCTTGGAAACTCTATACAGGGTCACTATGGGTCAGAATTGACTCGACGGCACTTAACAATAACAACAACAACATGTGTCAAACCAATAATGGATGGGGTAGGGCATGACTTTGCAGTCAATTGGATCTGGGTTTGAATCCTGCCTCCACAGTTATTAGTTCATCTCTTCACATGTCTAAACCTCCAGGCTGTTCAGTATGTGGAAGGATCAGGAAGAATGAGAGACTCTTTCCCATCCCAAATCAGGAAACCAGACAGCGGAATCCTGGCAGCTGGAGATTCCTTCGCCCTGGCCAGAGTTAGGAAGCTTTGAGTTCAATGCTGTTTCTGGGATTCTCAAACTTTTTTGATCATAAGCTTCTATCGTTAAATAATAGCTTGTTTAAATAATGAACTTTTCATAAATGAGATTTGAAAAGAAACATTTACTTTTCATCTTATAAAGTACTAGCATACTCACCTATTAAATGTCTTTAACAAAAACACAAAATACAAGCTAGGAAAGATAAAAGTAAAAATAAACAGATACATCTTGTATTTGTCCTAAGCCTTGAATGACCTCAGGGAAGCACAGATAGAGTTGTGCAGTGGAAGACTGGGATGATGGGGGACGGGGCATAGAATCTTCTTGAGGAGTGGAGGCCTGGGCACAGTGTGCAGCTGGAGCCTGTGACCGATGGGCTGGATCGGATTGTAAGCCTCTTGGCTTGGGAATGGTTTGACAAGACCCCAGTGCCCCTGTGTGGGGAAACTTTGACCTTCATAATGACCGTTCTCACCCTAAATCCCTTTTCCCATTTGCCTCCTCAGAAAAAGAGCTAAACTCTAGTGGTAAACACAGTGAGCAAGCCTGACTCCTGACCCGTTTTCTCCTCAGGGGGAAGAAGAGGGTTGCCAATAATGGCTGCTGTTGCAAGGGGGTTTCATCTGACATGGACAACAAGAAAAACTTCTTGCTGTAGAGGAAATCCCCATTAACTGCCCATGTACGAAAGCATATGGTAACAGAGAAGAGTTAGAGATGGCTTCAACTGGGACAAACTGGTGGGATTATGGGGAAAAAAACACATCACACCCCCCTTCAGGTCTCCTCTCAGCCTCCCTGGCCCCACCCCTTCCCCTGTCTCCACGACTGACTCTCCTCAGCCAGCCCTCAGGACTGCAGGCTGACTCCAAGTCTTTGCAAACCACCCAGGACTGTTAAACAAATCCTATAATTAGAAGCCAGGTTTCCTAAACAAGTGAAAAATGTAATGTTACCCTGTTTGTTCACTGGGTGCTTAAAAACTCATGTCCCATGACCCAGAGGAGCTGCGGTCCTGGGTTTTCAGGAGGCCTTAATAAGGTAATGTTTGTAAGGTTCTTAACTTTGCAACTGTCCTAGTGTACAACTCTGTGAAACGAGGACAAGACCCAATTAGAAGGTGATCCCATCCCCACCCCGTCCTGATGGTAAAGAGTGTTGCACTTTATGTAGTTCATGAAAAGCCCCCAAATGATTAAAGGAAGTAGAATATGGACCTGACTCTGAAACGAAATTGCTGTGTGACATTGTATGGGTTCCTGTCTCTCTCTGGGCTTCTGTTTTTCCACCTATGAAAGAGTGAAGATGATAGGATTTGTTTGGTCTGAAAATCCCTTCCAATTCTGACGTTCCACATATTTCAGAAGTAGAACTTCAGGCCTTTTTTCTGAGGTGACTCTGGGTAAACTCAAACCACCAACCTTTTGGTTAGCAGCAAGCACATTTACTGTTTGCACTACCTAGGAATTCTGACAATTTGATTTCTGCATCTACTACTGCATTTTACCTAAAGCAAGGACTGTTTTCCAAATTTGACCCTCCCTTATTAGGACTTCTCAAAAGGTCTTGACAATGAACCTTGAGCTGAGTAAATCTAGTTGTAGCTGGGGAGAAATATTGATATACTTTTTCTGTCTCAGCTTTGAATCCCTAAGAACCTCTTCTATGAAATAAGATGTGTGGAAAATAATGTGGAAATGACTCGAGGGGCTGGGGTGGGTGGTGAGAGGAGGGAGACACTTATTAACATCAAAGGAATCCAAACTGGTCAACATGATGAACAGTGGAAAGAACCTAGATTGTTCTGCTTGGGGATGGTAGCCACTCTTGTCAAAATAATACTATATTAATGCAATAATGGCTGACATTTATTGAGCGCTTTCTATGAACCAGATTCTATGCTAAGGGTTTACAGTCATCCTCTCAGTTAACCTCAGAACAAACCTGAGAGGTTGGTACTTTATCATTATCCTCATTTTACAGCTGAGAAACTGATATTTAAAGAGATGAAAGAATTTGCCCAAAGGTAATACGTGGTTGGAGTGGAAACTCCAGATCTATTCTTAACCTCTAAAAATCTTCTGGAGTCCTGGTGTGGTGCTGTAGGAAAAGCACTGGACCCAAAGGTTGGTTTGAACCTCAAGGTTGGTGGTTCAAAGCCACCAGCTGCTCCTTAGAAAATCTCTACAAGGTGACTATAAGTCAGATCTGACTGTACTGCACTTAACAACAGCAATCTGCTAAGGCCTGGTGGTGCAACAGGTAAGCACTTGGCTCTCAACCAAAAGTTTGGCTGTTTGAACCCACCAGCGACTCCATGGGATAAAGACCTGGTGACCTGCTCCCCTATAGATTACAGCCAAAGAAACACAACAATATAATCCATTGTCTGCAAACCTCTGACCCTAGTTTGCTTGTGGAGGTGAATATTGTGGTGATGTATGCATTTTTCTGTGTGTTCAACTGATGCTGGTCACTCCCATCCTACACAGTACCTGTACCAAAAGTGAGAAATACAGCTTTGGGGACTAAGTGTTCAAGATTTGGGGGTTGTTTGTTACTGAAGCACAAGTTGGCCCATCTTGATGAAGGAGCAACTTTGTTCCGTGTGGCCTCGAAACACATCTGTGGTCAGCAGTGGAAGGCAGACATTTGAAACAAGTCGAGACAAATCAGAGTCTGAGAAGCACTTAGTAAGAGGTTCATTGAGAAGTTCCTGGGTGAATACAAACAGCTAACATGCTCAATTGCTAGCTGGAAGGTTGGAAGTTCAAGTCCACTCAGAAATGCCTTGCAAGAAAGGTCTGGTGGTCTACTTCTAAAAAATCAGTCACTTTTTGAAAAACACAGTTCTGCTGGCATACATGGGTTGGAATCAGTTCACTTAACAGCAACTAGGGGAAAAAAATACTCATTAAGAAGCCAGCAACATCGTCTGTAAAATAGGATATCAAGACTGAGATTCTGTGAAATGATCTAAAAAATGAGAAGATTTGTAAGTGACTCTGGAATGCCAGGGTGTGCTAACCCTGTGGTTGAGATAAGAGGCTAGATAGAATGCCAGGGAAATCCCAATATGGAAGGAAAAAAAATTATAAACATAGCTCTGAGATAGCCAGACCAAAGAGTCAAGCAATTTCAGCTTTTCCAAGAGTACACTACTGGGAGAGAGAGAGCTAGGGGTCAGCCCGACCCCTGAATTCTCTCCAGAACTGACTCACAATCCATGTCCCCCTGGCACCAAGCCCTCTCTCCAGATAGTTCCCTCTTGTGGAGATTGTTCCATAAAGCACAGCTGAGCCCTGTCAGGCATAACTGTGATGGCCTCTTGGTACTCTCTGCATGCATCTAATGGCAGAGTTCGTGAACATTCCCCAAACCGGGGCAAAGGCTAGAGTGGGGGTGGCGTGGTCAGAGTGGTGTCAGAGGGCAGCATTTTACCCCAAGCTCTGTTCCCCGAATTCTTTTCTCACCATGTGCCCAAGGGCAGGTTCTTTCCTTTCCCTGGACCCCAGTCTCCTCGTCACTAAACAGAGATTGATATTCACAGGGAGTTGATGGAGGAGTAAATAAAATCATGGATGTAAAAGTGCTTTATAAACTATAAAGTGCAAGGGGGTCTCACTCTTAGCACCAGGCCCTTATCAGCAGCATCTGCCCCAGTGCTGGACCGTATCTATTTCTCAGGACCAGAAATCCCGAAGCTTCCTTTCCCGGGAAACTGATTTTGGAAATGGTCAAATTACACACTAGCCATTCTTCCTCTCCTCCCTCCTTCCTCCCAGAAATAATACAATATTTATGAGAACTGACCTTTCAGTGGAAATTTGGCCAGATTTCACATTCTGGAGACTTTGTACCTTCCTCCATATGCCCTGAGGGGCTGGGGTCATGGACTTCCCAGGAGATCAGGAATTCCCATGGATGCAAGAGGTGCAAGAGACTTAGAGGAGAGGGGCCCAGCAAAAATCCCTGAGCTTTAGGCTGGTTCTGAAATACTAACAGCACTATATCCACCATCCTCTAATAGGGTATAAGCACAGGAATTGTTTGAGTTGTTCACTGCTATCTATATGCCTAGGGCCCAGAACAGTGCCTGGTACCTAGTAGGTGCTCAGCATATACGAGGGAGCTTCAGAAGGTCATGGAAAAATGGAATGTTTCCATGAACTTTTGAAGCCCCCTTGGATTTGTCAAATGAACTATCTCAGAACTCTCAAATGTTGTTGTTGTTGTTTTTAAGTTTTTATTGTGAATTGAGTGATAGTTTACATGGGAGAACATCAGCATTACCCCATCGTTTCCTTCCAATGATTACAATTTCTCTGTGCATCATCATTCAACAGTATTTTTGCTTCCATTCCCTTTTTTGGGGGGTGGGGGAAGGGTGTGCACAGAAACACTCAGGAATATATAATAATTTAAACAACCAAAGAGCACATTCTGTAAGCTTGCCTCCTGGCCACCAGTACCCAGTCCCTCTCTTTTCATGAGTCCAGAGTCCTCAGTCCTCAGCTGCTCCCTCTCTCCATGTCCTCATCTCTGCCTCCATCTTTGGTGTCGCTGCTTCTCTGGATAGGGTCCCACATTCTGCTTGTGCTCTTCTCCCTTGGCCATCCTTACTTTTTTTTTTTTTTTAGGCGTTAAATAACCTTTATTTTAGGGTCAATTATAGCCACAAAAGATTACATTTATTCTACTATCTCTATTTTTTTTAAATCAAGATAAACAGTAATAAAATGTTTTATAATTAAGGTAGCCATTCCATAATCAAGCTACTTTAGGGATATCATGTGTAAAGGAGAAAACAACATGACATGATGTACATAGTTCAGTTTCTATTGGGCTATGCTGCAATTTTCCTTAAAAAAGAAAGAAAAAAAAGTCTATGAAAAGCATTGTGGGGAGGGACGAATAAGAAACTCTGAAAATCCAGCTAGTGCTCATAGGTGAAGACTCTTCCTCTTCTCTTTCACTAATTTTGGCATCCCAATTCACTCTATTTCCAGTCAGTAGCCTGGAGAGGCTGCCATTTCTACTCCCTAAAGCACAGATAAAAGCCCTGCCGGGAATATGTCTTGGTTTAAACATCTCAAAGGTTCTTGATGGCCCAAAGGCTCATACCTTGAAGGCCACAGTTCACAGGAACTTACATACCATCCTAGGTGAGATATTTCAGTCATCACCTGGGATGTAGCATTTCAGCATCGTCTCCCAACAGGTTCAGGCCACAGAGACAAGCTTCTGTAGGAGGCCTAAGAGCCTACAAGTTTTTGAGACTGTGTTTTGGAAGGAAGGAAGACTTAGCTGTGGTCTTCAAGGCTCCATGGTGAAGGGTGATGTGATCTTTCTTCAGAGTTGCTGCTGTCCTTTCTCTTGAGTGTTGGGCAGTGAGTAGCTCTTGGGTCTTCTCTGCTTCCTCAGTTAAATCCTGCCCTGGTCCCAGCTGACCTCAGGCTCCAGACCAGGCATGTACACACAAAAAGCTTCCACCTGATGGCTCCTTAGCACAATTAAAAAAAAACAAACACCCATACAAACATCCTCCACAAATTCACACTCACACAGATAGTCACCACAATAAAAACAGCTGTATCGCAGCCAATAACAGAAGCCAATAGTTGAAGTACTTACTTTAGAAAATGCCATCTGTCTTCGGTTTAATGTTTAAGGGAACAAGCTGCAAAGGAAGTCCCTTCTTCAGGGAAGGAATGCCCAATGAGCAAAGGTGTTGTGTTATCTAATGTTGCTATAACAGAAATATCAAATGTGGACACCTTTACCAAACAGAAATGTATATTTCTGAGATTAGAAGGCTGAATTGAATTCAGGGTACTAGTTTGAGAAGAAAGCTTTCTCTTTGTCATACTGGGGAAGGCCCATCAGTGATCCTGGTGTCCCCTGGATACCTCCATGTGCCTGGACAGCCATCTTCCCCTGGGTTTAGGAGTTTCTCCACATAGGGACCCCAGTTCCAAAGGATACCTTCTGTTCCAAGCTCTTCTTTCTTGATGGTGCTGAGATCTCTCTTTCTTTGCTCAATTCTCTCTTATCTTTTGTATACTAAAAGCTGATACAGGCCCCACCCCAAGGGAAACTCTTCTCATATCTGATCAGGAGTAAGTGGGCTGCTCCCCACCCTAATCCAGGTCACATCACAGGGATGATTGCATTATGACAGAACTGCCAAGCCATGGATACACATATTTTGGTGGAACACAGTTCCATGACGCAACATAAGCATAGGCTTACTTACACATACTTACTAATCTGTAGTGAACAATTTCACGTGGGTTTTGCCACACATCAGTGTAAAATATGTAAAAGTGTTCACTACAAATTAGTAAGTAAGTACAAGTAAACCTGTACTTACCCTGCTTACTGGGTACTCCCCATCCCTACCAGGGCCTGTTAATTTGATAAGAGGCTTTGATTCTGTAGGAAGGTGCTGCGGGATTGAGAGAGAGACAGACAGATGCCAGCCATATCTCTAGAAGCAGAACCTTTGATGTGATGCAGAAATGTGAAGCTTGTTCACTACAGATTATAAGTAAGCACAAGTAAACCTGTGCTTATTGAGTAATCCAACACTGCCCCTCCACCACCACCCCCTTACTGGCACCCAGGACTCTTCAGCACAAGAGCCAAAAGACACCAAGCCTTCCCTCCCACATCCTATACCAGGTGGGGAACCTGGGGACCTGAAGAAGATGGAGTTCCCACCCAAAATGCACACAGACCCATAAAGCAACAGGGGAGGCTGACAACTCTAGGGGAAAAGTCAGAATCCTGGATCTTGTAAATCCAGACATCTTATAAACTCTGACCAGTGTATAAACATCCCCTGGGACTAAGGGGAAGATATGCCAGTGGGCAGGGGGGCCCGGCGCCTCTGTCTGTCGCAGGGACAGGCTGTTTATTTCATGTCCCCCACAGACTCCCTTGGGCCCCTTCCTGCTCTAGGTCTGGGCAAGTCATGGCAGGCTCTGAGAACTTGGATATAAAATATGGACCTCAGGATGAGAAAGAAAAACAACTACCCCTGCCATAGAGTCAATTCTGACTTAATGGCCCAACGGAGTCCTGGTGTGGTGCTGCAGGTTAATGCACTGGACTGCAAGGTCACTTTGAATTGCAAAATTGGAGGTTCAAGCTCACCAACCACTCCTCAGAAACCCTATAGAGGGTCGCTGTGGGTCGGAACCGACTCGACAGCATTTAGCAACAACAACAACAACATATGGCCCAACAAGCACCAACCGCTTCCTACCTTGAGTCTCTTTCAGAGAATCTCCCAGTCCTCTGGCCTCGGTGGAAACACTAGAGCTGACAGAGAGCTCACTCTATAACAGACTTCATGGTAGTAGAAAGTGCTAGAATTAGGCTGACTAGACTTGTTCTGTACAACCTGATTGGGCAGAGCTAAGAACAATGGGTAAAATAAAATAGTATCAGGACTATTCACTGAGCCCTACTCTGGGCCAGGCATTTTACACATATTACCTAGTCAAATCCCCCCCCATTCTTAGGAAATGTAGGTTCGGAGAGATTAAGTCATTCGCCTAAAATGACCCACCTGCTACATGGTGGGGCTGGAATTCAGGTCGCTCTGGTTCAAATATTAGTCTATCCTGGCTCTTCTGAATCAAAAAGCAAGAAGACACATATACCCACAGAAATGCCATACAACAAACAATGTGCAATCGTGAAATCAAAGCAAATTACAATAAAAATAGCTCGAACTGGCAAAATATTAAGTACCAGCTATGTGGCAGGAAAACCATAATTTTAATGATGAATTTATTTTCAATAGCCCATTGGTGGCACAATGGTTAAGTGCCCAGCTGCAAACTGAAAGGCTAGTAAGCGGTTGGAACCCATCAGCTGCTCCCTAGAAGAAAGATGTAGCAGTTTTGGAAAAATTACAGCCTTGGGAACTATCGGGTCACCCAGAGTCAGAATCCACTGGATGGCAATGGGTTTATGAGGAAACTGAGGCTCATTAAGGTTGTAGAAGGTGGGCGTGGACAAGTAATAAGGAGCCAAGCAAGTCTCCATCCACCCACCATTTCCTGAAGTCTGCAGCTGTCCACAGCACTGTTACTTTAACATAGTAAAAGAGAGACATTTAATCATTTTAATTCTTATTTTCAACAACTGGAGATTTGGATACTGGAATGAGCTGCCTCAGAAAGAAACTTTGACAATATTGGAGCTAACCAGCAGCAAAGAGGCTTTAAAAGGGGCTCCTACTCTGGGGTGGGCTAGACAAAAAATGCCCCAATTTGTAAGGTTGTATGGATGCTGAGCATGAACAAGAGAGCAGGTAGAGTGGGAAGTCAATCTGCAATCCAGAAACAACCCTCAATGTTTTCAAGACTGGGTGCTGGGTGGAAGGGTTGGCTTGTCACCAGAGCACAAGACCACCTTTGGGAGCCCTGCCACAACTTTCATCTCCCTGACTGTCCTTGTCGAGGGACAGTGTTGATGTCTGGACTGAATTGAGGGTCATGTTGATATGGCAGCCCTCTGCACATCCCACGGGCCACCCATTTACCCAGACCTTTCCCTTTTTTGAGAACTGGGAGCTTGTTGCCTGGGTCTGTTCCCACCAACATTGTTCCCGACCAGGGAGCTTAAAATAGTGCCTCTTGGCTGAGGCTCTGGTGTGAGCAGTGAGGCAGGCATTTGTGCAAATATGGGCCTAGGAGAAGGCCCGAAGGGTGTGTATGTGTGTGTGTGTGTGTGTGGCACAGCAGGAGGCCCAGGCCCTCCTGTGGAGGATGCACCCTCGTGACCACAGCCCCTCCATCTTTCAGCAAAGGCTTCTGCTAGCTTCTTCCAGCCTTCCCTGATCTTACTGGGTCCATTTGAGTAACTGTTTAAACAAAATTCCAAACTTCAGCTCTTCTGTGGCCCAGCTGAGGCTCCAGACTGGACCCACCGGGAATGTTGTTGTTGTTGTTAAGTGGTATCGAGTTTGTTCAGACCCATAGCCTCCATGTATAGGGTTTCCAAGGAGTGGCTGGTGAGCTTGAAACGCCGATCTTGCAGTTCAAACAACTTTGTAGTCCAGCGTACTAACCCGCAGCGCCACACCAAGACTCCACTATAGTCTTGGTGTGGCACTGTGGATTAATGCACTGGACTGCAAGGTCGGCGGTTCATATCCACCAGCCGCTCCTTAGAAACCCTATATAGGGTCACTATGAGTCAGAACTGACTTGGTGGCACTTAACAACAAATATTTTTTGGCAGATTCTAGGTTGGTTCTTACCTCATGATGCCCTTCCTCTCTAGGAATGCCCCCAAAAGCACCCTTGAAGGCCCAACTCAAAATTTGTTTTAACAGTAACAACAATTGTAGCTACCATCAATGGAACACTTACTATTTGCCAGGCACCCTGCGAAATGCTCTCATTCTATCCTTGTAACAACCCAGCGAGGGCCAAGTTATTAGTATCGTCACTGTGCAGATGAAGTACAGTTTAGAGAAATCAAGAGACTTACCCAAGGTCACAGCTGTGAAATGTCAGGGGCAGGATTGAAACTCAGGCCTGTCAAGACATGGAGTCTGAACTCTTCCCCACTGGACTGCACTTTGTATCTGGGTGCCTGTTGTTCTGGCTTCTCATCCTCCATCACGATGCTGTTGTTGTTGTTGCTGTTGTTAAGTGCCATCGAGCTGGTTCCAACCCACAGCGACCCTGTATAGGGTTTCCAAGGAGCAGCTGGTGAGTTTAAACTGCTGACTTTGCCGACCTAGCATATGGTCAAGTGTTTATCCTTGTTTTTGTTAAATACCATTGAGTCGGTTCCAACCCATAGCAACCCTGTATAGGGTTTCCAAGGAGTGGTTGGTGAGCTTGAACTGCTGACTTTGCATTTTAAACTGACTTTGCAATCCAGCACATTAACCCACAGCACTACACCTGTAATACAGCTGGTGTGATTCAATGCATCAGATATCTAGTGAGTGCCTGGTGCCCTGTTCACAGCCTGAGGACTTCTGTAGTCCAGCAAAACATGATGCCTGAAATATGCCTAAGGTAGAACATTCCCTTCCAGATTTTAGATCCTCACTGAGAACTCTAGTTTAAACGTGGGCTTGGTAAGCTAGGGTGCAGATGGTTTGAGGCTGTCAGGACAAGACTGAGGCAAGCACAGGCCCTGGTCCATGACCTGCTGGCTGGGGGGCCCTTCCCCCACTCCCTCAGCTGTGGCACTCTTCTCATTCCCTGCAGGGAGCAGCATGTGTATAGGAGTCAGACAAACTTGGGATGAATTCTGTTTGACTTTGAGCAAATGATTTAGCTAAATTCCCCCACCCACAAATTGAGGATGAAATTAGTGCCTCACCACAGGGTGCTTGGGAGCATTGAATGAAACTATGCATATGAAGGACTTAACACAATGTCTGGCATTCAGTAAGTGCATGCTAAGTGACAGCTTCCAGGAATCATGGTGTCCAGGGGCCAAACACTTGGGGCCTAGCACATAGAATTACTCACTATGCAGATAGACGCTCCCCACCCCTGGCCATCTATGCCTTTCCTTGGTGCTTCAGTAAAGGCTCTCATGTGGAAGGTCCCTAGGTGTTGGCCTTCATCAACAATGGGGCTGCTGGGAAAGTAGGGACTGACACAGAGATCTGTATTCACTCACCTTGCCCCTCATTCTCAGCCCTGAGCTCATTGCTCAGGAAAATGTTGGCTCTTTAGGGATGTTTGGTTTTCTGCTGGCGCCACCTGGTGGCGAGTACAGCAACCTCCTGGTGAGGTCTACAGCGAGGGCTCTGCTGCTCTGAGCAGGACCACCCCATTCATGTGTCCAGATTCAAGGTCCTCAGCCTCACTCCTAGAGGCCAAGTCAGAGTGGATGATGGGTTCAAAACTTTGACTTTTCAGTTAGCAACTGACCTCCTAACCACAGTGCCATCAGGGCTCCCTCTGAGATGATCCAGGGTTGGAAAATCCAGTGATGGCTGTCTAGTCCAGGCCTGACTCCTCACAGCACCTGCCCGGGAACCTCATAGCTTTCCAAATTCAAGGTCTGGGGCACTCAAAACTGGTCCTGTCTCTGGGCCCAGCAAAAACCAAAGCTGTTTGCGTAAAGTTTTGGGAAACAGCAGTGAATTGAGAATTAGGAGACTGAGCTCTGATTCCAGCTCTGGCACGAATATGGTGTGTGAACCGGGTCAGGACCCCTTCCTCTCTGGGCTTTAGTCTGGCCATGGTTGAATGGAGGGTGACTGGGTTAGGTCACGGGTGAAGTTCTCAGTTCTAGGAGCTTCTAGCTCTGAGTGTGAGTTCTTATTACAATGCAGATCCCTGGGCCCACCAAGTCAGTATCTCCTGGGCTGGGACTGGAACCTACATGGACACTCACCGAAGCTGGGTGTTAAGACGCTGGTAAGTCCTGGATTTGGGGAATAGAAGTGTACAAGAGGGCTTCGAAAAGTTTGTGGGAAAATGAAATGAAAAAATAATGGAATTTTCCCATAAACATTTTGAAGTATGTGTATTGCCAGCAGGTAAGGAGAAAGTGGTGGTTTCAGGGAAATGGATGATTTTACCTCCACCCTAATGCCTGTCTTTTAATTTTCTCATGCTTTTGCAGATGTGGGTAGAGGTCACTCCAGTTGCTTGTCTGTCAGACCCCACAGGCAGCAGCAGATAGGTAGCAAGAAGCTTGCATAAAATAAAGCTAGACTGCCCCCATCTTTCCCCCCTCATAATGGTTGCTTCATTTGTTCAAAAGACAGTGGTGGTGTGGCTGGGACTGTCTGGGGTGGAGGGTGGGGGCCCTTGTTGCCTGAGGAGGTATTTTCAGAGGCCCCCTCCCTCTGGAGTTTCCACCGATAGAATAGAGCCCTGTCTAGTATTTGACCAAATATGGTGGTATGTCTCAGAGCTCCCGACCCAGCCAACTTCTCAGTTATGCTGTGGAAACCTGCCCCGGACAGATTAATCTTGTGACATTCAGGACTGCCTCTCCCGCCTTCTTCCCCTCAGCCCATTCCTGTAAATGGCCAAGAGTGGCCCTCAGTAAGATGGTGTCGGACTGTGTGTCTGCCTCTAGTGCCCCTCCTCTGTCCTCTTCTGCACTCCCGCCCACCCCTGTATTGATTCCATCTCTCACGCTTACCAGGCTGCTCTGTTGAGGTGAGAAACCTTGGTCAGAGAGCTGGTCAGTGCAGTATGCGATTCCAGGATCCGTGTTCTGCACTGAGGCTGTGAAGCCTAGACTGTCCCAGGAGGTAGGCCCAATGGGGTAAAGGAGAGTTGGCTAAGTGGTGAGAACCAGTCTAGGTCTAATTTGAATGAGAGCAGTTGATATTTATTGGGAGCTTATCGGGTGAAACAAAGGTTTAAGCAATGCACTATTCACTGGAAACTTGGGGTTTCAAACCCATCTGATTTCTCAGAAGAAAAATCTGGCCATCACCACTTTGAAGACCCCATGGAGCAGAGTTCTCCTCTGAAGCACCTGAGGGTTGTCCTGAGTCAGAACAGACTTGATAACAATTGGTGTGGTTTAGTCCTTTCATGTTTATTGGGCACTTACTATGTGCCAGGCAATGTGTCAACAATTGTTGTTAAGTGCCGTCCAATTGTTTCCGATTCATAGTGAACATATTTAGGGTTTCCAAGGAGTGATTGGTGGGTTTGAACCATCAACCTTGGGGTTATCAGTCCAGTACTTATCCTATAGTATCACACCAGAAGTCTGTGCCAACTTTTAACCTGGGTTGTATCCTTTGTTCCTCCAATGGCTTCAAGAGGTAGATGCTAGGATTAGCCCCATTCTAGAGATGTGGGAACTGAGACTCAGAAAGATGTCTGGGAGAAGTGGACCTGGCCACTCACTACCTGTTCCTAGGTATGACCTACATTTTACAGAGAAATAAACTGAGGCTGACACACAAGGGCAGGTGCTTGATGGCTAGCACTGGATCAGGAGGGTCAGAAAAATGGGTCATGAAGTCCTCACCCATCAACAACTTGACCGATGTGAGAACATGAGGATTCAGAAACATGTTCACAGCAGGCTAGATTTGGGTAGAAAAAATTCCAAGAAAAACAGGATGGTGGGTGGTGGCTAGAGTTCTGGACAGGTACAAATCTCAGCTCTATCACCTTTAACTTGCTCTGTCATTCTGAACAAGTGCCTTCCCTGCTTACACAGGCCTCAGTTTCCTTGTCTGTGAACTGAGGCGGTGGACTCTGGTCTCCGAGGGTCACTGGGATCCCTGCGGTTGTCTGAGACTGGAATGTCTGAGGCTGCTTCCTGGGAGTTGGGCCCCTGACTTGGTGCTGGCCAGCACACTCAGAGAACATTTGCTCTCCTGACCAACCGTCAGCTTGTCCCCCCTCCACCCTCACCCCCTTGCCATCCCCAAAGCAAACGAAGCTGATTGTCTTAGCTGGCCCTGTGGGTGCTGGATGGGCGGGCGGCCGCAGGCCACAGGCAGAGGTGCCACCCGCCACAGCCCCACCAGACACACAGGGCATTGTCCCTCGGTCAACAGCCCCTGGGCACCTCAGCCCGGCTCCTGGCCTGCCCCCACACCCTTCACCGCCTGCCTCTGAGCCAGGCCCTGCCAGCTGGGGGCCAAGGGCTCTCAGTAGAGGACGAGCCCACCCACCCACTCCCCCAGCAGCCCCCTGTCGAGCTATAATTGCTTCACTCCATCCTGTTGCTGCCATTCTCCCAGCGGCAGCGGCGGCATCTGGGGTTCCAGACAGGCGGCAGCTGCAGGCTGACTGGCCGCCTCGCTTAGGGGGATGGACTGGCCACACAACCTGGTACGTGGCGCTTCCCCACCCCCCACCCCACCCTTTCTGAGGGCCTGAGTGTTTTGTTATTTCTTTCATATTGATTAATGGCGGCCTCTGTTTGGCCTGGATTCTGCCGGGGTGAGTTCTCCCCCTGTCCTCTTCCCAGGACCAGGAAGAAACAGATAGCCTCAGAGCCTACAGACATGTCTCCTGACCTGGGTCCAGCCGTCCACACGGAGCCCTCTCTGTGAGACCAGAGGTATTTGGGGAGGTCCTGGTAGACCAGTCATTGGGGTTTTTCCTGAGTCCTGGGTCCTAGGAGCTGGGCTGTGTGACCTTGGGCAAGTCCTTCAGTTTCTCCATCCCTTGTCTACAAAGTGAGGAAGGGGTACTTACTCTAGTCTGGGTTTCTCAGAGTGGAGAGCCAGAGATTAAGAATGGCACATGAGCATCTCAGAAGAGAAAGCCCATTGCTATCGAGACATTTTTGTGCACCAGAATCTAGGACCAAAAAGGAAGAATTCAGTGACTTAAATAAATCGCTGTCACTGACTTTGTGCCAGGAGGTGGCTCTGCCAAGAGAGGCCATGCTGGAACTTGCTTCCAAGGGTTAAGACCTGCTGGGGAACCCAGATAAATCAGACACTGGCCATGCCAGGCAGTGGGCTGAGGGATGCAGTGCAGGTATGGAGCCTGGCTAGATTTCATGAGGTGATTAAGCTCACTTTGAGCTTCCCCTGTTCTGGCCAGCTCTGGCATTTCTCTCCCAGCTTCCTGAGGAGCCTGGGGCCTTCTGGGCCCTCTAGTCACCCTGTGGGAGCTAAGGGCTTATCTGAGGCTCCAGGTAAGGAGGAAGCTTCCCCACACTCCTTGTGGGGAAGGAGAAGCAGGATGCCAGCCTGTGAGAAATGACTGGGGGAGGGAAACAGAAGACAGGTGTCATGGAGGTGAGTCTAAGAGGGAGCCTGCAGACCCGTGACCTGCCCACCTCCCCAACTTCATCTCATGCCACTTCTCCCACCCACTTATAGTTCTGCCACACTTGCTCTCTTTCAGCAAGCTCTTCACAATCTCCAGCCTCCTTGTTCACTGTTCCTCTGCCTCTTTCAGACTCACTCTGCCCACATCTTCCTCCTTCTCATTCTTCCAACCTTCCCCAACATGCCTCTCCTCAGAGTGCCTTTCCTGGACCATTCTACTTGCTCTAGACGAGGCCAGGGGCTACTGTGATCTCTTAACTACACCCCTGCACACTTTCCCAGTTGCACACGCCACTAGTGAGAGTTCTGTGCTTGTTTTATTGTTGGGTCTGTTTTCCCAGCCAGACTGTAAGTCAAAAGATCAGCCATGGTGACTGTCATCCAGTCACTCAGCAAATGTTTACTCAATATCTAAGTTCCTGGGACCATGAAGACAACCCTTTGTGTCCCTTCCTGCCCTGCATAAAATCCCACAAACACAAGACATTGCCGTCAAATCAATTTCAACCATAAAGACTTTATAGCACAGAGCAGAACTGTCCCATAGGGATTCCAAGATGGTAATCTTTTCCCCTGCAGACCCACTGATAGGTTTCAACCTCCAGCCTTTCAGTTAGCAGTTAAGTGCTTAACCACTGCACCAACAGGGCTCCTACCAGCTAGACAGTGTGTGGAAACCAACGCAGTGCCAGCCCTTGTGGAGTCTGTGGCTTAGTTGGGGACGGACAGAGAAAATACTCACACACAGAAACTGTAATACAGTAGTCATGCCAGAGAGGCATGTGGTGTTGAGAGCCTAAGAAAGCCCACAAAGACGTCTCTAAGGAAGTACCACCAGATCTGAGATGTGAGGAGTGAGAAGGCATTTACAGGTAAGAAGAGCAGGCAGAATTCTGTAGGCAAAGGCATGTGCAAAGTCCCTGTGGCTGGAAGGAGTAAGGGATAGAGAAAAGGCTAGAGGCTGAAAGCATGGGTGTGAGAGGAACCAGGGAGTGAGGTGAGGAGGGAGAGCTCAGCAGCAGTTAGACCACATAGTCTTGGAGCCCTGGGTAGGGAGGTTATTGTCATTTGAAGGGCCGTGGGAAATCAGTGAAGGGTGTTAAGCAGAAAGGTGACATTATCAAATTTTCATTTTAAATAGCTGTCCTCAGTGGCACTATGGGCAATGCATCAGATTGCAAATTTGTTTGTACTGCAAAGTTGGTGGTTCAAGCTCACCAACTGCTCCTTGGAAACCCTATACAGTGTCAGAATCGACTCAATGGCACTTAACCAGAGCCGGAGGAGCCCTGGTGGCAATGTAGGATAAGCACTGGACTTTTAACCACAAGGTTGGTAGTTCAAACCAACCAGGAGCTCCAAGGGAGACAGATGAGGTCTACTTCCGTAAAAATGTACAGTCTCAGAAATCCTATATAGAGTCGCTACGAATCAGACTTGATGGCAATGGGTAATCATCAATCCTTGGCCATGGTGTGGAGGACTGATTGCAATGAACTAGAGTGGACTTAGACCAGCTAGGAGGCTGTTGAACTGTTGAGGTAAGTGAGGATATTAGAGCATATGGAGAGAAGTGGATGGGTAAAGATTTGGGGAGGAAAGGATGTAGTGCCTACTCCCACAAAGATTACATCTTAGTGATGAGTTGGATATGAAGGAAGACAGAGGATGATTTGACTGCTGTTTCCCTGGTGCATAGTTAAGTGTTGATATACATGGATTGTGGCCCAGTAGGTCCTGGCCAGGGAATGGCAGGTGAGGGTGCTCAACACAGAGACCTTTCTTCTTCCCTCTCACCACCCTGGACCCTGAGTCTTGGTTGAGAAAGCCCTAGTTCTCCCACCTATAACCTGTAGTCTTCTTCCACAGCTGTTTATTCTTATCATCTCCATCTTCCTGGGGCTGGGCCAGCTCCGAAACCCCAAAGGCAAGAGGAAGGGGCAAGGGCGACCAGGGACCCTGGCCACTGGACCTCACCAGGCACCACTGGACCTGGTGTCATGGACAAAACCGTACATCCGCATGGAGGAGTATGAGAGGAACCTCGGGGAGATGGTGGTGCAGCTGAGAAACAGCTCCGAGTCAACCAGGAAGAAGTGTGAGGTCAACCTGCAGCTGTGGTTGTCCAACAAGAGGAGCCTGTCACCCTGGGGCTACAGGTAGGCTGGACTGGGCAGCAGGGAGCTGGACAAGGTGGCTTTTTCCCTTGGCAGCGGGGCACCTTACTCATAGTTCTAGCCATTGTAATGGTTAAAATCTTGGATTCAGAATTCGAGTGGCTGCTTTGAATCCTGACTCTGCCTTTTACCAGTTGTGTGGCTTTGGGTAAGTCACTTGACCTCTCTGAGCCTAAAATGTAAAAAGAGGTGATAGTAGTAGCTACTTCATGGGCCTGTTGTTAAATGAAATCTGCATGCAGAGCAGTGACATTTTCACTCCAAGTTCCAGATGAAGGGTCTGCAAGGTCTTTCCCAAGTGCCACATCCTCCTGTTCTCATGGTGTTGTGTTCACACTTGTTACAGTCCTTCCTTAGAGAATTGAGTTGAATGTGCCCATGTTTGTCTTTCACACTAGACTGGTCCTTTCCCCACACCTACATCAGAATCACCTAAGGGCAGAGGCCCCCAAAGCACATCACCTAGAGTTTGAGAATCAAGACACTGCCCCTAGATGTTGGGAATGGTATTGTATAGAGAATGATGCTTGGTACAGAGAAGGAGCAAATGCTTATGTGTTGAAGAAATGGAGTGACCCTAAAGGGTCCTCACCCACAAACCAGGCCAGAGATTTCTTAGTCACACAAGTTGTTTTCTGAGACTTTAATAGCACTTTCTGGGGTGATGGAGTGTTCAACATGTTAGTCACTGTGGGTACAGAGTGCTTCAGACATGGCTAGTTTGACTGAGGAACTCATTTTGATAAATTTGAATTTGAATAGCTACATGTGGCTTTGTTGTTGTTGTTAATGTTAAGTGCCTTCGAGTTGTTTTTGACTCATAGTGATCCTGTATAGGGTTTCCGAGGAGGGGCTGGTGAGTTTGAACCACTGACCTTGTGGTTCAAACCGACCTTGCAGTCCTACTCTTATCCTACAGCACCACACCAGAAGTCCTACATGTGATTGCTGTTGTTGTTGTTAAGTGTTGAATCCGTTCTGACTCATAGCGACTCTGTATAGGGTTTCTGGGGAGCAGCTGGTCAGCTTGAACCGCCAACCTTGAGGTTCAAACTGACCTTGCAGTCCAGCAAATTAACACACAGCGCCACACCAGGACTCCTACAGTAGGCTTGTTGTTGTTGTTGTTATGTGCCGTAGAGTTGGTTCAGACTCATAGCGACCCTGCATAGGGTTTCCGAGGCTGTAAATATTTACGGGAGCAGAAAGCCTCATCTTTCTCCCGCGGAACCGCTGGTAGTTTTGAACTGCTGTCCCTGAGGTTAGCAGCCTGATTCATAACCACTACACTACGGAGGCTATAGTGTCTACTTATTGAACAGCATGGCTCTAGAATGTGACAGTCAGAAGGACCATAAAGATGCTCCAAGGAGCTCTGCTGGCACAGTGATTAAGTACTCGGCAGCTAACTGAAAGTTTGGTGGTTCGAATCCACCAGCCAATCTATGGGAAAAAGAAGTAACAGTCTGCTTCTGTAAAGATTGTTGTTGTTAAATACCGTAGAGTCTATTTGGACTCATAGTGACACTGTACAGGGTTTCTGAGGCTGCAAATCGTATGGGAGCAGAAAGCCTCACCTTTCTCCCACGGAACAGCTGATAGTTTCAAACTGCCAACCTTAAGGTTATCAGCCCGATTTGTAACCACTACACTATGAGAGCTACAGCCTTGGAAATCCTGTCCTATTCTGTCTCATATATGAGCCATTGTATGAGTCATATCAGCTTGACGGCAAGGGGTTTGAGGTTTTAAAGATTCTCTAGAACTAGACCTCTTACTCTTGATGGTGCCCAACCTGTTGTTTTTTTGTTCAGTTCCATTGAGTTGGTTCTGACTCATAGCAACCCTGTTTAGGGTTTCTGAGCAGTGGCTGGTGAGTTTGACCACTGACCCTGTGGTTAGCAATCCAGTGCTTATCCTACAGCACCACATCAGGACTCCTATGGGCCACCTAGGGAGTTTGCAATAATGCAGAGTCTGCATTTCTAACAAGCTTCCAGGTGCTGCTACTGCTGCTGCAGGTCCTGACACCCACACAGTTTGCAGGTAACAAAGCTGAAGCTTTAGAGAGAAGGAATGTTCACCAAGGAAGCCCCTGTACGTTTAGCTCCTCCTAGAGGGCATTGGGAAGGAACTTGTCTGTTTTATTCATCAGTGAAAACCTGATGCCAAGGGCAGAATCACTCACATGTAGGTGTATAAAACATACTTGTTCAATGATTGGAGACTGAATTAAAATATGAGGGGGCTTCAAAGAGTTGTTCAAAAAATGCCACTATCTTTCAATTCTATTTTCCATCAACTTTTTGAAGCCTGACTTCTTTTCCAGTAGCAACCAGGCATCAGCGTGAGTACAGATTATTTCCCATGGAGTCAATTTTTCAAGAATATATACAAGTGAGAGGTTAGGGCAGGCAAAGTGAGGCCTTCCTTGTCTGTGATCCCCACAGCACAACCCAGCACTAGGATGGATCTTCTGCTGGATGAGAAAGGAACCAAAACCAAACCCCTTGCCTTGGAGTCTGCTCTCACTCATGACAGCCATATATTACACAGTAGAACTGCTCCAATCTTGACAAAAGCATTTCTTCCACAGCCCCTGCTGGGTGGCTTCCAATGGCCAACTTTTAGTTCATTCCAGTGTGACTCCCTGGTGAGAATTTGCATTTCCACACTGGATATTCTGAGTAAGAATCTACATTTTAAGATCCCCAGGTGTTTGCTCTGGATCCCCTAGTGAAAACTTTCCGGCACCACCCAAGGACTTAGATGAAAAAGGAGGCTGGATAAATATTGGTTGGTCAGCACAGAATGATCTTGAACCTGAATAATCAATCATGCGGTTGTCTTTCATGACCTTCAATTTTTCACTACAACAAGGGGATTATTACTGCTCTTCTTCTGGTACTGCACAGCCCTGCATTAATAAACCCCCCAAATTTCATTGCCCTTCAGGTTCCAACTCCTAGGATAAAGTAGAACTGCCCCATAGTGTTTCAAGGTTTCCAGTTTTTCAGGGGTTCCAAGGCTGTGTACTCTTTGTAAGGAATCCTGGTGTGACGCTGTAGGATAAGCACTGGACTGCTAACAGAAAGGTCATAGTTCAAATTCACCAGCTGCTTCTCAGAAACCCTATACAGGGTCGCAATGAAATGGAATCGACGCCACTGCACTTCACAACAACACTCATTACCGAAACAGACTTCACATTTTTCTCCTGGGAGCCGCTGGTGACCTTTCTGTTAGCAGCTGAGCCCTTAACCACTGTGCCCTTGTAAAGTTTCGACTCATAGTGAACCTGTATTGTTATTGTTGTGAAGTGCTGTCGAGTCGGTTCCGACCCATAGAGACCCTGTATAGGGTTTCCGAAGAGCCGCTGATGAACTTGAACCGCCAACCTTGCAGTTCAAACGGCTTTGCAGTTTGGCGCATTAACCCACAGCGCCAATAGCGAACCTGTATAAACCTGTGTAAAGTGCAGTTCTAAAGTATCGACTCCTAGCGACCTGTATAGGGTTCTCAAGGAGTGGCTGGTGAGTTTGAACCGTCTACCTTGCGGTTCAAACTGACCCTGAGGTCCAGTGTTTATTCTATAGCGCCACACTGGGACTCCAAACTCCACTTAGTCACAAAGAAAAGAAGAGAAAAAAGCCATCTTAGCAAAGAGAAAGGGGGCGGGAAGTGGGTGCTTGTTCGCTCTTTTCTGATCCATTTAAGCGCGCGCTCTCTCATGCATCCTTGTAGTATCAATCACGACCCCAGCCGCATCCCTGTGGACCTGCCGGAGGCACGATGCCTATGCCTGGGCTGCGTGAACCCTTTCACAATGCAGGAAGACCGCAGCATGGTGAGCGTGCCCGTGTTCAGCCAAGTGCCGGTCCGCCGCCGCCTCTGCCCGCCACCACCGCGCACCGGGCCCTGCCGCCAGCGCGCTGTCATGGAGACGATCGCAGTGGGCTGCACTTGCATCTTCTGAACCCGGCCAAGCGGCCCGGTCCACCCGCAGGCCCAGATGCAGAAGGCATTTCCACCCCCACCCCTCAACCCCTCTCGCCCCCTTCCCCCGCTCCAGTCCCCCGCAGCCACGTGGGCCAATCAAGACCCATGAAAAGTAAAGGCTATCTTTTGTAAAGCAAACACTCCATTTGTTCCTTATGACTCCAAAGCCAAGACCAAGGTGGGGTGGGTGGTTCCAAGGAGGAAGGTTTCACATCTACACAAGGGAGGCTTTCTAGTACTCATAGTATTCCAACAGTAATGTTGTTGTTAGGTGTCATCGAGTCGGTACCGACTGATAGCAATGTCCTGTAGAACAGAAGGAAACACTGCCTGGTCCTGGGCCAACCTCACAACTGTTGCCATGCTTGAGCCCACTGATGCTGCCACTTGGCCAATCCATCTCGCTGGGTGTCTTCCTCTTTTTCTTTGACCTCCACCTTACCAAACATGATATCCTTCTCCAGCAACTGGTCCCTCCTGACAATATGTCCGAAGTATGAGAGACAAAGTCTGGCCATCCTGACCTTCAAGGAGCACTCTACTCTGATTGCACTTCTTCCAACACAGATCTGTTTGTTCTTTTGGCAGCCCATGGCACTTTCAATATTCTCTTTCAACACCATAACTCAAAAGCAACAATTCTGCTATGGTCTTCCTTAGTCACTGTCCAGATTTCACATGCATATAATAAGGTTATTGAAAATACCATGGCTTGGGTCAGGCACATCTTAGTTCTCAAACTGAGACCCTAAACAGGTCTTGTGCAGCAGATTTGCCTAATGCAGTATGTCATTTGATTTCTTGACTGCTGCTTCCATGAGTGTTGATAGTTAATCCAAGAAGAATGAAGTCCTTGACAACTTCAGTCTTTTCTCCATTGACAAAAAAATCCAGTGGTTAGGATTTTTGTTTTCTTTACATTGAGATGCAATCCATACTGAAGGCTGTGCTCTTTGATCTTAATCAGTAAATATTTTAAATCCTCTTCGCTTTCAGCAAGCAAGGTTGTATCATCTGCATATCGCAGGTTGTTAATGAGTCTTCCTCCAATCCTGATGCCACGTTTTTCTTCATATAACCCAGCTTCTCGGATTATTTGCACAGCATACAAGTTGAATAAGTATGGTGAAAGAATACAACCCTGTGGCACACCTTTCTTAATTTTAAACCATCCAGTGTTTCCGTATTCTCTTTGAACAACTAACTTCCTCATGAGCACAATTAAGTGTTCAGGAATACTCATACTTCGCAATGTTGTCCATAGCTTGTCATGATCCACACAATTGAAAGCCTGGAGATCACATGATAGAATTCTGCAAAATCAGTGAATTGTTCATTCCAAATACCTTCTGTATTTTGTGTAGTCAATAAAGCACAGGTAAACATCTTTCTGGTATTCTCTGCTTTCAGCTAAGATCCATCGGACATCAGCAATGATATCCCTCGTTCCACAGCCTCTTCTGAATTTGGCCTGAACCTCTGGAAGTTCTCTGTCAATGTTTGATTGTAGCCATTTCTGTATTACCATTAGTAAAACTTTACTTGCATGGGATATCAAAGAGGTTGTCTGATGATTTCTGCATTCCGTTGGGTGACCTCTCTTGGGAATGGGCACAAATATGGATCTTTTCCCATCAGTCAGCCAGATAGTTGTCTTCCTAATTTCTTGGCATAGATGAATGAGTGCCTCCAGTGCCACATCACTTTCTTGAAAGATTTCAATTTTTATTCCATCAATTCCTGAAGACTTCTTCTTTGCCAATTCCTTCAAGGCACCTTGGACTTCTTCCTTCAGTATCATTGGCTCTTGATCATATGCTACCTCTTGAAATGGTTGAACATCAACCATTTCCTTTTGGTACAGTGACTCTGTGCATTCTTTCCATCTTCTTTTGATGCTTTCTGCATCATTCAATAATTTGCCCAGAGAATCGTTCAATAATGAACGTTGAGGCTTGACTTTTTTCTTTAGTTCCCCCAGCTTGAGAAATGTTGCGTGTGTTCTTCCTTTTTGGTTTTCTGATTCCAAATCTTTGCACATTTTGTTGTAATATTTGACTTTGTCTTCTTGAGCTTGAAAATTTCTGTTCAGCTCTTGTACCTCCTCATTTCTTCCATTTGCTTTAGCATCTCTAAGCTGGAGAGCAAGTTTCAGTGTCTCTTCTGGTGAGGTCCATGTGTATAATTATCTCTTATGCTGTCTAAAGAAGGTATTTGAAATGAACAATTCACTGATTTTGCAGAATTCTATCATGCGTTCTCCAGCATCATTTCTATCACCAAGGCCGTATTTTCCAACTACTTTGTTCCTCTTTGTTCCCAACCTTTGCATTCCAATCACCAGTAATAATCACTACATCTTGATTGCATGTTTGATCAATTTCAGATTGAAGAAGTTGGTAGAATTCTTCTATTTCATCCTCACTGGCTTTAGTGGTTGGTGCATAAATTTGAATAATAGTGGTATTAACTGGTCTTCCCTGTAGGTGCAGGGGTATTATCCTATCACAGACAGCATTGTACCTCATGACTGATCTGGATATGTTCTTTTTGACAACCAATAGTAATACAGGCTATAAAAATACTGCATCCATTTCTACATAGGACAGTCGCTACTTCCTTTGAGTTTTTCAGCCTACAGTTCAGCTATGTTATTGTAGCTTCCTTGTTGTTAAGTGCCTTGGAGCTGGTTTCCGCCCATAGTGACCCTGCACAGGGTTTCCAAGGAGCATCTAGTGGATTTGAACCACAAACCTTGTGGTTAGCAGACCAGTGCTTATCCAACAGTGCCATACCAGGACTCTGTTGTTTCATTGGTATAAAACAATATAGAAGTTAGCAAGAGTTAACTCTATGTAATTAGTGTAAATCAAGGATTATTGGATATAGGTTCTTTTTATTTCATTTTATTTTGGTGAAATATACATGACATAATATACACCCATTCAACATTTTGTGCATGTACGGTTCAATGACATTGGCTACATTCTTTGCATTGTGTCACCGTTCTCATTCTTTCTACCCCTATGGTTTCACCATCATCAATTTAGACTTCCTACCCTCTAAACATCTCCTCTTTTTTAAAGTTACTGTTGTCAAGGTGATTTCATATCAATAATTCTTGAAAAGAGGGCATTGCTTAAAGTGAACATTCTTTACTAGATGAGTTAGTGTTGTTTAGTTTAAAGATGGTTTCATGAGATAATTTCAGTTCAAGGCTGAATGATTATCTCAGGGCAATAGATTCAATAGTTCCCTCAGTCCCAATGGATCCAGTAGGTCAGGTTTCTGTAAGAATATGAAATCTGTTCCACATTTTGGAAATGGGCTCTTTTGAAGCAATGAGCTCCCTGTCTCTGAAAGTGGCAAACTAAAGCTGACTTTTGCAAAGATACTGTGGAGGAGATTCTTGCCCTGCTTGGAGGACGCTTTCAGCTCTGAGATTCTCTGAAAATCAGAGGTAGATCCAGAGAATTGCCTTTGGGTTGTCAAAGAGCAAGGGATTTCAACATATTGACCAGTGAGGCACTGAGATTTTCAGGAGTATGTGTATTTTCCTGGGCCAAAGATCCCTGGCTTTGACCAAATACTCAAGAGTTGAGAAGCATTGATATGGATTATTCTTTCATCAAGTCTTAACCACAAGGTGTCATGTTCCAGGAGTCAAAACCAGAGTGGAGTGCCCAAGGTGCCCCCTTAACCAGGGCAAGAAAGTCATTGGCGATCTGGTCGAGTATGTGGGGGGCCATAGGATAAGCACACATGCACACACTGAGCAACTAATGAGGATACAGAGTTTCATTAGCAAAGTTAAAGTACACTTGAAGAGGATCAAGTGGATCTGCTCTCTTAGCAAAAGGAGGAAGAACAGACTTGTAACAATGGGCAGTCTAGTTGTATTTATGTGGTATTCAGGCTGTTTCCGTATTGGATGCCTCCGAGGATGGCACCTTGCTTCAAAAGCTGGCTATCAGTTGGTGGGCCAGCATGGAGACAGGTGGTTGGCTGCTACCCCATTTCAAAGCAGGAATGTTCAGCTATCCTCCTTCCTGTAACCTAACATTCCCCCCTGAAAGAGACATGAACCTATAAGGACAAGGATCATCTGAATGGGGCATTGTCCTGCCTGCTCAAAGGGCTGCCTGCACCTCTCCTAAACTTCTCTTGGGAAGGAGGTGACTCTTGGTCAATGGTGTTGAAGGATGGGTTGATATCTATGCAAAATCATCATCTTGGCATGAAATTGCTAGAGCCTAGAAGATACAAATTTAAGAAGCAGGTTAAACATGCAAGGCTCAAACACACATAAGGCTATTATTGCTAGCAACAGTTCTATTAAGTACCTTTTCCACAGGAACCAAGACTTAAACTATTCCGGCCTGGATTCCTCTTGGTTCTTAGCATAAACTTTAGGGTGGGTCCAATCAACACAAAAGAATTCATGCCTCTGAATTGTGGTGTTGGAGGAGAATACTGAAAGTGTCATGGACTGCCAAAAGAACCAATAGATCTGTTTTGGAAGAAGTGAAGCCAGAGTCCTCCTTTGAGGCCAGGATGGCTAAACTTCATCTCTCATACTTTGGACATATTGTCAGGAGGGAACAGTCCCTGGAGAAGGATATCATGCTTGGTAAGATAGAGGATCAGAGAAAAAGAAGACCCCCAGCAGCATTGATGGACTCAAGTGTGGCAGCGGTAGTGAGGTTGGCCCAGGATCGGACATTGTTTCGTTCTGCTGTGTGTGCATGGGGTCGCTATGAGTCAGTTCCAACACAATGGCACCTGACAACGACAACAACAATCAGCCCAGTATTTATAAGTTTTAAGCTGGTTTCCACTTGGTGGGAGGTATTTATCACCATACAGGCAGTATTTGCAACAGCACACACTCCGCCTTGTCTGGTCAAAATAAAGTGTAAGGCTTTTTGGTGGCCTAAAACTTGTCCTGCTAATGACAACAGGGATGTCTGTTGGGCCTGCATGGTGTTTCTGGTGGCATTGGCTAGTAAATGTATAGTTTCTTTAGGTTAGTGATGGAATCAAAAGTGGCTGCTAGTCCAGGCCACAGGCTTTGTTCAGAGCCTGGTGGTTATAGTACACAGGGTTGAATCCATACAGATTGTTGTTGTTGTTGTTAGGTGCCATCGAGTCGGTACCGACCCATAGCGACCTTATGCACACAGAACGAAACACTGCCTGATTCTGGGCCAACCTCACTACTGTTGCCACGCTTGAGTCCATACAGATTAGTCCCCTCTAAACTGAAATCATCTAAGGTACTTCTCTTCGACTGACTGGCTAGAGACTGATTGGCCAGGGATCAGAGGGGCTGGAGATAGGAGGAATTGATCATTAGTAATGGAAAGGTTAAGATCCATAGGCACAGGGACCCTCCAATACTGTAAGGTCTATGCACTTGTAGGCATAGATGTAATAGGGTGGGGATCTTCCACATAGGAACATGTATCCTGGGGGGTGCGCAAGACCCCCAAGGAGTAGGTAGAATAGTTTTGGATCTTATCCACCCATTCTTGTGGAGTTAGGAGTGAATGGTTACAATGTGGATAGCTGCCTAAATTGATGATGTAATTTTTGGTGCCACTGGTATCATTCAGTAAGTTTTTTAGACCTTTGCATAAGTCCTCGTTGAAGATATTAATTTATCGGATCCACTAGCTACCAGTGAGAGAGAAGCAAATTCAAGCTCACAGCCTCTGCCAGTAGAGACTGTAATGTTGTGTTCAATGGTAGGAACAAGGGCTGCCCGTGTCTGGCCCAGACTTTCAGGGCAAGTATTCTCCCTTGGCATTGATGGTTAAGGGAACCATAACACTGCTTATATTTTGGATAGATTGTCCCTAAGGGGTGCAGAGATTGTCCACTCCTGAGGGGAGGTGGGTAACAGATCTAGCATGTTGTCAGATTTCCTCCTTTAGTTACTGAATTCACTAATGTCAAAAATCTATTACTTTTAACTTATGGGGGCTCAAAAATAATTGAGCTAATTAGGCTAATTACAATATGGTAACAGCACATTGTCATTCAAAGGAAATACACAGGCAAAAAGCAAAATAAACGGTGGTTGTTGCCATGGTAAATAGTATTCCTAAAACTGGAACCCAAAATTGGCTCATTAATTCACCTTTTGCTGATGAAATTTGACGTGAGGAAAGAAAAGGAGCTTATCTTCCTTTCTTGAAGAGTAATTTCAGGTCATCAATGGTTCACAGCTGCATGTAGGGCCTGGAAGGCCAGGGGATGTGTCTGGTTTCTTGACCTGTGAAATATGAGTCCAGACTTTATCTCCTTCCAGCGTCTCTGCTATGGGGGTACAGAGAAGAACAGGCTTAGGCCCAATTCACATACAATTATGTTGCTGAGCTATTCCTTTTTTTGGTTTACCATCTTTCCCCATAACTGTTAGGTGGTCAGGGGAGAGAAGTCCATCTAAGGACTATAATACCAAATAACTGGCCCCCGTATCCAGCAAGAAGGTTCTAGGCTTACTGGTGACATAGAGGCTCTCAGTTACTCCGGGAGGATAGGGACAGTCTTGTGGTCACCGTTGGTCGCTGTAGGCAGGGAGGAGCTGGGGCCCCTTCAGATGCATGGTTGTTCAGCCATCATCACTCGCAGGGCACACTCTTGGGCCATATGATCCTGGGCACTGCACTTGAAGCAAGTGGCAGGGACCTTCACCCCTGCCCCTAGAGGGTCCCTTGATCGGCATTCTCAGCTCCAGTGACCCACCTTTCCAAACTTGAAACACGGGAGGTCTTGTTCGCCCAGTCCACCAGAAGAGTGGGGTTTAGCAACATTTTGGCCTTTCGACTTTCTTTCTTCTCCCCCTCCAAATCTGAGGTTTCCAAGGATAATAACTTATTGGGCTCACTCTGCAATCCCAAAATCGACCCAATCAAAGCTTCCTTCATAAGTCTGGGGCTGACTGATTAATAAAATGGGTGTTCAATACTACCTGTCCCTCAGGGGATTCTGGGTTCAAATTGGTAAATTTTAATTATAGCCTCCACCAGTCTATTCCTAAAAGTGGCAGGATTTTCCTTTTCATCTTGTGTTATTTCTGACAACTGGGAATAATTTAGCAGCTTAATCAGGATCATGTTCATCCCTTCTATTAGGCAAGTCTGCATATAATTTCTGGCAGCCCTGCCACCTGCCTCCACTTGGCCGACTTGGTAATTCCATTGGGGATCTTCTTCGGGCACTGCCTGTGCCCCATCAGCAAACTGGGGATTGATAATCCTTAAATCATCTGCTCGGTGCCCAGTGGCATCAATGATTCGATGCTTTTCATATGGAGTAGAGGTAAATGACAATGTGACCATAAGGTCTTTCCAAATTAAGTAAAAACTGATTAATAGGTTTGGAATTCTTCTATGTAACTTCCAGGGTTCCCCCCAAAACTATCTAGTTTATTTTTGCAGGACTTCAAGTCAATCACATTAAAAGGGACATGGACCCTCATGATAGTCCTACTGTTGCATCCAACCTCCTGAGGGGACAGATATTGTTGTTAAGTGACGTCGAGTCGGTTCTGACCCATAGAGACTCTGAACAGGGTTTCTGAGGCTATAAATCTTTGCGGGAGCAGAAAGCCTCATCTTTCTCTTGCAGAGCAGCTGGTAGTTTCGAACTGCTGACCCTGTGGTTCATAACCTGATTCATAACCATTATGCTACCAGAGCTCCTGTGAGGGGACATATAGCAGGTTATAATCTCCGTTGTTCTGACAGGGGAATTAGTAGTTCCTCTGATGGGCCCGATGCAGGTTCTGGAGGAGGGGAAGTCTGACCGGGTCCGGGTACTCTCAGGACCTCCTATAGCTGCCCCCAGGGTCTCAGGTAGATCCTCAGTCCCTCCTGGGTACACAAATCTGAGTGATCTCGGATATATATGAAGGCCTGTACCTAGGGAACCTTGGACCACTTCCCCTGCTGCCTGCAAAGGAAGCCTAATTGTAAAATGGTATTGTAGTTCAAAGTTTCTCCTGTGGGCCACTGCTCTTGGCCACCTAACATACATTGGCAATGCAGTGTTATAAAAGATTAGTTTCTTTTTCCATGGAAACTCTCTTCAGAGCCTTTTCCAGTTTCCAGGTTTTTTTTAGTATACACTCTGTTGGGGTAATTATGTATTTAGATTGTGAAGGTGTCTGGCCTATCTCTTGATTCTCTACAACAAATAAAAGGGATTCATACTCAAAACAAGATGGCAGATCGGGTAGAAGTGCAGTGAAGAGCTCAGTCAGCAACAACACAGAATATAGGACCAAGCAGGCTCAGGGGATGTTCCCAGATCTCTGAACCACATATAAAGGAATATTTAGAAGGTTGGAAGGCTTACAGCTAGGGGAATTTGTAGCAAAAGCAAGAAATCCACTGCTTACTAACTCAACATGCTCAGCTTCTCCTGGAGCCATCATCTTGGGCAAGACCAAGCGGGGGAAGGATCACAGCAGCATGGACACCTGACTGATCCTCGGAGATAAATGTGTGGGCAATCTTTTTTGTTTTTTTTTTAAATTTTTTATTCTGTTCATTGGTCTCTCACTCAATTCTGGTTACTAGAGGGGGTGAATGAGAGAGTGGACACCTCACCCCCACCCCTGGAGGGGTCTACTACGCATGCACACATTTCACCTCCACATTTAAAGTGACAGTTTCCACTTAAAACCAAACAGCAGTGCAAAATGGCCACAGCTGGCCCTGAACTGTTTATCAGTAGGAAAAAGGCCTGAATGGGTATTGTGGAGTGGAACAGGCAGACTAAAATGGAAATAAGCCAAACATTAAATACTGAGTTACATCACAATGACCAATAGTGGCATCTTAAAATTTCTCAGGAAAGAGAGAAAAGGGAAGCCCGTCTCCTGATCACATCTACCTAGAGGTAATCAGAAAGCATAAAAAATACCCAAACACACGCCCATCTAAGTATTAAGGCCACAGATAACTCCTGAATATGTCCAAAAAACAGAAACAGATGACCATATCTGCACATGTCCAGAAACAAGATAAAGTGACTGAGGCAAATGAGCTGGAAGTAGATCTACACTTCATACTGGAAGATGGATGGGCAGGCTTTGGAAATGCCTGAGAAGGAATTCAGAAAATATGATTATAAAATGTACCAAAACACTACAATGGAGTTGAGAAAAATAAAGAAGAAGTAGGAAAGCACTACAGGAACAATCAAATAAGATAGATATAGCATTGGAAACAATTCAAAACCTGCAGAAAGAGGTCCAAATGATTAATAATAGAATATTAGAAATGGACAATACACTGAAAAGGCAAAGGAGTAGAATTGAAGAGATAGAAGCCAGAACTAGTGAGCTAAAAGATAAATCTCTCAACACTACTAAGATAGAAGAGCAAGAATAAAAAAATCTGAAGAAGGCCTAAGATTCATGTTGGACAACATGAAGAGGAAGGAATAACTTAAGAATTATTAGCATTCTGGAACAGGAAGAATCACACAAGTCCACAGAAGAAATAGTTGAATAGCTTCTGGGAGAAAACTTCACTAACATCCTGAAAAGTGAAAAGATAAGCATTCCAGAAGCTCGATGAACCCAAGGAAGGATAGACTCTAAAAGAAAATCACCAAGACATATAATAATCAAGCTCTCCAAAATCAAAGATAAGGACAGAATCCTAAAAGCAGCTAGGGAAAAGAGAATATAACATACAAAGGCAAGCAAATCAGATTAAGCTCAGATCTCTCAACAGAAACCATGCAGGCAAGAAGGCAATGGGGAGACATATATAAAACCCTGAAAGAAAAAAATAACTGCCAACCAAGAATCCTCTACCCAGCAAAGCTGTCAATCAAATACAGTGATGTAATCAAAACATTCCAGGATAAACAGAAGCTAAGGGATTTTGCCAAAGCCAACCCTGCTATGAAAAACATCCTAAAGGAAGTTCTGTGGACTTAGAACCAACAAGAACAGACAACAACCAGAGAATGACATACGTGGCAGCATCACCCTGAACTCAGTGAACAAATGGAAGAGTCAAGAACAGAATAAAATTATAAGAACAGAGGATCTGGGTGGTCAGTCTATGGTCAAAACAATTACAATGTGAAAGAAGGTAAACACAGAGGAACACAGATCCAGGTGGTGAGAAGGTCAGTTTGATTACAGGATAAAATAGACTATCTTAAATGGAGGGAAAAGTTAATGGAATATAAGGTAACCACAGCAGTGAGGTTGGGGTGGGGGGTTTAGTTTGGTGTTTGGGAGGGCAATACAAGAAGAGAGAGGAGGCAGAAGAACAAGACAGATAGGAGAACACTGAGAAAGGTTTGCATGGCTTAAGTGGGACAGAGGGCATGCTTAACCTTGGAACAACAGGGCTCTGTGATAGAGGGATCTAGGCATAGTTTGAAGAGATGAAATGATACTAAAATGTTTGTCTTATGAATATTGGTTTCCCTTGCCTACTATTGTAAAATAGACACTTGAGTGGGATAGAAAGGAATGTTGGGAAACATGATTACAGAAAACTTATAAGCCCGTCTTCAGCCTATAACTGATAAGAATACCTAAAAGGGGTTCTAGAACTTGTCCAGTGAAATACGCCTCATGCAATGCCTTGACAGAATATAGAAACTTAGGTGGACTCCTGAGTCCCATCCAGAACCTTATGAGGTGGGACAGTCCCACTAGCAAGGACAAGCAGACCAGCCTGGAACAGCTAGAGCAACAGAAGATATATCTTCAAAGAAAGATCATCAGGGAAAAACCCAAAACAAAAATGTCAGAATGACTGGCTACTACAAGAATAAGCAAGCTGTTCACCAGGAAGCCATCAAGGCAAGCAAGCAATCAAGTTCCTTCAGGACAAACTCCCCTCTAAGACTGAAACTCAAAGGGAACACACAAACAGGTATGTAAGCTTGCTGGCGAACACATTGGTCTACTGGTGAGTGGAAGAGGAGGAAATGCAGCAATGAAGAAATGGGCTAAGTTCAACCACAGTCCATGGACTCCCACTGACCTGGAGATAAAGTGTGGTGAGATCTGGGAACACTTGAGCCCATGGACAAGGACATAGCCACAGAGGGCTAGAGCTGAGTGTGAAACATCCAGCTGATATGAAGTGAGGGGAGATGCACAAGAACACCCAAACTTGCAGATAGTACCCATTTAACCTAGCCTCAATGGCTTGATAATCAGAACTCGACTAAGGAAAGATTATATTTAAAAATTTTTTTTATAAAGGAAACAAGGGTAAATTGCTACAATTTGATGAACCTGATCTATACTCATGGAGGAAGTAACCCTAAATACCAACAGAGAGGGAAGGAGTCTTCACATCAAGTATCAATGCTATCCTCTCTGTACACAGGGTAGATAGGGACGGGCAACTTAGACGCCGGCTACTTAAAATGAGGGGGTGATAAAGGCACAAAGTGACTGGCTTACAAGGTTTCAAGGGGGAGTATAGTTTAAGAGTGTGTGGGGGGGGGGATAGTTTTCATCTTGTCTAGATGGATCCGGTGAAAACAGATAGTGATAAGATTTATATGATTCAATAGTGAATAATTGTCATCATGACTAATTGCAACTGTCACAATTGTAAAGGTAGAAGTTTTGTAACAAAACCAGGGGAGTGGTTAATCTTACAGTCCAGAAACAGAGGACCCTAGGACCATCAAGGCAGAAGAGCACAAGCAGAATGCGAGACCTTATCCAGAGAAGCAGAAACACCAGAGATGGAGGCAGAGATGGGGGCATGAAGACAGGGAGAGGCTGAGGACTCTAGAGTCAAGGGAAGAGAGGGACTAAGAGCTAGTGGCCAGGAGACTGACTTGCAGAATGTGCCCTTTAGAAGTGTGAATTATTTTATATGCCTGAGTGTTGTTTTTCTTTCTTAAAAAAAAAGCTAAAGTGAGTAGCAAGAAATACTGTTAACTGATGGTACATGGAGGGGATTATAGTCATTTTCATGAAACAAGGTGTATGATTTGTTAAATGTAAAACTGATGATCTGCCCTGTAAACTTTTACTCAATCCACAATAAAAGCCTTAAAAAAAATAAACAAAATATACCAGGAAAACTTCTCTTCTGGGACTTGTATCAATTAACTTCCTTTTAAACAAGGTTTGGATTTTGATGCTCTGTCAAAATCTTTAGAACTAGATTGTCCCTTTTGATTTGTACTAAAATGATTATATTTTGGAATCAGACAGCATTGTTGTTGCTGTTGTTAAGTGTCACTGAGTTGGTTCCGAATCATAGGGACCCTGTATAGGGTGTCAGAGGAGAAGGTGGTAAGCTGTGGTTCAAATTGTGTTTGCTGTCCAGTGCATTATCCTGCAGTGCCACACCGCGAGTCCACATCAGACAGCATGTAGTTGTTGTTGTTAAGTGCCATCTAGTTGGTTCTGACCCATAGAGACCCTGTATAGGGTTTCCAAGGAGCAGCTGGTGAGCTTGAACCACTGACGTTGCAGCTCAAATGAGTTTGCAGTCTGACGCATTAACCCACAGTGCCACACCAGGAGACCCTAAAAAGTGCTGAGATAAAAATAACACAACTCTCTTCAGAAATGCCCCCATACTGCTGGTCAATTTTAAATCTCTAGAATATTAAAATATTTTAAAATCCTGAAATAAAGCATTAACCATGAAAAAAAGGGGGGCGGATTTATACTTAAAGGCAGGGTTTCCTGATAACCCGGCCCCAACGTCTCAGGGTGGGTATCTACATTTCCCCTGGCTCTGGAGGTGTCTCTCCGTATTGAGCCAGGGGTATCTGTCTGGGGAGGTTGTGTCATCCCCATGGCCCCCCGCGGTTATATGCCAGTGCAGATGGTGCTGCCTGACACTTTCCAATCTTAATCCTGCCTTTTCCTTCCACCTCAATTAAAGTAATTCCATAATGATTTTATAATCTCTATCTCAGAGACCTCTCTCCCCTGTGGAGTAGTCCTTGAATTGGATTTACCACTGACCCTTCCTCTAGGGATTCTTCAGTGAATAAACAGGAGTTGCCAACTATTTTCATAATACCTCCGGATGATGGGGAGGAGGCCCCTAAAGATTATGATTTGAAGAGGGTGGCAGATGGAAGAACATGGCAGCCGTAGTCTAAAAAGGGAAAACTCTGCTTACCCCTGGAAAATGAAAGACGTATCATGTCACATTAAATGTGCAAAGAAAACCGTTCAAACTCCTGAGTGACCTTGTCCCATTAGGTAAAAAGGGTTTGCAGACCCCAAAGCATCCTACAAGGTAAACTGACAGAATGGACGCTCAGCCACTGGGTCACGAAAGAGACATCGTCATACAGGTAAAGGGCCAAAATAGTTCAAAAGGAAAAGAGTAGAGGCTTTCAAAAACAGCTGCTCTGAACTGTCCTATCTGATACCTGAATGAAGGGGTGGAGTGCAGCTTCGGCAGTCTTCCCAAGAAGGTCAGCTATCTTACATGTCTGGGAATTGGGTCACCGAGGTGTCTTGGGGCAGGGATGAGAATTCTCTTCCCCCCGGGTGCTCTGATTCCTATCTTGGGGCTCCAGGCTTCATTTTGTCTAAGTAAATGTAGGTACTCCCAATCTAACTGGGACCAGACCAGACTACATCTTGCAGCCCTGGACACTCAACGGCCACCACAAGACAGGGAATCCGGGATAGTTTACCCGGAGTTGTTGTTGTAATGTGCCAGCTAGTCGGTTCCGACTCATAGCGACCCAGTATAAGGTTTCTGGGGCTGTAAATCTTTACGGGAGCAGAAAGCCTCATCTTTTTTCCATGAAACAGCTGGTAGTTTCGAACTGCTGACCCTAATGTTCAAAGGCCGATTCGTAACCACTACACTACCAGTCCCAGTATTTCGTGGGACTCCAAGGACTTCCTTGAAGATGGCGGATCGGGTGGATGTGTAGTGAGGAGCTCGGTCAACAACAACACGGAATACCAGGTCA
>NW_006408575.1:2096988-2098510 GCF_000296735.1 Chrysochloris asiatica | reverse complement strand
AAAAGAAAATCAGAACAAAGCAAAACTGACAAAAGTATTGTCTACCTTTGCTCTGAGTTTCCTGCAGAGTTTTTCTGTGGTGTTTCTGCTCCCCTGCTTGGTCTTGCCATTTGGTCTTGCCTGCCGAGCCTGGCAGATTCAAAAGTATACAATTTCTTACATCTGCTTAAAGTTCCACTAGCTATAAGCCTTCAAACTTTTAAAATATTCCTACCTATGTGGTTCCCGAGTTTTGGAGCACTGCCCTAAATCTACTTTGCCTGGTATTCTGTGGTATTGCTGATGAGAACCTCACTGTACTGCTACCCTAGCCACCATCAAGCCCCACCTCAATACATCTTTAAAGAAAGATCATCAGGAAAAACCCAAACCAAAAATCTCAGTATGACTGGCTATTATAAGAATAAGCAAGTTTTCACCTGGAAGCCATCAAGGCAAGCAATCAAATCTCTTCAGGACAAACCCCCCTCTAAAACTGAAACTCAAAGTTATGTAAGCTTGCTGGTGACCATTTTGGTCTACTGGTGAGTGGAAGATGGGGAAAGGCAGCAATGAAGAAATGGGCTGAGTTCAACCATGTTCCACCGACTCCTGTTGACCTGCAGATGATAGAGAAAAGAGGAAAGTCTGGTTGGTCCAAAGTGTGGTGAGATCTGGGGACACTTGAGCCTATGGACAAGGACATAGCCACAGAGGGCTAGAGCTGAGAGCAAAGCATCCACCTTATATGAAGCAAAGGGAGATGCACACGAACACTCAAAATTGCATCTAATACCCATTTGACCTAGCCTCAATGGCTTGATAATCAGAACTCCACCAGAGGAAGATTAAAAAACAAAAAAAAGAACAAAACAACTTTTGATAAAGAAAATGAGGATAAATTGCTGCAATTTGATGAACTTGACTTATACTCATGAAGGTAGTAGCTCTAAATACCAACAGAGAGGGAAGGAGTCTTCACATCAAGTATCAATGCTATTCCCTCTGTACACAGGGTAGATAGGGATGGGCAACTTAGACACTGGCTACCTAAAATGAGGGGCTGATAAAGGCACGAAGTGATTGGCTTACAAGGTTTCATGGGGGAATTTAGTTTAATAGTGTGTGTGGGAAAAAAGAATCCCCACTGAATAGTTTTCATCTTGTCAAGATGTGTCTGGTGAAAAGAGATGGGGATAAGATTTTTATTATTCAATAGTGAGTAATTGTTATCATGACTAATTGCGATGGTCATAATTGTAAAGGTAGAAGTTTTGTAACAAAAGCAGGGGAGTAGTTAATCTTACAGTCTAGAAACAGAGGACCCTAGGACCATCAAAGGAGAAGAGCACAAATGGAATGTGAGCCTTATCCAGAGGAGCAGAGACACCAGAGATGGAGGCAAAGACAGAGACATGGAGAGAGGGAGCAGCTGAGGACTCTAGATTCATGGGAAGAGAGGGACTAAGAGATGGTGACCAGGAGGCAGACTTGTAGAATGTGTCTTTTGGTGGTGTAAATTATTATATATGCCTGAGTGTTG
>NW_006408575.1:2033687-2096113 GCF_000296735.1 Chrysochloris asiatica | reverse complement strand
CCATTGATAAGAATGTTGTTTATTGGTACAGTGGTGAGGATTTTTGTTTTCTTTACATTGAGATGCAATCCATACCGAAGGCTGTAGTTTTTGATCTTCATCAGTAAATATTTTAAGTCTTCTCACTTTCAGTAAGCAAGGTATCATCTGCATATTACAGGTTGTTAATGTGTCTTTCTCCAATCCTGCTGCCATGTTTTTCTTCATATAACTCAGCTTCTCGGATTATTTGCTCAGCATATAGGTTGAATAAGTATGGTGAAAGAATACAACCTTGTCGTACACCTTTCTTAATTTTAAACCATTCAGTGTTCCCATGTTCTGTCCGAACAACTGCCTCTTGGTCCAGGTACAAATTCCTCATGAGCACAATTACGTGTTCAGGAATACTCATACTTCGCAATGTTGTCCATAGCTTGTCATGATCCACACAATAGAAAGCCTTTGTGTAGTCAATAAAGCACAGGTAAACATCTTTCTGGTATTCTCTGCTTTCAGCCAAGATCCATTAGACTTCAGCAGTGATATCCCTTGTTCCGTGGCCTCTTCTGAGTCTATCTTGAACCTCTGGATGTTCTCAATCAATGTATGCTTGCAGCTGTTTCTATATTACCTTTAGTAAAACTTTACTTGCATGGGATATCAAAGATACTGTCTGATGATTTCCACATTCCGTTGGGTCACCTCTCTTTTGAATATGGATCTCTTCCAATCAGTTGGCCAGATTGTTGTCTTCCAAATTTCTTGGCATAGATGAGTGATTGCCTCCTGTGCTGCCTCACTTTCTTGAAAGATATCAATTTTTATTCCATCAATTCCTGGAGGCTTGTTCTTTGCCAACACCTTCATTGCATCTTGGACTTTTTCCTTCAGTATCATTGGCTCTTGATCATATGCTACCTCTTGAAATGGTTGAACATCAACCATTTCTTTTTGGTACAGTGACTTTGTATATTCCTTCCATCTTCTCTTGATGCTTTCTGCATCATTCAATAATTTGTGCAGAGAATCTTTCAATAACGAAAGACGATGCTTGAATTTTTTTCTTCAGTTCCCCTAGCTTGAGAAATGGTGAGTGTGTGTTTCCTTTTTGGCTCTCTGACTCCAGACCTTTGCACTATACAGGTTTTATTAGCCTGTCAATCTCTGTAGGAGCAGAAACTTCATCTTACTACCATTGAGCAACTATTAGGCTCCAATCACCAAACTTTTGGTTCATAGTCCAGTGTTTTTCCTACAGAGTCACCACACTTGCCCCTACCACCAGTTTCTGATTTAATAGATTCTGGATAAAGAAACTCTGGTTGTACATTGGGTTAAGCATTAGGCTGCTAACCAAAAGGTTCCAACCCACCATCTACTCTGTGGGAGAAAGATGAGGCAGTCTGGATCAGTTCTACTTTGTCCTGTAGAGTCGCTATGAGTCAGAATCAACTCCTGGCAGTGGGTTTGGATGAGGCCTGAAACGTTGCAATTCCACTGGAGGTGGTGGTGTGCTGTGGAGTCAGTTGCAACTCACAGCCACTCTGCATAGGGTTTCTGAGGCTGTAAAACTTTATGGGAGCAGAAAACTTTTCCCATAGAATGGATGGTAGTTTTGAACTGTTGAACTTGAGGTTAGCAGCCCAACTCTTAACCACTATGCTACCAGAGCTCCTTTGCATTTCCACCAGGTTCTCAAATGATGCTGTGTTGCTAGTCTAGGGGCCACACTTTGAGAACACTGCCTTATATCGAGACTCTTTGATGATCATAAAAGGCATTGTGAACAGCTCATGCTGGCTCGTGACCCTTGAAAACAAAGCTGCCTCCCCTACTCTCCCCCCTCAACAATCACCACTGCTACCTTCATTAGCCTCTTGAAATATAATCCTCCCCTGGTCTTCCAAGTCACTGCAGCAAATCCTAAAACAGCTGTTCTGGGGTCTAAAAATACCTTTCTTGCCCAGGACAGCTGAGGGCTCAGTCTATTATCTAAGAGTAAAAATAGCTAACACTTAAGAGTTAATTTCAATAAAAGGGCCATCAGTTCAGTACAAGAATAGGTACTTTACTCCACTGCTCTAAAACTAACTTCAGTGCTTAAAGTAGCTTTAGCTCAGAATGTCTTAAAGGTCTAATTAATGAAAGGCCAATGGTTAGGTATGTGCATGTCTCGGGTGGTAAGTAGCTTACCTTTTTTGGTGTTGTTCTAGAGTGCATACTGGTTAAAATTACCCCAGGAAGCTTTGGCCTGGTTCCAGACACATGCAAAATAGACTTCCTGTGCCAGCCCATGCTGATTCCTTCAGCAGTGGCTTCTGTGAGACCCACACAACCTGTCCTGCTCATCTTGAATTACCAGCCGCATAGCAGGGGCCCCACCACCCCCAGGGCATTCTGATGGGATGGACTGTGGGAAATACTGAGCTACAAAAATAAGGGAACTCCTAGGCTTGGGAAATCCCAGTGCCCCAGGCATGTGGACTGATGGGGAAACACCTCCTTGTGGTGGGAAGGAGCTACCCACTCCTACCAAAGCATCAGACACTCAGTAACCAGTTGCCATTGAGTTGTTTCCAACTCATAGCGATTCCATGTGTGTCTGAGTAGAACTGTGCTCCATAGAGTTTTCCCAGCTAAGACCATTCAGAAGCAAATTGCTAGGATTTTTTTCCAAGATGCTCAGACTCCCAGCCTTTTGGTTAGTAGCTCAGTGCTTAACTGTTCACACCACCCAGGGACTTCAAGTGCCTAACAAGAGGGACTTATTAGTTATGATACCCCCAACAACAAAGATGTGATAGATATGTATGTTTCAATGGAAAAGGTATCTAGAATAAAATATGATGAGTGAAAATATGAGGTGATGAGAAAAATACACAGTAGTTTAATACACAGTAGTTGCTCCATAAATGCTGGATATTTTTAAATGGCCATGTTCTGTTTCTGAGATTTAGGGTCCTCAGCTGAGAAATGAGCAGACAGGATTTAGGGACCTCAAGAATTTTTCCCCCACCACTCGTCTGTCAGTTTGTAGCAGAGTAGTGGCTTGTATGTTGCTGTGATTCTGGAAGCTATGCCACTGGTATTTTGAATGCTGGCAGGGTCATCTATAGTGGACAGGTTTCAGCTGAGTGTCCAGACTAAGACAGACTAGGAAGAAGGAGAGGCATACGACTTCCAAATATGTAGTCACTGAAAACCTTACAAATAGCAGTGGAACACTGTCAGCACCAGAATATTGAATTTTGAAACATGATGAAGAACACCAGAACAGAACAAGGGAACATTGAGTGATTTAAAATCAGGAAAGGTGTGCACCAGGGTTGTATACTTTCACCATACTCATTCAATCTATATGCTGAATAAACAGTCCAAGAAAGTGGATAATATGAAGAAAACCATGGTATCAGGATAGGAGGAAGACTCATTAACAACCTGTGATATGCAGATGATACAAACATTGTCAAAACCAAAGAGGACTTAAAATACTTACTGATGAAGATCAAAGACCACAGCCTTCAGTATAGGTTGTACCTCAATGTAAATAAAACAAAAATCCTCACCTCTTGGCCAATAAATAACATCACGATAAATAGACAAAAGATTGAAGTTGTCAAAGACTTCATTTTGCTCTGATCAACCATCAACACTCATGGAAGCAGCAGTCAAGAACTCAAAATATTGCATTAGGCAATTATGCTACACAAGATCTCTTTAAAGTTTATTAGTTTGAGGACTAAGGTGTGTCTGAACCAAGCCATGGTATTTTCAATAGCCTAAGCATGTGAACTTTGAACAAAATAAGGAAGATCATAGAAGAAATGATGCATTTGTGTTATGGTATTGGAAGAGAATATTAAAAGTACCATGAACTGCCAAAAATCAAACATCTGTGTTGGAAGAAGTATAACCAGAATGCTTCTTGGAAGCCAGGATGTCTATGTCCAAACTTTGTGTCTCATACTTTGGACATATTATCAGGAGGGACTAGTCCCTGGAGAAGGACATGCTTAGTAAAGTGAAAGTTCTGTGAAAAGGAGGGAGACCCCTGATGAGACGGACTGGCATAGTGGCAGCAGCAATGGGCTCAAGCGTAGCAACAGTTGTGAGGTTGGCTGGTGCAGGACCAGGCAGTGTTGTGTGTTATGATCACTATAAGTCAGTACCAATTGGCCAGCACCTAACAACAATAACAACAAGAAGCTTTTCTGGAGTCCTGGTGTGGTGCTGTAGGATAAGCACTGGACTGCTAACTGTATGGTCTATGGTTCAAACCCACCATCTGCCTTTTGGAAACACTATATAGGGTTGCTATGATTTGGAATGGATTCGATGGCACTTCACAACAACAGACACTTTTTCAGTTCTATCATTTTGTGAGCTAGAAGCTTGACCTTGGCTGGCAGCTGGCAGGAGCCCAAGGATAGTCAGCCAAGTCCTAGCTAGCCCTTCCCAGTCCCTCTGGTTTAAAAGCAGCAACAGGGAACTTAGGGCTTTCAGAGAACTGAGCTAACGTGTGGATGTTGTTGTTAAGTGATATCAAGTCAGTTCTGATTCATAGCTACCCTGTATAGGGTTTCCAAGGAGTGACTGATGAGTTTGAACCACCAACCTTGTGGTTCAACCTGACCTTGCGGCTGAGTGCTTATCCTACAGCACCACATCAGGAATAACATGAGGCCTTGGAATCTCCTTTGGTCTGAGTCTTAGTGTGTTTTTCACCTTCTAGTGAGACATTCCCAACTCCATGAACCTAGTGGCCTCCTCTGTACTGAGTTCTCAGCACCCAGTACGTGCACAGCACAAATCATGGGTTCCGAGAGTCTTAAAAAATTTGTTGAGAAAATTCCATGATCATTGAATGGAATGGATGAATGCACAAAGGCCTCTAGGGGGCGCCCAACACTTGCCTCTAGTTCTCCCTATTGATTTCTCATTTATGGGTCAAGAACAAAGCAATGCTTTCAACATCACCATCGCTCCTTGTTCCCACCCCTATGTGCCCACCCCAAAGGAGCCCTGGCGCTGTTGTAGAATAAGCACGGTACTTCTAGCAGCAAGTTGGCAGTTCAAACTCATCTTTTTGTTCCCACAAAGATGTACAGCCTTGTAATCCCTATACAGGGTTGTTCTGAGCCAGAATCAACTTAATGGTAGTAGGTACTGGGTATGCGACCACCTCAGCTCCCTGTTGTTTGTTGTTAGGTGCCATCGACTCATAGTGGCCCTATGCACAACACTGTCAGGTCCTGTGCCAACCTCACAATTGTTGCTATAGTTGAGCCCATCGCTGTTGCCACTGTGCCAATCTGTCTCATTGGGGGTCTTCCTCTTTTTTTCCAACTCTCCATTTTACTAAACATGATATTGTTCTCCAGTGACTAGTCCCTCCTGACAATATGTCCGAAGTATGAGAGTCGAAGTCTGGCCATCCTGGCTTCCAAGGAGCATTCTGGCTGTACTTCTTACAACACAGATTGGTTTGTTCTTTTGGCAGTCCATGGGACTTTCAATATTCTTTTCCAACACTATACCTCAAATGCATCCATTCTTCTGTGGTCTTCCTTATTCACTGTCCAAATTTTCACATGCATATGAGGTTATTGAAATACCATGGCTTGCATCAGGCACACCTTAGTCCTCAAACTGATATTTTTTGCTCTTGAACACTTTAAAGAGGTTTTTTTTTTTTTTGGAGAGGTCTTGTACAACAGATTTGCCTAATGCAATATGCCGTTTGAATTCTAGACTGCTGTTTCCGTGAGTGTTGATGGTTGATACAAGCAAAATGAACTCTCTGACAGCTTCAATCTTTTCTCCATTTATCGTGATGTTATTTATTGGTCCAGTGGTGAGCATTTTTGTTTTCTTTACATTGAGGTGCAACCCATATCGAAGGGTGTGGTCTTTGATCTTCATCAGTAAGTACTGTAAGCCCTCTTCAGTTCGACAAGCAAGGTTGTATGATGTGCATATAGCAGCTTGTTAATGAGTTTTCCTTGTATCCTGATGCCACATTTTTCTTCATATAATCCAGCTTCTGGGATTATTTGCTCGGCATACAGACTGAATAAGTATGGTGAAAGAATATAACCCTGGCACACACCTTTCCTAATTTTGAACCATTCAGTGTTACCTTGTTCTGTTCAAACAATTGTCTTTTAGTCCGTGGACAGGTTCCTCATGAGCACAATTAAGTGGTTCGGAATATTCATTCTCTCCAATATTTTCCATAGCTTGTCATGATCCACACAATTGAAAGCCTTTGTGTAGTCAATAAAGCACAGGTAAACATCTTTCTGGCATTCTCTGCTTTCAGCCAAGATTCATCCGACGTCAGCAATGATATCACTCGTTCCATGTCCTCTTCTAAATCTGGTTTGTGTCTCTGGAAGTTCTCTGTCAATGTATGGTTATAGCCATTTTTGTATTATCTTAAGCAACATTTGGCTTGCATGGGATATTAATGATATTGTCCCATGATTTCTGCATTCCACTGGGTCACCTCTCTTTGGAATGTGCACATATATGAATCGCTTCCATTTGCATCATCATAGTCAACTCTGCTTTGAGGAGACAGCTCTTGCACAGTTTCATTTTGAGTGCCTTCCAACCTGAAGGGCTTATCTTCTGGCACTATATCTGACAATATTTTGGTGCTCTTCATCTTGTTTCAATATTCAGTCTTCTGGTGCTGACAGTGTTCCACTGCCATTCATAAGGTTTTCAGTGTATAAATATTAGGAAGTAGTTTGTCTCTCCTTCTTCCTAGGTGGTGTGAAAGTTTTGCACTTTAAATGCTAACATAAAGTTTGTGGTTTGAATTTATTCAACAATACCCAGGACAGACAGGTCTAGTGATGCGCTTCTGTGACAATTACAGGCAAGAAAACTTGATGGAGCACAGTTCTACTCTGTTACACATGGGGTCGCCACGAGTCAGAATTGACTAGACAGCAACTAACAACCCACATCCACCCTACAATTTTGCTTGGATTATCTGTGCTAAGGATAGTATGTCCGTGAGGGCTTAAGGTCTAAGGCACTATATTAGGACTGGGAAAAGTGCCATTGGTGGCTCAGTGGCAGAATCCTTGCCTTCCGTTGGTTGATTCCTGGCCAATGAATGTCATGCACATCTACCACCCATGTGTAAGTAGAGGCTTGCATGTTTCTATTCTGCTGAATTGAACGGTGGAGCTTCCAAACTAAGACAGACTAGGGAGAAAGGCCTGGTGACCTATATCTAGAAACCAGCCAATGAAAATCCAATGGATTACAACTATTTGATTCCCAGGCAATCAGGTCTGGGCAGCATTTTGTTCTACTGTGCAGAGTCTTCATGACTTGGGGGCTGACTCAGTGAGAGCTAACAATACGACTCTCAAGGATGACTGTGGCTCTTTTCCTGTTGTTTGGTTGGTTATAAGACTCTTTCTCCCTGTGCAAATGTACTTTCTTTTCCTAGGGGCTCTGGGATCTTGAGTGCTTCTGTCTTGGCCTAAGAAGGCTAAGGTGGATGCTATAACAAAGGCTTCCTGCTGGCTCCCCTGCTCTCTTCTGATGTCTCAGGAATCTGCTTTCCCTGGGGCAGGTAGGTAGATGGTGAAGTCCAATTTTTAAGTTTGGGCTTGGGAAAGCAGGTGGTATGAGCATTTTGGCTGACTTGAATTCTGAGCTGTTCAGATTTGCCTACCTAAGTTGAGGAGCTATCTGAAGGACACAGTCAGGTTTAGTGCAGTCAGAGACTGAGGATCAAGTATAATTGATCATTTGCATCTTCTGTGTACAATTCCTTTTTAGGGAGGGGTAATTATATAGGGCAAATTTTAGATTGTCCTTGGACCTCTGGTCCAATACCACATTATCATTAATTATACCATGAGAGCCCATGCTATCTTCCTTTCAAACTGAAACCATCAAAGGACACATTACAGTCTCTGATTTCACTGGACTTGGGAAGAGTAAGGAGGGGATAGCCTTATCCTTTCTGTGGTTGACACTGGCTCTTGTCCTTTCCACCCTTCCAACCTTGTAATTTGGATGAAACTACTTCAGCTCTGGGGAGTGAGATTTGGTACTTCAATCTGCTTAATCTCATCCCTTTTATCCCAGTGACTGATTCAGAGTCTAAGACCTAAGTCAATGAGCATATGTTACTCCCTTGGCTACAGGAATTGGTTCAAGAGTGGACCAAGTGGGCCAGAGTCCAGTGGTTCAATGGTTGTGGGAAGACTCTCACCCTGGGAGCTGTTGGCAGCCATCTTTGACAGGAGAGAAGTGATTGGCAGCTGGGCTTTAAATTATGATGACCAGCAAAAACTTCTCATTGCCCACGCCAACGTGAGTTAGGTTGTCTAGTACTTTAACAAGTGCCTGCTAATCGCACATTAGAGGCACCATCTCTTTCGCAACCATTACCACCATCTTGGCAGAGTAAATGTGGTTTCAGGGCTGATGTGAGCTTCCACCTACATGAAAGGTATTTTGCAGAGTCAGGGTCTCCAGATTTGAGCTCTGTTCTCTGAATTCACCAGGAGATCTTGGACAAGTTATTTCCTGACTTTGCGCTTTTATGTCCACATGTGTAGCGGGAAGTCAGATGAATGCCTTCTGAGGTCTGTCCCTGTTAGTAATGCCACAATATTGGTTAGGGTCATCTGGCAGTGTTGTTTCCTCCTAGTACCTGATCTCCCCCCACCTCCCAGCACATCTAGGTGGGGTTTGAAGGTGCTCTGGTGGCATAGTCATTGAAGGCTTAGTTGCCAATCAAAGAGTCAGTTGTTCCTTGGAAACATCTGACCTTGGAAACCCTATAGGAAAGTTCTACTATAGGGTGGCTATGAGTCATAATCGACTTCTTGACAATAGGTGGTGGTGGCAGTAGGTGGGACTTGGATCTGCATCTTTATTTAAACACGTACCCCTCCTTCCGCCAGAAGATTCTGATGTGGTGGTTGACTCACGAGCCATACTTACTGGTGCCCCGTGTTGAGTCATTCCATTCTCTTCTTTTACAGAAAGGTACAGGCCCCAAAAGAATGAAGAGGGTTTTTACTTCCTTTTCTAAAACTGCTCATCTTTAAAGAAAAAAGCACCGGCTTAATCTCTGAATGCCATCCCAACACCATCTTTTCATCCTTTTCTTTCCTGGGGTCAATGTTTCAGGGCCAATGTTTCAGGGAAGTAAGACTGCTTTCCATCAGTTGGGAGACAGATCCAGAGAATAACTTCTTCAACCTTTACACAAGGAATGGATGGCTAATTCCTTCAGGTGCAAAGAAGCTTCCTTCTTTTTATGGCCTGGCATGTTTCCCCCAGGCTCAGTTAGACTAAAGGTTTTGCTGAGGTAACCATCCCTTTTCTGGGTACTAACACAGTCATTTCCCCAGTATGCAGTGTTGTGGAGAGGCCTGGAGATGGTGTCTAATAAGTTCTTACCTAGCTGCTGCACATCTAGCAAGCTTGCAGCCAATAGGAGATGCTAGCTACCTGTCTTAGGCTGGATTCTCCAGACAGAAGCAAAACCAGTGAAACATATATACACCAGAACATCCATATATATTGGATGCAGGCCATGACTCCAAGGAAGCCCATCTTATAACTGATTGGCTGATCACATCAGATCCTATCATATTATATTATGGAAGAGCAATCAGTCGAATGTCTGTTAAACCGAGAATCATAACCTAATCAAATTGACACACAACATGAACAATTACACAATCATTTCTTGTATTTTCTGACCTTCTCTTGTTTCACTTGTAACTGCCATTGTTAAATGCTGTTGTCGGTTCCAACTCACAGCGACCCTATATAGGGTTTCCGAGGAGTGGTTGGTGGGTTTGAATCACCGATCTTGTGGTTAGCAGTCCAGTGCTTATCTTACAGCTCCATGGTCATAATGTTTCATCAATGGTTGCCTCACATCCATTTTGGGAGTACACAAATGAAAAACCGGATAGTGCAAACAGTTGAATGCTTGACTACAGCTGAAATGTTGGCGGTTCAGTCACACCCAGAGTTCCCTCAGAAGACCAGCCTGGTGATTTGCTTCTGAAAATCACAGCCTTGAATATCCTGTGGAGCAGCTCTACTGTGCACACATAGGGTCACCATGAATTGGCATCGACTTGATGGCAACTAACAACTGAGTCCTGGTGTGGCATTGTAGGATAAATACTTGACCGCAAGGTCAGTGCTTCAAACTTACCAGCTCCCTCCTCGAAAACCCTATTCAGGGTTGCTGTGAGTTGGAACCGACTCAACAGCACTTAACAACTGCAAAACAGTAAAGAAACTGCGCCAATAGTTCTTATATTCCCTCTCATACACATTCCTGCCTCCTAAGCAGAAAACAAAGGCAGAGGCAGTTTAAGAAGACGGATTTTTATTCCTTTTTTTTTTTTAAAAAAAAAAGAAAATAAATAAAATGAATACACTGGCTTGGATTTTCTCCCCATCTCTATTCTCCCCCTTTAAGGAAAGAAGCAACCACTGAGGCTCCTTAAGGTAGGCAAGCAGACAGACAGCCACCTGGTCCCACTGGAGAAGATGCTCGACACATGATGGGTCCAAAAGAAGCTCTGCAGGGCAGGCGAGGGCAGCTTGTTCCAATCCTGAGCTGCTGTGGGGTAAGAACCATCTTCAGTATAGGATAGGCATTCCCGGGCTCTCTTTAAAGTCCTCACAGTTCAGTCTTCACCTTGTGCATCAAATCCTTTTGGTCAATCTTGTCTAGGTCCTGGTACCAGCGGTTGTAAGCCAGCAGGGCCACATTTTTAGCAGCTACAGCCATCACCTCCACAGAGCTGGCTGCCCACTCCAGGGCGTTGAGGTAGAAGAGTTGTTCATGAAGTACGAACCGCGGGAGGGTGCTTCGGGAGCCATAGAGGGGGTGGGCCTGCCACTCAGCAGTCTGGACTGAGTAATAGGAACGGAAGAGGGTCTTTAACTGAGTCCGAAAGAGAGGGCTGGGGGACTGCACTCTCCAGACAGCTGCCTCCTGAGGCTGCTTCCGTCGGAAGTTGGCTGAGATGTTGACAGGACAGATGTTGTCCAGTGCACAGAAGAAGTTGGGAAAATCCGTGGTAAGGATGCTGGCAAAGGGGAAAAGTTTGGGGTCAGGGAAGCCAAAGTAGGAAGAGTTGAGGTAGCCATGGACCAAGGAGACAACAGTGGGCTGATAAGAACCCTGGATATCATCAATTGGGGGGTCAAAGCCTTTAAAGGTGAGGTTGCTGCTACTGTTGTCCAGGTGCAGTGGGGTGGCAATGACCACGATGTCGTAGAAATCAGAGCCGTGACCTTCTTCATTCTCATACCCTACCTGGTACAGGGCTTTCCCTTCTGGAAGGGGAGAAGACAGGACACAAGTCAATTTATTTCTTGGCTTCTATCTGTTGACCTCCCATCTGGGCCCACCACTGAAGGCATAATGCCAGGGTATGCTGGTGGAAAGGATTTCCCCATGCTGGCGTGGCTGCTGGGGAGAGCACTGAACTGGAATCAGGAGACCCAGTTCTCATTCTAGTTCTGCTACAGACTAGCTGGGGGTAGGTTGGCCAAGGCTGTGGCTCCAAGTTCTCAGTGGTTAAATGGATGAATTAATGAAATCTTAGTTTGGATACGCACTGGACACTTAATTGCAAGACTGGTGGTTCAAACCCACCAACCACTCCTTGGAAACCCTATACAAAGTCACTGTGAGTCAGAACCAACTCTACAGCACTTAACATTTGAATAGGGACAACAGTGCCCTCTGGTGTCACTCAGCAGGGCTGGGACTTCCTGTTTTCCCAAGAGATCACAAACCAGGTTTACAGGCAGAAAGGCGGTAGAGGTGAAGGGAGGACCAGGCCTCCTGCTCTGTCCACTCACCAGAACTATGCAGGGTCACAGAGGTCACAGTGGCTTGAATCACGTTGGCCTTGGTGAGCCTCAGCAAACCGGAACAAACCAGCTTGTTGCCTCCCTCTACAGACCAAAGGTTGCCTTGGGCCCCTGCTAGGGACATGGCACCTGGGGAAAGTAGGGAAGGTCATGAGTGGGCTCTGAGAACCACTGTGCAGAAGGGTTGGAGAGCCCAGCACCATTCTACATTCTACCTGGGCCTCTCTCACAGGGCAAGGCTCTCCCAACCACGGGCAGAAAGAGACAACAGCCATATAAAGAAATACAATAAAATTCAAAAGGCTATGAAGTGAAAGCATCGTGCTAAGGAAACGAAGCAGTCACCAAAGATCAAACATCATATGGTTCTACTGATAGAAAATATCCAGAGTAGGCAAATCCATAGGGCTAGAAAGCAGATCCGTAGTTGCCTTGGGCTAGAGGCCTGGCAAGTTTGGTGAGGAGGGGGAAGCGATGGCTAAAGGGGATGGAGTTTTTATTTGGGGGGCTGATAAAAATGTTCTAAAATTGACAATGGTGATGGTGGCACAACTCTGTGAATATAGTAAGAATCACTGACTTGTACACTTTAAATGGGTGAGTTGGGTAGTATGTGAATTATATCTCAGTAAAGCAATTTTAAAAAATAAAATGTTACCACAGATACACATCAGACACTGGAAGAGCGAGCAGGGAGGCCCGGCTGAGGGGACACTGGGGCAGGACCTGAAGGATGGGACAGAGCCAACCATGCCAGGAGCCAGAAAAATGGTGTCCCAGGTGCGTGGGAGGCGCATGTTAAACACAAACCTCTTCAATCACTTATTTAACATAAATGCACAGAGGGCCTACTATGGTCCTGGCACTGCTCTAAGTGTCTGGGATGTATCAATGAACAAAAGAGACAAAGATCCCAGCCCTTGTGATGCTTATATTCTAGTGTGGGGAGATAAAATAAGTAATTTAAATAGCTAGAAGACAATGTCTGCTATGGAAAAAAGAAAAAGAAAAAAGGTTCAGGGTTGGGGGACTGAAACTTCTGGGAGCAGGATGTCAGGGGAGCCTTGATGAAAAGAGAACACCCACTCAAAGACATGATGGAGGACCAGAAACTCACTATGACTGTGTCTGGGGGAGGGGGCACTGGTGGCTGCGTGGCAGGACTCTCTCCTTCCATGTGGGAGACCTGGGTTCGATTCCCAGTCAACACACCTCATGTGCAGCTGCCACCTGCCTGTCAAGGGCGGTAGGCGTGTTGCTATGATGCATCGAGTATTTAGACAAAAACCGACTGGGAACAAAGGTCTGGTGATGTACTTCTAAAAACCAGCCAATGAACACCCTATGGATCACACAATTGTTCCACTGTGCATAGGGCCACCTTGAGTCAGAATCAACTTAGCAGCAACAGACTTGGTTCTTTTTGCAGGAGAACACGCCTTGGACGTTTAAGGCACAGTGAGAGGCTAGAGGGGCTGGACTGGTGTGAGCAAACAGGAGAGGTGATGGGGACTAGATCACGTCTGTAGGCCACTGGAAGGGCTGGGTTTTACGTGAATGAAAATGAAAGCCATGATCTATCTTGTTTTAAAAGGATCATCTGACTGATGTGTTGAAAAACAGTTTGAATGGGTAAGGAGGAGGTTGGGTGGGATCAGGGAGACCTGGAGCCCGCTTTCAGGACTTCAGGCGTGGGATGCTGGTGGCTTAGGGTAGAAGCAGTAGTGAGAAACAGTCAATTCTGGATCGATATTGAAGGTAAAGCAAACAGGATTTCTGATAGGTTGGGTAGGAGAGAAAGAAATGAGTCAAGGTTTTGGCTAAAACAACAGGAAGGAAAGGAGATCTTGTTAACTAAGTTGGGGAAGACTATAGGAGGAACAGGTCTAAGGGCAAGGTTGGGTGTTTAGGTTTGGATGGACGGGATCTGAGACACCCAATGAGCCTCCCAGTGAGAGGAAGGGGGAGCAGCTGACTCGGGAGTCTCAAGTTCCAGAGAAAAGGCCTGGGAGTCATTGTTAGAGGGAAGGAATTTAGAGTCTTGTGACTTGATGAGATTGCCAAGGGGGTGCATGTGGTTGAGACGCTAAGAGACCAAGGATTGAGTCCGAGGCCTCCCATGTTATGAGGCTGAGAGAAGAGAAGGAACCAGCCAGGAGGCTGAGAGGGGGCCAGGAAGTCCCTAACAAATTACCCCCACATCACTCAAGGCTCAGAATAGTTGCCATCTCTTGGGAGAAAACTTGGCCCAGCTCCCCCATGGAGATTAGGCTGTGACCCCTCTGTGTGGTCTGTGCTGGAGGATGGTGCATTGTACATAGCCCACCCGCCCCAATAAGGAGCTAGGAAGAGTACGTACTCTAATGGATGGCTACCAGGGACCAATGGCTTCAGAGGGGTTAGTCTTCAAACCAAAAAGTGTATGTACCATCTGACATATACACACATATGAAGGATTATCAGGTAACCAGGAGTGGCAGAAACTCTCAGGATCTGGGTTGCGAGCCTCGCTTTCATGAAGGGGGTAAACACCATCTCTGGCCTTCCCTTGGACGACTGATGCCAGGATCCCATAAGGTTAGGGCCATCAAGTCTTATTGGAAGATGGATGGGCATGAGGTGATGCCAGGGACCCCAGCCCCTCCTGACCACCACAGGGCTGGAGAGTGGGCAGGTCAAGGGCAGGAGGCTCACCGGCAAAAGCAGGCATTGCTGCTGACTGGCCATAGCTGGCCCGCAGGACGGCGGAGACGACATCGTCGATGAAGCGCTGTGTGACGCCCACTTGGAGCAGGGACTCAGCCACGGAGCGCTGGGTCATGTTGACGAAGGCAGACTCCCCCAGAGAGTAGAGCAGTTCCTCCACGCCAGAGAAGGCATAACCGTGGGCCTGGTACTTATAAATCCTGGGAGACACACAGAGCTGGGGCCCTTGTGCAGGACCTTGTGGCTGACCACCCGCTATTGGGACCCCATTTCTGCAGGGCCTGCCAGGGCCCTGCCACCTCCTCTGCAGGTGAAGGGGAGAGAGCAGAAGCTGCTAAGCTCCCCTTGTCCACTCTCTGAAGGGTCACCACAGAGAAAAGGGCGGGTATCCTGAATCCCATTAGGATACCTGGCTTCATATTTGGCTCTGCTGAGTGACAAATACTTCAGCTCTCTGAGCCATGCCCTGCCTGTGGTCAGGAGGGCCTGGGGTCCCTGGCATCACCTCACGCCTTCTCCTCTCCAGCTGAGACTGTAGGCAGATTCCGCTCTGCCTTGACCTCAACACCTGCCTCCTGCCAATTCGAAACTACCAGCTGTTCCACGGGAGAAAGATGAGGCTTTCTGCTCCCGTAAAGATGTATAGCCTCAGAGACCTTGTACAGGGTCGCTATGAGTTGGAACCAACTCCATGGCACATAACTAATGCTAGCCCAAGGGGTCCTCGTGTGGTGCTGTAGGATAAGCACTCAACCATAAGGTCTGTGGTTCAAACTCACTAGCCGCTTCTTGGAAATCCTATACAGGGTCACTATGGATGGGAACCAACTCAACATGCTAGCTCAAAGGAGCCCGTGGTAGTGCTGGGGTATGTGTTGGGCTGCTAACTGCAAAGTTGAATCCACCAGCTGCTCAGTGGGAAAAAGATGAGGCTTTCTGCTCCTGTAAAGATTTACAGGCTTGGAAGCCCTATACAGGGTCATGATGAATCAGAACCGACACAATAGCATACAGTAATGCTGGTCCAATTTGACAGGACTTCTGCAGACTCCCTGAGTCTGTCATCTCATTTCTCCACAACTTGTCCAATCTGATACTTGCCCAGAAACCATCAGCTGATGGACTTCAGACTGGCTGGTCTTTGGGATGTTCCCTGCTCTAGGGCTGCTTTGCAAATATGTTGAGTTTGGGTGATCAACAAGACACCAGGTGAAAGCATCCAGGGAGCAGCTAAAATGTGGGTCTGGAAGTTATGGTAGAAACTAGGGCCTGACCTGACAGGCAGAAGTCATCTCCCCCAAAAGAGAGAAGAACCCAGCTTTATAGGTCTTGATATAATTGACAAGGGATAAAAATATAAGAAAGAAGGGGCCTTTAAGGAGCATCTGGAAAAGATAGGAAGAGCCAAAAAGCACATTAAAAAAAAGTAGGAAGGACATAGTGCCAGAAACTAGGGAAGGAGGGCTGGAGGCCGTGCTTGAGTGTCTGACACTGAAGAAAAGGCAGAAATACGCCAGAGAAGAAGCCTCTTCACCTGGGGTCAGGAAACAATGAGAACCTTCAGTGGGGGGAAAATCGGAACGAATGGATATAGTGAGAATAGACCACTTGTTTTTATTATCTTGAGGTGATGGCCAGAAGACTAGGACCCCAGGAGAGAGAACTGTTGAAGAAAGGTCATTGTTCTAGGTGAGAAAAAACAACAACTAGGGTATAGCAGAGTTGGCAGCTGTGGCCCACAGGGAACGTTTGGTCTACACATGTGTCTGATTGGCTTATAAGATAATGGGCTACCTATGCTGAGTAACTGAATGACTTCACCCTCAAATCTGGATTTCTATTTTGTTCTGAGAATTGGAGCTAGCCCATAATGTCTATATTCCCACATGGTCACAGTTGATGGTAGTGAGCACTGGCCTTGCTGTTCAGGGCACACCACTGTCCCCTGTTCTGTTCTCTTCCACCCAGGATGCTTCACTTCTCAATGTCGCAGCTCAACACCAGGGGGGCAACCGGGTTTGAAACCCAGTTAGCAGAGGGAAAGAGGATGCAGAGTGACAAAGCTTGAAAGACAATCCCTGTACCAAACAAGTGCATTCTTCACGAGAATGACTTGCTGAGCTTGGACTGAGTTGTGGTGGGCTCCCAAGTCAGCAAATACCTTTTCCTTATTGACCATTTAGTCATTATGGTTTCTTCCCAGCCTAGTCCTCCCTTCCCACCCTCCCCACAGCTCCACCCAGCCTCACCTCATGAACTTCTCCATGACCTCCTCTACCCACATCTGCAGCCTCAGGAAGCTGATGCCGTAGTGCCACCAAAGGCGAAAGAGATTCAGCAGGTACCAGTCGGTCTCCTCCAGCACAAAATGTTCCCCACCAAAGATGGCGCTTCTGCCTACCACCTCACGCCGGTGCCTCAGCCCTGAGGAGACAAGAAGGAAGCCCTTATGCCCTCTTCAAAGGTTCTTCCACCCAGGATACCTGGTAGTATCGTAAACTGAAACTCAGGGCCTTGCTGATGGATACAAGCAGATTGTTCCATGAAAGAAAACAGTCTGTATGGTTCATTTGTGTTGCTTGTTTATAAACAGTAAACAAATACACTAGGAAAATATCTGGCCGGTAGCCACCATAGACATGAATATTAAAAGAATGTAGCACTTGCTACTTTTTTCAATGGTGACCCACTCATCTGTGAGAAAGGGAAATTCAGGTGTCATCTCAGAATGTCCAGGATTTGGTCTGAGGAGGCCCTGGTCCCAAGACTAAGTGAGAAATAGTCATAGCTCTGTACAGCCATGCAGCTCTCCTCAATATATACAAGCAGCGGGGCTCACTCAATCTTACTTTGTCCTCTAACAGCCTGAGAGAAGGCAGACAGGTATTACTGTTCTCAATTAAAGATGGGGAAACCAAGGCTTAGAGGGGATATGACCTGTCCTACCCCAAATTACAGGTCTTGTTTTTTCTTTCTTTCCCTCCCAATCCTGTCCCTAAGCTACTAAGTTCCATTTCCCAGAGACAACCAGGAAGTACATTTTTTGAGCATCCTTCCTGAGATATTTTGTGTACATCTATAATTTTTTCTCTCTACACCCCCACATTCATAAGTACTTTTCTGTACTGTAACAATACACTGTGTCTTTGAGTATACTGCTATATACTGGACACACAGGGCTTCCTCATGCTAGCTATTGAATGTTGTATTGCATGTTATTGTTATGTACCGTGGAGTCGGTTCTGACTCATAGCAACCCTGTACAGGGTTTCTGAGTCTGTAAATCTTTACAGGAGCAGAAAGCCTCATCTTTCTCCTGTGGAACAGCTGGCAGTTTTGAACTGCTGACCTTGCGGTTCACAGCCCAATTTGTAACCACTATGCTACCAGAGCTCCTGTATGGTGTCCCATATTTCTTTAACCCTAGGGGTGGGCAGGTAGGATATTTCAGACTTTTAGCTAATACAGCCAATGCTGCAATGAATAAACTTGTATGTCTGCCACTTTGCACATGTACATCTGTAGGATCATTTCTGAGAAGTGGAATTTTTAAGTCAAACAGGATGTGTATTTGTGGTTTTAAAAGATGCTCTTGGGTTTGAATCTGAGTTCACTCACTTATTAACTCATGGCCTTGGCCAATGTATGTACAGTTTCTGAGCCTCAGTTCCCTTAGCAAGAGATAATACCCATCTTGAAGGCTGGTAGGGAGGATTAGAGATAATGCCTATATACCACCTAGATGGTACCAAGTACCCAGCCAGCCCATGGCACATGGAAGTCATATGGCCACAACAATTGAAAGGGAAAGAAACTGGCCTGAAATCAAACCTGAATTCTAATCCCGGCTCTGCAACTAACTCACTGTGCAACCTCAGGCAAGTTCTTTCCCCTCTCTGGTCTCAGCTGCTCCATCTGTAAAACGAGGAGATTGATCTATATGACCTTTCAGCCTTGACCACCCAGGTCGTCTGGGAATGGGTGGAGGCTGCCGCCAGCCGGGCCTGCACTGCACACTCACCCAGCAGCTTGACGAAATCCTGCATGTGCAGGCTCAGCGAGTGGAAGGAGGCGGCCCCGCTCTCGTAGTGCTGCTTGTTGACGGAGATGGTGGCCAGGCGGCCACCCACGGTCCCCTTCTCATACACGTCGATCTGCACTCGGGGCCCAAAGTGCTGCTGGAGGAAATGGGCTACAGCAGAGCCCCCAATTCCAGCCCCAACCACAGCTGTCAGCAGGCCCGGAAGGCAGGGAAGGAGAGACAGACAGAGTGAGACAGTAAGAGACTGCAGGTGGCACCTTAGTCCTCACCTGGTCGTTCCCTGACATTCCAGTTACACACAAAAAAGAGGTTTACAGACTGGGTTTTTAGTAAAGTTACTAATAGAAAACAATGGTCAACAAAAAACTGCCGCTTATGATAAGCACTGGAGTCCTGGTGTAGAACTGTGGGCTAATGCGCTGGACTGCAAAGTCAGTTTGAATGAACCACAAGGTCGGAGGTTCAAGTCCACCACCCGCTCCTTGGAAACCCTATACAAGTTCGCTATGAGTCAGAACTGATTCAATGACACTTAACAACAACAGTGATAAGCACTGGACTGTGAACCACAGGTCTGTGTTTTGAGACCACCAGCCGATCCTAGGGAGAAAGATAAGAGTGTCTGCTCTTTTTCAGGATTTAAAGCCTCAGTAATCCCATATAGGGTCGCTATGAGTTGGAACCGACTCAACAGCACTTAACAACAATCTGGAAACTATAGGGCTTCTGAGGAACAGCTGGTAGGTTTGAACTGCCAACTTTGCTGCTAGCAGTCCAACGCTTATCCTACAGTGCCACACTTGTTGTTGTTGTTAAGTGCCGTCGAGTCGGTTTCGACCCATAGTGACCCTGAACAGGGTTCCCGAGGCTGTAAATCTTTACGGGAGCAGATCGCCTCATCTTTCTCCCGCGGAGCAACTGGTAGTTTCGAACTGCTGACCTTGTGGTTCGCAACCCAATTCGTAACCACTACGCTACCAGAGCTCCCTACAGTGCCACACTAGGACTCCAAAATAACTATAACTCTCATTTTATAAAGACACATCTTAGCAGTAAAAGAGCAAGGAAAGAATCTCAAAATTCAGGATGGTTGTTTCAGATATATACAAAACTCATTACAATGTAAATTTGCTTTGCAAACTTTCAAACCACACTAAAATGCAAACAAAAAAAGAGAATACATAAAAACAAATAAAACTTATACACCGTGCCTATTTTTCTAATTTAAGTATGAATTAATAAAAACTGTATTCACCAGCCAGTACCATTTGGTGGTTCAGTGTTTAGAAATTACTATTCAATCCATCCACCCTAAAAGACCAAATCCATTGCCACTGAGCTGATTCTGACTCATGGTGCCCCCATGTGATAGAACAGAACTGAGGTTCACTAGGTTATCTTGGCTGGAATCTTTACAGAAACAGATTTCCAGGCCTTTCTTCTGTGGTGCAATTGGGTAGGTTCAAACCACTAACCTTTTGGTTAGTAGCTCAGAACAAACCATTTGGGCCACCCACCATACTACTTAATCCAGAGGTCCTGTGGGCCAAATCCAGCCAGAAGTCTGCTTTGGTCAATTCCTTTTTTTTTACTCATTGTCTATGCCTTGCTGCTTGGTAAAATGGAGTAGCTACAACAGAAATTATATGACCTACAAAGCCTAAAATAAGGAGCTCTGGCAGCATAGTGGTTACGAATCAGGCTGCTAACCTCAGGGTCAGCAGTTTGAAACTAATAGCTGTTATGCAGGAGAAAGATGAGGCTTTCTGCTCCCGTAAAGATTTACAGCCTCGGAAACCCTGTACAGGGTTGCTGAGTCGGAACCAACTCCACGGCACATAAACACCACCACATAGCAAAACAAGAGTCCTGGTGTGGCGCTATGAGTTAACACGCCAGACTGCAAAGCTGTCTGAACTGCTAGGTGGGTGGTTCAAGCTCACCAGCTGCTCCTCGGAAACTCTATACAGGGTCGCTATGTGTCGAAACCAACTCGACGGCACTTCACAACAACAAAGACTAAAATACTTACTATTTACAGGAAAAGTTTGTCTAGTCCAACTTAGCACCTGACACAATCATTTCTACATCTGTGTTAGTCAAAGCTGGAATACATCCTGGGATGGAATACTGACTACTTTATGGGTAGTCTATCTGCATTTGGACTCTGGGTATGAAGTTTCAGTTTGTTGAGGTCTTTTTTAGGTCCTATCATTCACTGTCTTTATCTATGTCCACCACCCTCTTCCTATTACTTACAAACATAGTTACGGATGCCATAGATACTCTCACCCAAGTCACTGATAAGAATATCTCACTGGAGAAGGCTCTGAGGTGCTACACGAAGGTAGTCCAGGCAGAATCTACTCTTTACATAGCAATGTTAAAGAACAGAAAGCAATCTAGAAGATGACTGTTTAAGCATATCCCTGCAAGGTCTGATATTGGGGTCACTACACCCCCAGAATCCTAGCAGGTGCAAGCTGAAAGAATAAGCCACTTCCTCCACCTCAGGATTCACAAAGCCACTTCTAAGAATGCCCTGAAACTTGGTGTAGCTACTATACCAATGTGTTCTCCTTCCCCTCCATTTGCAAGCAGAGTTGCAAATCACTCATTTACCCAGAGGAACTGAGATCACAAGGGAAGGAGAAGACATCACTTCATTGTGATCCAACTCATCCAACACACTTTCTCTGACACTCACTCTGGTCCCGAGGCCTCTGTCCCCAGGAGCCCAGGCAGGGAGTGAGCAGACTCATGCACAATCAGCTCTGCCAACCTGTAGTGAAGTTCAACACCAGCAAATTCTAAACAGGAAGCAATGAGTTTTGTCTATGAAGGTGTGAGGCAAAGACGTCACAGGAAGTAACGTTTGATCAAGGCGCTGAAGGACAATATGGTTTCTGCCAGTGAGAAGAAACATGGAGAAACACATGAGCAAGGGAAGTATGTGGAATGGAACTGTGGGTAGATTTAAACGGTCAAGGTATCATACTGGGGCATTTAGATTAGCTCTCCAGAGTCCAAGGTTTGAAGTCATTCTGACAGAAAGCTCTTCATTCTTGTTGTAGGTAGAGTTTGTACCTCTAAGGGTGAGCAAGGGCTGAGGAAAATTGAGAAAGCTAAATGGCAGCTTGCCATTGCCCTGGATGAGTCTTGGGATGAGGTAGCAGGGCCAGCTGGAATGACGCAAAGAGTAAATCTCGCACTACGAGTAATAATCCTGCAGGGATGAGGCCTAGCCCTTCTCCCAATGGTCAGCGGGGAAGTACACTATCCTGTTACCTGCTACCACTGTTGTTAGGTGCCATCAAGTTAGTCCCAACTCATATCTACCCTATGTACAACAGAATGAAACACTGCCCCGTCCTATGCCACCCAAACAATCCGTGTTATGTTTGAGTTCATTGCTGCTGCCACTGTGTCAATCCATCTTGTTGGAGTCTTCCTCTTATTTAACGAGTCTCCATTTTACTACCAAGCATGATGTTCTTTTTCCAGGGACTGGTCCCTCCTGATGTCTGAAATATGAGAGACAAAGTCTTGTTATCATGGCTTCTAAGGAGTATTCTGGCTGCACTTCTTCCAAAACAGATGTATTTGTTCTTCTGGCAGTCCATGGTACTTTCAATAGTCTTCTGCAACACCATAATTCAAATGCTTCAATTTTTTGGCAGTTTTCCTTATTCATTGTCCAAATTTCACATGAATAGAGGTGATTGAAAATACCACAGCTTGGATCAAGTGCACCTTGGTTCTCACATTCCCAATAGCTGGGGGAAAGTGTGCTATTCTGCTGCCTGCTCCAATGGGATGGGGCATCAGGATTGGAGGCGGGCTCACTAAGAACCTGAAATATGACACAACCTTGCTTGCTGAAAACAAACAAGATTTGAAGCACTTACTAATGAAGATCAAACACTATAGCCTTTAGCATGTATTATAATCGAACATTAAGAAAACAAACATCCCCACAAAAGACCAGTAAGTATCATCAGGATGTTGTTGTTTTTAAGTGCTGTTGAGTCGGTTCAGACCCATAGCAATCCTGCATAGGGTTTTTGAGGAGCAGCTGGTGAGCTTGAATCACTGAACTTACAGTTCAAACGTCTGTGTATTCAAGTGCATTAACCCACAGCACACCAGGACTCTGACCATCAGGATAAACACAGATAATATTGAAATTGTCAAGGATTTCATTTTACTTGGATCCACAATCAATGCCCATGGAAGCAATCCCATGACATATTACATTTGGGCAAATGTCTTGTCCTACAAAAGACCTCTGTAAAGTGTCAAAGAGCAAAGATCATTATGAGGATTAAGATAAACTTGACCCAAGTCATGGTATTTTCAGTTGCCTCAAATGCATGCAAAACTTGACAATGAATACGTAAAACCAAAGAAAACTTGATGCATTCAAATTATGGTATTGGAGAAGAATACTAAATATGAGGGTGCTTAAAGCTTGCTTATGGAAAAATGGAATTAAAAAGTAATCCTTTCCAAGAACTTTTGAAGTTCCCTCATATACCATGAACTGCCAACAGAATGAATAAATCTCTTTTGAAAAAAATTCAGCCAGAATGCTCCTTGGAAGGGCGAATGGTATCAAGAGGAACGAGTCCCTGAAGAAAGACATCATGCTTGGTAAAGTACAGGGTCAGTGAAAAAGAGGAAGACCCTCAAAGAGACAGATTAACCCATTGGCTGCAACAATGGGCTCAGACATAACAATGATGGAATAGATGGCATAGGACTGGGCAGTGTTTCATTCAGTTGTACATAGGGTAGCTGTGAGTTGGAACTGACTTGACTGCATCTAATGATAACATGATGGACTCCTGGTGTGGCGCTATAGGATGAGCACTGGACTGTGAAGCAAAAGGTTGATGGTTCAAATCCACCATCAATATGAGTCAGAATCGACTTGTTGGCAATGAACAACAACGATAACATGACATAAGTTATGTCATAAGTTATGTCATGTTATGGCAGAAATGTCCTGATGACTGAAATTTAATTGCAATACATCAAAATACCCCATAGATGGATTACTGGAGTCATAGAATGATTGAGAAATACGTGATAAAGCAAACACAGTAACTTTTGTTAACGGTTGATGTAGTAAATACTATAGAAATCTTTCAACTTTACTGTATACTTGAAAAATTTCAAAATAAAACACTGGGAAAACACACAAATAATCAACAAAAGGATTCTTGCAAAAATGTTTCTCACTGTCATTCTGCAAATCTTTTGGCAACAGACCTATCACAGGCTCTGTCTCTGATAAGGCTATGTCTTTTACTCATTCTGCTGATAGGTTACTCCTAGGAAGCTCTCCCAAGTTACAACGCCTGAGGTGAAGTGTCGGTCTTGGTATTAATGGCACATTCTCTGCCACAGCACACTACGTCCCTGCGTCCCTGCACGGTGCAATCTACCCCCGGGGAAGAACTATGATGCACTATGGCCAGCTAGAGATGGATCTCAATAAACCTTTGTAAGTGACACTGCCCAGACGACTTCCTGTGTGTCAATGGGACACCTAGCAAGCGGTCATGTCCATTACATACGCTCAATTAGTGATCCCTGGACGTTTAGGTGACACCTATGGCCAATCCCACCCAAGCCCCTTTTCGGTTCCAGATAGCTCTCTTCACATCCCATGCTTTCCTCCCCATCAGCACCTTCCCCACCATCTTCTTCCTTTCCTAGTGCGAATCTTCTCCAACCACCCAGTTCCTCTCCTAAGACCCCTCCCTCGCCCAGCTGTCCTTCCCTTCCCCCATTCAGCAGCTGAACATCCTTTTTCCGCCCAGCCCTCCCAGCCATTCCATCCCGTCCTCCCCGCACCGATTTTGCCAGGTGAGGCATCTCCGCCTGCAGCAGCGGCGGAGAAAAGCGCGGCCAGAGCGGCGAGGAGCTGGGCAGCTCGAGCCATGGCGGGCGGCGACGGGGTTAACCCTCGCTGGTTGGTGATCAACTCACCGCCCCGCCCCGGTGCCCGCTGGTCGTTCCGCCTTCCAGTCTTGTTGGTTACAGCCTTTCATTGGACTAACAGCCATCTCTCTACATCACCGGGCCCTCATTAGCTAACTCTCTCTCTAGGAAGGATTCATCATTGGCAGCTCCTTCGTCCCGCCTCCCGGGTGCAGGATCCCCATTTGCTGGTTCGTCCTAGCTCTGGCGCAGGTGTGCTTGCTTCGGCTTCACAGCATCAGGACCAGGGCCCAGTTTGCTGGCTTCTAAAGTCCTATCTCTGCGAGTTACCCTCTGTAATGTGTCTTCTCTATGTTTCACTAAGTTTCCACTCTTAAAAAACGGAGAAACAATCCCTGTTCTAGCCATCTATGTGGCTGTGACGATCACGTGAGACAAGGGATGTGTAATAGTTGTGCGTGCCTGCAAGAGTTGGAAAATGCTGACCAAACATGTAGTCAGGGTGGCTAGACGCTGCCTTATGCTGATGCTGAGACAAGTCCAGATCTCTGCGAGGTTGCTGTTAGTTAGGCGGATTTACAGTTTCTATCTTTACTGGTAGCGTAGTGGTTACGAAGCCGGCTGCGAACTTCAGGGTCAGCAGTTCGAAACCAACAGCTGTTCCGCGGGAGAAAGATGAGGCGTTCTGCTCCCGTAAAGATTTACAGCCTCGGAAACCCTGTATAGGGTCATTATGAGTCGGCACTTAACATCTTTACCCTATGCTTGTTAAAAATCAAAAGAGAAGAGTTTCAGCCAATGTTTTCCGAAATCCTTTAAGAAATCACAGTTCTGTGTGACTAAGTTACAACATTGTGAGGGGCAGATAGATACCTTCTGGCAAAAAAATTTGGGGATTGAGTTTCAGGATAAAGAAGGGAAATAAGCAGATTATGGCTAAGAAACAGAAGGGATCTGTAAACTTCCAAGTTTGTATCTCGGATTGCTATGTCAATTGGTGTCCTAATTTACCGGGGCCAAACTGGGAAACCACTAGTAAAGTGGTTAAGTTTTAACTTACAGTGTACCTGTCTAGGGTTTCTGAGGTGGGTTTGTGGTTAGCAGTCCAGTGCTGATCCTACATACAGTCCCACGTAAAATGATAGGTGAGTAAATACTCACTTGTACTGCTAGACTCCTGACCAGCCTCCCAGCCAGTTACTGAAATGTAGCCTTGTTCTGACCTGACTGTCCATGTATCTTTCCCATCTTCTAAGTGCCTGGTCTTTTACTTCAGCTGGCTTTCATACATACCCATCCTAAGTGACTGGGTCCTCTTTGGAGCCAGCCTTTCCTAAAGTTTGCCCTTGCATTTCATGGTTGCTTTAATCCTGCCTGTATAGTTTGGCTCTAATCCACTGTTTTTCATATTTCCAATTTTAAAACATGACTCCCAAATCCCTTGACATTTCTCATATTGAGGGCTGGACTGCTGTGAAACCTCAGGGTGCCTCCATTGAGCATCAATACTGCAAGTGATCATTCAATGAAGTGACCCTAACTTGCCAGTATAAAAAAGAAATTAAGCAGAGAAACACACTCAACAGCTGAACCAGTTATTTCAATTTGGTTTTTATTACAGTTGTCTCTATGCATTATATTTTGTCCTTTGTTTCCCCATTTGGTTTTAATTTCTTCCCTTATCATATTCTTTGCCATGAAAGAGAGCACCAACTAGTCTTATCAAATGGACTGATTTCTTCATGGCAACGCATAAACGAAAGAGATGTACAGCCTCCAAGTACTAAAACCCTCAGATCCCCTCTTCAGGTGAGCTCAAGTGTCCTTACATTATCATCTGCATGCCAATAAGCCTCTTCACTTTACCGTTAAGATGAAAATAAATAAGAGCATTAAAAAAATTTTCCTGTTCCCATAATGTGCATTTCTGTGTCATGGTTTAAAAACAGACAAACACAAACATACTTAAAACTGGAAGGAAAATCATTACTGTGACTGATTAGCTTGTAAGGTTTTGTTTTTTTTTAAAATAATGACTCTCTATTTATCCAGTCTTTCCCATCTTTAGACTTTTTCAACCAGTGGATTCTGGCTCATAGTGACCTATGTAAGCTTGAAGACTGTAGATCTTTGCTGGAGCAGATAGTCTCATCTTTTTTCCTGAGGAGTTGCTAGTGGGTTCAAACCGCTGACTTTGCGGTTAGCAGCCAAATGTGTACCCCACATCACTATCAGCGCACCTTAGACTTTGAGCAACTATAAAAACAATGTGTAAAATTAAAATCAATATTTACTGAAGGCATACTAGTAGGCAATTTACATATTTCATTTTATCATCATAGTAATATTATGAGAAAATTATTATAACCATTTTATAGGTAAGTAAACAGGCTCAGAGCTCTGGTAGCGTAGTGGTTACGAATCGGGCTGCGAACCACAAGGTCAGCAGTTCGAAACTACCAGCTGTTCCGCGGGAGAAAGATGAGGCTTTCTGCTCCCGTAAAGATTTACAGCCTTGGAAACCCTGGACAGGGTCGCTATGAGTCGGAACCGACTCCACGGCACATAACAACAACAACAAACAGGCTCAGAAAGGTGAAATGACCAGAGTCCAGAGTCACAGAAATTGTGAAGTATACGTTGAAATTTGGGTTTAAGTCTGTACCTACCAAGCCTAGACTCTAAAACCTTCTTGAGATTCATATTCCTACAGTTTCATTTTCTAGAAGCCTGCAAAACTCCTAAATAATATAAACACCTTAAATTATTTTCAATCTACTTGTAAAAGAGGTGAAAAAAAATTTTTTAGAAAACTCTTGAGGTAATCAGAACATTCCATATCTAGTTTAAAAAAAAATCCAGTTCACTGGTAATGACAGCTAGTAATCCAAGAACAAGCATGGATGAGTGGCTCAATTCTTTGTCACTGTCTGCCAATCTTATTGGATCAAAAGTAAAAAGAGAGATGGACTTCTACTGTGAAATCTGTTTGCTTATTAGATTTCATTATGCGCTCAGTGGACTGTCAAGGGATTCAGGTTTTAAAACATTACCACCTATCGGGTGGTCCTGCAGTCCTGGTGTGGCGCTGTGGGTTAATGCGCCAGACTGCAAAGCCGTTTGAACTACAAGGTTGGCGGTTCAAAGTCACCAGCTGCTCCATGGAAACTCTATATAGGGTTGCTATGGGTCGGAACAAACTTGATGGCACTTCACAACAACATATCTGTTGGTCCTGGTGTGACCCTGTGGGTTAATGTGCTGGACTGCAAAGTCAGTTTGAACTGCAGCATTGGTGGTACAAGCTCACCAGTCACTCCTCAGAAACCTTATAAAGGGTTGCTATGGGTCAGAACCAACTCAACGGCACTTAACAATGACATCTTTTGTTTGCACTTTAAATTGATCAGAGACATGTATGTCATCGAGTAGACTCCAATTCATTGCGACCTATGTGACAAAGTAGTACTGCCCCAGAGAAAGGTTTCCTAGGCTGTCACCTTCACACAAACAGGTTTTTTTTCTCCCGTGGAGTGGGAGAAACCATCAGTTAGCAGCTAAGCACTTAACCTCTGTGCCACAAGGGCTCCTTGTTTGTCTGTGTAATGTCTAGAATGATCTATATAAGAGGACAACTTCTACTATCCTACTGAATGGAACCACTGGGTTCCAGAAGTGGAAATGATTTTACTTTATGGATAACTAGAGTCCTGGCGTCACTAACAGAACTCTGCTAACTGAAAAGCTTAGTTTGAACCTAATCAGTAGCTTGCTGGAAGACTTGGTGACGTACCTCAGTAAAGATTAGTCAAGTAAACCCTATGGGACAGGTGTAGTCAGCCTCATAGGATCCATGACTCGAAATCAGCTTGACAGCACCTTATGACAACTTTTATCTAAACCCGTGTAATTGGGACATTGAATATCTAATTAGGGGTCCTGGTGTGATACTGTAGGATAAGCTAACCACAAGGTTGGTAGTTCAAACCCACCAGCTGCTTCCTGGAAACCCTATACAGGGGTGCTATAAGTCTGCAATGACTCAACAGCACTTAACATTTAATTGCCTGCTGGAACATATTTACATGTTCATTTAAGAACTGTTGAATCTTTAAATAACTGAAGTTACTATCTAGTTGTTTGTTATTCAAGTCCTCAGTGAAATTTAGCTCATTCATTTACAGATTCTTTTCCTTTGGGGCTAGTCCTATAAAGACCAGGCTTTCATACTTCAGAAGCAGAAAGATTCGGAGGGTCTTCTCTTTCCAAGCCTTGCCTGGGCCTTCAGACTTTGAGAACGGGAAGTGGGAATGGGATGAGTGTGAATATGAAGCCTACTGATAGGGACAAGGACCAATGAAAGCTAAAAGGAAAGTAAGAAAATAAAAAGGGGAAGTCCTAAAAATCTCTATGTATTATAAAAATCAACAAAAATGATTTAAATTTATGTGATTATAAAGCTTTATCATCTAAATACCCAAATACTAAACACATGATAAACCCTATCATCCCTTTTTCTAAAAAAAATAGTAATAATAATAATAATAAATTGACAAGATCCTAAATAATTCCTATTATAGGGACCATTAGAAAGGATAGTTAGTCAAAATAACATAAACTTATTTCCACATTTTTAAAAGATTTTGGAGTGAAAGTCATCTGAGTACCAATTAAACAATTTAAAAATAGTATTCTTAAACATTATTTTGATAAAGGCCACAGGAATACTTGCCACTTTTTCAAATGCCCAATGGAAAGACTTCTGATAAGACCAATCAGGTCACATTAACTCAACAGAACAGCTTAGAAATAAAGCCAGTATGATTAGATCCCAAACAGATCACATGAAGTACCTCATGTACAATACAAACCTAGTTTAATAAATAACGGAAATACAAGTGACTGCACTCTGGGAAAACAGTCAGTTCTTGATGGTTAATTCATAGTCTTCTCTGGGACTCAACTGCCACTTCCACACGGGCAAGTCTAATAATGCGACCCTGAAGTTTGTAGCCATCTTGCCTTACTAATGCCACAGTGCCAGGCTGTACCCCAACACCAGCTGGCACATGACAGATAAGTTCATGCTCATGAGGGTCATAATTGTCCCCAATGGGTGTCATCTTCTCCAGACCATGCTTTGCAAATACACTTTTTAGCTTTGCTTCTAAAAGGGACAACCCCCGGAAGACCTTCTCCAGAGTGAGCTTTTGGTCTCCAGGTTCTGCTTCTCCAGATATGCATTCTGTAGTCTTCTCCAGAATATCGGCCACCTCCACCAAGTCCTTACAGAAGCTCTGGATTCCTGGAAAAATATACAAAGAAAACAGGCAACTGTACAATTTGTGAGGAAATTACCTGTGCCTTGGCCTGTGGGAGTGTAGGCTGAGGAAGGTTACCACCTTACAGGTTTCAGGAATCACCATTGATTAACACCCCAACCCAACTGTAATGCCCGTGTTTCCTTTAGAAGGCACACATGTATATGACGATGGACCCTACTAGGGCATGAGGAAATGGGGAAGATGGTTAGAACCCAAGAATTAAAAACAGTAAGAGTACCCATTTTTAAAACATTCTATGATGGTTACCAGAGAGTAGATGGATAGGGAAAATTATTCACCGGCTAGAGGGTAGACATGTTAGTTAACATGGGTGACAGGCCAGGCAATATACAAGAGGGAGGCTGGCAGAGGAAAGATGAAGGCAGCAGGAGACAGGCAAGAGGAATGCAGGATTTAAAGGAAATAAAGGCAATACAGTAAACTGATGGCACATGGAAGGATTGTCATCACTGTAGTGAAGCAAGTATAAGATTTGATGAATGTGAAACTGATGATTTGCTCTGTAAACCTTCACTCAAGTCACAATAAAATATTAAAAATAAATTATTGTTGTTAACTGTCATTGAGTCAGTTTCGACCCATAGCAATCCTGTATAGGATTTACAAGGAGCAGCTGGTGAGCTTGAACCACCACCCTGCAGTTCAAACTGACTTTGCAGTCCAACACATTAATCTGCAGCACCACACCGGGCCTCTGATTAGGAAAAAAATAATAGCCTTATTTAGACTCTTTTGTGGGGAGGGGATTAGTGATAATATTAAGACTGGTTTATTTATTTATTTAATGTTTTATTGTGAATTATGTGATAGTTTACACGGGAGAACATTAGCTTTACATTCATACTATCGTATATTATTACACTGTCATGGTTACAATCCCCTCCATGCATCATCAACCAACCAAATGTTATACCCGCAAGCCGGTCCCTGGTCCTTAGCACACAGTCCCTCTCCCTCTCTGTGTCTAAAGTCTCCAGCTGCTCCATCTCTCCACGTCATCGTCTTTGCCTCTATCTCTGGCATCACTGCTTCTCTAGGTAGGGTCCCACATTCCATTCTTCTCCCTTGATGGTCCCAGGGCCCTCCGCTCCTGGACTGCAAAGTCAACCACTCCCCTCCTTTGGCTAAAAAACGTCTACCTTTACATTTTCAACAGTCAGTCCTGTTAGTAATTATTCACTATTGTGCCACATGAGTGCTATCCACATCTCAATTCATCAGTCCCACCCAGATAGATTGGATACTACTCAGTGGAGATTCTACCTTCCTTTGCAACCTCTGAATCTGGCCTCTCTCTTGAAAGCTTGTAAGCCAGTCACTTTTGCCTTTGTAGCGCCCCCTTTCCCGCCCCCCTTTTGGGTAGCCAATGTCCAAATTGCCTATCCCTGTCTGCCCTGTGTATCGAGGGTGTGGGAATGATCCTTGCTGTAAAGATTTGTTCCCTCTTTTGAGCTACTGCATCCATAGGTGTAGGTCAAGTTCATCAAATTGTATCAGATTACTCTTTCTTTCCTCTTCCTTCTTCTAGTTGAGCTCTGATCATCCAGTCACTGAAGCCAGGTCAAGTGGGTATTATCTGCAAGTGTGGGTGTTCTTGTGCATATGCCCTCTAAGATCTAACAGATCCACAGGTGAAGTGCGTCTCTAACTGCCTGCTATGAAGTTACACATACTTGCTGGAAATGGGCCACAAATTATCTTTTTAGAGTCCCAGGACTGATTACAGGATAAAGAAACTCTGCTTCTGAGAAATCCCAGAACTCCCAGTTTGTTTGTAGAAATGATAAGGAAAGTTATTATTACAGATGTGTAAGGTCCAACACCATGGAGCAATGGTGTTACTTAGTGATGTTACTCATGTCTTCCATGTGAGAGACATGGCCTGGATTCCCAGCCAGTGCATCTATGTGCAGCCACAATTTGTCTGTTAGTGCTTAGTTACACATAGTTATGACACTGAGGAAGTTTCTGCAGTTTCCAGACTAAATCAGATTAGGAAGAATGACCCGGTGATCTCTTCAGTCAATGGAAACCCTATGGATCACAATAGTATGACCCACAACAGATCACGGGGATGGCACATGACCAGAGAGCATTGCATTCTGCTGTTCATGGGGTCACCATGAGTCAGGGCCAACAGATTAGCAACTAGCAACATTGAGCTGACACTTGAATCACTGAAATGAAGCAAGTGAAGAGCAGACAGCTATGACACGGCATAGGAACAGAGTGAAACGAATCTCATGCACAAATAGCAGATAAAATCCTGACACCAGGAAGTCCTGGTGTGGCACTGTATGATTAAGTTAGCACTTGATTGCTAACTGTTAGGTTGGCAGTTCAAACCCACCAGTTGCTCCTTGGAGACCTCATACAGGGTTGCTAGGAATCAGAACTGACTCGATGGCACTTAACAAGAAGGAAGTAGCGTCATACAGGTTAATGACAGAATAGGAGTTAGCAGATGCCGGTCTACATGGGTTAGCACTCTGTAAAAGGTGGGAATCACACTACATAAAATCCAAAGGTGCCCCTCCAAGCTCTTTGATTCTATGTGTAGTGATAAACAGTACCATGCCCCTAGTACATTATGAGGGAAACAGGTAACCACAGATTTGCCTTTTATCCCTGAATCCTTGTTATTCAACTAACATTTCATGAACATCTTTAAAAATGAGATGTGGTGTGTTTAGGAAAAAATCAGTTGAAAGACTTTGAAGTGAATGAAAACTTTACTCAAAGTCATCAGTGATTAATCTATTCATTAACAGGTCAAACAATTATTTTATAAGCAACAGAATGTTGTCTGTAATAGCTGTAAATACTTAGGAAAAAAACAGCAAAAAAACCCTTAGTAAAGTAAAAAACCGAATCCCACTGCCATCAAGTCGATGCTGACTCACTGCAACCCTCTGTAGGGTTTCAGAGGCTGCGTACCTTTATAGGAGCAGAAAGCTTCCTTTTTCTCACAAGGAGTGCTTAGTGGATTTTTAACCCACTACACCACCAGGGTTCCTGGTAAAGTCAAGTAAGGGCAGTGACATTTCAGTAAGGGGTTCACTTGGCATCATTCCTGAACAGCAGCACAGGAAGATGTGGGGTAATGGGAGAGTAGGGTAAGGATGAGTTAAAGACCCAGACGTGGTCTGAATATGTTCAATCTGCAGAACTGCTAGTAAGGGGCCTTTAAATCGAATGGTATTTTTATTTTCATGAATCAAACTTTCACTTACCAAATATCTTGGCATCTTCGACACATCTCTGAGTTTGTCTCCTTATATTTTCAGAATCAGCCACAGCTCTCTGGTATCTCACCTGAACATCAAAAACAGAGTCAAAATGATCACAAATGTTAACTGGTGGCAAGAGTGTTTACAAATTTCATTTTTGGGGTAAGTTTTGCTAAAAAAAAAAAAAAAAGCCAGAAGTTGTAGGAATCTTAATTAGGTCAGCTACTTCAAATCTCCAGTCAGAGCAAGAACCTGTTTGTTAACGGCTGAGAGGCAGCCATTTACCCTGCTAGTTTGTAAGCACTCAGCAACAGGGAGCTCATTATCTTAAGAAACAGCTTTCTTTTTCACATTCAGCCAATACCACCATCCTCTAACTTTCTGTCACTGAGCTGAATTCCAGGACAACTGAGAGAAAGTACTGAACATGTATCAGCTATTTGAAAGCACCTTAAAACAAAACAAAGCAAAATGAAACAAAATACCTTTACCTTTAGTCTTTCTCTTTCACGCATAACAATCCCTGGTCACTCCTACCATTATGGGTGGTTATCAGGAAATAACAAACGCCCACTTTCCACTTTTCTGTTCTATTGACACAAGCTGCACATGTTGTTGTTAGGTGCCATGGAGTTGGTACCAACTCATAGCGACTTTATGCACAGCCAAAAGAAACACTGCCTGATCCTGGGCCAACCTCACTATTGTTGCCATGCTTGAATCCATTGATGCTGCTACTTGGCCAAACCATCTCATTGGGGGTCTTCCTCCCCTTCTCTAACTCTTCCACCTTACCAAACATGATATCCTTCTCCAGCAACTGGTCCCTCCTGACAATATGTCCGAAGTATGAAAGGTGAAATTTGGCCATCCTGGTCTCCAAGGAGCACTTTGGCTTCACCTCTTCCAACACAGATCTGTTGGTTCCTTTGGCAGCCCGTGGCACTTTCAATATTCTCCTCCAACACTATAACTCAAATGCATCAGTTCTTCTATGGTCTTCCTTATTTACACATGTAACACTTCTTAACTGGACCTTTGCCAGTTGGAGCTAGGTCAGGTCTCACAGAATAAAAGGACACTGTCCTGAAGCATGCCAAGATAGCCTAAGACTTTCAAGATACCAGCTGCAAGTTTTGAATTCCCTGGGTCCCTGCTTGTTTTTGATTTTCTAGCTACAAGTTCAGAGGTTTCCTTTAGTCCCTCAGGATACCAGCCATAGCTCAGGGGTTCCCTTCCCCTTCCAACCTGCTGGCTTGCACTATTCCTTAAGTTTTGATTAACTTATGAGAAGAAATCACAGAACTCATGGGAAGTGTTATACTTATAAAAACATAAAGCAGGTTCAGCATAAAGAGAAAGACATACCAGGCAAAGTCTGGGAACGTTTCCCACACAGAGCTTCCATGTCCCAAAACAAGGATGTCTTAACCTACCATGTTCACTGACGTTTTTTACCAACCAAGAAGCTGATGGAGATTACATGTCTAAAGTTTTTACTAGGGGGAAGGGGAGTGTCTCATTAGGAAATGCAAATCCGAGTCCCCCTCCACTAAAGTTGGTCTAGATCACGATCACAAGGTAGGTTCTCTAGCCATGTCATCATGAGGCTAGTTCTCTGATCTGACAACCATGAGAAGTAAGTGGCTCTGGCGTGGCTGCCACTTCAGAGTCATTTCTCTAGCATAACCTGTCAGCTCTGGAGTCCCTATTAAGGGACTAAAACCATTAGGGAAATTCCAAGGTTTTATGGATTATACCTCAGGAACTGAGAGAAAGAGCAATTCTTTGGACAAGGTTAAACTCTATACTCCACAGTGGTCTTGGTTTGGAATTATTCTATTTATTTCCCTCCAAGTTTACCTGTCAACTCGGGATAAGGTTTGAGAGTATGCTATATGGGCTCTGACCATTAGAGTAGTAAACTGGTCAATTACCTCATACATTCAACAAATGTTTACTGTCTATTACATCCCTTGAAACTGCCAAGTCAGCAGATACCTGAGTGCTATGACACAACAGGGAACTGAAAAGAGAGATGATTATCTTTAGTTAATGATGCTTTTGAACTACTACAGATTATTTTGTTCAGTGTGGTGCTATGGGTTAATGTGCTGGACTGCAACTTCGGTTTGAACTGCGAGGTTGGTGGCTCAAGCTCAACAGCTGCTCCTTGGAAATCCTATACAGGGTCACTATGAGTCAGAACCGACTTGATGACACTTAACAACAACAACAACCAATCAAGAGAGTGCAGGTGAGGCAAGGTGAAGAAGGAAAGGTAGAGATAATTAAACAAAACTTAATTTCAAAAACTTTACTTTGATATTTAAATTACATATAGGATGTGAAGAACAGAGTGTGGATAAGTGAGCCATTCAGATTCACAGCGACCAAGGAGTGGCTTGTGGATTTGAACTTGGTGGTTAGCATTTCAGTGCTTATCCTACAAAATCTACTCACTGTTAAATCTTGGACTTCCTTCTCCAGTTTAACAGCTTTTACCCTTAAGGCTCGTTCAGCCAGAGAGGGCACAAGTTCATCAGAAGGGTCTTCAGAGCTGCAATCCTCACCAGCAGTCCTCTGGGTAGCAGTGCTGAAAGGATTTAGCCATGCCCTAGAGTAGGGGGTACAAAATGAGAAAATGCCATCATTATCACCCAAAGGTCCAAGGCTTACAGATTAATGTCCAGATTGAGTCTCTAGAGAAACTGTTTTCAATCTAACACATAACAACAATATGAACCCGTAGGAAATGCTTACTAAGCGCCATATATTTTCTTGGGGTTTTATCTGATTTATCTCTTTTCATCGCATAACAAAATCATTGGTACTACTATCATTCCCGTTTTATAGAGGTGAAACTGAAGCTCAGAGAGTCTAAATGACTTGCGCAGGTGAAACTGAAGCTCAGAGAGTCTAAATGAGATCACCTACCTAGCAGCCTAGTGCACTAAGCAACAGAAATAGCACAGATGGGGTACACAAAAGGCAGCAGAGGACCTTAAATTCTAACACCCAGGACAGGAATTAAAAACATAAAGCCATACAGTTCTGATTCAACTCATTTTACATATGGGGAAAACAAAGCCTAGGGAAGGGACACTATTAAACTGGAGTTAGGCCTAGAACACGAAGCCTTCTTGATGACAACTTTTTAAGGCTTTTAGGAAAGAAAATCTGTGCCAAGAAAGAGATCCTGCATTAGCGACTTAGCTACATGTAAAATCAAGTCAATGACAAACTTAATAAAAAACACATGGACTACATATATGTACTGTGGACTGTAAATAGGTAAGTAAAATAGATCTTTGCATTAAAGTAATCTCTAACTGCTTTTGGAGCTGGAACGGGGTTGAAACCTCTAGAATAGTCTCTGAGATTAATTGTTGTTAGGTGCCATCAAGTCAATTCAGACCCATAGCAACCATATGTATGTTGTTGTTGTTGTTGTTATGTGCCATCGAGTCGGTTCCGACCCATAGCGACCCTGTATAGGGTTTCCGAGGGTGTAAATCTTTACAGGAGTAGAAAGCCTCATCTTTCTCCCGCGGAGCAGCTGGTAGTTTCAAACCATATATATAACATAATGAAATTACGTTGGAGCTCATTGCTGCTGCCACTCTGCCAATCCATCTCTTTGGGGGGGGGGGGGTCTCCCTTTTTTTTTTTTTTTGCTGATCCTTAACTGTGGAATCCTGGTGTGGCACTGTGGGTTAATGTGCCAGACTGCAAAGCCATTTGAATTCCAAGGTCGGCGGTTCAAGTTCACAAGGCGCTCCTTGGATTGCTATGGGTCAGAATCGACTCGACAGCACTTCACAAAAACTTCACTATAAATCATTATGTCCTTTTCTAGTGATGGTCCCTCCTGACATGTCTGAAACAATAAGAGACAAAGTCTGGCCATCTTGGCTGCTAGGCAGCATTCTGGTTGTATTTCTTCCAACGCTGATTTGTTTGTCCGTGTTGTTGTTGTTAAGTGCCATCAAGTCAGTTCTGGCTCATAGCAACCCTGTATAGTGTTTCTGAGGAGCAGCTGGTGCGTTTGAACCACCAACCTTGTGGTTCAAATTGACCTTGTGGTCCAATATTTTATCCTATAGCGCCACAGCAAGACTCCGTTGTCCTTGGTACCTTTAATATTATTCTCCAACACCAAAACTCAAATGCACTATTTCTTCTATGGTCTTCCTAATTTGTTGTCCATTTTCATATGCATATGAGGCTATTGAAAATACCATGGCTTGGGTCAGGTGCACTTTAAGCCTCAAACTGACACCTCTGTTCAACACTTTAAATAGGCATTGTGCAGATTTACCTAACACTGTACATATGTCATTTGATTTCTTGACTGCTGCTTTCATGAGTATTGTTGGTATATTCAAGAAATATGAACTCTTTGACAACTTCAATCTCTTCTCTGTTTATCAGGATGCCATTTATTGGTTCAGTTGTTAGGATTTTTGTTTTCTTTACATTGAAGTGCAACTCATACCGATATTTATCAGTAAGTATTTTAAGTCCTCTTTGCTTTCAGCAAGTAAGGTTGTATCACCTGCATATTGCAGTCTGTTAATGCCACATTCTTTTCCATATAATCCAGCTTCTCAGATTATTTGCTTAGAATACAGATTGAATAAATATGGTGAAAGAATACAACCCTGGTGCACACCTTTCCTGATTTTAAAAAGAGTCTCCTTGTTTTGTTCTAACGACTGACTGCCTCTTGGTCCACGTACAGGTTCCTCATGAACACATTAGTATTCTGAAATACTCATTCTCTGTAGTGTTGTTCATAGCTTGTCATGATCCACACAGTTGAAAGCCTTTGCATAGTCACTACAGCACAGGTAAACATCTTTCAGGCATTCTCTGTTTTTTAAGTCAAGATCCACCTAATATCAGCAATGAAATCCCTTGTTCCTGGTCTGAATTCGGCTGGAACCTCTGGTAGCTCCCGGTCTATGTACTGTTGAAGCTGCTTTTGAATTATCTTTAGCAAAATCTTACTTGCATGTGATATTAATGATATTGTCCAATGATTTTGGCTTGGGTCACCTTGTTGTTGTTAAGTGCCATTGAAGTGGTTCCGACTCACAGTGACCCTGTAAAGGGTTTCTGAGGTATGGCTGGTTAGTTTGAACCGCTGATCTTGTGGTTCGATGTATTATCCTGCAGCGCCATACTAGAACTCCTTGGGTCATCTTAATAGTAGTAGTAGTGGTTATGTGCCATGGAATTGGTTCCGACTCATAGTGACCCTGTATAGGGGTTCCGAGGCTGTAAATCTTTATGGGAGCAGAAAGCCTCATCTTTCTTCCCGCGGAACAGCTGGCAGTTTCAAACTATTTACCGTGAGATTAGCAGCTGGACTCATAATCTCTATGCTACTTTGGGTCATCTTATTGTTGTTGCTAAATGACATCGAGTCGGTTCCGACCCATATAAGGCTTACGAGGAGCGGCTGGTGAGCTTGAACCGCCAACCTTGTGGATCATCTTGGCATCTAGTAATTAAAACCTTCCGTTCAGGAACCCTCACTGCTTTCCAATCTTGGTCCCACTACTTCTGGAGAATTTCCGTTTGTAAAAGCTACTCACCTTTTCTAAATCTGTTTCCTCAATTATTAAATGGGGGATAATACTAAAAAAAACAATCCTCAGTTCTGCCATCACTGCGGTGAGCAATTAATAAAAGATGCAGTGATGGTGATAAAGAAGCAACTGGTATTTGGTAGACGCCCACCGGCAGGTGGAAAGGCCCGTTGGGAAAACCAAGAGCAACGCCCTCCGTTTTACTGACAGATTAAAATGGTGCCCAGGTGAAGGAAGCGACTGATCTAAGGTCGTCGTACTGGGAGTCGGGGCAAAAAAAAAAAAAAAAAGGATCGGCGGTCATTCTAGATGGGGAGGGAAAGACAATTCAAATTCAATTGATGTTCATGGATGATAATACTTTCCACTTCCGTGGACATGTCCTCAGATCTCCTCTAGCCTTTCTCGGCCTGGGAAAGAGGTGTGTCTGTCCGCCTCAGTTTCCCTCTCTGTAAAATGGGCCTGTGAGCGCCCGGTCGCATGCTTCACCGGATCTCCAGCCCGCGCTGAAGTATACCCTCTCCCTCCACCTCTCCAGTTTGCCCATTAAGCATTGACCTCACGTTCCTCACCCCCGCCTGCCTCGTTTACCTGCCAGTGGTCGCGGCACTGGAGCCCAGGAGGCGCTGCACTGGCCGCTGGACCGCCCACAAGGACCGTGCGGCCATGTTCCCGACCTTGGCTTACAGAGGCAGCGCAAGCGCACTAACAGCAAGTGACGAGGTAGGCTCACTTTAAAAAAAAAAAAAAAACTAAAACAAGCCACGCTTCCCGGCAGCCTTCGCGTGCGTTTCCTCCTCTGAGTTTACGGTAGGGCAGCGGGAACTCTACACTTCCGGTTTCCCTTGTGCCGCGCAGACCCTACTCTCATAAACCGGAAAAAACGCATACTTCCGGTTCCTGTGAGTGCGCCGCAAAGTACGGGATACCTTGACGCAATAAACTTGGTGTTTGGCGCGAGCTTCCCGGCCAGGTTAGGGAGTTTGTGTGAAGCTACAAACAATAAAGAAACAGAGACGCGATATAAAATCAAAATATGACCTGTGTTTTAAGGTGAGGAGAACGGTGCTGTGAAGGTTTAGAATACAAATATGGACGCATGTGGAGTTTTTTCCCAAACAGTGCTATTTGACCTGAGAGATGAGGAATGCATCGATGAAGAGAGGAGGGAAGTGGCTCAGGCAGAGAAAAACGGTATCTGCAAAGGGCTAAGGAAGAAGACGATCGCCATGAAGGGGCTGAAATAGAGGAAAGTGGGGGACAGCATGAGGCAAGGCCGCTAACGCGAGGGATTTACAAATATTGCTGCCTGAAAATCCCACCAGCACCTTAGTATTCCATCCTTTTTCTACAATGCCCTTATTTTCGAAATTACTATGTTTAAAAATAATGTGTGTTTTGTTTCTCCTCCCTAGAACGTCTCGTTAAGTGCCCTCAAGTCGGTTCCCACTCATGTTAAGTGCGGACTCCTAGCGACCCTGTATAGGGTTTTTTTGTTTTTTTCAAATATGTGACCTTTATTGAAAGGAAGGCAGACATATTCATTCATTCACTCACTTATTCAACTTACATAATATATGTTTACCAGTTCAGACAATGCAGAAATGTATAAATCAGATAGTTGTAGTCCCTCTCTCTAACACTAGGCCAGTGTTCAGTTAACAATTGTTAACCACCATTAACACTTTGATATCTTTTGTGTGGCCATATGAACAAATGGAATTCAAAACAGTATAAACAGTAGCATATTATACATATCCTTCTTTCACAGGCATTGTGTGTGTGTGTGTGAATTGGTCGAAGGTTTACAGAGCAAATCTGTTCTCAACAATTCATGCACTTAAAAAAATGTTTTATTGTGAATTATGTGATAGTTTACATGGCGAACATTAGCTTTACATTCATCCTACATCGTTTCAGTGTCATGGTTACAATCCCCTCCATGCATCATCAACTAACCAAAGGGTATACCCAGCAAGCCTACACCCCTCTCCTCCTCAGCACACACCACCTCTCCCTCTCTGGGTCTAGAGTCCCCCTTCTCTCCACATTGTCTCTGCCTCCTGTATAGGGCTTTCAAGTACTCATTCTACAGTGCCACTCCAGGACCCCAAACATGTTGTTAGTGCTGTCAAGTCGTTTCCGACCCATAGGAACCCTGTATAGGGTTTCCGAGGAGTGGCTGGTGAGCTTGAACCACCGACCTTGCGATTCAAATCAGCCTTGCAGTCCAGTGCATCAACCCACAGAGCCACACCAGGACACCATCACTGCCCTTAGGGCATATATATTTTGGTCTGTTCATTCCCTGTGAACAGTTCTTTAATGCAGTTGGGGGCCCTCAAGTTGCCCTACACAGCGACTTCATGCACAATGAGTGAACATTACTCTCATTCAAATTGCAATGGGCGTACGTGACAATTCTTTTACATGTTTTAGGGTTACTGGCTGTATAGAGGAGATTGCATGTGGTGGAGAGGAGAGGCAAGGAGCTAAGCTGTTTGGATAACCCAGGCAAGAGGACTGTGTTCTGTCCTGGGGTTACTTTGACCTGTATAACCAAGCTATCAAAGTGTTTGTGTCCAGCACCTTTTTGGTTTCCATTTAGGATGGTTTATTTATTTGCTTCACCAGGGCATCTTTCTTGTTCACAGCTGACTTTTGGCATCTAGTAAAGTAGGTACATATCTTAGTTGTTAGCTGCCATTGAGGTGGCACTCAACTCATGGTGACCCCCAGGTACAGCAGCAACCCCATGAACTCTCTGATTGCTATTGGATCTGACTGTTGTGATCCATAGGGCTTTCACAGGCTGATTTTTAAATTAGATTGTTAGACCTTCCTTCTTAACATACTATATTATTGTTAAGTGCTATTGAGTTGGTTCTGACTCATAGCCATCCTGCATAGGGGTTTCAAAGGAGCTCTGTTAGCGTAGTGGTTATGAATCGAGCTGTTAACCTCAGGGTCAGCAGTTTGAAACTACCAGCTGTTTCGCGGGAGAAAGATGAGGCTTTCTGCTCCCGTAAAGATGTACAGCCTTGGAAGCCCTCCCTGTACAGGACTGCTATGAGTCAGAACTGACTCCAAGGCACATAACAACAACAACATAGGGGCTTCAGCACTGGACTGCAAACCACAAGGTTGGCAGTTCAAATCCACCAGCTGCTCCTCAACCCCTATACAAGGTTGCTTTGAGTTGGAACTGGCTTGATGGCACTTAGCAGCCTGGGGGTTTCCAAGGAATGGCTGGTGGGTTTGAATCACCAATCTTGTGGTTAGCAGGCCCGTATTTAATCTACAGTGCCACACCAGGACTCCAGCCAACTGTATTCATTTAATGAATTAACATAGCTGGATAATGATGTCTGTGGAGATGGGAAGAAGGCAATTTTAGTGACAGGATGGAAAGCTTACAGGATGTGAAGATGGACTGGTAATTGGGATTCAAGATGCTTAGAATTGCAGGATTAGTCACTGTACAACCCTCCACCTTACCAGTTTGCCCATTAGGCATTGATCATTTTTGTTATGTTTTAAACAGTGGGAAGTGTACCCTCAGCATTTTAAATCTTCACCACAGCATGACTTGCATGAACCATAGTTATTGGGTCAAATTCTCTGTCCTTGTCTGTGGGTTTCATTAGGACACAGTCTTTGTCTTCACATCCAGTCTACTCTTTTGGCTTTTATCAAGAAAGCCACCTAATTTAGGCAGGGTTTATGACCCTCTTTCACATATGAGGAAACTAAGGCTTAGAGGGGTTGGTGAACCTGTTCAGAGTCTCTCCCTGAGGATCCTGTGACACTAGAATTCTGACAGTCAGACACTTGGGGAGTTGGGAAGAATGAAGCTTCAAGTCCACCTCAGACCTGTGATCATGTACTTTGAAAAAACACGACCAAAGAGGCATTTTAACAAGCAAGAACTGGCATCTATACTTCAGCCATTTGCTCACATTTCACTTAGCTGCTCAGGTTGCTTAGCTGCTTACACAGATTGCATGCCCTGGGTAGCGTAGTGCCTGATGCTGGTGAGTACTTAGTATGCTAATTATTTATAACCTAAGGCCAATTCTCTCAAAAAGTCTAAGATCTCTTGATGGAAATAGACACTCAGCATCCACACAACTGCATGAGAAAGGTGAAACACATTGAGGATAGTGTTGGAGTGTTGGTGCCCTTCCAGGATCCACATTCTAAAAAGGAGCACTGACAATCCAGAGTATCTGAGCTCTTTGTTAAGTTATGGGTTGATTACCTTTTACTATTAGTGTCTCAGCGTACTATTTAAAGATAATTTCTTCAGTGGAAAGAACACTGGTTTTTTTGATCCTAGTGGTTACGAATTGGGCTGCTAACCTCAAGGTCGGCAGTTCAAAACTACCAGCTCTTCTGAAGGAGAAAGATGAGGCTTTCTGCTCCCGTAAAGATTTGCAGCCTTGGAAACCCTGCACAGGGTCACTATGAGTCAGAACCGATTCCACAATACTTAACAACAAATCAGCTGCCAGAGTGCTCCTTGGAGCCAAACTTTGTCTCTCATATTCGGACATATTATTAGGAGGGGACCAGTCGCTGGAAAAAGATACCATGTTTGGTAAAGTGGAGGGTCAGAGTAAAAGAGGAAGACCCCCAGTGAGATGGATTGGCAAAGTGGCTGCATGAATGGGCTCAAGCGTGGCAACAATTGTGAGGTTGGCCCAGGACCGGGCAGTGTTTCATTCTGTTGTGCTATGAGTTGGTATTAACTTGATGGCACCTAACAACAACAACAATTAGCTAGCAGTAAGAGCCATATCATTGTCTATTTCTTAGACTTTGTAAGATTTTTGTTAGGTGCCATCCAGTTGGTACTGACTTATAGCAACTCTATGCATAACAGAACAAAACAGCCCAGTCCCATAATTGCTGTTTGAACCCATTGCTGCTGCCATTGTGCCAGCCTATCTTGTTGGGGGTCTTCTTCCTTTTCTCCAATCCTCCACTTTACCAAACATGATATCCTTCTCCAGGGACTGGTCCCTTCTGATAATATTTCCAAAGTATAAGAGATGAAGTCTGGCCATCCTGACTTCCAAGGAACCTTATGGGTGTACTGTCAAAACAGATTGGTTGGTTCTTTTGGCAGTCTATGGTACTTTAAATATTTTCCTCCAACACCATAACTCATATGCATCAATTCTTCTACAGTCTTCCTTATTCATTGTCTAACTTTCACATGCATATGGGTTTATTGAAAATACCATGAGCTTGGGTCAGACGTACCTTGTTCCTCAAATTGACATCTTTGTTCTTAAACACTTTAAAGAGAGCTTGTGAGCAGGTATGCCTAATGCAATATATCTTTGATTTCTTGACTGTTGCTTCCGTGAGTGTTGATGGTTGGTCTGAGCAAAATTAAGTCTTTGACAACTTCAATCTTTCTCCATTTATATAGATGTTGTTTAATTGTCCAATGGTGCAATAAACAAAGTGCAACCCATACCGAAGGCTGTGGTGTTTGATCTTCAGCAAGCAAGGTTATATCATCTGTACATCGCAGGTTGTTAATGAGTCTTCATCTAATCCTGATGTCACGTTTTTCTTCATATAACCCAGCTTCTCAGATTATTTTCTCAGCACACAGGTTGAATAAGTATTGTTAAAGAATACAACCCTGGTGCACACCTTTCCTAATTTTGAACCATTCACTCTTCCTTTATTCTGTTTGAACCACCGCCTCATGGTCTATGTACAGGTTCCTCATGAGGAAAATTAAGTGTTCTGAAATACTCACTACTCTGTAATGTCCATAGCTTGTCATGATTCACACTATCAAAAGACTTTGTGTAGTCAATAAAGCACAGATACTTTCTGGTATTTTCTGCTCTCAGTCAAGATCCATCTGATATCAGCAATGATAGCACTAGTTCCACCTCCTCTTCTTAATCCTGCTTGAACCTCTGGAAGTTCTCTTTTACTGTATGTTTGCAGTTGTTTTTATTATCTTTGGCATAATTTTACATACATGCTATATTAATGATATTGTATGATGATATCTGCATTCTAGTAGGTCACCTCTCTTTGGAATGGGCACAAATACAAATCTCTTTCAGTCAGCTGGCCAGGTAATTGTCCTCCAGATTTCTTGGCATAGATAAGTGAGTGCCTCCAGTGTTGCATCACTTTGTTGAAAGATTTCAATTTGTATTTCATCTACTTCCTGTGCCTTCTTCTTTGCCAATGCCTTTAATGCACCTTGGACTTCTTCCTTCAGTATCACTGGTTCTTGATCATATGCTACCTCTTGAAATGGTTGAAATTCTTTTGATGCTTTCTGCATCAGTCAATATTTTGCCCATAGAATCCTTCAATATTACAAGTTGAGGCTTTAATTTTTTCTTTAGTTCACTCAGCGTGAGAAATGCTGAGTATGTGCTTTGCTTTTGGTTTTCTAACTCCAGATCTTTGCACATTTTGTTGTAATATTTGACTTTGCCTTCTCAAGCTACTCTTTGAAATTTTCTCTTCAGCTCTTGTCTCTCATTTCTTCCATTTGCTTTAGCATCTCTGTACTAGAGAGCATGTTTTAGAGTCTCTTCCGACATCCATTTTGGCCTTTTCCTTCTTTCTTGTCTTAATTACCATTTGCTTTATTCCTGTATGATGTTCTTGACATCTTTAATCTTTAGTGTCTAATTCATCAAATCTGTTCTTCAGATGATCTCTAAATTCAGATGGGATATGTTCAAGGTTAAATTTTGGCTCTTGTGTATTTGTTTTAGTTTTCTTCAGTTTCAGCCTGAACCTGCATATGAGGAATCCACGGTGTGTTCCACAATCTGTCCCTGGCCTTGTTTTGGCTGATAATATGGAGCTTTTCCATCGTCTCTTTCCACAGATTTGTCAGTTTGATTTCTGTGTTACTCCATCTGGTGAGGTCCATGTGTATAGTTATCTTTTATGTTGTTTAAAAGGTATTTGCAATAAACAAGTCATTGGTCTTACAAAATTCTATCATGTGATATTCAGCATTGCTGAGTATCACCAAGGCCATGTTTTCCAACCATTGCCTTTGTTTCCAATCTTTTCATTCCAATCTCCAGTAATTACCAATACGACTTTTTTTTTTTTTTTAAAGAGGTATTAGGTCATGGGCTAGGTGTTGAAGGTTTGAAAAAAGTAAGACTTAAGCATTTATACTCTATAGAGGAGACAGATACATCCCAGACTACTGCCCAGATACTAGAAGAGTGGGGTGACAGAACTAAGTGTGTGTTACCCTGAGAATGCAAAAGAGCACCTATCCTGCCAGGTACCAGGTATGCCTTGGGGTAAAGCCTGACCTGAAACTGGAAGGACAAAGAAGTAAATAGGGATTAGGGTGCATTATACAGGGGCACCTTGTTGTGGTCAGGTGCATGTGGACAACTTTAGGAAACATTCAGGGAACTTTGGTTCAGTGTGACAGGAGAAAATGCTTCCTGTGAAGGTGTGGAAGAAGTCAGAGCTATCTTTTCTATTCTTGAGTCTTGTATGCTAAGCTGAGGAGACTGGCCCTATTCAGAAACTTCCGGCTGCCCTTGGAAGGATTTTGAAAAGGGGAAGGATGGCGTGTTTGTGTGTTATAATAGGAGGGAGAAATAGTAGGGACCAGGGAGCCAGGCCATCTCAAGAGAGCAGGGCTGTGAGTTGGCTGGGGAGGCTGCTAGCTCAAGGGCTCAGGAAATGGCAGGTACAGCAGGTGAAGATGAAAGGAACCCAGAATTATGTAGTGTTTTCTGGCTTTGAGTCAAGGTGGGTGGTGGTGTCATTTGGGAAGTAGGTCGGGGAGCAGGTTTGACAGTGAATGTGGTGGGTGTACATTGGAAACTTTCTAGATAGAAGAACTGGCATAATTATCAATGCATCTTTGTTTGTGTGTTTGATCAGTTTCAGACTGTGGAAGTTGGTAAAAATTATTCAATTTCATCATTACTGTCTTTAGTGGTTGGTGTGTAAATTTGAATAATAGTGGTATTAAGTGGTCTTCCTTGTAGGAATATGCATATTATCCTATCACAGACAGTGTTGTACTTTAGGACAGATCTTGATAAGTTTTCTTTTTGATGATATCCAACCCCATTCTCTTTCAATTTGTCATTCCTGACATTGTAAACTATGTGATTGTCATATTCAAAATGGCCAATACCAGTCCAATTTAGCTTACTATTGCCTATAGTATTGTTTATGCCTTCCATTTCATATTGACAATTTCCAGTTTTCCTAGATTCATACTTCGTACATTCCATGTTCCAATTATTAATGGATGTTTACAGCTGTTTCTTTTTGAGTTGTTATTGTTAAGTGCCGTCGAGTCAGTTCCGACCCATAGAGACCCTGTACAGGGTTTCCGAGGGTGTAAATCCTTACGGGAGTAGAAAGCCTCATCTTTTTCCCATGGAGCAGCTGGTAGTTTCGAACTGCTGACCTTAAGGTTCGCAGCCCGATTCGTAACCACTACGCTACCAGAGCATCAGCAAATGAATGTACCCATCAGCAAATGAAAGTCCTGAAGGCTTTACTCCATTCATGCCATCACTACTTTGAAGAAGCAGCTCTTCCCTAGTTATATTTTGAGAGCCTTCCAACCTGAGGGGGTCATCTTCCGGCATGATATCTGACAATATTCTGGTGTTCATCATGTTTCAATATTCAGTATTTTGGTACTGACAGTGTTCCACTGCTATTCATAAGGTTTTCAGTGACTAAATATTCAGAAGTAGTTCATCTCTCCATCTTCCTAGTCTGTCTACGTGTAGAAGCTCAGCTAAAACCTGTTCACCATAGTGACGCTGCTGGTATTTAAAATACCTGTGGTATAGCTTGCAGAATCACAGCAACACACAAGCCAACACAGTACAACAAACTGACAGATGAGTGGTGGATACTTTAAGATGCTTCCCCTGTATTAGTTCACTGAGTGCCCCCAATAGTCTTGAGGGGAAACTACAACTGTTAACCCTGTTTGCACAGATAAGGAAAGCAAGAATCAGATTAGTGACCTTCACAAGATCACCCAGCTGGTAAATTGGCTTCAGGGCTGAAACCCAGTGGTCTGGATCCAGGCTCATAACCTGCAAGTGCTATGCTCAGCTACTGCTCAACTGAGTAACTTTGGTCAGATGATTTTCCTTGCTTGAGTCTCCAGCTGGAGTCTTGCTGTTGCACTGTGGGAGAAACCAAGGTCAGTTTGAACCACAAGATCGGTGGTTCAAACTTACCAGCTGCTCCTTGGTAATGCAGCTTCTACAGGGTCACGATGAGTCAGAACCGACGACACTTAACAGTCTGTAGTTACTTTACCACTACCACCATCATCACCAGTTACTATTAAGTTGATTTCGACTTGTGTGTCAGAGTAGACACGTACTCTCTAATAATTTTTCAGAAGTAGATCAACAGGCCTTTCTTTTGAGACACCTCTGGGTAGTTTGGAACCTCCAACCTTTTGGTTGGCATCTGAGCATCGGCACCACCCAGAGACTCCTATAAAACCTTAGGTGGGATGAAGTTTGCAAAACTTTAAGCAGTATGTCCAGGTGTTATTCTTGAATTTCCTGTCTCTCCCATTGATCTAACATCTGAATGCTGAGTTAAATGGTCATACCTTTATTGGAGGAAAATGTGTTCAAGACCCATAAAGTGCAAACAGTGTTGAGACAGTGAGTGGCACATGAAGCAAAATTGCCCAGGACTTGAGGTCCTTGTACCCCCTATAAAAGTTCTCAAGTGTTTATAAGGGGCTTAGCACCCACGTGGCAGAAATGAGCCACCACACTCTTGGTTTCCTGATAGTTTTACTTTATAGCAGGTTGGTGAGCCTCCAAATGCAAGATGAGGATTCCTTTAGGATAACACTATAAGCAGCGTCACATGGATTTCTACCAGTAGTCCCAGGATAGTCAGTGTCATATAGAAATAGGTCAAAGAGCTTGATTGACAGCTGATGATCCTGCCCTCTAACACTTGTAGACATCACAGAGCCAAGCTCCTTTTACTGAGTGTCACCGCAAGCTTAAAATAAGTCAGCTGCTCAACCTCTCCTTGTCCGCTGCATACTCAGATCCCTGATTTAAAAGCACTCGAATAAGGAAGATTCCAGTAGCTGCACTCTGTTTAGCTCTAAAGCCGGTGAGGAATGACTGAGAAGCTGAATGTTCTCTCTAGCTTATGTTCATCTTTAAGCCAGCCGGGGCCATTCTGTTGATTTTTAAAGTGTATTTGCCTTGCCTAGAGGTCAGCAATGCTCAACCTGAATCCACTTGGCAAAAGTATCAGTCTCATTTCTTTTACACTGTACTACTGATGTCTCAGCACTGCCTTCCTTCGCCGTACGGAATGGGAATGGGATGCTGAGAATAGCAGGGAATGGCTTATTCACATGTGCTTTCATTTCTTCTTCAAAAAGGGAAGGTAAAGAAATCGAACAAGACTTTACAACCGCAGAGCTTTGTCTCCCCCAACTCCATTTCTACCCTCCATAGTCATAAGGGTGCCAGCCATTTCCCTCTTCTCTTCTTCTTCCCTCCCCATTGCCCCTAAAGTCATGCAGACAAGAAAGCTGGTAGTGTTTTGGTTGCCCAGGAGAGTGGGGTCTGGCTGCTTCCAGTCTTCTCCTGGTAAAAATAAAATAATAAAAAAAAAGCTTTTCTGACAGATGGACAAGTTTCTGTCTCCTTTGATATGAAATCTTCATATTCTTTCTAGGTCTTCTTCATTTCCCATTCCTGAAGTATAGAAAGACAAGAAAGATCAGTTTTGTTGACTATTCTAGTGTGACCAGAATACAAATATTTCAGGATAAAAATATTTCACTGCACCCCATTATATAAGCCCACTTCTGTCAAGTTGATTCTGACTCAGTGTGACCCTATAGAATAGAGTAGAACTTCTCCATAGGGTTTCTGAGACTGTAAATATTTATGAGACAAGATAACCTCATATTTCTCCCTTGGAGCTACTAGTAGGTTTGAACTACCAACCTTGTGGTTAGCAGCCCAATAAACCCACGACATTACCAGGGCTCCTTCATGTTATGAGAGGACTTAAAAAAGTTCATGGAAAAATTCCACTATCTTTTCATTCCATTTTCCACAAACTTTTTGAAGCTCTTCTTGTGTAAAGATCTCTACTGACCAGATTAGAGAGTCTTAGGTGTTAGTCTCCTTGCTTTCTTGTGGCCTTCGGTAAGTCACTTGTCAGGATCTCATCTCTAGAGGGACTTAGAGATCACAAAGTTTGTTTTTCTTAGACAAGGAAACTGAGGCCCAGGAAGTGAGGGGAGTGGGGACTGTATCTGACTCAAGTTCTATTCCAGAGGATCTTGGGGTGGGGTAAGAAGGTGATGGGAAAGAAGCCATAGCAGTTTGGTAAGGAAGGTTGAGGTAGGCAGGCCCACTGGGCTCCATTCCTTCTAAAGCTGCCAAGGAGTTTGAGAAGGATACTGAAGTTGTGCCCATGGTAAATGGCTTTTTACTTATAAGCAGTGCATGAAGTCACCAGACAACCCTGGAGTTGACACTGTGAACCAAGTTAGACCATAATGATTGGAAAATTCTTCATAGGTGGATCCTCCACTCCTCATCTAGCTCCTGGCTTCTCCATCTGGACCACAGTTGCTCAGGGCAATGACCTAGGAGTCAGCCGTGATTCCTTTCTTTTACTCATTATCCATAACGTCATCAGCAAACCTGGCTTTGCCTCCAAAACTACCCTCTTTTCATCTCTTATCTAGATTATTATAGTACTCTTCTAACTGGTCTTTCTTGTTCGCTCATCCATTCTTAACAAAGTGTCCAGAGTTATTTCTTAAAAATACAATCTGTATCCTACAACTCTTTCCTCAAACCTTTCCAATGACTGTCTGTTATGTTGAACAAGTCTAACGCTTCTCCAATGGTCTACTAGATCAAGATTGGAAAGCTATGGCCTGTGGGCCAAGTGTGGCCCACTATCTGTATTTGTATAAACCATTAACTAAGATTCTTTTTTACATTTTTAAATGGTTAGAGAAAAAAAGAGTATTTCATGACATGTGAAAATTGTAATTCAAATGTCAGTGTTTGTAAATAAGGTTTTACTGGGACATAGCCATGCTCACAATTCATTTGTATATTGCTTATGGTTGCTTTTGAAATCCTGGTGTGGCACTGTGGGTTTATGTGCTGGTGGATCACAGAGTTGGTTTGACCCTCAAGGAATTTCCCACCACTTCAAACAGGAGGTATCCCCTTTTATTTTTAATAAAGGTTCACTTTAGGATTCATCTTTAAAAAAGAGATTCTTCCTTTTGAAAACTCATCAATTTCCACATTTCTTAGCCTGGAGTTCAGGCCCTTCTATATCAAACTATCTTTCCAGTCCCATCTCTTACCAACTTTTCAGACATTCTGTACTGGTTTCAGTATCAGCTTCAGCAAAGACACAGTATTGAACATTCCCAATGTGTGGACATTTATTTCTCAGGTTCAGACTCTCTATCTTCAATTCTATAATCCAAATGGCTCAGAAACGTGAGTTTTCTCAAATATATTGGGACAAACTCATGTGACAGTAAAACCTGATCTGAACTGCTGGGAAGCTGTTTGTATATTTATTTATTTCATTGGTGTGGTGTCATGTCTTGCTGTAGAAATGTTAATGCGTTTGCTTACCATGTGCCATCTGAGAATTTGTTGGGTGGGGTGTGTCTTCATTGTTTAGTACTTGTACTATATTATCTTTTTAAAATCTAAAAAGTTCTGAGGACCCCTCAAGGCAAGCAATCAAGTTCCTTCAGGACAAACCCCCCTCCAAGATAGAAACTCAAAGGGAACACATGAGCAGGCATGTAAGCTTGCTGGTGACCATTTTGGTCTATTGGTGAGTGGAAGAGGGGGAAAGGCAGCAATGAAGAAATGGGCTGAGTTCAACCACGTTCCATAGACTCCTGTTAACCTGAAGATGAGAGAGAAAAGAGGAGGTCTGGTTGGTCCAAAGTGTGGTAAGACCTGGGGACTCCTGAGCCCATGGACAAGGACATAGCCACGGAGAACTAGAGCTGAGAGTGAAGAAGCCAGCTGATATGAAGTGAGGGGAGACATACAAGAATGCCCAAACTTGCAGATAGTACCCATTTGACCTGACCTTGGTGGTTTGATAATCAGAACTTGACTAGAGGAAGATAAAAGAAAAAAAAAATGTTTTGATAAAGGAAATGAGTGTAAATTGCTACAATTTGATGAACTTGACCTATACTTGTAGTAGCTTAAAATACCAACTGAGAGGGAAGGAGTCCTCACATCAAGCACCAATCCTATCTCCTCTGTATACAGGATAGATAGGGATGGGCAACTTAGGCATTTTTGTTGTTGTTGTTAGGTGCCATCGAGTTGACACTGACCCATAGCAACCTTATGCACAGAAGAACAAAACACTGCCCAATCCTGGGCCAACCTCACTACTGTTGCCATGCTTGAGTCCGCTGATGTTGCCAATTTGCCAATCCATCTCACTGGGGGTCTTCCTCTTTTTCTCTGACCCTCCACCCTACCAAACATGATATCCTTCTCCAGCGACTGGCCCCTCCTGACAATATGTCCAAAGTATGAGAGACGAAGTTTGGCCATCCTGGCCTCCAAGGAACACTCTGGTTTCTTCCAACACAGAGCTATTGGTTCTTTTGGCAGCCGGTGGCACTTTCAATATTCTCCTCCAACACCATAACTCAAAAGCATCAATTTTTCTGTAGCCAATTTAGGCACTGGCTACCTAAAATGAGGGGTGATAAAGGCATGAAGTGACTGGCTTACAAGTTTTCAAGAGGGAGTTTAGTTTCAGAGTGTGCAAGGGAATGTAGAGTCCCCACTGAATAGTTTCCATCTTGTCTAGTTGGGTCTGGTGAAAAGAGATGGGGATAAAATTCTTATGATTCAATAGTGCAAAATTGTTATCATGACTAATTGTGACCTTCACAACTGTAAAAGTAAAAGTTTTGTAGCAAAAATGAGGGAGTAGTTAATCTTACAGTCTAGAAACAGAGGACCCTAGGACCATCAAGGGAGAAGAGCACAAGTGGCATGTGGGACGCTATCCAGAGAAGAAGAGGCACCAGAGATGGAGGCAGAGATGAGGACTGGAGAGAGGGAGCAGCTGAGGACTCTAGACTCATGGAAAGAGAGGAACTGGGTGTTGGTGGCCAGGAGGCAGGTTTGCAGACTGTACCCTTTGGTTGTTTAAATGATTATATATTCCTGAGTGTTTCTGTGTACATCCTCCTCACCAAACAAAACAAAACAGGGAATGGAAGCAAATACTGTTGAATGATGATGCACAGAGGAGATTGTAATCATTGCAACGAAACAATGGTGTAAAGCCTATGTTCTCCCATGTAAATGATCACTCAGTTCACAGTAAAAACTTAAAACAAACAAACAAAATAAAGGTTCTGAAACACCACTGGCCGGTCTCAAGAGTTACAGAGATGGGATTGTGGACCAGTTTCACAGAAAGAGCCCTGAACTTAGAAGAGGTGAGCTTACATCCCAGCTTTCTCAAGGATGCTCTGCATTACTTTGGGCAAGTCCTTCACCCTCATGCATCTGTTTCTTTACCTATGAAACGCCACCTTTCTTGTCTCAAAACACACCATAAGCTCAGAAACCAGCTAACTGAACTTTTTATAACTATGTGCTAAAAAAGAGCAAATCGATTTTGACTGAGGTCTGAGGGCATTGCCCTCTGAATCAAGTCCATGAGTTTTACTGCACGGGTGTGCTGTAATTCTCTGCCTTTCTCAGTAGCTGCTGTATGTGTTTCCTGGTGAGGTTCCATAGAAAGGAGGCATCCACACCTCTGGGTTTTGATCAGCCAAGCTAATGGCTTACCTTGGCTTTCTGTAGCACCCTTCCTTGATTGGCTGTTACGATGGATGGGCTCCTCTTCCTTAGCTCAGATACACAGTTAACAGGGAGTGAGGACTCTGGGGTGCTGTTCTGGGGTTTGTTTGCAACTTCCTGTAGGTGGCAAGAAATAGCTTACACAGGTGAGGTGTATCGCTGGCTACCTACAGCCAGTCTGCCCTCAAAAGAGTGAGGGCGCTTAAGAATAGAATGTACTATATACACTTGCGACATCGAGCAGGATGAGGGGAGGAAGACACTGGAGAGCCTTGTGATAAAGATTAAGGCAGCTAAGGTCATGCAGATCACTGTGCAACAGCCACGGCACTGATGAACTCATTTAAGCTTTTGAACAAATCCATGCATTGCTGCTATTACTAGTCATTCTATTTTGCAGGTGAAAAACCTGTGTGGAGATGTCAAGTCACCTGCTCACGATGACACTGTAGTGGGAAAGCCAGGATTCAAACTCCACATCCCTATCTGTGTTGAATTTCAGATCATTTTTCTATACTGCCTTAATTTCTTAACATTTCCAGACAAGTGCTTAGTACCTTACGGGATCCAGTCACAGGCTTATCTAGTGGATGACATATGCTCTGGGCAGTGGGGGGCACCAGTGAGCAGTTTCTAGTCACCATTCAAGTTTCATAGCCAGCTGGGAGAGATTACTCAGCAATTTAAAACTGATTGCCATAGATACACCTCTCCTGGGTGTACTTCCTGAAGGCTGTCATTTTAATAAAAAGACTGTGGATAATTTAGAGAAGACTCTAGCTCCAAAGGGAGTCAAAAAAGATGAAAAGTGGTGAGAAAAGCACTCTGGAATGAGAATATCAGCGCATGCTGGTGGGCAGGAACTGAGCTGGGATGCTTGAACCTGGTTCTAGGTCCTCCACCAGTCCTCTGTGACCCTGGGGAGTGGTTTTATCATGGGTCCTTACGTTCCTCATCTGGCATCTAGTGGGTAGAGGTCAGGGATGCTATGAAGCATCGTATGACACACATGACCCGAAACTCATTGCCCTTGAGTCAATGGATTCTGACTCATAGGGATCCTACAGAGCAGAATTGTCCCATAGGGCTTCCGAGCCTATACATACATCTTTATGGAGGTCAACTGACACATCTGCCTTCTGTGGGGCGGCTGGTGGGGTCAAACTGCCGACCTTTTGGTTATTATTCAAGCACTTAATAATGGTGCCACCAGGATTCCTTAATGCACCTGACAGCTCTGCATAATAAATGTCAATAGTTCTGGGTCAGGAAGTCCTGTATGAGGAGTCCCATTCAAGCTGAGAGCATCTACTTTGCACAGCTGCTGGAAGGGATAAAGATAGTGGATGCAAAGCCAAGAGCAGAACCTGGGGTGCTGGGGATCCCAGGAGAGGTTATGTTCCATGGCGGTTCCAAGCAGGGCTCTGAGTCAGACTGCCTGGGTCTGAAATCCTGTTTCCCACTTAGCAAGTCATTTAACAAGTCTGAATCTGTTTCCTCATCTGTCAAATAGGGTTGATACACAAAGTGTACTACTTCAAAGGATTGCTGTGAAGATATGGTAGTTAAAACAGGTTAAAAGAGCATGAGTTAATGCAGGTTAAAATACTGTACTGGCATATAGTAATCGATCAATTCAAGCTGGTTATTCTGATTCAACTTGTGGTAGCTATTATTATTATTAATGTTAAGGCCACTTCTGAGAGCACCTTCAGGAGAAAGAAAAGTCAGTACTGCCGTGGAGAAAACACAAACCAGAGAACAGAGAGCTAGCTAGCTCCCTGCGAGTCCCCTTCCTAGTTATGCCTGCTGTGGCATGTCCTGGTACCTATTTAGGTCTCAAGTTTTCTCATTTGTAAATGAGCATCCCTCCTCCCCACAAAGAATGCTCTAATGGAGCATGCTGCATGTGAAGGGATTAAGGTACAGGTGTAGAAGAAAATGGACTCACCCCACTCTTGTTCTTGCTGGTCACAGACAGCCCCAGGGCTGGGCCCCCAGCCAGGGACTGCTGCAAGCGCTCTTTCACAGCTACTAGCCGCAGCTCCAGGTCGATCCTGCGCTCCTCCTTCGCCCGACACTGAGCTTCCAAGGTGGCCACAGCCTCCTCCAGACTCTTTAACTTTGCTCCTGTTTGTAAAGACACTGATGAGAAGCAGCTGAGCTGGGCCAGAAATGTCAAGGAGTCTGAGCTTCCAGCTCTATTCTGGGTGGCCTCATGTTACCTGCTCAGTGCCCATTTCCCTATCTTCTGGAAATGTTGTTGTTAAGTGCCATCAAGTTGGTTCAGACTCATATTGACCCTGTATAGGTTCCCAAGGAGCAGCTGGTGAGTTTGAACCACCAACTTATCCCACAGTGCCACACCAGGATTCTGCTTTTCTAGTGGGAAGCCACCTTTCCCCTCTCATTCTCTCTAGATTGGGTGGGGCTGATCCCACTCCTAGTTCAAGGGATTGGCACATAATTGATAATGGCTTTTGGTACATAATTGATAAACATACTTCATCTCCTAGCCACAGAAGTTGGTTTAGGGATAAAAGCTGACTTATCTATTGCAAATACCTTTTTAAAACAGCATAAAAGATAGCTATACACATGGACCTCACCAGATGGAATCCACAGAAATTAAACTGACAACATCTGTGGGGGTCCTGGTGTGGCACCAGGATAAAAAAGGATCAGACTGCAAGAGTGGTTTGAACTGACAACATCTGTGGGGAGAGACGGTGGAAAAGTTTCATATCATCAGTCAAAACAAGGCCAGGGGCAGACTGTGGAACAGACCATCAGTTGCTCATACATAAGTTCAGGCTGAAGCTAAAAAAAAAATTAAAATAAGTCATTGGTCATGCTATCTCCAGAATCGTTTCTATCACCAAGGCCACATTTTCCAACCACTGATCCTTCTTTGTTTCCAACTGCCACCAGTAATTATCAATACATCTTGATTGCATGTTTGATCCGTTTCAGACTGGAGAAGTTGGTAGTATGCTTCAGTTTCATCATCACTGGGTTTAGTAGTTGGAGTGTAAATTTTAATATTAGTGGTATAAACTGGTCTTCTTTGTAGATGTAAGGATATTATCCTATCACAGACAGCATTGCACTCCAAGATAGATATTGAAATATTCTTTTTGCTGATGAATGTGACATGATTCCTCTTGAATTTGTTATTCTTGGCATAGTAAACCAGATAATTGTCTGATTCAAAATAACCACTACAGTCCACGTCAGCTCATTAATACCTAGAATATGGATCTTTATGCATTCCATTTCACTTTTGACAATTTTCAATTTTCCTAGATTCATATTCTGAACATTCCATGTTCTGATTATTAATGGAAGTTTACAGTTTGAGTTCTGCCGCATCATCAAATGAAGGTTCCAAAAGATTTACTTCATTCACGTCATAATGGTCAACTCTATTTTGAGGAGGCATCTCTTTCCCAGTTGTATTTTGACTGCTTTCCATCCTGAGGAGCTCACCTTCTGGCATGATATCTGACAACACTCTGGTGCTATTTTGAATGTTTACATTTTAATACTATCTGACAGTGTTCCATTGCTGTTTATAAGGTTTTCAGTGGCTAAACCTTCAGAAGTAGTCCGCCTCTTCTTCCTAGTCTGTTTTAGTCTGGAAGCTCAGCTGAAACCTGTCCACTCTGGGTGACCTGCTGGTATTTAGAATACTGGTGGCATAGCTACTAGCACCACAGTAACATGCTAGCCACCACAGTACAACAAACTGACAAACTTCCATGGTTGTTGTTAGGTGACATTGAGTCAGTACCGACCCACTGCAACCTTATGCACAGCAGAACGAAACACTGCCCGATCCTGGGTCAACCTCACTACTGTTGCCACACTTGAGTCCATTGATGCTACCACTTGGCCAATCCATCTCGTTGGGGGTCTTCCTCTTTTTCTCTGACCCTCCACCTTACCAAACATGATATCTTTCTCCAGCAACTAGTTCCTCCTGACAATATGTCCAAAGATAAGAGATGAAGTTTAGCCATCTTGGCCTCTAAGGAGCACTCTGGCTGCATTTCTTCCAAAACGGATCTATTAGTTCTTTTGGCAGCACATGGCATTTTCAATATTCTCCTCCAACACCATAGCTCAAAAACATCAATTCTTCTCCAGTCTTCCTTATTCACTGTCCAGCTTTTGCATGCATATGAGGTTATTGACAACACCATGGCTTGAGTCAGGTGTACCTTAGTCCTCAAGCTGACATCTTTGCTCTTCAACACTTTAAAAAGGTCTTGTGCAGCAGATGTGCCTAATGCAATAAGTCGTTTGATCTCTTGATGCTGTTTCCATGAGTGTTGATAGTTGATCCAAGAAGAATGAAGTCCTTGACAACTTCAATCTTCCATGGTAGCATCATTAAATTCCCTGGATTGCATGCTGACATTTTCCTTCATTTAATTTCTAAGCCATCTTGACTTTGGTTTCTGTTACCAAATGATAAGAAGGAACTTTTCATAGACTAGAGGTTCCTACTACAACTTTGCTGCTTATTCAGTTTAATACAAGAAATGTGTATTAGTAACTTCTTTATGCTAAGTGCTATGTTGGGTTTTGCCAGGTTTAGAAAATAAGTAAGTTTCGTTCTTTCTTCTGAAGGAGGCTATACTGAAAGGTTCTGCAACGATGGTGGATTCTTTACTTTCACACATTCATTCATGCATTTATTCACCAGCAGCATCACCCATGGTAAACAGGTTTCAATGGAGCTTCCAGATTAAGACAGACTAGGATGAAGGAGAGGCCGGACCAATAAATAACATCATCATAAATGGAGAAGACTGAAGTTGTCAAAGACTTCATTTTGTTTGTATATACTATCAACAGTTATGAAGCAGCAGTCAAGAGATCAAACGACACATTGTATTAGGCAAATCTGTTGCACAATACCTCTTTAAATTGTTTAAGAGCAAAGATATCAGTTTGAGGACTTTGGTGCTTCTGACCTAAGCCATAGTATTTTCAACAGCCTCACATATGTGAAAGTTGATAATGAATAAGGCAGACTAAATAAGAATTGATGTATTTAGTTATGGTGTTGAAGAATACTGAAAATACCATGGACTTCCAGAAGAACAAACAAATCTGTGTTGGTAGAAGTACAGCCAGAATGTTCCTTAGATGTCAGGATGACAAGACTTCGTCTCTCATACTTTGGACATATTATCAGGAGGGACCAGTTCTTCGAGAAGGAAAATATGCTTGACAATGAGATGGCTTGACACAGTGGCAGCAGCAGTGGGCTCAAGTGCAAAAACAACTGTGTGGATGGCACAGGGCTGGTTAGTGTTTTGTTCTGCTGGGCATAGGGTAGCTATGAATCAGAGGCAACTTGATGGCACCTAACAGCAACAACAACAGACCACAAAGAAAATGTTTTACCTCATGCTTGTTTTTTATAGTTGGCGCTATCTGTTTAACTTTTCCTTGTGAATTGAGTGAAGGTGTACAGAACAGATCCGTTTTACATTCAACAAATCCTACACTTGGTTTCATGTCAGTGTTTGCAGTCCTCTCAATGTAATATTGTATATCCCAGTTACCCCTGTGCTTCTTCTTTCCATTCCTCTTTCTCTTCCAACCCTTCTGAACTTTGTCCTCGGCTAAATGGTGCTTTAAAAAAATCTCCAATAGTTGACCATTCTATGTGTGTACCTCACTAGTGTTGTTTCTACCTATTTATATAGCTCTTGCTTGGCTAAAAATTGAGCCATTGGGGTAAGTTCAGTTCTAGACCTGAGGGGTGATTATGGGTCATAGTTTCAGGGTTCCACCAGTCTCTATCTGGCCAGTAAGCCTTGTTTTTTTCTATTTTTGAGATTTGTTCTACAGTTCCTCCCACTCTATTGTTGTTGTTAGGTGCCATCGAGTCAGTACTGACTCATAGCGACCCTATGCACAGCAGAACGAAACACTGCCTGATCCTGGACCAGCCTCACTACTGTTGCCACACTTGGGCAATCCATCTCTTTGGGGGTCTTCCTCTTTTTCTCTGACCCTTCACCTTACCCAGCATGACATCCTTCTCCAGTGACTGTTCTCTCCGACAATATGTCCAAAGTGTGAGAGACGAAGCTTAGCCATCTTGGCCTCCAAGGAGCACTCTGGATGTACTTCGTCCAAAATAGATCTATTGGTTCTTTTAGCAGTCCATGGCACTTTCAGTATTCTCCTCCAACACCACAACTCAAAGGCATCAATTCGTCTACGATCTTCCTTATTCACTGTCCAGCTTTCGCATCCATATGAGGTTATTGAAAATACTATGACTTGGGTCAGGCGCACCTTAGTCCTCAAGCTGACATCTCTGCTCTTCAATACTTTAAAAAGTTCCTGTGCAGCAGATTTGCCCAATGCAATGCGTTGTCCAGCTCACTAATGCCTAGGATATCAATGTTTATGAGTTCCATTTCATTTTTGAAAACTCTCAATTTTCCTAGATTCATACTTCACACATTCCATTTTCCAGTTATTAAAGGATATTTACAGCTGTTTCTTCTCATTTTGAGTTATGTCCCATCAGCAAATGAAGGTACTGAAAGCTTTACTCCTTTCTTGTCATCATGGTCTACTCCACTTTGAGGAGGCAGCTCTTCCCCAGTCATAATTTAAGTGCCTTCCAACCTGAGGGGCTTGTCTTCCAGCACCATATCTGACAATACTAGAGTGCTCTTCATCATGTTTCAATATTCAATCTTCTGGTGCTATCTGCAGTGTTTCACTGTAATTCAAAGGTTTCCAATAACTAAACGTATGCAAGTATTTCTCTTCTTCTGAGTTTGTTTTAGTCTGTAAGCTCAGTTGAAACCTGTCCACTATTGGTGGTAACTCTGCCAGCATCACAGCAACACGTAATGACAAACTAACTGATAGACGATGGTGGCTGTGACCCTTAGACCAGAAGAACTAGATGGTAACTGACTCCTACTACTGCCTCTCTGAGAGGGATCATATTTGAAAGTCCCAAAATGCGAGAAAAACATGGAACAAAACTAAAAATCATAAGAAAAGAAAAGAAAAAAGACTAGGCAAGCTGGTTAGACAGAGACTGGTGGAGCCCTTGAGACTGGCTTTTTAAGCCACCCTTTAAGCCTGGCTCAGTTTCAGCTAAACTATAGGTCTCTAGGGTAGACAGTAGCATTGGGAGCTGCATGCGCACTCCTTGGAACAGACAACCACTTGAGAGCAGAAGGTCACTCATTTCCCAAGGACAAAGTTCAGAAGGCAAGCAGCGATAGGAAAGAAGTAGGGATGAGAATGGGGAAACATGAGGAGAAGGTAGGATGAATGCTGTCACACTGTGGGGATTGCCATTGGTAGCCTGGAACAACGTGTGTATAAACTGCTGAATGGAAAATGAATTTGCTCTCTAAACTTTTACTCAAATCACAATAAAAACCTTTAAAAAAGAGTTTTATTCTTTAAACCTTAAGTTCTCAATCTGAGACTCAAGGATTCTTAGGGAGTATGTGGATGGGCACCAGGGGTACACGACTCTTGAAATTGTTTACAACATTATGACTGGCGGTGTTTGTTTTCCTAGGAAAGGCTCCATAAGTTGCATCAGAATCTTATAGGACTATGTGATCTTGGACACATTCTATAAGGTTAGTACTTCTGTTCCCTCCAGCATGTGGAGAAATCTTAGGCCAAAAGTATGCCAAACTGTGGTTATAGAGAACAGTCAGAGAAACAAGCCAAAAATGAAGTGGAAGACTTCAAAGCAGGTACAATGGCTGTACAGCCCTACGCCTTCCTTATTCAATCTTCTCAGCTATCATGGCCCTGGATTTCAGAAAAGGATCATGGGAAAGGTTGGGAATAGAGAAGGGCATCAGTCACCACCCATAGTTCCCCAGCACCTGGAACAGTGTTCAATAAATATCTGAATGAATGAATGTGAGGTTGAAAACGATATCTTTTCTTTCCTTGATTCTACGGTACACTTCTGTTTTGTACATCTTCACATTTCTATAACCAGGCTGTCTATTACTACAGTAAATATCAATATTACTGTGATGCCTTTTCATCCTTTGGTCCCAAAGCAGCTATTCAATTGATGGCACTTTGTTTAATGGGAGGGATGGTGGAATAATAATGAGGAGGATGGGGGCCGGTGGGGAGGAAAAGCCATGCTCTCCTGGGTAAGAAACTGGGTGACCTATCCAAGTGACTGCTCTTTACTGTGCTGGCAGGGGTGGGGTGGAGTGGAGAGGGCAGTGCTCAGACCCACACCCACACAGGTACCTGGATTGCTCCGAATGGCCTCCTTCAGTTCCCTCTTCTCTTGCCGCAGTGCCATCAGCTCTGTCCGGATTGTCTCTTTCTCCGTCTCTAGCTTCTCTTTTTCTATCAGGTACCTCCGGGCATCCTCTTCAGCTCGGTTCTTGCCATACTTGTATTGATTGGCACCTGGAAAGATGTGGAAAAGGAAAGAACCCTTGGTTCTGATCTGTAGTATGGTCATTTAGGTGATATTATCTTCTCGCTCAGCCTCAACTTCTCCATCCACAGAATGGGATGTTTAGATCTATGGCAATGTGAATCCTCCATAGAAATAAGGAACAAAAGGTGGGCAATACAGTCTGAGGAATAAGGAAGGGTTTTAGAACCTGACAGACCAAGGCTTGACTTCTCTTTCACCTTTTACTGGTTTTGTGACATCAGGCAAAAGTGAATGGTGGTGTTTTTATATCTTTTCCTGTTGCGGACCGTGTAAGACTGGTCAGAGGTTCGAGGCCCTA
>NW_006408575.1:2023241-2033077 GCF_000296735.1 Chrysochloris asiatica | reverse complement strand
GAGTTGCTGCCTGCAGAGGCCATGATGCCTGTAGTCCCAAGCCTGCCCACCAGTGATGTATCCACCCTGGCTTTGGGGTGCCTCATTGTCACCCTTCTGTTTGTCTGTGTATTCTTTCGCTATCCCTATCGTCGCTGGATCTCCCCTCCTCGTGAACCAAACACTCGTGACAACTATGTCGAGGGCAGACGCCGACATTTTCCCCTAGGCCTAAGCTTCCTCATTTGTAAAGTTGAATATTGGGAAATTTAGGGTTGTGGTAAGGTTTAAATGACATAATTCGTGAAAAGTGTTTAATATAGGTATGGGCCAATAGCAAGTGCTTAGTAAATGTTAGGTAATAATAAAGTAATATATTTGGTGATATACAACACATTGTGGCTTTAAAAAAGGCATGTCAACTCTTCCTTATATATTAGGAAGGGAGACAGTTATGTATGAGGGAGCTTCAAAAAAGTTTGTGGAAAATTTCATTATCTTTAAGGCCATTTTCCCATGAACTTCATGAAGTATTTAGTATAATTCAGGTTCAGAAAGCATCTAGCCCTTTGGATTAAAGGCACCACCTATTTTATTACTGGGGAAAGGATTTAGGAGAGAGTATGCTGTAGGTTTTACATTATGGAGGACATTGACAAATAATTATGACAGAAATGTATTGAACATTTATTATATGCCAGGTATTACATGCTAAGTCATTTGTATGCATTCTCATTGAATCTATTTAGGAATTACAAATGTTGTTGTTGTTAAGTGCTATTGAGTTGGTTTCAACTCAGCAACCCTGTATAGGGTTTCTGAGGATGTGCATCTCTGTAAAGGAGCAGAAAACCTCATCCTTCTCTCCAGAAGCAGTGGGTGGGCTTGAACCACTAACCTTGTGGTTCGCAGCCCAGTGCTCATCCTACAGAGCCACTGTGCTCCTACTACTAAGATAAGTTCTATTTCCTTGTTCGAGGAAATTATGGCTCAGAGAGGTCAGAGTCTGGGGCTTACATGAGGCTCCATTACTTATGGTGGCAAAGCTGATGCTTGAACCCCTGTCTGTGTGACTCCAGGGACTACATAGTGCAATACTGCTGTAGTTGGACCAAGACTATAGTCCAACCTTCTAGGGAAAAGCACCTACTACACACAGTAACACATCTTTTGGTAAATTGGTGGTTTGTGGGTTGAATCCCAAGGTCCACTGAGTAGTGCCTAATCTGCTTTTTTATATCTCAAAATGATTCGGTTTAAGACACACCATACACTGACATGGACTAATTAGCAAAACAAAAAAACCTATTCACAAGTGGGATTATATCGTCAGGTACTGTTGTTAAGTGCCTTTGAATCAGTTCTTACTCAGAAGACAATGCCTTAAACTTAGGTCTGGATCAAGGCAAGAGGAGTAGAGAAAGACGACTGATACTTTGAGATTAAGACTTCAAGATGAGCAGGCAGGAAACATGGCTTCTCACTGTCACTGACTACCCTGTGACTGGCATAATGTTATGGATTGCATTTTGTACCCCCATAATGTGTTTTACTGTAAGACTTCATCTCTCATACTTTGGGCTCAATTAGGAGGGACTAGTCCCTAGGAGCTCTGGTAGCGTAGTGGTTACGACTCGGGCCGCGAACCTTAAGGTCAGTGGTTCGAAACTACCAGCCGCTCCGCGGGAGAAAGATGAGGCTTTCTACTCCCGTAAAGATTTACACCCTCGGAAACCCTGTACAGGGTCGCTATGGGTCGGAACCTACTTGATGGCACTTAACATAACAACAACAACAGTCCCTAGAGAAGGACATCATGCTTGGTAAAGTGGAGAGTCAGTGAAAAAGAGGGAGAACCTCAATGAGATGGACTGCCATAGTGGCAGCAGCAATGGGTTCAGACATAACAATATGAAGATGGCACAGGACCAGGTAGGGTTTTGTTCTGCTGTGCATGGGGTCTCTAGGAATCAGAACAGACTCCACCTAACAATGTGTTGTAAACACTAACCTCTGTGCTAGTGGTTACAACCCATTTGGGAATAGGTTGTCTTTGTTAGGTTTTGTTGTTGCTGTTAAGTGCCATTGGGTCAGTACCAACTCATAGCAACCCTGTGCACAACAGAATGAAACGCTGCCCATTTCTACGCCAACCTCACAATCATTGCTACTCTTAAAAGCCCATTGCTGCTGCTACTGTGCCAATCCATCTCAGCTGAAGCTGAAGAAAACTAAAACAAGTCCCCGGGATCCAAAATATGACCTTGGATATTGTTGTTAAGTGCCTTCAAGTCGGTTCCAACCCATAGCAACCCTCTATAGGGTTTCCAAGCAGCGGCTGGTGAGCTTGAACCACCAACCCTGCAGTTCAAGCCAATTTTTCAGCCCCACATATTAACCCACAACATCACACCAGGGCAAATTTTCATTGGTTTTGAGAATGCTCTTTAGCTTGTACATTCCCGTACTGTGCTCCAACTAATTTCATTTCCTTAGGGGAAAGATTTGGAGCTCTTTACTCTTACAGCCTCTCTTTTTCCTGTGCAAGTCTGTTGAGCTGGGAGACATGGACAGTGACCTGCTTCTCTCTAAGCGACACTGTGGTCTTACAAGCAGGGTGCTGGGTGGGAGCGGTAGCCTTGTGTCTTCTTGATTAGCCTCTCCTGATGTGGAAACTCTACTTGTCAAAACCAAGAACAACTGAGGTCCTGGTCCTCTCAATCTGCTATCCAGCAGGCAGAGCCACTATCTTACACTTGGGTGCTAGGTGGAGAAAGGGAGCCCCTGACCTTTCAGCTGCACTAGTTTGGAATTTAGCCTGGCAGCAGAGCTTGGGGGAAGAATTAATGAGGAATGTTGGGGACCTGCTCTTCCCAGGGAGATACCATATTCCTTGACTGGAAGCTGGCAGGAGAAGTGGTCTTATCGTCTTGGCCACACTTGCCTGGAGTGGGTGAGTCATGGGACGCTGACTGTGATTATTGAGATTCGGGAGATTTTCCTCTAATAATAAAAAATGTTTCTTCATTGGCTGTATTCCCTTAGGTCAATTTACAGAGACTTTAATTTTTGAAAAATGTTCTGTTCAGTTATGATTGTTTTCCTGGGAACTGGTTTGTGGAATTCTTCAGGTCACCATTTTTCTTAGCAATTCCCTCATCCCCCATGTTCTCGCCTCCTGGTAGTCCAGCCCTCCTACTGTAAAGAGGGCAGACCTGTGTCATTATGAAGATATTGTGGAAATAAAAGTGACTTCCAAAGCCAGACCAGAAAAGACATTGCAGCTTCTGCCTTGCGACTCCTTCTTGGATGGCTTGCTCTGGGGGAAGCTAGCTTTCACATCCAGAGGACACTCAAATAGCCCTATGAGAAGGTCTGCATGGCAAGGAACTGAGGCCTCCTTCCAACGACCACCATGCACTTGCCAGCTTTGTGAATGAGCTCTCTTGGAACTGGATGTTCCAACCATCAAATCTCAGATGATTACAGCAGCCAACATTTTGATTATACCAACATAACCGATCCCATTTCAGGAGATTTGTGTCCCACAAAATCCATGTGACATAATAAGTGCTTATTATTTTGAGCTGTTAAAATTTTGGGGTGATTTGTTATATACCAGAAAACTAAGCCAACTCCATCACTGTTGAGTTGATTCTGACTTATAGAGACTCCATAGGACAGAACAAGACTGCCCTGTAGAATTTCCAAGGCTTTAAATCTTTATGGAAGCAGGCAGTCTCATCTTTCTCCTGCAGAGTGGCTGGTGGGTTCAAACTGCCTTTCAGTTAACAGTCCAACACTTAACCCACTGTACCACCAGGCTCCTTAATTTGTTACATGTTGTTGTTAAATGCTGTCAAGTTAGTTCTGACTCACAGAGACCCTGTATATAGTTTCTGAGACTGTAAATCTTTGTGGAAGTAAAAAAAACCCTCATCTTTATCCTGAGGAGAGGCTGGTGGGTTCAATCAAACACCAATTTTGTGGTTTGCAGTTCAGTGCTTATCCTACAGAGTCACCATGCTTTCCAACTTATTTATGTTGTTATTGTTGTTTAGTGCCATTGAGTCTGTTCCCACTCCTCAGTGACCCTGTATACGGTTTCCAAGGAGTGGCTTGTGAGTTTGAATTGATAACCTTTTGTGGTTGGCAGTTTAGTACTTATCTTACAGTGCTACAGCAGGACTCCAATCTGCTATATTGTTGTTGTTAAGTGCCTTTGTTGGTTCCAACCCATAGTGACCCTGTAGAGGGTTTCAAGGAGTGGCTGGTGAGTTTGAACCACTGATTTTGTGGTTCAAACTGACTTTGCGTTCCAGTGCATTAGCCTATAGTGCTACATCAGGGTTCCCAATCTGTTATATAGCATCAGGTAATAAAGTGATCTTTGCTGAACTCTCCCTTTTATGTTCTTCAGTTTCTTTATCTGAGAAACAATGCTGTGAGGCTATCTAAATAGTTTCCACTTCCTTCATTGATATGTATTCAGGAGTCTCTGGGTGGCACAAATGGTTCAGTGCTCAGTTACTAGCTGCAAAGTTGGCTGTTTTGAGGCAGGGAGAAAAGTGGGTTCAGGAATCAGGATTCAACAAAAGTCACTTATTGACCAAAGTTTTGAGGAATGTTGAGGCCTGCACCCCTCCTTGCTTGAGCAGTTGTGAAGATGTGTAGGGCATGCTCAGGGTGCACAATTGAGTAGCCACATCCTGGGACATGCCATTAAGAAAGACCATCCATAAAAATGTTTACTTCCTTGTAAGCTGTAGTACAGGCTGGACTGGTTTACCTAGTGCCCTAGGCATAACATAAAGGAATACCTACTGCTGGTGCAAAGGAGAACAATAGCCCCTGGGAGGGGTTTGAACCAGGGTCCTAAAGAACTGCACATTCTTGACATCCCAGAATAAGTTTTGTCTGCCCCTATCACAGACCTTTGCAATGGAATTCATCTTGAAGAAATGCTGTGGTGGTTATGTGCCGAGGAGTCGGTTCTAACTCATGGTGACCCTGTACAGGGTTTCTGAGGCTGTAAATCTTTATGGGAGCAGAAAGCCTCAGCTTTCTCCCACATAACTGCTAATCCTGAGGTTAGCAACCCAATTGTAACCACTGTGCTACCAGAGCTCCTTGAAGAAAATGCTGTGCAAACACCCAATTAACATGACCCCTCATAAAAGGGCCACTTCCTGGAAATCCCCACCTAATAAACACGATGGCTTTCCACACTTAAAACCTTTTGTTGTTTTGTTAAGTGCTGTTGAGTCAGTTCTGACATTGTTGTTGTTAAGTGCCGTCAAGTCGGTTCCGACCCATAGCGACCTTGTACAGGGTTTCCGAGGCTGTAAATCTTTATGGGAGCAGAATGTCTCATCTTTCTCTCGCGGAGCGGCTAGTAGTTTCGAACTGCTGGCCTTAAGGTTCGCAGCCCGATTTGTAACCACTACACTACCAGAGCTTCTTATAGAGACCTTGTATAAGGTTTCCCAGGAACAGCTGGTGGGTTTGAACCACCGACATTGTGATTTGCAGTCCAGCTGATCCTACAGCTTTACACAACCTCACCAAAACCTGTATTGGAAAGAGGAGACAACATTGCCCTAGGGTCTTCCTTATCTCCTCTGGCTGCATCTTTTCCTCTCAATACATCTTTAAATCTTTTGGTCATGTGAAACCCATTGTTTGTCTAACCTGGTCATTGTTGTTATGTGCCGTGGAGTTGATTCCGACTCACAGCGACCCTGCACAGGGTTTCCGAGGCTGTAAATCTTTACGGGAGCAGAAAGCCTCATCTTTCTCCTGCGGAATAGCTAGGTAGTTTCGAACTGCTGACGCTGAGGTTAGCAGCCCACTTCGTAACCACTACGTTACCAGAGCTCCTTAACCTGGTCATTAGAGGTCAACAAAGACAAGCACTCTCTGTTGAAGAGTCCAAGAGTCAGGAGGGCGGGCAGGGAACTCTTGAACACATCTAAAGGTATCAGAAGTCAGGCCTGGAGATCTGCTTCTGAAATGTCGTGACCTTGAAGATTTTACGGCAGTTTTACGCCACACACGCGGGGTTGCCGTAAGTTGTAGTTGACGCCAGGGTAACTAACAGCAACAACATGCTTTCATAACAATAGGTAGCAAGTCACTGTATGGGGCAGACCAGAGCCCTCTTTGCCTCCCCACTCCAATCAGAGATGCTCCATTCTTCTCTCTTTTATAAATAGGACTTTTGTATAAGATTTCATTTGAAGAAAGGTTCTGTTTTTTGTTCATTTTATTGTTATACTTTTTGGGATAGTCTGTGATTGGTTTTTAATCTTACATGCTTATTTCAGTGTAGTTTTCCATTTTAAAATAAGCATTCCATCAGGCGCTTTATTTCTAAGGCACTGTGTTTTTAGTAAAAAGAGTCATGGCTGCTCATCAAAAGGCTGGCCGTTCAAACTCATCAGCCACTGGCTCCTCAGAAAACAGGCCTGGCCTTCTGCTTTCATAAAGATTCTAGCCTTTAAGAATGAGACCCTTCTACTCTGTCTTACTGGGTTCCTATGAGTAAGAATTGACTCGATGGCACACAAAAACAGTATATATCCAGTGTCCATGAGAGTAGGGAATTCTGAGTCCTTGTGTGTTGCTGTGGGATAAGTACTGGACTATTAACCACAAGATCAGTATTTCAAACCCACCAGCTGCTCCTCAGAAACCCTATACAGGGTCGCTATGAGTTGGAGCTGATTCAAAGGCACTTAATAACAATAATTATTCTGAGGAGAACCTCAGACCTAGAGAGGGGAAGGGACATGTATAGTTGTACATAAGCTAGCAACCAAGTGAGGAATGGACATGTCTCCAGACTCCTGAGCGTGAACTGGAACTATAACATAGAAATGTATTTTTATCTCATGGGGAGTGGCAGTGGGGGCAGGGGAAAATACAAAGCAACGCATGAAAGATTTTCAGGAATTCAGAACAGGTTGTCCTACAGGAAGCTGGTTTGCTTATAAAGGTAAGTAACCCTAAAGCAGAGATTAGTGTTACAAATCAAATGTAACTGACGATACAGTGTCTGGCACATGTTCAGTGGGCAGGGGGTCACTGTTGTACAGTATCACTTGGGGCATTCACTGAGCACATACATGGTGCTAGGCAGAGCCAGGGTTGGAGACACAGAAGTGACTCACATCTTTGATGGCAGCTGCCCTGACGGTATTTGGTGGGGCTTAGTTCTCTGTTTAAGGAGCTCTGGTAGCATAGTGGTTACGAGTAGGGCTGCCAACTCAAGGTTAGCAGTTTGAAACTACCAGCAGTTCCATGGGAGAAAGATGAGGCCTTCTGCTCCCGGAAAGATTTACAGCTTCGGAAACCCTGTGCAGGGTTACTATGAGTCAGAATCGACTCCATGGTACTTAACAACAACAACAACAGTTCTCTGTTTAAGGAGCTCTGGTAGCGCAGTGGTTACAAATCGGGCTGTGAACCTCAAGGTCAGCAGTTTGAAACGACCAGCTGTTCCGCAGGAGAAAGATGAGGCTTTCTGCTCCCGTAAAGATTTATAGCCTTGGAAACCCTGTACAGGGTTGCTGAGTTGGAACTGACTTTACGGCACATAACCACCAGTTCTCTGTTTATTGCTCCAGATCAGAAACCACGAATTGTCAGCCTCTGGAGCAGATGCAACTTACAGATAAACTTTAATACATATTTTTGGTCTTAGTATTAAAAATTTTTCAAAAGTTGTCAATATAAAAAGTCCTGTTGTAGTGCTGTAGGATAAACACTGGACTGCTAACTGCAAGTCTGTCATGTCAGTTCAAACCCACCAGCTGTTCTCAGACACCCTATACATGGTCATGAGTCGGATCTGACTCCTTGGCACTTAACAACAACAGTATAAAAAAGTAAGTAGATTTCACATAAAATTTAGATTTCTGATTTCTTTTAAATAATAGGCAAACATGGCAACAGTGGACTTGTACTGCCCTATGGCAGCCATTCTCTGGGGCTGAGTAGTGGCTACCCCGAGAGCTAAGGTCTGAGCACTTTAGTTTCCTACCATCCTTCCTGCCTGCATTCCATTCTGTTTCCTTTCTAGCTGCCCTTTATCACTATGCTTGTGCTGAGAATGGTCTTTGACTTCCATACCACTTCACTCATTTATTTACCCACTGATCCCTGGAGGGATATCCGTTTGAGACCCCTGTTGTGGATGGCTTCCTCTCTACCTCCCTACTCAGTAAGGAAGGCCCACCCAGAACTCACTGGAGGCGTGGCGCTTGACTTTGACCTGTGGGTCCACTCGGTGGGACTTCTCACTGCAGGAGGAGGCATGGCGCTTCACCTGGGCCCCCGTGGGACGCTCAGGCTCCTTGTCCTGGAGGTGAGAGATGAGAAGGAAGGTGAAGGGCAAGTAGGTGCAGAAACACCACTGGGGTGTGGACTGTGGTCCTTGATGGGTAGCTAAGCACTGCAGAATGTCTGAGAGTTAGCGCTTACGTCTTATATCTGTGTTGCACTCAACTGTTTATAAACCACTTTTCACTAGCAGTATAAGGAAACCTGGTGGCACAGTGGTTAATCACTCAGTGTTAACAGAAGGTCAGTGGTTCAAACCCACCCAGCTACTCCTTAAGAAAAAGACCTGCAATCAACTCTCATAAAGATTACAGCCTTGGAAACCCTATGAAGCACATCTATTCTTTCCTATAGGGTTCAAGTGAGTTGGAATCGACTCAACAATAGATACTTATATTTTCCTTTGGGGGTTGCAGAAGACAACTCTAAACTGAAGCACCTTGGTGAGAGGAAAATTTTAAAACACAAAGCAAATTGCCTTTGAGTTGATCCTTACTATGTCGACCCCATTTGTGTCAGAGTAGAACTGTGCTCCACAGGATTTTCAGTAGCTGAGTTTTCACAAGTAGCTCTTCAGGACTTTTTCCTGAGGCTTTTCTGGGTGGACTTGCAACCATTTGGTTAGCAGCCAAGAGTGTTAATTGTATGTACCACCCAGTGTCTCCCTGAGGAAATTTTGTTGTTGTTGTTGTTAAGTGCCATTGAGTCAGTGCTGACCCATAGAGGCCCTGTATGGAGTTTCCAAGGAGCAGCTGGTTTACCACCAACCTTGTGGTTCAAACTGACTTTGTAGTTCAGTGCATTAACCCACAGTGCCACACCAGGACTCCAAAGGAAAATTGGTGGTGGTGGTGGTTATGTGCCATGGAGTTGGTGGTTATGTGCCATGGAGTCGGTTCCGACTCATAGTGACCCTGCGTAGGGTTTCCGAGGCTGTAAATTTTTACAGGAGCAGAAAGCCTCATCTTTCTCCTGCGTAACAGCTACAGTTTTGAACTGCTGACCTTGAGGTTAGCAGCCCAATTCATAACCACTACACTACCATAATCACTATCATGGAGGGCGGCGGTTAAACGATGTGCGAGAACTGCGCAGACCTGGTGGAGGTGTTAAATGAAACCCAGACCACGGAGTGGCGGGGAGAGGTGTCTGGAGACCAGGTCGATGGGGAGACGCTGCCTAGTGGGAAGAGACTGCAGGGGCTGGCCAGGCTGTCCTACTTACCCCGACACGAGTGCGCGGTCCTAGCCTAACTGTTGGATTGTGGCTTTGAGGTGGGGTAGACCAACTTAGAGATGCACAAGCCCAGCCCAAAGCGTCTCACTACAACCCAGTCACCCCTGCTGCTCTTCTGCCTCTTGATTGACATCCAAGGACAGAAATCCCACCTTTGAGCCAGACTTAAGGGCCCTAGCACAAGGAGGTTCCTATTTAACAGCAACCACGTAACCGCCACTCAAATGTCTGTCGTGCTGTGGTGGTTTGAATTGCTGTGATTCTGAGGGCTATGCCAC
>NW_006408575.1:2001904-2019596 GCF_000296735.1 Chrysochloris asiatica | reverse complement strand
TCACAGCCCGATTTGTAACCACTACGCTACCAGAGCTCCTTAGGTGGACTCTAATATAATGCAGTAGAATATAATGTAACATAATGCTATTGACAACAATACTGTTTTCTCTTCTGTGTAAGATCTCTCCATTTCTAGGCCCTGTGCTAAAATCTTTACACAGCTTTCATCTCTTTCTAGCAACTACAGTCCTGGAAAGTAAGTTTTATCTTATCCATTTGTAGCCAAGAAGTGAGGCCCGGAGAACTAAAGCCCAGGGTAACTCAGATTCAGTCGTGTGTTTGTCTTTAGTGTCCTTTAGGCACTAAACTGTTTAGTTACCAAACTCTGCAACTGAGACAATCTTAAACTGCATCCGCTGGTCCATATAAGTCTGGACAAAGATAATGTAGACATGAGAAAGATATCTGAAGAAGTTACTAGAAAAAAGTAGTTCTAGAGGCGAGAGCTGTGTCTCTAACAGCAACCAAGTCAGGGGTCCTGGCCCACACACAGCTTGCTTCTCTCTCTCTCTCCCCCATGGCTCAGAGGTCTGAGGCATGCAGCAGCATCTGACCTGAATGTGGCATCTCCTCTGGCTGTCCCCCAGGAGGGGAAGGCACAGGTCATGTGACGGCTACAGAGGCTTCTCTATAAAGTTAACAAACTGGCATCTCCTTGGTTTAGTGAGCGGGACAGGGAGACTCTGTCCTCTGAGTTAAAGCCCAGACTGTGGATGCCACCAGTTACAGGGGCAAATGGTTCCTATGCTTGGCTGTTAACCAAAAAATTAGAAGCTTGAGGCCACGCAGAGGTGCCTTGAAAGAAAAGTCTGGTTATCTACTTCTGATAAATCAGCCATTGAAAATGGTAATGGAACACAGTTCTACTTGAACACATATGAGGGTTACCATTAGGTAGAGTTGACGTAACAGCAACTGCTTTCTTTGCTGCTGCTGTTTGCAGTTAACAGAACCCGTTCTTCCTTCTGGGAGTCCCTGGGTGGTGCAAATAGTTAAGTATTTGGCTGCTAACTGAAAGGTTGGTAGTTCGAGTCCATCTAGTGGTTATCATGAAAAAAAGAAAATGGCCTGGTGGAGATCTATCTCTAAAAGATCAGTCATTTTAAACACTATTGAGCATAATTCTATATTGACACACACAGTGTTGCAATGTGTCAATTTCAATGACCTTGGAATGGGTTTCTCTTCCCAATCTGGGACTCTCTTCACTGCTTTCTGTGCAAGGGAGTCCTGGGTCTTCAGCCACTATCTGTGACAGAAAGGGTTCTCCTCCAGATATTCAAAGGGATCTCTTTGAGACAAAGGAATAAAAGGGCAGCAAAGGAAAGCTTATTAACTCAGTGCCCTTTGCCACATACTTGAGCAACCCCAGGGGACTGTACCTGCATTGTTTCGAAAGGGACATCATCGTAGACACGGGGCTCAGGCCACTGATTCTGGCAGGAACGCGCATATCTAGAAAAGAAACAATACGGATAGTGGAGATGATACATTGTAGTATAATGTTTTCCTATCCGAGATCTCAATTGATTGCAGCAGCAGTACTGTACCATGTGCTGCACTGAGGGCTTTACAGGCAGGGACTCCAAGGATCCTCACAACAGCCCAGGGAGGCCTGTAATTCATCGTCACCTATAGGTGAGAGAACAGGGGCCAAGATGGCCAGCAACCAGTCCACACGTTCACAGCTGGAATCCTGGTGTAGCGCTGTGTGTTAATGTGCTGGACTTCAAAGTTGGTTTGAACCTCAGGGTCGGCGGTTCAAGCTCACCAGCCGCTCCTTGGAAATGCTATACAGGGTCACTATGAGTCAGAACTGATTCGATGACGCTTCACAAGAACAACAACGTTAGAGCTGGGACTGGAACCCAGATCTTCTAATATCAAGCTCCATGTATCAGCCACATCCCTGCTAGGATGTCTGAGTGAGAATTTTAGGTCCCGAGTCCCCAGGACAGAGCCTAGTCACCCTTGCTTGTTTCATCTGCAGCTTCTTCCTGGCACTGGGTAACCCCTCCAGCCAGCCCACTGCTTGATGGAAGAGGAAGGCACCCGTTTGAGCTCCCCAAGGAAGCAGAGACTTCTGTAGCTCTTCCTCCCCTTACCCTACTCAGAGCCTGAGTCCTGGGCAGTTGTGTGCCCGAGGAGGGCAGAGTCTTACAGGAAGGAGTTGCGCCCGGCACTGACGATGCTGGTTAAGGTCTCCACGTCCACATAGTCATAGTGCAGAGCCTCAGGGGTGACTCGGGAGCCCATCTCCACCAGCAGCAGGCCAAGCCAGCGGCCCATGTCCTCTGAGCAGCTTGCCTGAAGGAGAGTGGGCACAGAGGGGCTGCTGTTAGCATTGTCAGTGCCTCTGGCTACCTGCTCACGCCAGCCCAACCTACAGATACCTGTAAGAACCTATCCATCCGATGCAGAGAGTCCTGGTAGTGCTGTAGGGTAAGCACTGAACTGTTAACCACATGGTTGGTGGTTCAAACCCACCAGAAGCACCTTAGGAAGCATGTATAGGTCACTATGCATTGGAACACTGGACTATGAATTATGCAGTTCAAGCCTACCAGCTACTCTGCAGGAGAAAGATGAGGCTTTCTGCTCCTGCAAAGATTTATAGCCTCGGAAACCCTATATAGTGGTTCTATGAATCGGTACTGACTTGATGGCATTTAACAACTACAACAATTACATACCTGGTGGCCTATGGGTTAGGCATTGGGCTGCTGACCACAAGGCCAGTGGTTCAAAACTGCTAGCCGCTCTTTGGGAAAATGATAAGGCTGTCTGCTTCTATAAATATTTGTAGTCTCAGAAATCCCATACAGGGTTGCTATGAGTTGGATCGCCTCAATGGCAATGGGTCCAGTTTTGGTTTTATCACATACCCAATACTTGGGGGTCAAAGGGGAATAAGACTAGAAAACATAGCTAGACATCCACGTGCCTCTTTTTTCTCACCCTATTCAGGTCACTTGAAGAACAAAGATGTCAGCTTGAGGACTAAGGTGCGCCTGACCCAAGCCATGGTATTTTCAATAACCTCACATGCATGCGAAAGCTGGATAGTGGATAAGGAAGACCATAGAAAAATTGATGCCTTTGAGTTATGGTGTTGGAGGAGAATATTGAAAGTGCCATGGGCTGCCAAAAGAACAAACAGATCTGTGTTGGAAGAAGTGCAGCCAGAGTGCTCCTTAGAGGCCAAGATGGCCAAACTTCGTCTCTCATACATTGGACATATTGTCACAGGAGGGACCAGTCGCTGGAGCAGGATATCATGTTTGGTAAGATTGAGGGTCAGAGGAAAAAAAGGAGGCCCCCAATGAGATGGATTGGCCAAGTGCCAGCATCGATGGACTCAAGCATGGCAATGATAGTGAGGGTGGCCCAGGATCGGGCAGTGTTTTGTTCTGCTGTGCATAAGGTCGCTGTGAGTTGGTACCGACTCGATGGCACTTAAGAACAACAACAACATTCAGGTTACTACTTAAATGCCACCTCCTCAGACAAGCCCTCCCTGACCACCTCTCTTAGGTAACATACCCTTGTCTGTGTAACCTCAGGAGTTCCCAACCACTCAGATGTAAAAACATTTGGTGTTCACAGATTTTTTTTTACATTTATTTTTTTTTAAATTTTAGTAATTAATAGATAGCAAAACATTTGCCATTACAGGAATCTTCACATGCACAATTCAGTAACATTAAATGTTTTTCGTGTTACTCAGCCATCAATCACCATTACCCGTTCTCAAAATTTTTATTTACTTTTTATTATAGATATGAGGCAGTTTTTCATATTCAAAAACCAAACTCACTGCCACTGAGTTGATTTTGACTCATAGGGTTTCCAAGACCACACATCTTTAAGGGAGCACAGAGTGTCATCTTTCTTCTGTGGAGCAGATGGTGGATTTGAACTGCCGACCTTGCAGTCAACAGCCCAGTGCCTAGTCCATAGTGCCACCTGCTTGTATTATAATTGCCAGATATTTATAGTACTTGTATACAGGACAATCTCCAAAAAGTTATTGGTCAGCTAAACACATGCTGAAGTTAATTCTCATGTCAAGATCAATATTAGATAATCAACTCAGCACACAAAGGCTGAACTTGAATAAAGGAAGCATACTTTTTTTTTTTTTCCCATGAACATTTTCAGTTTTTTATTTTGTACTTTTCTCATTACATTTTTTTTTTTTTTCATGTTTTATGGAAGCATACTTTTTGCTAGAAAGCTCCATGTGTGTGAATAAGTTAAGGGAAATAAGAGGCCCATCTCAAACGACCAAATATGGAAGTACAGAGGGAACATTTTTTTGAACTTTAAGAACTGTGGGAGACAGTGTGTGCTGGGCAGTGAGAGGAGGAAGCCTCGCTGCAGTTGTGGAACTACAGCAGATTCTCTTTGGAACCCTGGCCAAAGCACTACGCTACCTTCCACCTCAGTTTCTTTATCTGTAAGGATTCCAGCTCATAGCGACCCCTAGAAGACACAGTAGAACTGCTCCTTAGAGTTTCTCAGACTGCAAAATTTTGCGGGAGCTCATAGCTTCATCTTTCTCCCATGGAGCTGTTGGTGGGTTCAAACTACTGACTTTGAAGTTAGTAGCCCAATGCTTATCCCACAATGCCACTAGGACTCCTTTTGTAAGTGTCATCAAGTTGGTTCCAGCCCATAGCAACCCTGTGTAGGGTTTCCAAGGAGCAGCAGGTGGGTTTGAACCACCGACTTTGTGGTTAGCAGTCCAGTGCTGATCCTGCAGTGCCAGTGTTTACATTTTAAATTCTAACTAGCTGAAGGATTGACACGTAGACGACAGGGTCAATGTATTCTGTGCAACCTCACAGAGTAGAGCTACTGTGTTCAGTCATCTGTTCAGCAAATATTGATGGCGCCATGTTTGGTTCTGGAAAAACAATGTATGCAAAACCAAGTATGGTCACTGCCTTCACAGAGCTTCAAAATTTCAACCCAACCTGGGGAAAAGCTTTCTAAAAATTTGAGTGGCTCTGTGGGATTGGTAAGGATGGGTTATCCCTGGTGGTATAGTGGGTTGTGCGCTGGGTTGCTAACTTCAAGGTCAGCAGTTCGAATCCACCAGATGCTCCATGGGAAAAAGATGAGGTTTTTTGCTTCTATAAAGATTTACAGCCTTGAAAACCCTACACAGGGTCACTATGAGTCAAAACTGCCTCTGTGGTAAATAACTACCACTACCACCTGGTGTGGCACTGTGGGTTAAGGCACCAGACTGCAAAGCCATTTTAACTGCAAGGTCGGTGGTTCAAGCTCACCAGCCGCTCCTCGGAAACCCTATACAGGGTCGCTATGGGTTGGGATCGACTTGACGACACTTAACAACAACAAACCACCTATGGATGATTAGGTTCTCTTGAAAGGTATCTAAGATGGATGGCCCTTGGTAGGAAGGTTTGAGAGAGGATTCCAGAGTCAGATTGGGATTTGGGCCAAACTAGATGCCTTTTAGGTTTGGAATTCTAAGGTAAGGGTGAGTGAACAAACATTGGGCCTGAGGTTGTCAGGCTTAGCAAGCAAAAATTCTGAATGCCCTCTTAAAGTTGGATTTCAGATAAATGAATACTTTTTCAATATCCCAAATATTGCATGCCATATACTGACGTTAACAATGATTTGTTTATTTGAATTTCAAATGTAAGTGAATGGTCCATATTTTCTTTGGAAACATTGCTTGTATCATTTTACAGCAGTTAGACTTGCTTCCCTTCCACAGTCCCTGGAGTATCAGTACAAGGTCTCCCAAACCAAAAACCAAAACACCTCACGAGGACAAGCTCCTCTTCACTCCTATCACCCAAGCCCACCTGGGTCTCTCCTCTCACCTCTAAGATGGCGACCTCCTGTCGGTTGCGCAGGATCCTGAAGGCAAATGGGTGTCTAGGCCCAAAGCCCGGGGCCACCTCGCAACCACAGAGGGCGATGGCATTCACGTGGGTTCGTAGGTCCGTGCGGTCTTTGTGGAAATACAGAGTGTTGCACTTCAGGCGGCACCAGCGTTCCTTCCAGCCCTGGTTCACCAGCACATTCAGATAGCCTGGGAGGACAACCAGGGATGTGACCTCCTGAAAGCCCAGCCTGGGGGAAACCCAGGTGTGGGGGATACATGGTCAGGACAGAGGGCCCAGGATAACCTTGTGTCCAGCTAGAGAACAAAGGTCTTTTGGGTCCTGGATCAGTTCACTCCCCACCTGCCTCTCATTTCTAAATTTCAGTTTCCTCGCTATGAGTTAACATGCTCAGTTGCCAACCAAAAGGTTGGGGTTCAAGTCCACCCAGAGGTGCCTCACAAGAAAGTCCTGGTGATCTGCTTCTGGAATACCAACCACTGAAAACCCTGTGGAGCACAGTCTACTCTGACACACAAGGGCCACCCTGAGTCTGAGTCAACTGGAGGATCACTAACTAGCCATGTGGTGGGCTGATCATCACAGTATACACAGACTTTGGACTATATCAAGCTTGATATAAAGGGTGGAAACGATATTTGATACATAAAGACCATATCTCTCTTTCTTGCCTTTTATTCTATCCACCCTCTAAAACTAAAATTACCAAAAGACCTAAAATGATGGCTGTAGCTGCCACCTAGTGGCACTGTGTCTGAAGAAGTATATGCAGTGCAGATAGAGAATTCTATACAAAGTCAGGCTCAGGCTATGTAGATGAAGAGAACAGGGTAGAATTCCTTCTTAACATTTTAGATTTAAATTTATTTATCTTATATCTTGTGCTCTGAAGCACTAGCCACTAACTACAAAATGTTTCTTTTTATCCATGTGCTTTTATAGTTATTTTTTCTAAGTAGAATATTACTGTTGATCCTATATATATATATATATTCTACTGGATTCCAGTATATGGAACACCATATTTATATGAATAAAAATAATCTCTAAGCCATTTTTAATGGTTGTTTACCATATTTATAATGTTGTTAAGTGTCATCAAATTGGTTACGACTCATAGCGACCCTATAAATCCAAGTCTTTAAATTTTCACGGGAGAAGAAAGCTTCATTTTTTTTCCTGGGGAGGTAGGCTTGAACCGTGGACCTTGTGGTTCACAGGCCAGTGCTTATCATGTGGAGCCACCATGCTCCATATTTATAATAGAAAGTACTTAAATATTTGTACCCAAGAAATTTCCTTTTAAGATTGGGTTGTAACTTACACAGGAGACATGCTATATAGTGGGAAATTTGATACTCTTCCCTTGTCATGGTGGAGGAAACTGAGGCCCAGAGATGGACAGTGATTTGCACTAAGGCCTACAGGAGGCAGAGAAATAGGGGATCGGTTAACATTTCCTTCTGCTGAGTATCAGGGTCCCATGGGAGAGAGTGATAGATCAGGAAGAGTGGATGGGGTGGCTCCTCTCCCATCTTTGGGTGTGAGATGGCCTTAGCGCCAGAAACTCTACTGATGGAACCTGGAATTTCCCTCCTCCCCATGGCCCGTACCCACCACAGCATGGAACCTCCTCCTCAGTGGAGGACGTCTGCAGCTCATCGGCTAGTGACTTCTTCTTGGAGAAGCTGATGATGCGGGTGATCTTGCGGCCTGCAGCCCTGCTCATAGAGCCCTTTAGCTCAGCCAGGCTGCTCTTCTTCCCTTTACCTGTTGCCATGGAGATGGGTCAGGGGAGGGGAGGGAGCCTCAAACTCCAGTTGCACCCAGCTCTAGCCTTCCTGGTGGTCCTTTCACCCTGCACAGAAGGTCTGCACGCAGCCCCATGTGTGGATGAGCCAGGCCACTGTACCCCATTCTACAGAGAGCTCAGGATCTGCTCTGCCACTGTGTGCCCCTCCCAGCCTTGGAACCCCAGAAGTCCCTACCATGATCACTGGCCTCCCGACGGCCAAGGGTGGAACAGTTGTCTCCTGTGCACAAACTGTCAGAGTCTGAGGTCTGCTTCTCTTGGGACAGTCTCTGGGGAGGGACACAGACAGCCCCACGTCAGAGGCACTCAGAAGCATCCGTTTGTTGGTTCAAACCCACCTCATGGTAATTAGTTAAGAAACATTTGTCAGTAGCTCTCATGTGCCTGAGACAATACCAGGTCTTGGGAAGACAATGATGATTTAAGACATGATTGTGTCCTCGTGGTCATCCTGGGGAGTAAGACAATTGTAATACATTGAGATAAATGTCCTTGGAATTTGGACTGTATTTGCTAGGTAACAGGGAGGAAGGTATTTAAACAGGGCAGTAATGTAATACAGGAGTCCTGGGGTGGCATTGCAGGAGAATGCACTGGGCCCCAAGATCAGTTTGAGCTGCAATGTCAGTGGTTCAAACCCACCAGCCGCTCCTCGGAAACCCTATACAGGGTCACTATGTGTTGGAATGGACTTGATGACACTTAACAACAACAATGTAACACAACTGGATTTAGGAAGTCCCTCTAGTGGCATTGTGATCGACAGATAAAACAGGGCAAGACTGCAAGCAAAAGAACCACTTAAGAGAGTATCTTCTTGGATAAGATGAGACTTGATCTGGGGATGAGCCAAGATACTAGTGAGGATGGGGAAAGGAGGTGAGCTGGCAGATATTTTTAGGATTTGGTGACCAATAAAAGTGAATGATGATGAGAGCAGTTGATTAGGACTATAGCTTGAGGAAGAAGGTGGTCAACACCCAGTTTCCATGTTAGCGACTTCACTGCCAGACAAAATTATTTTTACTCATTATACTGACTCGAACCAATCATTCATTCATCCATCTCCTCATCTGCTATTAACTTAGTGCCTGCTAGGTATGTGGTACTATGGGGGGAGTTCCTAGGCATGGGCTTTCATTCATATATGCACTTATGAACTCAGTAGACATTTATTGAGCACCCGTGGTTGTGCCAGCTTGTGCTGGGCACTGGCTTTCGGTTACGGCTCTCACAACTTGCCCCACTGTCACCAGTGGCTGCCTGACTCTACCATGTGACCGTGGGCTTCTCTAGGGCACAGCTTGGGCTGAGTCCCTCTGCCTTAGTCTGAGGAGACCTGCTAGAGACAGATGTACCTTGTCCATGTCCAGCTTGCATGGGAGGATTGGGGACCTGGGGCCCTCCACACCCTCAGCTGCTCCTATGGGCTTGCTGACCTCTCGGATGACCTGTGGAGAGCAAACATAGTTGTGGACAGGTGGACAGAGGAGGAGGACGGTGCTATGTGGTCAGGGCCATCAAGCAAGGGGGGCGTTGAGGACACTGGGGAGAAGAGAAGGGTGGACATGGCTGTCTGCCACATGTCAGGGTGTGAAAGGCTTTCTCCTGTGTCTGTCTCTTGGATTAAAAAGGACATGGGGCTGGAAATCAGGGGACTTCGTGTCAACAGTCAGCTCTACTGCTTATTAGTTGTATGACTTTGGAGAAGCCACTTCCCTCTCTGAGATTCAGTTTCCACATCTGTAACATGGGCATGATACTGGCCCTCCTTACCTCCTAGTGTTGTCTGAGGACCAGTGATATCATGGACCCTTAACAGCCTGCACATGCTGAGGGACTCATCTTTGCCACCTTGTCGGACCTTGACAACAGCCTGTGTGGTGTCTGTGACAGCTGAGAGCCCAGGATGTTCCTCCATCACCAGGTGCCACCCAGCAGGAAGCTTCCAGATCATGAGACAATGGTAGCCCCCAGTACTGCTCACCACCAGGCAACTTGACATGGACTTCCCCAGCATCTCACAGATATGGATGATAAGGCAGAGAGGTGAAGCCACCTGTTGTAGCAGAGCCAACAACCAAATCCAGACAGAATGGCTGATGGGGATGCCAAGGCAGGTGCCTAACTCAGCAGCTTCCTATTACCCAGCCGCCCTCTGAGGGCAGAGGCTCCCCCAGCAAGCAGGCTCTCTCCCTCTTTTCTGCTCCTGAGACAAAGGCAGCAATGAGTATCATTAGCCACTCTAGTGGGAGAGCTGGTTATCACAGGAAGGAAGGGAGGGAGGGAGGGGAGGGCAGGGAAATAGGGCCTGGTTTCATTGTTCCAGCAGGAAGACCAGGAGGAGAAGGCATGGGAGAGAAAATGAGGCTGAGTACACGGGGGAGGAGGGTTTGCTGTGAGGGACAGAATAGAGGTTGCACCATCATCGCTATAACAGCAGTTGCTGGCAATCATTAAACATAATGTCCATTTTACAGATGAGCCAATTGAGGCACAGAGCGGCTAAACCATTTGCAGAAGATCACACCCAACCAATCCCCCCCCTCCCCCCCGCCCCCAACTCAAGCCTAGTGCCTTCGAATTAATTCTGACTCATAGCAACCTTGTTTAGGGTTTCCCAGACTGTAAACCTTTATAGGAGCAGAAAGCCTCATCTTTCTCCTTGCGGTTAGCAGCCCAGTGTTTGTCCTACAATGAAGTCAGTGACATTTAGGCCTGAACCCATCTTTTTGGGCCACCAGTCCTCCCTCATCATTATTATGCTACTTTACCAGATGTGGTGCTGTAGGATCAGCACTGGACTGTGAACCACAAGGTCGACAGTTCAAACCTACCAGATGCTCTTTGGAAACAGGGTTGCTATGAGTTGGGAGCAACTCATAGGCTCTTAACAACAATAACAACCCTCCCTTCACCGCTCCACAGAGTCATGTGGAGGGCAGCAGGGTGGTTTTTAGGGAAGGCTTTTTTATTGGCGTCTAATCCTGGCTCCAAGGAGCTCTGGTAGTGTAGTGGTTACAAATCGGGCTGCTAATCTCAAGGTCAGCAGTTCAAAACTACCAGTGGTTCCGTGGGAAAAAGATGAGGCATTCTGCTCCTGTAAAGATTTACAGCCTCAGAAACCCTATGCAGGGTTGCTATGGGTCAGTATCTACTCGACAATGGCACTTAACTACAACAACAATCCTGGCTCCAATCACTTTGTTATGTAATATTTAGCACCCTGCCGTCCAAGTTCTATATGCCTCAGCAGTTTCCTCATCTGTAAGATGGGAAAAATAATAATCCCATTGCAAAGAGTATGGTGTATGGTGTACATAGAGGCTCAATCTGTGGTAACTCCAATTGTCCTGGGTAGTGCACAGATACAGACAGAGGACCATAGGTGGACGTTACAAGGACGCACACTTCCTCTTTCCTTTTAAGGATTAGCCTGATGATACAAAAAGTTTTCTTCGACAGTAAGCCATAACGCCCACAGGACAGATTGTAGGAAGGAACATAGACTTCCAGGATGGGGTTTGTTCTGGGAGCTATTCAGGACCTGTGTCCACAAGTAAGCCCAAGCCATGTGCAAAACATTTGGACTCAAACCGCTCATCGCCTCTCATCCAAGCAAGGCCTGGTTCTTCCTGAGACAGGAGGCAACCCCACTGAGGGCTAGGCCTGGGAGAGAAAGCAAGGGAGGGCCAGGGTGGTGGGAGGACACTGGACCTACGTACCTTCAGCCATTCCTCAGCCTGCTCCGGGCTCTGCAGTGCCAGCACCAGAACCTCTGTGCTGCCCTGGGAGAAGCGTAGCTCATGCCTCTTGTGCCGGCTGTCCTTGGGCACGTAGATGACACTACAGGCATCCAGGGCTAGCCTCAGATGTGGCTGTCGGTCCTTGGAGCTTTTGTAACACTGGAAAGGGAGAGAAGGGGTCGTCAGGGCCTCCTGGAGGGAGAGGCAGGGAAGGTGGAAGAGGGAGATACTCTCACAAAAATATTCAGGGAAGCTCGACTGATCCCATCCAACCCAACCATGGGCACTGTGTGAGGAGCAACAAAGGGGCTGAAGCTGTCCACTCAGAGAAGAGAAGTCTGGGAGGGCACCAGATACTCTTCAGATCTGAAGGGTTGTGGAGGGATCTCAGAGGGCACAACTACCTAATCAGCAAGAGACAGATACTGACGCAATACTGGAAGACCATTCTAGCCCAAAGGACCACAAAAGAGATGAGCTGGCTTGGGAGGGAGTAAGCACCATGTGATTACAAGGCTACATGGCAGGGATGTGGGTGAGAATCCTAGCAGAGATGGAGTGTACCAACTCCTATTATAGGGCTCTCCTATTGCCATCGTTTCAAAACCTAACAATGAGGCTACTGGAAAAGAAAATTATAGGCGAATCTTTCTCCTAACATAGATGTGAAAAGTCTTAAAAAGATATTTGTAAATAGAATCTCTCCGTCATCGCCATTGAGTCGATTCCAATTCATAGCAGCCCTGTCTAGGGTTCCTGAAGATATAAAGCTTATGGAAGCAGGAAGCCTCATCCTTCTCCTACAGAGTGGCTGGTGGGTTTGAACTGTCCGTCTTGTGGTTAGCAGCCCAGTGCTTAACCTACATTGCCACACCAGCACTCCTAGATAGGATCTGTTCTTGTTGTTAAGTGATGTCAAGTTGGTTCCGACTCATAGAGACCCTGTATAGGGTTTTCAAGGAGTGGCTGGTGAGTTTGAACCACCGACCTTGTGGTTCAAACTGACCTTGTGGTTCCAGTGCATTATTCTACAGTGCCACACCAGGAGTCCAAATAGAATCTAGACATAAATACAAAGCGTATCCATCTAGATCAAACTCTGACTCACGGTGCCCCAAGTTTGTCAGCATAGAGCTATGTATGATGCACAGGGTGTTTAACTGCTGATGTTTCAGGATTCGATGATCAGGACTTTCTTTGGAGGTGCCTTTCAGTTAGTAACCGAGCACATTAACCATTTCCACCAAGGCCAAACAGGGGCCTTCCAGGAATGCAAGGATGACTTATCATTCCATAATTCACTGTATGGAAGACTCACGGAGGAAAATCAGGTCATCGTTTCAATGGACACAGGAAGAGTATTTGAAAAAATTCAATACTCATTTGTGATATCAACTCTTAGTAGACAAGAAAGAGAGAGGTGCCTGTTCAGAGTGATAAAGACTATCTACAAACCACCTATAGCAAACGTCAGCCCTAATGGTGAGTTACTGAAATGGGCTCTCTGTGTTCTGGGTAGAAATAGGGATGCTCACATTCACCACTTCTAGTCTACACCGTGCTGGCAGTGCTAACCACTGCAATACCTCAAGAAAAGAACTAGAAGACAGAGGAGTGGAAAGAAGTAAGCATGTCCCTAGGGCTGGCGCTAGTCTGTAATGAGCTTTTCACTACACCCGGGTGAGAAGGGTGAGAAAGGTCTATATCGTCAGAATACATGTTAGGCAAAGCTCTTTCCTGAAAATGATGTCCATTCTCCTACTTTGGAATTCAAAGTGTATTTCCTCTTAGGAGTCTTAGTGCTAAGACATGGTAGATTAAAGAAAATGCTCTTTAAAGAAAGCAGTGCTGTATTTTTTTAAGTAAATGATAGCTGTATGGAAATGAGGGGGGATGTTGTCTTATCTCTTGATCAATAGGATTATGGATGGCTTTTATAGTTTGTCACTAGTTTTACAAATAAGCACATGCATAATAAAAAGCAATGAAACTTAAAAAAAAAATTAACAAAAAACTCTCTGGCAAAACAAACACCTGGTAAAGCCGTTTTTGAAGTTTGGCTCCAGTGGGAGAGCGCAGATCTCAGAAGCACTGGGCTTTGCACCTCAGAGCAAAAAGCAGGCCCTGGTATCCCCAGCACAGATGCCAGGTACACACATGAGCAGAGAACAGCACGTATACAAGCCCTGGGGAAGCTGCCAGGCCCCATCCCCCTCACCACTCACCAGAAGCTGGTCATCCCTGATGACAGTCAGCTGCTTGGCCCACTGCCCAAAGCGCTTTTTCCGCAGCAGGAAGGCACATATCCTGCAATCTCTCACCAGGTGCATGGAGGCCTCCTCTGAGGGCCACTGGTGTGTGGGCTGCTGCCCTTTCCCTTCCTCCTCCTCCTCATCGTAGGACTCGTAGGAGCTGCTCATGGCGTCGGAGTCGTTGTCTGGAAGAGCCGTGGACAGGACATGTCACTTGTGCCATCCCTGAGGAAGCACCTTCTTGCCCCTGTGTACACATCCCTTCTTTGTTGTAGCCAGGGTTGTGGCTAAACCCCCTACACATATGCTCTGCTTTAGAAATTTACCACTTGCTTTGTGAGCTTGGTGACTTCTGTCACATCTCGGGTTTCAGTGTCCCCTTCAGTAAAATGGATATAATGACTGGTAGTACCTACTTCATCAGGCTACTTGCAGATCAATGCATGTAGTGTTCAGCAAAGTGTCTGCCACTCAGTAAGTGCTCAATAAACCTCAGTTCCTGTCATATTGTCATTATCATCAACCACTTCCTACTCACTGTCTCAGATGATGTCACAGTGACCCAGAAAACCCCTGTTTTATCAGTAAGGAGACTTGAGGCTCCAAGAGAACAAAGATCAGCTACTAAGAACCAAGGCAAGGGTTGGATCCTGGGCCCTAACTCCCAGTTCAGTGCTCTTTCCACTGAACCTGGGGTCACTGAGACCAAGGGCTTTTGGACATCTGTGCTGATGGGGAGTGGACACGCAACACTGAGGGTTAGGTCAACACCTGCTCTTCACGGGGACAGACCCTGTTCAGATGCCCAGTACTCACACGAGTTCTTCAGCTCCCCATTCATCCGGGTTGTGGGGTAGCTGTTGTCTGCATCTTCATAGTAGCCATCCACAATCGAGTGGGCCGGGCTGCAGCTGTCTGTAGGATGGGTAGAAAGAGCCCCCACTTGGGAGAAATGCAGGCAGACTCCAGGGGCCGGGGTTGGGGCAGAGAGTGGGGGTCCCCTACAGTTCCTTGACTAAGGTGCAGGACTTCTTCTCAGCGTCTCATCTGCTCTCGCTTCTGTGTCCCTGTCACCAAGAGCCACCTCTAGGCCTGTGCTAATGCTATTCCCTGTCTCTGCTTATCTTCTACTAGAGAACTTCTACTGATGCTTCATGACCCAGAGCATGATCCCAGAGCATAAGGGTGGTTTATGCCACAACTCGGATCCCTGTACTGTGGGCTGTGGTTTACCAGTTGCCTGGGTTCAGCCCTTCCTCCTTCCCTCCCTTTCTGCTCTGCCTTTGCCTCATTTTCCACCTCAGTCATTCCACTCACTTTCTAACATATCCCGCCTTTTGTCAAAGAGAATCGCCTTCAAAACCCCTGGGACCACAAAGGAAGAACAGGACTAGCAGAGCGAATAAAGATGCACACAAATAGAGACTCCAACAGCTACTACCTAAGCTGAATTCTCACAGCACATTCTTGTTTGTGACTGGGAAGTAGTGTAGTACAAGGGTTAGTGTTGTTGTTGTTGTTAAGTACCGTCAAGTTGGTTCCGACCCATAGGGTTTCCAAGGAGCAGCTGTTGAGCTTGAACCACCAACCTTGCAGTTCAAAAAGCTTTCCATTCTGGCGCATTAACTCACAGCACCACACCAGGACTCCACAAGGGTTCGTGGAGTAGTTCAAACTTGATTTCTGCATCAGATTTATCTGGGGATCATTTAAAAATGCAGAGCTCTGATTCACTGGAGTGAGATGGACTGAGAAATCTGCATTAGAATTTGTTCAGTAGAAAATTTCTAAGTACATATAAAAATAGAAAATATACTGAATTCCAAAGAATTGGATTTTTTTTTTTTTCCTTTTGCACCAATAAGATTGTTCTGATGTATGCAGACCCAAGAACATGTTTTGAAGTTCGGGTGGTTAAGGCATGTGCTTTGGGGTTGATCAGATTTGAGTTCAAATCCTATTTCTACCATTTATGGAGTCAACTTGGGGAAAAAGTTTTCTCCCCATTTCTGACACTTCACCCATGAAGTGCATTAAGTACTACAATGCATAGAAACTCTCAGCGCAGTGGTGCCAGACAAATGCAACACCAAAAAACCAAGCTCACCGCCGTCGAGTTCATTCTGACTCATAGTGACTATTGGGCAGAGTAGAGCTTTTCCCTGGGGTTTCTGAGGCTATAAATCTTAAAATACGGGAGCAGATAGCCTCATCTTTCTCCTGAAGAATGCCTGGTGGGCCTGAACTTCTGACCTTGTAGTTAGCAGTCCAATGACTAACCCAAAGCACCAACAGGACTTCTTAGACAGTGCCACCTATCATTATTACTGTCGTCTCAGATTCCTACAAGGCAGGGAGGTGAGTATAAATCAGTCCATTTTACAGACAAGGAAACCAAGGCCACATGCAATTTGCTAGTGACAGAGCCTGGGTTAGAACTGAGAGTACCACCTTCCAATATGGACTCCTCAGAGCACTGCTCTGGGTTCCCACTCCCTCCTGTCCGTCTGTTTCCTACAGTTGTTATTGTTGTTGTTGTTATGTGCTGTGGAGTCTGTTCTGGCTCATAGAGACCCTGTACAAGGTTTCTGAGGGTGTAAATCTTTACAGGAGCAGAAAGCCTCATCTTTCTCCCACGGAACAGCTGGTAGTTTCAAACTGCTGACCTTGTGTTTCGCAGCCCAATTCATAACCACTATGCTATGGTGGCATTGAAATTCCCAGTAACATTCACCCAACAGAGTTACAGAGCCTGCCTTTCCCAGCAAGCATGCTGAGGGCTTAGATGCTCAGATGCTCAGGACATCCTTTGTGAGGTGGACTGGGGGTATCAAGGCTAAAAGAGGAGGAGATGGAATGGGTAAGCAGGGGACTCTGGGAGCAAAGCACTCGGAAACCTGGTAGGGCTGGACACTGGGCGAGAGGAGAGGAAGGATACTCCTTGGTGGGCTTGGCACTCTCCCTGAACAAAGTCCTTCCTGAGGCCCTCCCTTCCCTTCTGCCCCAGGAGCACAGCTGCTCCCAGGGGGGCAGCTCCTCTGCCCTCTTGAAAGGGGAAAAGTTCTGGGTGCAGGTGGAGTACATGCACCCAGTCAAAGGGCTCTACATAGGGATGCAGGGACCCAGAAGCACTTGTCCCTGTTTTTTGAATGAATAAAATAAAGTTGCCTGTTTCACATTCCAACAGCTCTTTGCAATGACATAAAATCCAAGACTATCAAGGCTCAAGAAGGCCTCAGATTACCTAGTCCAATTCCATCATTTAGCTTTGTTTTAACTACTTTATTGATCATGAAAATAATTTGCCAAAATAGCCTAAAGAAAGAAACAATCTCAAGTATCCACCAACCGATGACTGGGTAAACCAAATATAGTATATCCACATAAAGAAATATTGTTTGGTCACAAAAAGGAATGAAGTACTCACATATTCTAAAATGTGGATGTATCTTGAAAACATTTTGCTAATTAACGAAACCAGACATGAAAGGCCATATAATGCATGATTCCATTTGTAGGAACTATTCAGAATAGGTAAATCTACGAGACAGAAAGTAGACTGGTGGTTGGTGGCAGAAAGAATGGAGAATGATGTTTAATGGGAACAAGTTTTCCTCTTGGGGTGATGAAAATATTCTGGAATTACCGGTTATGGTTGCACAATATTGTGAATGTAATAAATGCCACTGAATTACACATGCAAAAATGGTGAATTTAAGTGTATTTTGCTACAACAGGAAAAATACACACCCATGACAAAAAACTTCAAGCAGTACACAAGCATATAAATGGAAAAAGATGTTCTCTTCACTCAGATTTCCACTTATTTTCTGCAAGAAAATCCTGTTAATAGTTTCTTGAGTATGCCCACATAGTTGTTAAGATGAACGCATATGTGTGTATGTGTGTGTGTACACTTAATTTTTAAAAAATGGAATCTTGTCATATGCTATATTCTGTGCTTAATTCAGCTCTGGTAGCGTAGTGGTTA
>NW_006408575.1:1999106-2000674 GCF_000296735.1 Chrysochloris asiatica | reverse complement strand
TGGGGACTTTAGATCCAGAGAGGGAGAGGGGCTGTGTGTTGACAACCAAGGGGCAGGCTTGCAGGGTATACCCTTTGGATGGTTGATGATGCATGGAGGAGATTGTAACCATGGCAATGAAATGATATCCGATAGGATGAATGTAAAGCTAATGTTCTCCCATGTAAACTATTACATAATTCACAATAAAACATTAAAAAAAAAAAAAAAAGTAGGAGCCCTGGTGGCACAGTAGTGAAGCACTTGGTTGCTAACTTAACAGTTGGTGGTTTGAAGCCATCCAGCAGCTCTGTGGAAGAAAAACTTGGTGATGTGCTCCTGTAAAGATTATAACCTAGAAAACATCTAGGTCAGACCTACTCTGACACATGGGGCTGCTATGGGTCAAAATCAACTAGTGAGCATCTACCAACAATATATACAAATTACTTAGAAGTACCATGCTATTATTAAATTACAAATCCTATAAAACATTTGTAAACACAGACAGTTCAAAAAAAATGGGTGAAATGAAAAGTAAAGAAAGCCTCCGGTATTTCTATGTCCATTATCTTATTATGAACCCACTGGGATACCTGCACTCAACTTTGAAGATGTCTCCTTTACATCATGTACTTTTTTTTATCATGTGCATTGACTTTATCATTTAGTCTACCTGAAAGATGTGCTTCTGCTAAGGCAGAGATTATTTGTCATCCCATTACTGAAGGACACTTAGGTTAGTGGCCGGTTTAGTGCTGGAACAGGGTTGCAGTGGTTATCAGTATACCTGGACAATTCTCTGAATATAGCTAGTCCCTCCTTTTTCTTTTTTGAAGGATCAAGGAATAGAAATCCAGAGAGGGAAAGTGTGTTGGCCAGGATCATGCAGAACTAGGACTAGAACCCAAGCTCCTGACTCCCAGGGGCTTACCCACGGGTCCACCCAGGCCATCACTAAAGAGACTGGGTGCTCACAGTGGCTCCCCTTCAGGACGTGGTGATGTGGCTGGCCAGGTGCCAGCCTGTGAGCTCTAGCAGAACAGAAAGGAGCTCAGTTGGCTGCCTTGTCCAGGGGGCTAGAACTTACTGTGGGAGCTGATGTATTCGGGACACTTGCCAGGTCCCAGGGGAAGGGCCTCCTCATAGTAGTCCTCGGGAGGAGGCTTGTTGGGGAGCGGTGGAGGCAGGTCGGCTGCCTGGAGGAGAACAAAGATGTGTGAGCCCTGGAAGTCAACTAGAAGCAGAGCTGAGGGACGAGGGACAAGGGACACAGGGAGAGAGGAAGGGAAGGAGGCACTGAAGAGAGAGTCAGAGCTCCTAGAAACAGGACCCAGTCTGACTGTGAAGCATAGTGGCAGAAGAGCAGAGCAGGGAAAACTCGAGTGTTTATTTGGTCCTGTGCTTCCTACTCCTATTTGCTAGGCATCGGGGCTCCTACATAATGCCTAAAAGTTATGTAGATTGCCACAGATCAGTAGTTAGACTTTTGATTGAGCACACATAAAATTACTGAAGCCATGACATTTACTATCATCTCCTATGAGTGTGAAAGCTGGACAATGAATAAGGAAGACCAGAGAAGGAGA
>NW_006408575.1:1988457-1998516 GCF_000296735.1 Chrysochloris asiatica | reverse complement strand
TGTTGTTGTTAAGTGCCGTTGAGTTGGTTCTGACCCATAGCAACCCTCTATAGGGTTTCCAAGGAGCAGCTGGTGAGCTTGAACCATTGACCTTGCAGTTCAAATGACTTTGCAGTCTGATGCATTAGCCCACAGCGCTACACTACATTAGTTAGTGAGGCAGTAGCACCTTAGGGTCTAGGACCAGCTTAGTTTAATAATCACCTTACTAGTTGCGGGACATGGTGCATGTCGCTTACCCTCTCTGATACACAGTTTCTTTAATCGGAATGTGAGGATAGCAACTGTGCTGATCTCATCCAGATGTTGTGAACTTGTGAAGCATATAGTAATTGGTCAATAATTAGTGCCACTGGTAATGAAGGTGATGACAGTGACAGTTACAATGCTTGATGGATTATGGTTTCCTTCCCCTAATTCCATAATCCCAAGGTTGGGAACCCTAGATCTGGTTCAATCCTCGTTTTATAGAAAAAAAAAATTCAAGCTCAGAGAGGGAAAGCAACTTGCCTAAGGGCACACAGCAAAATTAGAAAGCCCAGGCCATGCAAATTCTGGTCCAGAGCTTTTGCCATCACTCCAGTTAAGTTGCTACAGTCAGAGGTTGAGGGTAGCGATGTCCACTGGACTTGAAAAGACAGATCATTTCACCATGTAATTTCTGTTCAACAAGTAGGTATGTCATGGGCCATTGAAATGTGTACACAGTGCTGTTTCTGCCCCGGAACTCCCACCTGGAAGAGAGAAAAGGGCCCTGGTGCAGCTAGGAGTGCCCCAGTGCCAAGCAGAGTGTGTCTCTTTCCTCTTTGCTATGGATAGAATTGTTTCCTCCAAATATGTTTTAGAATCCTAACCCCCTATACCTGTGGAAATAGCCCTATTGGGAATCAAGGTGTTTTTGTTCTGTTAATGAGGGCATAAAGTGTAAAATGCGTCCTAAACCAGCTCACATCAGTTCACATTACAAAGCTACTCACAAGCACACACAGGGGAAGACAGATGCTGTGTGAGGACCCTCTACAAGTCTAGGAACCAAGGGTTCCCGGGCTACCAAGAACGAAGAAATCGCCACTCAAGACCTTGATTTGAACTTAATTCCAGAACCATGAGAAAACACGTCTCTGTTCTTTAAGATCACCCACTTGTGGTACTGGTGTTAGAGCAACGAAGATGCCTCTCTAGAGGGACCAGGAGTCCACAGGCATGGAACCTCAGGCAGAGACTCACATTCCTCAGACACGGGCTCTTGGCTGGCTCATGGCTGGCCTCTTTGCTGGGCTCGCTGTCATCCTCTGGCATGTCCCGGAGGTCACTCAGGTCACAGTCTACAGAGGGTTAAGCCGTGAGGAGAGAAAAGCAAGGGTGAGCGCAGGCAAGCAGAGGGAGGGCTGGACTTGGGGCGGGAGGCCTGCACTTGAGGTTGGGTCCACCACCTTTGCAATAAATGCTTACTTGTTCTGAGACTCATCTGTAAACGGGTTGCTATAATCTCTGCCTGGCCCATCACCTAGGGTTACTGAGCCACATGGTAATATGTGTTACGGTTCTATGGAAATGCTCAAGGGCTACGCTATAGAAGCACATGTCTTCCCTTGTGTCTCCATCCCTAGCACTCTCTCACCCAGATCTAAAGCTTGAGGAGTGCTGTCTTCCCTGGGAGGAGAGTCAGAAAAACTAGTTGCCATTGAGTCCAATAGATCTGTGCTCTATAGAGTTTTCTTTTTTTTTTTTAATTAAATGTTTTTATTTTGCATTGAGTGAAAGTTTACAGGGCACATCATCAGCTTCACATTCAACCATTCATATAGCTTGTTTCATTACATTGATTATTATCCCCGCTATATATCATCAGTTTACAGTGTTTCTCTCTATCCTCTTTAGCTTTTTTTTTTTGGAGGGGGGGGGGGACTTGGCTTATTGGAATTTACAGTCTCGGCTTTTAGGGGAGGTTTTTACATTTGTCTGTGGATATCCAGGGCTCACGTATGAGATTACTAACAAGCATTACTGAATAATCAGATGAGGGACAGTTTGTTATGTCTACTAGGTAGCTAGAGTCTGATCCTCAGAGCCTATGGTTTGGACGGTCAACAACGCTTGGGCCCACAGGGGGTTGGCCTCCTGACCGGGTCTGTGCTGTCTGCATCTGAGTCCTCCTTTTTTATTGATTGTTTAAGGGACGCTGCCTGTCTTAGGTGGTCAGTGCGAATTCCTCAGTCTTACCAGTCATTGAGACTCATTGCAGCATGGCAATGTCTCTGTCCCAAGTAGCCGAGGTTCCACGTGATCCTTACCCGTCTCTGGCCACACGTCCAGCATAAACAGCCGCCATCCGAGGAAGGCAGGGAGGGAGGAGATCAGCTGGGGACCCCAAGCGCCTGACGTTGCCGGCCCACCACCTGCTCTAAGGTGACCAAGCAGGATCACTATGCTGAGGTTCAATCCAGTTCCTAGGGGATCTTATTCTCTAGCATGGGTAGCAAATGGGTCGCCACTCAGTGTTCACTTTGAGAATTACTTATATCATAAAATTGAGCGTGTAGCTGATGAATATCCCCAGACAAGTGTATATTGTTCCACAACCTCCTAAAATGCTGTTGGATTAAGTTCCAATTAATTTCTGGGTTACTGAAAGATAACACAAATCTACTTATACCTTGAGTAACCTTAGCTGGGAGTGTAGTCTGGATTTATTGGGTCTTATTTCCCTTAAGCGGTCTTCCTTTCTCTAAAGCATTTAGCCTGTTTTGTGAGCCTTTGTCTATTTACTCTCAGATCATATGAGCGAGACTAATGTCCCTAGACATTTGATTTACATGATGGGCAGGGCAAAAAAAGGTAACAATTTCTGTTTGCGCAGTGATTCTTGACCTGAGAGCAAAGGCACATGGCACGTTTGAGGGCTAGGCACTGCATTGCTTTGCCTAGCTTCTGAAAACTTTAACAGGGGATAAATCTATAGAGTTTTCAATGGCTGATTTTTCCAAAGTAGATCCAGGTTTTTCCTTCGAGGTGCTTCTGGGTGGACCTTTCAGTCTATGCCCAAGGGCATCCCAGCAGGTCTGCTCCTAGACAGCTGTCATGAGCTCCAGGTGTTCCAGGCAGGCGCTGCCAATGGATGGAAGTGTCAGGTGGCAAGGTCACAGGCTTATATGCTGTACACTTACATCTCTGCCTCTCCTCAGATCTCTGGGATGAACTCCTATAACCATGTAGGTGTAGAGGACTTGCCCAAAGTCACTCAGTGAGGTAACATGGTTAAGTTAACCCAGAATGCGGGTATTTTCCAGGACAATCCAAGGACTCTTCCACAGCTAGGGCAGTGAACATAGACACACTGGGAGAGGGGTGGTTTCATATCTGAGGTCAGTAGAGGGTGGCTTACCAAATTCTTCAAAGAGGGACTCTACGAAGCTTGGCCCAGAGTGCAGGTCGGCTGTGTTCACGTACAGGTAGGAGACTTCCTTTGCTGTGGGGGAGAAGAACCCACCAGCTATGAGGAGGAAAGAGACCCAAGGCTGCAAATCTTCAGGCGGGGCTAGGTTCCTCCCACCCACTCAGACTCTGTCCCATACAACCATGCGATGTGCAAACCATGCTCACATTCTAAGTGATTTCAATGGCTTTCAAATTTGGTTTTCATTTCAAATGTTTTACTGAGGGTCTCTTTCTTCAAATGAAAGGATGTCCAAAGACACAGTACACAAAACAGATTCTGGGGGTTGCTCTGGGGCCAGTGATCAGAGGCTCCTGGAAGCATGGTTTCTGCCCTGGAACTCCCACCTGGAAGAGCTCCCTGGTACAGCTAGGCAAGTCCCATTGCTAAGTAGAGTGCTTCTCTTTCTTCTTTGCTATGGATAGAAAATCACTGTTCCTTTCATTCTTCTAAGAGCCTGTGAGGACATTAACCTGCTTTGTCACTGGGCAGCGTGAGGCTCAGAGCCAGTCACCCAGTGGGAACTTCTCACCATATCACTGGTACTCTATACTCAGGACACAGACTGTGAAGGCAGAGAAGATGTGGGGGAGTGAAGAGAGGGGTACACAAAGACATGGGGTGGGGGAGGGTATTCTAGAGTGTGTAGTGTGAGTAGGTGTGTGTGATGTGTGTGGTGTGTTAGTGTGAGAGTGTTGTTATAAGTGTGATATTTGTAGGCATATGTGTCTATTTGATGTGAGTGTGCTGTATGTGTGCTGTGTGTGGGCATGTGTGATGTGTTTGTGTGTAGAGTGTTGTATGTGTGATAGTGTGTGGGGTGTGCAGGAGTATGTGATGTGGATCTGTTTGTGTAGTTGCAGGTAGATGTGTGTGTAATATAATTATGCATGTGTATAGGATATGGAGTCCTAGTGTGGTGCTGTGGGCTATTGCGTCAGACTGTAAAGTCGTTTAAACTGCAAGGTTGGTGGTTCAAGCTCACCAGCTGCTCCTTGGAAACCCTATACAGGGTCGCTAGGGGTCAGAATGGACTCAATGGCCCTTAAGAACAACAACAACTATGTAACAGTAACTTGGGCCTTAGTTTGCTTTGGGGCTGAAGACCAGTTTCATTACAGTATATTGAGGAGTCCTGGTGTGGCGCTGTGGGTTAATGTACTGGACTGCAAGGCCAGTTTGAACTTCAAGGTTGGTGGTTCAAGCTCACCCACTGCTCCTCAGAAACCCTATACGGGGTCACTATAAGTCAGAGCCGACTCTACAGCACTTCACAGTAACGGCATAGTATATTGAGTCAGAGTGTGTATATTTGTTAAGTGCGTGTACTAGATACTTGAGGTATATGTAAGTGTATGTTGTGAATGTGATGTGTATCATGTGTGGTGTCTATGTGTGAATCTACAGAGGGTTGGGAACAGAAGAGCAGAGTCCAGGCAGGATTGTGGTGGGGAAGTAGGAACTTGGGGACAGATCATGAAATGTGTTGACTGCCCTGTTAGAAAGCTCAGACTTCCTCCAGCAGAGACCCTGGGGAGTTCCTGAAGGTTCCTGACAATGTTCTAGCAAGGCTCTGCTGACCAGGTGCTTGAGCCCTGGGCACAGTGCTGATGGCTGACCTGGCAGGGGCTGCAGGCTCTGCAGGATGGAGGCCACAGCCATCTTCTTCTCCAGGGTGCTGTCACTGAGGTATTCATGGTCCAGGAGGCTGAGCAGCCCTGTGAGCTCCGGGAGTAGCTGCTCCAGCACTGTGGAGGAAGGAGCACGGTCACGACTCTTTGTCCAGGAGCCCTGGCCGCTGCCCCCCTCCCCGACCCAGAGCACCAGCGGGCAGGGAAGGGTGCTGCCACGGAGAGACCTGACCTCCCCTGGAGAGCTCGGCTCACTTAATCCATGACACCCCTCCAGACTCCTCACTCCACCTCAGACATCATGTGGCCTGGGTCTATGGATTGAACCTTCCTGGGCTCATCCCTGAGTAGCTCTCAGCTCAGACCATTTCCAGAAGAGGCACTGGGTCTCCCTCTGTTCCAGCCTGCCCTCTGCTTTGCAGGTCCAGGGGTCCTTTTTCACTCTGGCTTGAGATTCAGTATAGATCTCAGGCCAGAGCTCCTGGCTATCCAGGACACAAGGCAGGAAGGGAGCCTTCCTGTCTCATCAGTTCAGATGCTTCAATCTCTGGAACCGTCTGTTTCCGGTGCCTTGGCTGGAGCCAAACGAAACATTAACCCTTTCTGCCCCAGGCCACACAATTCTTGTTGTCACTTTTTGTTTTTCTATACTACCTAGCGCTTTCCAATATGAATGTGTATAGATTCTGATTCCCAAGGTCTGGGGTAGGACCTGAGACTCTGTATTTGAAACAAGCTACCAGCTGAAACCACAATGAATTTTAAGATCCTAGAGGACAGAATCCTTTAAACACTTAAGTGTGTCAAGAACATGATTTCATTGCTGTCTCCTGATTCAGAACAGTAACTTGGGTCTTAGTTTGCTTTGGGGCAGTTTCATTACAGTAGAGGTATTATCTTGTTTGGACTCCTGGTATGGCATTGTAGGACAAGCACTGGACTGCTAATTGAAAAGTTGACGGTTCAAACCCACCAGCCTTGAAAACCCTATACAGGGTTACTATGAGTCTGAACCAACTTGATGGCACTTAACAACAGCGTTGTCTTGTTTTGCAACTCAACCACACTTATGCATAATAAAGGCTAAACTGTTGAAAAATCGTTATGAATTGCACTAAGCCCTTTATACTTATTGTCTCATTTAAATCTCATATCAAGCATTTAATTATCTCTATAGAGAATGAAATTAATTTTCAGGGACATTAAATCAATTCTCCAGGGTCGCACAGTGAGCAGAGCCTGGACTGAATCCAGTTTTTGTCACTCCACTAGTTTATTCATGGCCCCATACTGCCTTGCAGTATTTTATCTGATCCTACCAACAAGTTCTATAATCACCTCCTCCATTCCCAACACACACACAGACACGCTTTTACATAGGACACTAAGGCTCAGAGATGTTAAGCATCTTTTTCTAAGTTATAAAGCATGTAGAAGAATCAGAACTTCAGCTCCAATTTCTTTACTACCAACCCTAGTGCTTCTCCGTATTTGAAGCCCTCCTAAGGAGTTTGGGAGATTCTCACTTGTAACTGTGGAGATTCGATGTGTAAGAGGGCAGTAATGGTTAGGGTTCTATGTCAGCTTGATTACGGCAGGATTTCCAGAGATTTAGTAGTTGGGGGAATCCTGATGTGGCACCATAGGATAAGCACTAGATCACAAGGTCAGTTTGAAACGCAAGGTTAGTTGGTGGTTTGAACTCACCAGCCGCTCCTTGGAAACCCTATACAGGGTCATTATGAGTCAGGACTGACTAAACGACACTTAGCAACAACAACAACCAGAGAGAAGAAAATATTGAACTTAAATGTTTTTAAAAGGTTTGACTATCTTTTGGATATTGGTTTATCTTGCCTATTATCTCTGGTAGAGTAGTGGTTACAAATCAGGCTGCAAACCGCAAGGTCAGCAGTTCAAAACTACCAGTGGTTCCGCGGGAGAAAGATGAGGCTGTCTGCTCCCATAAAGATTTATAGCCTCGGAAACCCTGTACAGGGTCGCTATGAGTCGGAACCGACTCCACGGCACACAGCCACCACCACCACCATTATTGTAAAATTGACAAGCATGTGTGATAGGAATATTGGAAATTATGATTACAGAGAGCTTGTAAACCTACCTTCAGCCTATGCTTGACTAGATTTGTTAAAAGGGGAGTTATTGTACAGAAAAATAGACTTCTTGCTTTAAGCCTTTGTACACAGTATGGGACTTTGGGTGGAATCCTGAGCCCCACCCAGAGCCTTCTGAATGAAAATGTTTGCATTTGAGAAGACATGTAGACCAATTTAGAACAGCTGGGAGAACAGAAAAAGGGCCACAGTTAGGTGCTTTGAGTTTCAGAGGCATCAAGGCAAGGAACGTCAGCCCATTAAAGAAAACCCCCTTTTAGGACTGAAAGTTAAAGGGAACCAGAGCAGTATACTTGCTGGTGACTACCTAGGTCTACGTGTGAGTGGAACTGGGGGGAAATGAGCAATGAAGATACAGGCTGAAATTGGGCATGTTCAATTGGCACCTGTTGACCTTGAGATAAGAGATGAGGGAGTTAGTTGAATGAACCCCTGAGACCATGGGCACTGACCTAGCCTCTGGGGGCTAGGGCTGAGAGTGAGGATGCTAGCTGGTTTGATGTACAGGGAGGTGTGTGTGAACTTCTGAACTTGCAGCTTATACCCATTTAATCTAGCTTGGATAACTAGGCATGAGCTTAATAGAACCTGATCAAATGAAGATAAAAACATTTGATACTTTGATCAAGTATTGATTGTTACAATTTGATGGACTGGACTTTTGCTTATGAATGCAGTTGCTCAAAAGTCCAATTGGAATGGAAGATTCCTCATATCAAGGTACATGCTTGTCTCCTCAGTGTACTGGGTTGCTAGGGATGGGCAATTTAGACATTGGCTATCAAAAATGGGGGTGCTATAAAGGCAGGAGTGCCTTCCAACCTGAGGGGCTCATCTTCCCACACTGGCATTACAGCCATCATCAAAAAGAACGTATCAAGACGTATCAGTCATGAAGTACAATGTTGTCTGTGTTAGGATAATATTCATATGCTTACAAGGAAGATTAGCTAATACCACTATTATTCAAATTTACACACCAACCACTAAAGCCAGTGATGATGAAATTGAAGAATTCTACCAACTTCTTCAAGGACCTCTGATAGCATAGTGGTTATGAATCGGGTTGTGAACCTTAAGGTCAGCAGCTTGAAACTGCCAGCTGTTCTGTGGGAGAAAGACGAGGCTTTCTGCTCCCATAAAGATTTACAGCCTCGGAAACCCTGAACAGGGTCGTTATGAGTCAGAACCAACTCCATGGCACATAACCACCACCACCACCAACAACAACAACTTCTTCAGTCTGAAACTGATCACACATGCAACACAAAGTTGTATTGATAATTATTGGTGATTGGAATGCAAAGGTTGGAAACAACGAGGAAGAATCAGTAGTTGGAAAATATGGCCTTGGTACTAGAAACGATGCTGGAGATCACACAATAGAATTTTGCAAGACCAATTGCAAACATCTTTTTTAAACAAAATGAAAGATGACTGTACACATGGACCTCACCAAATGGAATACACAGAAATCAAACTGACTATATCTGTGAAAAGAGACGGTGGCAAAGCTCCATAACATCAGCCAAAACAAGGTCAGGGGCAGACTGTGCAACAGACCATCAATTGTTCATATGCAAGTTCAGGCTGAAGCTGAAGAACATTAAAACAATTCCACGAGAGCCAAAACATGACCTTAACATATCCCACCTGAATTTAGAGATCATCTTAAGAATAGATTTGATGCATTAGACACTAAAGACCAAAGACCTGAGGAGTTGTGGTATGATATCAAGAACATCAAATAGGAAGAAAGTAAAAGTTCATTAAAAGAGACAAGAAAGAAGGAAAAGCCCAACATGGATGTCAGAAGAGACTATGAAACTTGCTTTCCAGCACAGAGATGCTAAAACAAATGGGAGAAATGAGGAGTTAAAAGAGCTGAATAGAAAATTTCAAAGGTCAGCTCAAGAAGACAAGTGAAATATTATAACAAAATGCAAAAAAAAAAAACTGGAATTAGAAAATCAAAAGGGAAGAACCTGCTCAGCATTTCTCAAGCTGAGGGAACAGAATAAAAAAATTAAAGCTCAATTTGCAATATTGAAAACTTTGGGAAAATTATTGAATGATGAAGAGTCAATTAAAAAAAAGATGAAAGGAATGCACAGAATTACGGTACTAAAAGGAAATGGTTGATGCTTGACCATTTCAAGATGTAGCATATGATCAAGAGTCAATGGTACTGAAGGAAGAAGTCCAAGGTGCACTGAGGAATTTGCAAAGAACAAGGTATTGGAGATTGCTGGAATACAAACTGAAATCTTTCAACAAACTGAGGCAGCACTGGAGGCACTCACTCATCTATGCCAAGAAATCTGGAAAGCAACTACCTGGCCAACTGACTAGAAGAGATCCATATCTGTGCCCATTCCAAACAGAGGTGATCCAACGGAATGTGGAAATCATGGGACAATAGCATTGATATCCCATGCAAGTAAAATTCAGCTAAAGATAACTTTAAAAACAGCTGCAAACACACACTGACAAAGAACTGCCAGAGTTTCATGATGGATTCAGACGAGTATGTGGAATGAGGGATATCATTACTGACATCAGATGGATCTTGGCTGAAAGCAGATAATACCAGAAAGAGGTTTACCTGTGCTTTATTGACTACGCAAAGGCTTTTGATTGTTTGGGTCATGACAAGCTATGGACAACATTGCAGAGAATGAGTATTCCAGAACACTTAATTATGCTAATGAGGAACTTGTACATAGACAAAAGGCATTGTTCAACAAGGGAACACTGAATGGATTAAAATTAGGAATGGTGTACGCTGGAGTTGTATTCTTTCATCATAATTATTCAATCAGTGTGCTGAGCATGTAATCCAAGAAGCTGGATTATA
>NW_006408575.1:1986098-1987647 GCF_000296735.1 Chrysochloris asiatica | reverse complement strand
GTGGCTGACTTACAAGCTTTCATGGGTGTGCTTAATTTTAGAATGAGGGGTCAAGGGAGAATCTCCACTGACTAGTTTTCCTGTTTTCCAGATGGGTCTGATGAGAGGTAGTTGGGGGTGATGCTGATAGGAATTTATGATTTCAATTCTGAGTAATTGTTAGTAGAATTATTTGTGAATGTCAAAACTGTAATAGTAAAAGATGTGTAACTAATATTGGGCTGTAGTTATCTTTCATTCCAGGAACAGATGAACCCAGGACCATTATTAAGGAAGAACATGAGTGGAGATTGGGATCCCTGCATTGAAAACCAGTGACAGTAGAGATGGCGGTAGAGGTGTGGAAAGACTGAGCAGCGATGGACTGAGTAAGGCTGTGTGCTTATGGGCAGGAGACTGGCTTGCAGAATGTGCCCTTTGTATATTTAATTGTATATATACATTTTGTATTTTTTATATGTGTGCATCAAATATTTTTGCTTTGTTCATTTGTGACATATAAGATGTAAATGGGGCCAGTGTATTCTTGGTTGCACGTGCTTTAATTATATCATGTTAGGAGCAAGTATGACTTTATAATTTTATTTAAAGATTATAAATATAGTTTGTAAGTTATGAGTTGACAAGGGTAGACCATAATAGTTAAGGTTCTAAATCAACTCGACTAGGCCAAGATTTCCAGAGGTTTTCAGTTGGGATGGACTTACTCCTATGGTGACGAAACGTAATACAGGCATTTTGTTGTTGTTGTTAATTGCCGTAGAGTCAGTACCGACTCATAGCGACTTTATGCACAGCAGAATGAAACACTGCCCGATCCTGGGCCAACTTCAATATTGTTGCCACGCTTGAGTCCATTGATGCTGCCATATTGCCAATCCATCTCGCTGCGGGTATTCCTCTTTTCCTCCACCTTACCAAACATGATATCCTTATCCAGCGACTGGTTCCTCCTGGCAATATGTCTGAAGTATGAGAGACGATGTTTGGCCATCATGGTTTCCAAGGAGCACTCTGGCTGCACTTCTTTCAACACAGATCTGTTGGTTCTTTTGGCAGCCCATGGCACTTTCAATATTCTGTTCCTACACTCAAAAGCATCAATTCTTCTACAGTCTTCCTTGTTCACTGTCCAGCTTCTTTCACATGTATATGAGGTTATTGAAAATATTATAGCATTAACTATGCCGGTATTTTAAATACCGGCATAATTAACTCTATAATGAGTGGCTATGAGCACCCAATCAATTAAAAGGCTGCTTCCTTGGGGGGTGTGGTCTGCTCCCAATATAATGGGACTATCTCTCTATTCCACTGGGGATTCTCTCTCTATTCTACTGCGGACCTGGGAGCGTACAATTGTAAGATAATAAAACTTCTCTTTGCATTTATAGGCGGTTGTTGTTAAGTGTTGTTGCATCGGTTTCCACTCATAGTGACCCTGTATAGCGTTTCCAAGGAGCAGCTGATGGGTTTGAACTGCTGACTTTGTGGTTCTAAGTCCAGTGCTGACCCTACAGCACCACACTAGGAGTATATATATATATAT
>NW_006408575.1:1926726-1981168 GCF_000296735.1 Chrysochloris asiatica | reverse complement strand
TGTGTGGCTGTTGATCTTCCTCAGCAGGCTCTGAGGCTCCAGACGTAAGGATTTCCTTAAAGTCTAGTCTTCCACCTGCTCACCGAGGTTAGTCTACATGTGTGTGATAAGAGAAGGAATGAACAGATGACCAGAGTAGGATTTTTTACCTGTCGTCTTTTATTGGGTGTGAAAGGACAGTTCTTCCAGGGCAGTCAAGTCAAAATGGACTCAACAGCACATAACAACAAATGCGATAGTTAATCATCACAGCAACTCTTTGAGGTAGGTAAGGTCATTACCCCCACTGGGTGGGTGGTCAAGGCAATGGTGCTGGCCCAGTCAAGTATGCAGACTGGGCCAAAAAATACCTCTCAGTGGTACTTCCATAACTGATTATGTTTGAGTTCCTTATAAGAGAGGCAGTAGCTGAAAACCATGTAAGCTGTCAGCACCATGGACAACCTGGTGATGCTTCCCTTTTTCACATTGAAATCCTTGTAATAATCTCACTGAAAGGAGCTGCCAATGCCTCTTGGGATGTAGTCTCACATCAGTATTTACCTGGGCAGCTCTGCTAATTTGATATCCATGAGTTTCTTCTCCTTCAGTGGTACAATGGATACCATCTTGCAGTCCTGAGTGTCTGCTCTGTTGGGTCCCATAAGAGGACTTTTTAAACAATAGAAATCTAATGTATATAGTGGCACTTATTGTGAAAATGTGATGTGTAGTCTCTCTGTGATATTCCATTATCACCTCAAACTAGTTGAAAATGAGCAAAATGCTGATACTGATACCTCACACTACCACCTGTCTGTTAGTGTTTCATCTTATGATGGCTTGTGGTTTTCTATGATACTAGAAGCTGTGCTACCATCATTTCAAATACCAGCGTGTCATGCAAGCTCAAATTTCAGTTAAGCTTCTTAAGACAGATTATGAAGAAAGATCTGGCAATCTACTTCTGAAAATTTGCCAATGAAAACCCTAAGGAGCCTTCTGTTTCTGGTGCACTGGCTAGAGCTAAACTAAACATTAACCCTTCTAGCCTCATTTGGAAGACAGATACCTAGCCAACCCATTAGAAGAGATCCATATGTATGCTCCAAAGAAAGGTGACCCTACAGAATGTGGAAATTATCAACCAATATCATTAATATCACATGCAAGAAAAAATTTGCTGAAGATAATAATAATAATAATTAAAAAAACAAAACAAAAAACAATGGTTGCAGCAGCACACTGACATGGAGCTGCCAGGAATTTAAGACAGGTTTAGAAGAGGAGGTAGAATAAGGGATATCATTGCTGACATCAGATGAATCTTGGCTAAAAGCAGAGACTACCAGAAAGATGTTTACTTGTATTTTATTGACTAAGCAAAAACATTTGACTGTGTGGATCGTAATAAACTATGGATAACACCACAAAGAATGGGAATTCCTAAACAACTGTGCTCATTTGGAACCTGTACACAGAACAAGAGGCAGTCATTCGAACAGAACAAAGAGATACTGCATTGTTTAAAATCAGGAAAGGTGTGCCTCAGGGATAGATCCTTTCACCAAACTTATTCAACCTGTATGAGCAAAGAACTGAAAAACTGGGCTCTATGAAGGAGAAAGTGGCATCCCCATTGGGGGAAGGCTCCTTGAGAAGCTGCAATATGCAAATGACACATCCTTGCTTGCTGAAAACCAAGAGGACCTTTAGCATTTACTGATGAAGATTTAAGATTACAGTCTTCCCGTTGGATTACAACAAAATGTAAAGAAAACCAAAATCTTCACAACTGGATCAAAAAGCACCATCATGACAAATAGACAAAAGATGGAAGCTGTCAAGGATTTCATTTTACTTGGATTCACAATTAATGCTAATGTAGTTAGTGGTCAAGAAATCAGGTGACATTATATTGGGCAAATCTACTGCAAAAGACCACTTTAAAGTGTTAGAAGAGCTTCAGAGATGTCAATTTTTGTTCTATCTTTTCATTTATTTTCTTTAATTTCAATATTGTTTTAAGTTGCTCATTTTTTTTTTTTGCAGTGAATATTTATTTATTGTGAGTTGACTTAATGTTTAGTGATAAGATCTTCAGTTTTATATTCAATAAATCACACTTTGTTTCATCTCAATGATTGCAATTCCTTCCATGCAACAACAATTTTTCCACTTCCTCCTTGTGGTTGCTAATTTCCATTCTCCCCTCCTTCCCATCCATTCTCATCTTTGTCCTTAGGTACAGGTTGCCCTTTTGATTTTGAACGATTGACTATGCCATGGTGAGCACACCTTACTAGTGATCACCTATCTAGTGCTTATCTGAAAATTGGGGTACAAGGAGGAGTTCCTTTCCAGACCCGAAGGGCAGTCGAGGGCCATGGTCTCAGGTTCCTCCAGTCTCTTTCTGAGTAGTAAACTTGGTCTTTAAAAAGAAATTAATTATGATTTTCTCTCACTCTATCCAGGACTTTCTAATGTGATCTCTTTCAGAGCTGTTGCTAGTGGTAGCCAGGCACCATCTACTTCTGCTGGCCTCACAGTCTTAGAGATTGATGCTTACATGTTCCAATTGTTGTTGGACTAATTGATTCCAAGCATCTTCAATTCTCATCACTCTTCTTTCTTCTGTACACGAGAGATCAATAGTTTCCCCTTAGATGGCTGCTCATGAGTTTTTAAGATCCCAAAGACTACTCACCAAAGTAGGATATAGAACATTGTCTTTGTGGACTATGTTTATGCTCACATAATATTTATGCTAACTGATTATGATGTCCCTTAAGAAATGGTCCTGAGTCCCCAGGCCCAGAAACTTATTGCCTTAAGGTGTTTGATAATATCTAAAGTTTCCATCATTTTGCCTCCTGTGGTGTTGCAGGTTAATGCTCTGGACTTCAAGACTGGTTTAAACCTTAATGTCGGTGGTTCAAGCTCACCAGCCATTCCTCAAAAACCCTATACAGGATACCTATGAGTTATAGCTGATTTCACGGCACTTAACAGCAATTATAATACTCTACCACATTCATAGCGACCCTGTATAGTGTTTCCGAGGAGCGGCTGGTGAGCTTGAATTGCTGACCTTGCAGTTCAAACGGCTTTGTAGTCTGATGCATTAACCCACAGTGGTTCCGACTAATAGCGACCCTGTATAGGGTTTCCGAGGTATGGCTGCTTTACACTTTTGAAAATCACTGAAGCCCCCAAAGAGCTTTGGTCTTATGTGGGTTATATATTTACTGTATTAACATTTAAAAGTGCGAACATTTTAGAACACCAGGTTACACAAACACACATCTGTTAACCTTCAGAGCTACCATATCATCACACCTCATTTCTGGAGAATTCCACTGTACATATGACACCTTCTTCTCCACCCCACCCCCACCCCCAGCAGTTGTTGTTGTTGAGTTATGGTGACCCCACATGTGTCAGTGGAACGTAGATCCATAGGGATTTCAATGGCTGATTTTTCAGAAGGAGATCGTCAGGCCTTTCTTCGGAGGTGTCACTGGATGGACTTGAACTTTTTGGTTAGCACCTGAACTACTAAGATGATTCACAGTTAAGACCTTGTGTAGGCCCTTAAAGCAACACAGCCATACCTTGAGAACTGCTGCCCCGCAATGAATCCAGTTTGCTAAATTTTTGGATTTCTGTTTTCTTCTTTTTGTTTGTTTTCCCAATAATTTCCCTCCTTTAAAAAAAATGTCCCCCCTCTGTGAGGTTCCAATGATTTCTAACAAAATGTCTATGCATAGCAGCATTCCTGCTTCTAAATGCTATACTACTTACAATTTAAAGCTTGCTACAATTATTTCTAAGGAGCTCTGGTAGCGTAGTGGTTATGAATTGGGCTGTGAACCTTAAGGCCAACAGTTCGAAACTACCAGCTGCTCCGCAGGAGAAAGATGAGGCTTTCTGCTCCCGTAAAGATTTACAGCCTCGGAAACCCTGTACAGAGTCGCTATGGGTCGGAACCGACTCCACAGCACTTAACAAGAACACTTATTTCTGGGTGTGGCACAGTGAGCTTAATGTGTCAGACTGCAAAGTCATTTGAACTGTAAGGTCAGTGGTTCTGCAAGGTCAGTGGTTCAAGCTCACCAGCTTCCCCTTGGAAACCCTATGCAGGGTCACTATGGGTTGGAATCGACTCAATGGCACTTAACAACAACCACAGTTATTTCTGGGAATCTTGTTGTGGTGCCGTGGGCTAATGTGTTAGACTGCAAAGTCATTTGAACTGCAAGGTCAGTGGTTCAAGCTCACCAGCTGCTCCTTGGAAACCTTATATAGAGTCGCTATCGGTCAGATTTGATTCAATGGCACTTAACAACAACAACAGCAGTTATTTCTAGATTCAAGGTTTGGCACTGCAGGATAAGCATTGGACTGCTAACTGCAAGACTGGAGGTACAAACCCACCAACCACTACTTATAAACCCTATATGGGGTCAATGTGAGTTGGAACTGATACGATGGCACTGACTCGAAACATAGACACTGATAGAAAAGACATTCTCTAGAAGACATTGGCAGAGGTAAGGGAAGGAGGTGGGCAGCTGTGGGTGTGGAGCTTCCAATCAGAGCCATTCCAGTCAGTGCTCTGGGTTTGACTTTGGGGTCCCTTCAACCTGTGACTGTGGAGACCATTAATGTGGGACTAAAATTAAACTCAGTGAACCTCCTCACACTGGGTCCTTCTGAACTTCAGAAACCTAACCATGAAGATGTCATAGAAGCAAAACAAGTGACTGAAAGTATCTCCCAGAGAGAACCTTATATTCTTCATGGATATAGGAAACCCATGAGTCTGCACTCAGGTCAAAAACAACACACATGCCTCTCTACAAAGCCTCATCTTTTTCCCATGGAACAGCTGGTAGTTTCCAACTACTGACCTTGAGGTTAGCAACTTGATTTGTAACCACTATGCTACCAGTTCGAACAGAACATGGGAACACTGACAGGTTTAAAATTAAGAAAGGTGTGTGACAAGGTTGCATTCTTTCACCATACTTATTCAACCTGTATGCTGAGCAAATAATCAGAGAAGCTGGGTTATATAAAGAAAAACATGGCATCAGGATTGGAGGAAGACTCATTAACAACCTGCGATATGCAGATGATACAACCTTGCTTGCTGAAAGTGAAGAGAACTTAAAACATTTACTGATGAAACTCAAACACCACAGCCTTCAGTACAGATTGCATCTCAATGTCAAGAAAACAAAAATCCTCACAACTGTACCAATAAACAACATTCTTATCAACAGAGAAAAGATTGAAGTTGTCAAGGACTTCATTCTTCTTGGACCAACTATCAACACTCACGGAAGCAACAGTCAAGAAATCAAACAATATATTGCATTAGGCAAATCTGCTGCACAAGACCTTTTTAAAGTGTTGAAGAGAGAAGATGTCATAAGGTGCACCTGACCCAAGCCGTGGTATCCTCATATGCATGTGAAAGCTAGACAGTGAAAAAGAAAGACTATAGAAGAATTGATACTTTTGAGTTATGGTGTTGGAGGAGAATATTGAAAGTGGTGTGGGCTGGCAAAAGAACCAACAGATTTGTGTGGGAAGAAGTGCAGCCAGAGTGCTCCTTGGAGGCCAGGATGGCCAAACTTTGTCTCTCATACTTTGGACATATTGTTAGGAGGGGCCAGTCGCTGGAGAAGGATATCATGTTTGGTAAAGTGGAGGGTCAGAGAGAAAGAGGAAGACCCCCAGCGAGATGGATTGGCAAAGTGGCAGCATCAGTGGGCTCAAGCATGGCAACAATTGTGAGGTTGGCCCAGGACCGGATAGTGTTTCGTTTTGTTGTGCATAGGGTTGCTATGCGTCAGTACTGACTCAATGGCACCTAACCACCACCACAACAATGCTACCAGAGCTCCTTTAACCAACAACCACTACAAAACTGGCTTTCAAGTACACTGGATGCAGAAGGATCTTCAATGGCAGTTTCCTCTTTAATTCTAGAGCATTCTCATGTGGAGAATTGAATGTGGATAGAAATCTTATAGGTATGATGCATATGACAAATGATTTTGCTAGGGTTCATGCATACCAAAAGGACAGTAACCTCAAAATTTAGTAAGAATAAGACTCTCCACAGGGTTTTTTTTTTTTTTTTTAAATACAGATTCTTGGACCTTCTATCCAGAGAGTGTGATTCAGTAGACCTCTGTCAAGATCCAGGAGTCCCTGGGTAGCACTAATGGTTAAAGATTGCTTGCCTGCTTAACCAAAAGGTTGGAAATCCAAGTCCACCCAGAGGTGCTTCAGAAGAAAGGTCTGGTGATCTGCATTAAACTGACCACTGAAAACACTACAGAACACAGTTCTACTCTGGCACACATGGGACTGCCATGAATTTAAGATGACTTGATGACAATTGGTTTTTATACTGGGATCCAGAAACCTACACTTTAATAAGTACTCTAGGTAGTCTGTATTTTAACAAATAATGATGCAGGTGACAGTAGCCACAGGGAGACACTGTGGGAGCCCACAAGCTCCAGCACATGGACTATTCATGCTTCCGGCCCTGCACTGAGCCCCTTCCCTGAGATGCTCACATCCCGAGGACCCTCCATGTTAGCCTGAGTCTGATCCCAGGACCAACATCTTCTAGGGGGTATGGCTGTGACATAATTTAGAAGTCCTGATCCTACTATCCTGTCTGGAAACCTCTTGCGCACCAACGCCTCTTCTTAGAACCCAGTCTTTGCTCCTGGTCCATGCCATCTTCGCATCCTGAGGGAAGTTTTGGCAGTCAAACAAAGTTTACATATAGAACATGAATCAATTTCAATGATCTTGTTTAGTTGAGTTGAATCTTAGGGATGTACAATGAAATTCAATGTGAGGAAAAATAAGAAAGTAAAATATTAATCATTGTTTATACTGGACTGCAAAATCAGTTTGAACTGCAAGGTTGGTAGTTCAAGTTCATCAGCTGCTCCTTGGAAGCCCTATACAGGGTTGCTATGGGTCGGAACCAACTCGATGGAACTTAACAACAACAGCAACAATGTTTCACCAAGTAGGACAGACAAGCACAGAAATCCAAGATGGAGATAAATGTTCTCAGTGATGCAAACTTTTGCCAAATAAAATTAGAAACCCATGAACAATATATATCTAAGATTAGACCGCTAAGTGTTTATTGTTCCTGGTGAATACCCAACTTAGACTCAGATCAATTTTCTCTCTGCTCCTCCACCCTTCCCACTAATTGAAACAAAAATAATATGTTCTATAGTAGAAATTAGACCACAGGCTAAAAGCACTGTCACTTGCTACCAGGAGATTGTCCCTGGTCACCAGCCCCGAAGCAGTGAGTGACATGTTGAAGCAAAAGTATTTATCACAGCCAGAGAGGACTCATAAAGCGGAGAAAGCTGGATTTACTAAAAGGTAATGGAGTCTAATTTCCATGACAAAAGAGAAGTGAATAATGAAATCTCAGCAAACCACAGGAGTAATAAACCCTGTATTGGCACTTACCTGGCAGTGTGGTAGGTGGGGTGACCCAATACTGAGTGCTCTGCCACGTGCTCTCATTCCTGCGCACCTTTTAGATGTGGAATTTAGAACAATGCTTGGAAACAGCTTGCAAGTTACAATTTCATTAAACGGAAAGCAGTAGGAGGAAACAATGCAGACTGTCTTCTCCCCATCTCACTATCTGACAAGCTTCTTTTAAGAGAGAAGACAAAGGGAACTCTGCCTTTTTTGCTTTCAAAATCAACAAAAATGCAACCATTGCAATTCAAAAAAGGAAATATGACAAGTTGTCAGAATGCGTTTTAGGAAGGACCTGCAGTTTTTCCTTTTGGACAAAATCAGATTCCCATTCTGATTTCCAAACAGCAAGAAAAGCTAATGTCGATCTCATAAAGGTCCCTGTCCTGGAGAAAGAACGAAGCAGTACACGACTTTTCAAATTCTTGATTATGATTTTAGACATGCCTTTCTGTACGCTGTGTTTGATCAAGGTAGTGCATTAATCGGACAGGGTCCTTGAAGATGATGGAGAGGCAAATCACCCCGGAAAGCAGTAGTATATTTTGCAGGTGTCTGGATGAGGGAAGAAAAGCTCATGCCTTCCTGGCCCTTCCAAAGGGTCCTCCCTTGAGGCATTCCTCAAGTTCTGCTCCTTGGCCTCTTACCCAAAAACCATTGCACATGCTGTTCCCTCCAGTGGTCAGTATCACTCTTTCCCCCTAAACCAACAATGTCCTCCTTCAACTCTCAGCTCAGCTCAGTCCTGACATCCTCTAAGACACCTTTCTTGGCCTCTCAACCACAGTCAGTCCCCTAGTTTTTGCTATTGTAACATCTAGTATCTCTCCTTGCTATACTTCTTTTTTTTTTTTTTTAACTTTTCATTGTGAACTGAGTAAAGGTTTACAGAAAAGATCATCAGTTTTACATTCAACAAATCAGACACTTTGTTTCATCTCAATGATTTCAATCTCCCCCATCCCACAGAACAACAGTTATCTGCTTCCTTCCTGTGGTTCTTATTTCCATGTTACCCTCCTTCCCAATCTTGTTCTTAGGTAAATAATGTTGCCCTTTTAATCTTGAATGGTTAACCCTTCCTTACTAGTGTTGTTGTCCCCTATGTAAATATCACTTGGCTGAAAATTGGGCTATGAGAGTGAGTTCAGTTCCAGACCTGAAAGGTGGCCAAGAGCCATGGTCTTAGGGTCCTCTAATATCTTTCTGACTAGTAGGCCTGCCTTTTTATTTTTTCAATAGTTTTGAGTTTTTTCCACATTTTCTACCATGCTACCCAGGACCTTCTAATATGATCCTTTTCAGAGCAGCTGGGTACCATCTAGCTCTTCTGGTCTCAGAGTTATGGAGACTGATGTTCACCTGCTCCATTAGTCCACTGGATTGACTGATTACGAGCATCTTCAATTTTTATCACTCTTCTTTCTTCAGCACATGGAGAGACCAATAGCTGCATCTTAGATGGCCGCTCTTTAGTTTTTATGATCCCAGTTGCTATTCACCAAAGTAGGATATAAACACTGCCTTTGTGGACTATCTTATGTCAATTGGCCATGGTATCTCCTGAGACTATGGTCCTGGACCCCACGCCCAGTATCTCATTGTCTCAAGGTGTTTGGTAATATCTAAGCAGTTTTCATCATTCTGCCTGCTGTATGTTCCACTACATTCATAGGTGTGTTTGCAGCAAAGGTAAATGTTGCTGTTGTTATGGGCCGTGGAGTCAGTTCCGACTTATAGCGACCCTGTACAGGGTTTCCGAGGCTGTAAATCTTTACGGGAGCAGAAAGCCCATGTTTCTCCCATGGAACAGCTGGTAGTTTCGAACTGCTGACCTTGAGATTGGCAGCCCAAGTCATAACCACTACACTGCCAGAGCTCCTTGTGCAAATATTCTCTTTCAAATGTTTATATATTTGTGGCTATACTCCTCCTTGTGGTACTTATTAAGGTAAAATTTTACACTTCGGTATGTATTTCTTTATTAATGTTAGTCTTCCCCTCACCATGATTTAAGCCTGGGCTTCATGAGGACAGGAATGATACTCACTTTTAGAAGTTGCTGCACAAGACCCCTTTAAAGTGTTCAAGAGCAAAGATGTCAGTTTGAGGACTAAGATGTACCTGACCCAAGCCTCATATACATCTGAAAGTTGGACAGTGAATAAGGAAGACCATAGAAGAGTTGATGCATTTGAGTTATGGTGCTGGAGGAGAATATTGAAAGTACCATGAACTGCCAAAAGAACAAACAAATCATCTATGTTGGAAGAAGTGCAGCCAGAATGCTCCTTGGAAGCCAGATGGCCAGACTTTGTCTCTCATACTTCGGACATATTATCAGGAGGGACCAGTCCCTGGAGAAAGATATCATGTTTGGTAAAGTGGAGGGTCAGAGAAAAAGAGGAAGACCTCCAACAAGATGGATTGGCACAGTGGCTGCAGTGATGGGCTCAGGTGTAGCAATGATTGTGAGGTTGGGCCAGGACTGGGGAGTGTTTCGTTCTATTGTGCATAGAGTTGTTATGAGTCGGTACCAACTCAATGGCACCTAACAATAACAACAACAACAACAAAGTTTACCAGCTAGTTAATGTGATTTTAAATTATGTTTGTTACCATGAGGTTCAACATCATAAAAAGATGTTTTAAAAAAAGGTGGAGAGTAGGCAATGAAAAGCACTGGAAACAAAGAAAGTAGAGGCCCAATTATTCACATGGCTAAGCACATAACACATCGCTGGCAGTATAGATTGCACCTCAATGTAAAGAAAAGAAAAAGTCTCATCACTGGACCAGTAAATAACATCATGGTAAATGGAGAAAAGATTGACGTCTTCAAAGACTTCACTTTGCTCAGATCAACCATCAACACTCATGGAAGCAGCAGTGAAGAAATCAAATGACGTATTGCATTAGGCAAATCTACTGCACAAGACCTATTTAATGTGTTCCAGGACAAAGATGTCAGTGTCAGGACTAAAGTGGGCCTGACCCAAGCCATAGTATTTTCAATAGCCTCATAAGCATGTGCAAGCTGGACCATGAATAAGGAAGATCGTGGAAGAATTGATGCATTTGAGTTATGGTATGGGATAAGAATAATACTACCATGGACTGACAAAAGAATAAACAACTCTGTTTTTAGAAGCCAGAATGACCAGACTTAGAAGCTCGGATGACCAGACATTGTCTCTCATACTTTGGACATATTGTCAGAAGGGACCAGTACCTGAAGAAAGATATCATATTTGGTAAAATTAAGGGTTGGAGAAAAAGAAGGAGGCCCCCAACAAGATGGATTGGTACAGTGGCAGCAGCAATGGACTTAAGCGTAACATTGATTGTGAGGATGGCACAGGACCGGGCTGTGTTTCATTCTATTGTGCATAGGGTCACTACTAGTCGGAACCAACTTGATGGCTCTTAACAACAATAACAACAACAAGCTCATAAACAACTTTGATGACCTTGGATCTCTCAAGTGAAGATGGCTTCCAACTGGCTTAGAGATGTACATTTTGTGGTTGGTGGATTTTGATCATAACATATAAACTAAGCAACACTGATAACTAACCTATATGGGGAGCACAGTGGCTCTGTAGGGCAAGTACTGGACTAAGAAACACAAGGTTGGCAGTTCAAGTCCACCAGTCACTCTGTAGGAGAAAGATGAGCTTTCTGTTCCCACAGAATCTTTACAGCCTTAGAAACCCTATACAGAGTTGTTGTTAGTAGGGATTGACTCAATGGCACTTAACAACAACAACCTGTAATTTGCAACCCAAAATACTCAATTTCAAGTCCTATTTCCCCACTTCCCAGAGTGCCTGGGTGGTGTCAACAGTTAAGGCACTTGGCTGCTAACTGAAAGGTTGGAGGTTTGAGTCTATCCAGAGATGCTTTGGATGGAAGGTCTCACAATTTATTTCTCAAAAATCAGCCAACTGAAAACCCTAGGGAATAGAATTCTACTCAGACATACATGGGATTGTCAAGAGTTGCATGAATGCAACTCGCTTACTGATTTACCCCACTTCCTACCTGTGCACCTTATGCGTCATGTACATCAGGGGTACATATGCGCCGATCTACCTCATCGGTGGAACTGAAGGCCTGATACATGTGGCAGTACTTAGGCTGACATTGTTGTTGTTTAGTGCCATTGAATCAAATGCTCAATAAATGGGAGCTATTTATAGGAGTCCTGGTGTGGCACTATGGGTCAATCCGCTGGAATGCAAAGTGGGTTTGAACTGCAAGGTCAGCGGTTCTAGCTCACAAGCCACTTCTTGGAAACCCCTATAAAGGGTTTCTATGGGTCGGAACTGACTTGATGGCACTTAACAACAACAGAAATTAGAAATATGGAGTCCTGGTGTGGCACTGTAGGATAATGTATTAGGCCGCAAGGTCAGTTTGAACCACAAGACCAGTGGTTCAAACTTACTGTTCCTTGGAAACCCTCTACAGAGCTGCTATGAGTAGGAACCAGCTCGATGGAACACAACAACAACAACAACAAATTATTACTGTAAGGAGCCCTGGTAGCATAATGGATTACGGAACTTGGCTGCTAACCACAAGGTCAGTAATTAAAATCTACCAGTTGCTCTGCGGAAGAAAGAGAAGGCTTTCTGCTCCTATAAAGTTTTACAGCCACAGAAATCCTATACAAGGTTGCTCTGAGTGGAAACCAACTTGGCGGCACACAGACACCACCACCACAATTACTACTGCAAGTCTTACCATTTTAAGAGCTTCACATGTATTACTTACCTGATTTGATTATTATGACAATGTGGTTACCCCATTTTAAAGGTAAAGGTGTGGTGACTGAGGGCTGGAGAATGGGAAGAACACTGGGGTAGCTCCTTTGTGATACTTTTCCCAGTGCTGCTTTGGGAGCTTTTATGTCCCTCAGAAGCTTCCAACAATATAGTGCTGGAAAATGAGCCCCTCTGGGTAGCAGGCACTCAAAATACAACTGGGGAAGAGCTGTCTCCTCAAAGTAGAGTTGACCATGATTGCACGAATGGACTAAAGCTTTCAGAACCATCATTTGCTGATGGGGTACAACTCAAAATGAAGAGAAACAGCTGTAAACATTCATTAATAATTGGAACATGTTATGTGTGAAGTATGAATCTAGGAAAACTGGAGATTGTCAAAAGTGAAATATAATGCATAAACATCAATATCCTAGGTATTAGTGAGCTGAAATGGACTAGTATTGACCATTTTTAATCTGACAATTACACGGATTACTCTGCTAGAAATTACAAATTGGAGAGTAATGGCATTGCATTCATTATCAAAAAGAATATTTTAAGATCTAACATGAAATGCAATGCAGTCTGTGATAGGAAAGACCAGTTAATACAATTATTATGCAAATTTATGCACTAACCACTGAAGCCAGTAATAATGATATTTAAGAATTCTGCCAACTTCTTCATCTGAAATAGATCAATCTTGTAATCTAGATGTCTTTGTAACTTCTCACAATTGGAATGAAAAGTTTGGAAACAAAGAAGAAGGACGAGTAGGTGGAAAATATGACCTTGGTGATAGAAATGATGCTGGAGATCACATGGTAGAAATTTTCAAGACTAGTGACTTCTTCATTGGTCTTGAAAACACCTTTAAAAACAACATAAAAGATGACTATACACATGGACCTCACCAGAAAGAATAGTCAGAAATCAAATTGACTACATTTGTGGAAAGAGGTGGTAGAAAAGCTCCATATCATCAGCCTAAACAAGAGTAGAAGAACGCCCAAACCTGCAGATAGTACCCATTTGACCTAGTCTCAATGGCTTGATAATCAGAACTCAACTAGAGAAAGATAAAAAAAAAAATTTTTTTTAATAAAGAAAACAAATTGCTACAATTTGATGAACTTTACCTATACTTATGGATGTAGTAGCTCAAAATATCAACTGAGAGGGAAAGAATCTTCACATCAAGTTATCAATCCTATCTCCTTTGTATACAGAGTAGATAGGGAAGGGCAACTTAGACATTGGCTACCTAAAACGAGGGGGTGAGAAAGCAACGAAGTGATTGGCTTACAAGTTTTCAAGAGGGAGTTGGTTTAAGAGTGTGTGGGGGAAAGTAGAGTTCCCACTAAATAGTTTTCATCTTGTTTAGAGGGGTCTGGTGAAAAGAGATGGGGATAACATTCTTATGATTCAATGGTGAGTAAATGTTATGACTAATTGCGACCATCACAACTGTAAAGGTAGAAGTTTTGTAACAAAAATGGGGGAATAGTTAATCTTACAGTCCAGAAACACTTGACCCCAGGACCAACACGGGATAAGAGCAAAAGCGGAGTGTGGGACCCTATCCAGGGAAGCAGTGATATCAGAGATGGAAGCGGAGATGGGAACATGGAGAGAGGGAGCAGCTGAGGACTCTGGACTCATGGAAAGAGAGGGACTGAGTGCTGGCAGCCAGGAGACAGGCTTGTAGAATATGCCCTTTGGCTGTTTAAATTCTTATATATTCCTGAGCGTTTTTATGTACACCGCCCCCGCCCCCCTAAAAAACCCCCAGAGGGAATGGAAGCAAATACTTTTGAATGAGGATGTACAGAGGGGATTGTAATCATTGCAATGAAACGATGGTGTAAAACCGATATGTTCTCCCATGTAAACTATCACTCAGTTCACAATAAAAACTTAAAAAAAAAAAAAGACTAGGAGAAGATTGTGGAACAGACCATCAATGCTCATTTGCAAGTTCAGACTGAAGTTGAATAAAATTGAAACAAGTCCACGAGAACCAAAATATGACCTTGAAAATTTAGAGATAATCTCAAGAACTGATTTGATGCAATAGACACTAATGACTGAGGACCAGAAGAGTTGTGGGATGATATCAAAAACATCATACAGGAAGAAAACAAAAGGTCATTAAAAAGACAAGAATGAAGGAAAAACCCAAAATAAACGTCAGAAGAGACTTTGAAACTTGCTCTCCAGTGTAGAGATGCTAAAGTAAATGGAAGAAATGAGGAGTTAAAAGAGCTGAACAGAAAGTTTCAAAGGTCAGCTCGAGAAGACAAAGTCAAATAATATAATGAAATGTGCAAAAACCTGGAGTTAGAAAACCCAAAAGGAAGAACACACTCAGAATTTCTCAAGTTGAGGGAACTGGAGAAAAAATTCAAGCCTTGACTTGAGATATTGAAAGATTCTATGGGCAAAATAGTGAATGATGCAGAAAGCATCAAAAGAAGATGGAAGGAATATACAGAGTCACTGTACCAAAATGAAATGGTCGATGTTCAACAATTACAAGAGGTAGCATATGATCAAGAGTCAATGATAGTAAAGGAAGAAGTCCAAAGTGCACTGAAGGCATTGGCAAAGAACAAAGCTCTGGGAACTGACAGAATATAATTTGAAATCTTAAACAAATCGTTGCAGCATGGAGGCACTCACTCATCTCTGCCAAGAAATTTGGAAGACAGCTACCTGGCCATCTGATTGAAAAAGATCTTTTCCTAGTTGCTGCAAATCCATGCAGCGGGGGCCAGACGGACGTCTCACTTCCTTCCTTTGAAATTACAAGCACTTCTCTCTGAATCCAAGTGAAGGCCAAACAGTGGGCAGAACGTCAGGGGAGAGAGCATTGTTTATCACTCAAACAAACGCTTCCTGTTGTCCCAAAGTGTGTAACAGAGTGTATAAGAAAGACCATGGTCCACCCTGGCTTGAAAAGAATGCTGGAGCAAAAGAAAGCCAAATGCTGTAGTGCTTATTGCTTTCCAGGAGTTAAATATAGCTCGTGTGTGTGTGTGTGTGTGTGTGTGTGTGTGTGTGTGTGTGAGAGAGAGAGAGAGAGAGAGAGAGAGACAGAGAGAGAGAGAGCGAGAGAGAGAGCAAGGAGACATGGAAAGCTTTTGTGTGTGTTAATTACAGCGATAGCAGGAAACTGAATATCCTTTCATACAGAAGAGAATAGTACAAGTTTGACTCCACAGGATAGAAACACAGAAACATTCTTGAGGAAGGGAGGTGGTAAGGGATAGTGAGGAGAACTAGGGATTTAGTGTCAGAGGACTTGGTTTGGGTTCTAACTCCTCCACTCACTAGTATGTACATTTTGGTAAGTTATTTAACTCCTCTGAGTTTTATTTTTCTCTTCTGTGAGCAGGGGCTTGTGAGGGAGAATGGGGAATGGGTGGGGAAAGGTTTGTAAACAGCAAGGATTATTATTAGGAAGGCAGAATAGTACAGTTATTGATTGACTGTTTATTTCAGGAAGATGAGGCAGTTAGACATCATGGAGGTCATGGGTCATTTAGGAAGCAGGTCATGGGATCATTTCTGGGCAGTGACTCAACTAGGTGGCAACTAACAATAACAATAACAACAACAACAACCCTTCCCAAGGATCAGGCCAGGGAGACAGGCTCAAAGGAGCTTTGGGCCTTCAATGACCCTTCTTTAACAGCAGCTCTGACCAGGTTCCTCTTATTCATAAGGAGAGGCCCTTGTTTCAGAGACACCTTGTTTCCCAGCTCTGGGCTGCTGCAGGGAAGCTTGAGGGGTGCTCTGCCTCACAAGAGAGGTTGGGGGTGAACCACCGACTTCCGAGGAAATAACTGTTGGCTGTGGGACTGGGTTCTCCCAGAATTGTTCCTTTGTCTGCAGATTCCTCCCTGTTTAACTCACAAAGGAAATGGTTCCAGGAGGAAGTGGAAGATTGTGACACACACATGCTCACTCCCACACACAAGATGGCAGCTGTTTCCGGTTCTAGCCATCTGCACCATTGCCTTCAACAGAGACTTTGGGAAACAGAAGCCGGCTTGTGGAGTGGCCAGAAATACCCAGTGATAAAGGTCGCTAGTATTGTTGAGCTCTTAAGTGATGTTCCAGGTGTTGTGCTAAACATTTCTCATGAATTACTTCATTTAATCCTAGTAATCACCCTATGAGGTAGGTAGTATTTACAAAAGAACCATGTGAGCCTCAGATAGGCAAAGTCACTTATCCAAAGGCACATGGCTAGTAGAACGAAGATTCAAGCCTACACTTCACTCTAGAGCTAAACTTTCAATTGTTGCATTATTATGCCTTTTGGACTTTTTCTTCTAACAGGGACGCCTATCTACAATGCTCAATTGCTGGAATCATCAACGAACTTCTTGTTGTTATAGGGGAGAGAATATCCCATTTTCAAGTATTAAATATTTTAGAAATTCTTTATCAAGTCTTGGTTGTTGTTAAGTGCAGTCAAGTTGTTTATGACTCTTGGCAATGCTGTATAGGGTTTCCAAAGAGGGGCTGGTGAGCTTGAACTGTCGACCTTGCAGCTCAAACCAACTTTGCAGTCTAGTGCATTAAACTGCAGTGCCCACACCAGGACTCCAAGTCTTAAACAGCAGTAAAACAAGATAGAAAAGACAGATTACCCAGTGAGGGAACTCATCAGTATGATACCATGATGAAATCTGAAGTTCTAGCTCCACACAATGACCTTTCATAGGGCACAGAGAACAAAGGAATCTTCTCCCACAACTCTGACTGACCAGACCTGGCAGAGAAGGGTCCATTACAGACAGGGAAGTTTACAGGTTGCCTTTGAGCCCTTCCGGGTACCATGTTACAAACAATCGACTCCATTAAGTTCCTGCAAGGAAGTTTTTGTTATTCCTGTCCTGGCTGGGGAAGTAGCCCAAAGCCCACTTTCAAATATACTTTGCTTCTGATGTTGGCAGTTTGGCCATTAGAGATACATAAGGTACTCAAGATAAACTAGCTGCCTAGTTGGAGTCGTTCACAGGCAAATTGCCTTAAGATTTCATGCTCTAAGGTACTGCAAATGTTTCCCACTGGTGTTCATTGATGAGGACAAAGCAGCCCATTCCTGACACAGGTGCCCTGCCTGAAGGCTAGCTGGGATAGGTCTTTTGGCTTTCCTGAAGTCTGAGTTTGAGAGACCTGCGTCATCAACAGTCTTGGGCTGACATTGGTACTTATCGTATGGCACCATGCCAGGATCCCTATAGTGTAATAACCACCTGCAAACCTACCATTCAAACCAATATGACAATATCTTACATCTAAATACACGATCCCATCTATCTGCCTCCCCTGGCCAACCTATCATCCTGAATGCTGTATTCATCATACTCTTCTTTTTTTCATGTAGTATTATGATACTATATGTACTTCTGGAAAAAAATAAGTCATTTTGTTGAATAATTTCCATAGCTACCATTTGAACTGCAAGGTCTGCAGTTGAAACTCACCAGTTACTCCTTGGAAAGCCTATACTGGGTCCTTATGAGTGGGAATTGACTCAATGGCACTTAGCAACAACACTGCCATTTGGTGATACTGATTACACTCTTCCAGTTGTACAACCATCCTCACCCTCCTTTTTAAACTTGTTCCTCCCCGATTAGCATAAATTCAGTGGTCCCTAAGGATCTGTGAAAACAATGAGGAGGTACAAGAGCTGAATAGGCAATTTCAAAGGTCAGCTTGAGAAGACTAAATCAAATATTATAATAAAGATGGAAGTAATACACAGAGGCACTGTACTAGAAAGAAATGACTGATGTTCAACCATTACAAGAGTTAGCATGTGATCAAGAGTCAATGGTATTGAAAGGAAGAAGTCCAAGGTGCATTGAAGGCATTGACAAAAAAAGGCACTGAAAGTTGATTGAATACAAATTGAAATCTTTCAACAAACTGGTGCAGCACTGGCGGCACTAACTCATCTTTGCCAAGAAATTTGGAGGATGACTACCTGCCAATTGACTGGAATAGATCCATATTCAAGCACATTGCAAAGAGTGGTGTGCCAACGGAATGCGGAAATCATCAGACAAGATCATTAATATCGCATGCAAGTAAAATTTTGCTAAAGATAATACAAAAATGGCTGCATTCGTACATTGACAAAGGACTTCCAGAGGTTTAAGCTGGATTCAGAAGAGCACATGGAAAAATGGTTATCATTGCTGACATCAAATGAATCTTGGCTGAAAGCAGAAAATACCAGAAAGGTGTTTACCTGTGCTTTATTGATTATGCAGAGGATTTCAATTGTGTAGATCATGACAAGATACGGACAACATTGCGAAGTATGATTATTTTTAAACACTTAATTGTGCTCATGAGGAATCTGTACATGGACCAAGAGGCAGTTGTTTGAACAGAACAAGGGGACACCGAATGGTTTAAAATTAGGAAAGGTGCACCACCTTCGTATTCTTTCACCATACTTATTCAATCTGTATGCTGTGCAAATAATCTGAGAAATTGGATTATATTAATAAAAACATGGCATTAGGATTGGAGTAAGACTCATTAACAACCTGTGATATGCAGATGAAACAATCTTGCTTGCTGAAAGTGAAGAGGACTTAAAATACTTACTGATGAAGATCAAAGACCACAGCCTTCAGTATGGGTTGTGCCTCAATGTAAAGAAAACAAAAACCCTCACTACTGGACCAATAAACAACGTTCATATCAGTGGAGAAAAGATTGAAGTTGTCAAGGACTTCATTCTTCTTGGATTCAACTATCAACACTTACAGAAGCAGCAGTCAAGAAGTCAAATGACATATATTGTTGTTGTTGTTGTTAAGTGCCATCAAGTCGGGTCCGACCCGTAGATTAGGCAAATCTGCTGCACAAGACCCTTTTAAAGTGTTGAAGAGCAAAGATGTCAGCTTGAGAACTAAGGTGCACCTGACACAAACCATGGTATTTTCAATAACCTCATATGCATGCAAAAGCTGGACAGTGAATAAGGAAGACCATAGAAGAACTGATGTTTTTGAGTTATGGTGTTGGAGGAGAATATTGAAAGTGCCATGGGCTGCCAAAAGAACCAACAGGTATGTTTTGGAAGAAGTGCAGCCAGAGTGCTCCTTGGAGGCTAGGATGGCCAAACTTCGTCTCTCATACTTTGGACATATTGTCAGGAGGGAGCAGTTTCTGGAGAAGGATCTCATGTTTGGTAAGGTGGAGGGTCAAAGAAAAAGAGGAAGACCCCCAACAAGATGGATTGGCAGCATCGATGGACTCAAGTGTGGCAACAGTAGGGAAGTTGGCCCAGGATCGGGCAGTGTTTTGTTTTGTTGTGCATAAGCTCGCTATGAGTTGGTACCGACCCACTGGCACCTAAAACAACAACAACATATAAATGGAGAAAAGATTGAAGTTGTGAAAGACTTCATTTTACTCGGATCAATCATCAACATTCATGGAAGCAGCAGCCAAGAAGCAAAACAATGTATTGCATTAGGCAAATCTGCTGCACAAGACCTCTTTAAAGTGTTGAAGAGCAAAGATGTCAGTTTGAGGAGTAAGGTGTGCCTGACCCAAGACAATAGCCTCATATGCATGTGAAAGTTGGACAGTGAATAAGGAAGACCATAGAGATACTGATGTATTTGAGTTATGGTGTTGGACGAGAGTATTAAAAGTACCATGGACTGCCAAAGGAATAAGCCACTCTGTGCTGGAAGAAGTGCAGTAAAAATGCTCCTTGGAAGCCAGGATGGTCAGACTTTGTCTCTTGTACTTTGGACATGTTATCAGGAGGGACCAGTCTCTAGAGAAGGATATCATGTTTGGTAAAATGGAAGGTCAGAGAAAAAGAGAAAGACCCCCAGAGAGATGGATTGGCACCATGGGCTCAGATTTAGCAACCACTGTGAGGTTTGTGAGGGACCAGAGAGTGTTTTGTTCTGTTGTGCATAGGGTCGCTATGAGTTGGTGCTGACTCAATGGCACCTCACAATCCAACAAGAATTCTAATAGTCTTTCAGGTTTCTTTTGTTAATTTGATTCCATATAGGTAGTTTTTTAAAGTATAATATTCATAATACTCTTCATAAAATATCCACAATGCCAAAGGAAGATCTGTTTTGCTAGTTAAACTAAGCTCTTGTTTGGTTTTAAGTAGGCTTCAGGGGATATTTTAGGTTTAAGGTTTAAAGGTTGTCTCTGGGCAATGGTTTCAGGGATTCATTTGACATTCGTGGCTTCAGGAAGTCTGGAGTCTATGAGAATTTGAAAATCTGTTGTGCATTTTCTCCCTTTCTATCAAGATTCTTCCATGGAATGTTTGATCAAAATATTTAGCGATGGAAGCCAGGCACTGTCCAGGTCTTCTGATCTCATGGCAAACGAGGCAGTTGTTCAGGGAGAAATTACCCACACCTTCCATAGTCTCCTACTGCCGACTCATCTTCTTCCTCTGTTATTCCAAGTGAATAGAGACCAATTCTTACGTCTTCAATAGGAAATTTTTATTTAAAAATTTTGCTGCTTTAAACTTTTTTAAAGGGTATAAATAATAGGTAAGCTTTTGTGACTTACTTCTTTTCTTTTAACATATGTCACTGTAGAATGGCATGGGGTGATGTCAGACTTCCTCTGACTTCACAAGGAGGAAGGAGAATGAAACTTAGCATCAGCCCAAGGCCAATTCCTATGAAGCTGGGGTCAGAATGGCCTCCACCCTCCAACTTCGTTACCAATTATGACACCAGTTGTCCCTCCCACAATGCTCTTTGAATTTCTGCTGAGTCCCATAAATCAGTTACAGTGGCCACACGGAACTTATAGACACTACTCACAATTATGAGGTTTATTAAAGAAGTTGTTGTTAAGTAATGTCAAGTCACTTCCGACTCATGTTGTTTGCTGGATGGTAAAATTGACCAATCCCATGTAAGAGTTTCCTATACCCTAAGTGTATGGTCTCATTCAGTTATTTGTTGGGAGTTAACAGACTATGGCTAGGAGAGTCATATTATATAATTCAACTGCACCACTAACGACTTCTGGTGTGGTTCTGTGGGATAAAGCACTGGGCTGCAAGGTTGGTTTGAACTGCAAGGTGGGTGGTTCAAACTCACCAGCAACTCCTTGGAAACCCTATACAGGGTCGCTATGAGCCAGAATCGACTCAATGGCACTTAACAACAACAACAACAGTCATTAAGATTCATCAGTGCTCATTCGTTTTCACTATTGCATGATATTCCATGAGGGATTACTTCCTGTAATCTTCACAGAAATCTTATATAGTAGGTCCTTGTCTCATCTTAGTTTTATTGTCAGGAAACTGAGGCCTAGAGACATTAAGAAACTTGCTGGAGGTTACAGGTGCCAGGGTTTGAACCTTCTTGGTCATCAGCCAGTGTTCACTGTGTTTTGGTGTGGTGGAGAGAAGAAGGCATTGAGGTCAGAAGGCCCAGGCTCAAGGTCAAGCTCCACACTTACTGGCTGTGATACTGGACAAGTGACTGACTTCATGTCTCTGAACCTCAATTTCCTCAGCTTTAATGTGGGATGATGATAACTGTGCTGCTGTCTTACAGACTTGAGGGAGACACAAGTCTGACACTGTCTGCGGGAGGTAACACTGTAAACTGTCAAGGTTTGTGAAGTCTGATTGAAAGCATGTGACCCACCTTCCCCAGTAAACAAAAGAACACATGTAAAACTCAGGAAATGAGAGGTAATAGCATCACTATTCAGAAAGACAATTCGGTTGATAATCAGCTCACAGAAGCAGAAAATCACCGTCAGATGCTTGCTGTTCTTAAACACCGTCCAGTGGATTCCAACTCATAGTGACCCTGCCTAGCATCTAGTGGGTTTCAACTGCCAAGCTTTTGGTTAGCAGCCCAGTGCTTACCCCATATTGCCACATCAGGACTCCATTACATGCTGAGACTACATTACTACAAACAGAGTATTTAACTTTGCTCTGTTCAATGGAGTTTAAAAAAAATGATTATTATTTACTATTCCTGGTCTATTTTCAATGTCTGAGGCCCATGCCAATCCTGTTTGTTTGTGGTGTTTCCATCGCTGCATGGCCTGTTTTGTTCCAACTGCCACCCCAATGCATTGTTGTGATCTCGGTCAAGCCACTTAATTTCTCTGTGTGTCCTCAACTGCAAAATGGGGATTATAATATCTACACCTCACAGGGAGTCTTGCTGTAGTGCTATAGGATAATCAGTAGATTGTAAACCACAAGGTCGGTGGTTCAAACCCAGTAGCCGCTCCTTGGAAACCCAATGGTGTTGTTTTTGTTATTGTTAAGTGCTGTCGAGTCTGTTCTGACTCATAGTGACCCTATATAGGGTTTCCGAGGAGCAAAAGGTGGAATTGAACTGCTGCCCTTATGGTCAGCAGTCCAGTGCTTATCCTACTGCACCACACCAGAACTCCTGGAAACTTGATACAGGGTCGTTTTGAGTCGTAACTGATGTGACAGCACTTAACAACAACAACAAAACACCTCACAGTGTTGTGGTGAGGATCCTATGAGATATCATATAAGGTTTCAAGTAGTGCCTGAGGCACATCCAGCTATGACGGTTACCTAAAATCTCCTGGGTCTCCAGGTGGTGGGTGCCCATTCATCCTGCCTTTCTAGATGGATGAAGTCATCTTGCTCTGCCCTCAAGAGTACATGGCTTGTTCAGTGTCCTTCTCCATGCAACTGCAAAGCCTCGAAGGTAGCCTGAATAGTTGGCATAGTTGCCCGGTGTCCAGCACAATAGTGAATCCACAGCAGGTGCATTGGGAAGTATTAACCAGCAATCAGGAATTCAGAGGAGAGTCTCACAGACAAGGGGCTCTGTAAATCCTGCCTATGGCAACTGTCTCCAAAAATGATGGCTCCTAGGAGTGGTGTAGGAAACTTATTCCCCAGGGTCCTGGACCAGTGAGTAACAGCTCTAAGAACATAGTATTTTGTTTGTTGTAAAGAAGAACATCCTAAGAGCCCTGGTAGTATAATGGGTTATGAGTTGGGCTGCTAACCGCAAGGTCAGCAGTTCAAATCTAACAGTCACTCCATGAGAGAAAGATGAGATTTTCTCTTCCTGTAAAGATTTGCAGCCTCAGAAACCCTACACAAGGTTGCTATGAGTTGGAACGGACTCCACGGTACACCATAGTAAAACATTCTACCAATCTGAACCAAGAAGAGAGGGAGATGTTGTTTCCAAGAGAGGCTGTGCCCATATGGTAGGATCCCTGGTAGTAGGAGAGCTGAAGAGGAGCCAGTGTGTAGTTGAGACACTGGGCAAGTGGGGTCAGAAACATCCAGAATCAAACCCATGCCCTCCCAAGCCCAGCAACCTCAGTCAGGTGACATCACACTACTCAGCCTCTGTTTACTCATCTGTAAACTAAAGATAAGAAAACATAGGGATGTAGTAAGAAGAAAAAGAGAGTGTATGAAGAGTAATAAACATTGTGTCAGACACATACTAATCACTTTGCAAAGGTTTATCACGAATGTTCTTGCTAGCCGTCACAGGGGACTGAAACATCACACATAGGTTTATCTAGCTATTCTGTATGGAAGGCTAAAGACAAAAGATGACAACTCAATGTGAAGAAAACAAAAAACCTTTACAATTGGACCAATACACAACACCACGATAAATGGAGAAGAGATTGACATTAAGAATTTCATTTTATTTGGACCCACAATCAACACTCATGGAAGCAGCATTTAAGAAATCAAATAACCTATTGCATTGGGCAAATCTGCTGCAAAAGACCTCTTTAAAGTGTTAAAGAGCAAGGATGTCACTTTCAGATCTAAGCCATGGTACTTTCAATCACCTCATATGTATGTGAGAGGTGGGCAATAAGTTAAGAACAATGTAGAAGAAATGATGTATTTGAATTATTGTGCTAGGGAAGAATGTTATTGTTGTTGTCAGGTGCCATCGAGTCGGAAACGACTCATAGCGATCCCATGCACAGCAGAACAAAACAATGTCCGATCCTGGGCCAACCTCACTACCACGGCCACACTTGACGCCATCAATGATGCCACCTGGCCGACCCATATCGTTGGGGGTCTTCCTCTTTTTCTCTGACCCTCCATCTTACCCAGCATGACATCCTTCTCTAGTGACTGTTCCCTCCTGACAATATGTCCCAAGTATGAGAGACGAAGCTTAGCCATCTTGGCCTCCAAGGAGCACTCTGGCTGCACTTCTGCCAAAACAGATCTATTGGTTCTTTTGGCAGTCCATGGCACTTTTAGTATTCTCCTCCAACACCACAATTCAAAGGCATCAATTCTTCTACAATCTTCCTTATTCACTGTCCAGCTTTCACATGCATGTGACGAACTGCCCTATAGATTCCTAGGCTGAAATCTTTATGGAGCAGACTGCCAGTTCCTTTCCCTTGATGAGCAGCTAGTGGGTTCATACTCAACCACCAAGGCTCCTCCCTGCCCCATTAGACTAGCCAGTTCTATACAATTATGTCTGTTTGAAAATAGATAGTGTTTCAAGTTTTGTATGCCCTGTTTTTAACTTTGGTCTTCTCAATTTACTGCTTGCACTTGGTTGCTAACTGTAAGGTTGATGTTGATGGTTCAAACTCATCCAGCAGCATCACAAAGGGAAGGCCCATAAAGATTACAGTCAAGAAAACCCTGTGGCACAGTTTTACTCTCTAACTCATGGGGATCACCAACAGTAAGAAATGCCTTGATGGTAACCCATTTGTGTTTTGTTGTTGTTGCTGCTGGATCTTAATTTAAACTTCAAGGTAGATTAATCTTCCATAGTCTGTTGCTCACCTGAAACATTTGCTGTAGCTCCTAACTGGTTATCTCTTTCTTTCCAATTCCACTCAAACACAAACCAGCCTTAATAATTCCCCAAATTGTCTCCTTCAATAGCTCCCCAGAGCCCAGAACACCAGTATCCCTTTGTGACATGGATGATGAATGAGCTTCACGAGCTCTGTGTGCTCCATGACTTGTGCCCAGGTCCTCTGTCATTGCATCCCTTCCAAGGGTGGGTGTGCAAGCAGCAAGCATGAAAAGATGCCTCTCTAATTTATGAAGCAAGGCAATCATTTGCAAACCTGTGCTTTATGCATTAGCTTTTTTTTCTCTAATTGAATGCTTTTATGTGCTAAGTGCTTTCCTTGCATGGATCCAGTTCTTGCTGGTAGGTAGGTTTGATTGTGATCTCTACTTTTAGTGGAAGAAACTCAGGGGGTTAAGTGGAAGGAGTAGAACTGAAACCTAGGCAATCTGATACCACCACCAATGTACTCAGCCACTGCATTATTCGCTTCTATTATTAGTAACAAACCACCAGCAGCATTCCTAGTTAGGAACTTGGGGGATAAGGCCCTCCTCTGTAGGACATGGAGCCTTTCTTTAGTGTCTTTTTACCTCTCTAACTGTTCTAGGTACACTGACTTGCTTAGCAAACTGATTTGACTTCCATGGCCCATATTTTTCAAAAAACAGAACAAAACAACCACTGCTGTTGAGTCTAATCTGATGCAAAGAACAGCTATAAGGCAAAGTTGAACCCATAGAGTTTCTATGACTGTGACCGTTCTGGAGGCACACTGCCACATGTTTCTCTCAGGGAGCAGCTGGTGCCATCGTCCCAGTACTGTCATGGTCAAGCAAAACCAGAGTGGCTTTGAATGTGTAAGATGTAGGTGCATTGGAACAATAACTGGAAAGGGAAAAATTACAGGTTAATGCCTGGCTGTGGTGCTGTGGGTTAATGCGCCAGACTGCAAACCCATTTGAACTGCAAGCTTGGTGGTTCAAGCTCACCAGTTGCTCCTCAGAAACCCTATACAAGGTTCCTATGGGTCAGAACCAACTCGACAGCACTTAACAGCAACAACAACAATGCCTGGCTAGAAACTTAATCTCCCTCTTGGAAAACAAGGGCAGTGTCTACAGTGTATAGTAACCAAATCTCTTGACTGGCACAGCTGGAAATAGATGGCGGCCCACTGGGCTGCTTCGAATGTGCGCTGCTCTCCACTGTCCTAGCCACAACCCAACCTCCCACATCAGGCTCCTGAAAGGGCTCATTACGCTGCTTCCAAGTCTCCCATTCCAGGTCTTCAACCTGTAAGTTTTCCCATTTCAGTTATCATTTTGGCACATCCACATTTTACATAACTGGGTCTGTTCTAAAGTTGTTGGATTGGCCATGACTGAATTGGTTGGCACTAGTACTGACCTTGTGGCTCGCAGGGGATTGCTTAACCACTGCACCACCAGGGATCCTTCTCCATTTTCTGTTCTTCTTATTCTCCCAGCCTGGATGCTATTCCCCTAGTGCTTCTGCGATTCCTGGCTAGAAAGTGTTTCTCGAACCTCCTTCTTGTTGTTAGGTGCCATCGAATTAAGTTAGACTCCTAGTGGCCACATGTGGCTGAGTAGAACTTCCCCAAAGGGTTTCCTAGACTATAATCTTTACAGGAAGAGATCACGAGTTTTTTCTCCTGTGGAGGTGTTGGATGACTTTGAACCACCAACCTTTTGGTTAGCAGCACTTAACTGTGGCACGACCAAAGCACCTTTTTTTTTTTTTTCTGTACCCCCTAGTCCTTTATGAAGGAGCTCTGGTAGCGTAGTGGTTACGAATTGGTCAGCAGTTCGAAACTACCAGCTGTTCCGCAGGAGAAAGATGAGGCTTTCCGCTCCCGTAAAGATTTATAGCCTCGGAAACCCTGTACAGGGTCGCTATGGGTCGGAACTGACTCGACGGCACTTAACAACAACAAGTTCTTTATGAGGAGTCCTGGTGTGGTGCTGTGGGTTAATGCACTGGACTGCAAAATTGGTTTGGACCACAAGATTGGAAGTTCAAGCTCACCAGCTGCTTCTCAGAAACTCTATGCAGGGTTGCTATGGGTTGGAACTGACTTGCTGGCACTTAACAACAAACAACAACAACAACAACAACAGTCCTTTATATAAGGAGCTCTGGTAGCTTAGTGATTAGGAATTGGGCTGCTAACCTCAAGTCAGCATTTCAAAACCACTAGCAGGAAAAGATGAGGCTTTCTGCTCCCATAAAGACTTATAACCTTGGAAACCCTATGCAGGGTGGCCACCACCACCAGTTTTTTATATATTCTCTTTGGTGGACACTAGGTAGATGACTTGATGTCTGTCACAGGCTTTATGACTAAGTCTGACCTTCTTTCCATACTAGGAGGTTCCTGGGTGCAGGGACCCTGAGCCCCCTCTGTAGCCCCTCAGAGCTGCACCTGGCAGCTGGCTGGAAGTAAGGAAAGACGATCTGTCTTCCTGGCTTCCTTGCACACTCCCTGGAGATCAGTTTTCTTCATGGTTTGAGTGGAGCTAAAAAAACTCTTTCTTGGTTTCATATCAGCAGGACCAGCTCTCAGCAAACCCTTTGACAAGAATGGGCAGGAAGAGTAAATATTTATTCTACAAATGAATAAATCTTATTCCATCTTCAAAGAAGGCTTTAGTATAAATTATCATAATTTCCCCATTCTTAGATGACACTGAATTAAAGATGTTTTTATGTATTTAATAAAAACTTTTTGAAAAAAAAGAGAGAAATGAGTAAATTAATATCTCAATTATAAAATAGGTCCTGGCTTTAAAAATGTGTCTTAGTATCAATGAAATTAATTTAAAAAATTTATATGGTCACAATTCAATTTTTTATTTTCTTCTTTTGACTCTGGTGATCTCAGCAAAAATATCCCTGTAGGATAATCACTGGACTGCTAACCACAAGGTCAGCAGTTCAAACCCACCAGCTGCTCTGAGGGAGAAAGAGAAAACTTGGCTCCTGTAAAGATTTTACAGCTTCAGAGACCCTGTACAGTCAGAGTCTTTACAAGTTGGAATTGACTTGATGGCAGTAGCTGGGTTTTTTAATCTTGATGAAACAACTGTGTACAAATGGTTAAGCCCTTGGCTATGAACCAAAAGAATAGCAGTTTGGATCTCAGCAGAGGTGTCTGTGAAGAAAGACCTGGTGGTCTCCTAAAAGCTCATGTCATAAAAACCCTATGGAAAGCGGTTCTACTTGGAAACACTAGGGTCGTCACCATGAGATAGAATGACTTGATGGCAACTTGGGGATGCTTTTAGTTTTAGCAGGGGAAGGTATTGGCCAACTCCCAACTCTGAAGCCTTGTAGGCTAGCAAGAGCACATGCTGGTCACCATGTACCAAGAGTAGTCCTGAAGCTCTGCCAAGTCACTGGACAGGTTTCTCCCTGGCAGAGATATGCCTATGCATGGCTAATACCTTGTCAACATGTTAGTGGCTCTGTAGAAAGTTGTCTCGGAGACCATCATATGAACTTCAGCAGGACACTGCCCCTTGAACCTCAGTTAACTCATTTGCACAATGAGGGGTATTGGATTAGATAGGTGGGTTTCAAACTCCTTTCTTGGGGTGCCTATGGGGTCAGTGTACTTCTAGGTGGGCTGCCTAGGAAGTAGGTAGGACCCAGTGCACTACATCTATCACCCCTACTCCCAATTGTTGGGTGTCCTGGGGTCCTTCAGCCCTACTCTTGTATGGTTTGTATAGAATGACTGTGTCATCCCTCAGTCTGGCTCAACCCCACAATCCTTCTTACCACAGTTCTCCAGTCAGATACTTCCAATCTCAATAGTCTAATCCAAGGATCAGCAAACTTTTTCTATAAAGGACCAGGTAGTAGATATTTTAGACTTTGTTCCTCTGGTTTAGACATAGGGCCTCTATTGCAACAACCCAAGTCTTCCTTCATAGTATGAAAGCAACCATAAACAATACATAATAAAGCAATGAGGTTGCATTCCAATAAACTTTACAAACAGAGAAGGCAGAATGGGTTTGGCTCAGGTAGAGGTTTGCCGATCCCTGGGCTGTAATACTTCGACCTGACAGGTGAGGAAACTGAAGTGCAAAGAGGAGGTTGGGGTCCCCTTGTCTTTTCTCCCAGTGAGTGAGTGTGCTTCCAGCATTTCACAGTGTTCACCCTGCACCAACTTTGTCCTAAGCTTGGGTTGTGGGCATCTGGGGACTTGAGGGACTGGTGCCTAGAAAAGGCACGTGTCCCATTCTTTCTCCAGCAGATCAGCTTTCCTCTAGGCTGTTAGAGGGTTATAAAAAGCTCCTGGGTTTGCCTCCTGTTGGACCTGCTGTTGGTAAATTCCCCAGAGCTGGAATGCCTGCAATGTGGTGCCACCTCTGCTTGCAAGTGTCTCAGCCTGACAGCTGTGCCAGGGAGAAGAACCACGCCTGGTCCAGCTCAGCCCTCCACCCCCATTTGGGGCCTGGCTGGGATTCCCCAGATGGAATTTTAGATGGCAGACAGACCCTGTGGGGGCCCTCTTGGGATAACCTCATTATTCCATCCAGGAAGATGAGAGCTGCTTGAATTCTAAACACCAGAGCTCTGAGGACTGGGGGGAAGTGTGAATGGTAGGAAATGAAGCCTCACACCAGTGGCCTGGATTTCAGTAACTGAGGGGGCCTTCTGGAATTCTTCAGACCTTGAAATCTTTACCTCAAAGGTTTTAGAGCCTTTCCTAGGATCTTCACCTTGTAACACATGTGACTTACCTAACAAGTCCTTCATCTGACAGACCCAGGACATGAGTCTCCAACCGTCATGGAGAGCCCATGGAGAACAATGGTTAAAGAAGTTAGGTTTAGTGGTGGGCAAGTCTGAGTACATAAATTGACCTAAGTACTTCTTTTGATTATTCTTATTAACCATCAAGAAATCAAACAATGTATTGCATTGGCCAATCTGCTGCAAAAGACCTACTTCAAGTGTTCAAAAGCAAAAATGTTACTTTGAGAACTAAGGTGTGCCTGACCCAAGCCATGGTATTTTTAATTGCTTCATATGCATGCAAAAAGCTGGACAATGAATAACGAAAATCAACGAATTGATGCATTTGAATTATGGTGTTGGCAAACAATATTCAACATGAACTGCCTGAGAATGAACAAATCTGTGTTACAAGTACAACCAGAATGCTCTTTAGAAGCGAAGATCGTGAGACTTTGTCTCACACACTTTGGACATGTGATCAGGAGGGATAAAGCCCTGAAGCAGGACATCATGCTGAGCAAAGTAGAGGGTCAGGGAAAAAGAGGAAGATGCTCAATGAAATGGATTAACACAGTGGCTGTAACAATGGGTTCAAACACAGCAATGATGGCACAGCATCAGGTGGTATTTCTCTCTTGTAGGTATGATCACTATGAGTTGGAACTGACTCGATATCATCTAGCAGCCTTAAGCAGTTGCTGTGTGATAGATTGACTCCGGTCTGTCAGTATGCAGTGCTCTGAAAGCTTGTATGTTGCTGTGATACTGGAAGCTGGAAGGGAAATACTCGTTGGTGAGTAATTAAATACCAGCAAGACTAGCCATGGTGGACAGGTTTCGGCAGAGCTTCCAGACTAAGACAAACTAGAAATAAAGGTCTGACAATCTACTTCCTAAACTTGGGCAGAGCAAATCCTATGGATCACAACAAAATACTGTCGATATAATGCTGGGAAGTGAGTCCCCTAGGTAGAAGGCTCTCAACATAAACAGTGGTCATAGCCATGGGTTGAACATATCAATAGTCATGAAGAGGAAGTAGAACTGGGCAATGTTTCATGCTGTTGTACATGGAGTGATGACTGAATAGGAGCTGACTTGATGGCAACTAACAACAACAACATGTGCTGGGAACGTGATGGGAAAGACAGTCCCAGTCCTCAGAACTCCACAGATGTAGAGGAAGCAAAAAACATTCTAAAGCCAAGACAGAGGAAAGTAGTGTTGACTCAGAGTCAGGGTGGAAGTAGGATTGTGGGTGGCAGGGTGGCAATGGGGAAGTTTTCACAGGAAGGTGATGTTAAACTGGCTTCTTTCAGGGAGAGAGCAAAGAGCAGAGTCACCTTTTGAACCTCGGCTTTTGCATCTATCCAATGGGGAGACTATTCCTGCTGTCCAGTTTACAGAGTTGGAGAAGCCATAGGGGAGAAACTCAGTGTTCGAAGAATCCTCAGAAGAAGGACTTTAGTGGTCAACTCCTTTCTTCCTACTACATGGGTTCCTTTTTGCCCATGGCGACCTCAGAATGACTTCTGAGAACATGAATAACCACCACAGGTTGCCCAACCTCTGCACGGAGCACTTCACGGATGCCCAACATCCCTGATGCGAAGCTGAGATGGGCACACTGGTGAATGGGAAAATGTTCCTAGAAATTAAAAAGCTTTATAAAAATGTGTGTTCTCAACATAAAGGAGCACGTGGCTGAGGCAGGGCTAAGATGTTTAAAGCCATTTTCACATGTGATGCTGAAGTTCATTGGAGGTTCATGTTTCTGATGCTGGAGTTCACACACCCGGTAGTCTGCAGAGGTGGGCAGTGTGGGAGAAAAGAGTCACGGACATAAACACAGCACATCTCTGGAGGGTCCATTTTACACAAAGATTTGTTTTGGGGAAGGGTTAGGGTAAAGATTATTTCTATATCAAAGCAAACACACATATATAATGGCCTTGTTGTTGTCAACTGTGCTATCGAGTCAGTTCTGACACACTGAGACCCAGTACAGTTTCCGAGGAGTGGCTGGTAGGTATGAATCATTAGTCTTGTGGTCAGCAATCCAGTGCTTATCCTACAGTGCCACAACACAAAAAAATATTTTACGTGGTTTTGAAAAGATAAAATGGAATGTTTGAATTTTTCAGAAGACTATGTTGGATAATTGACCAGACCTTGGAGTTCCGGCTCATTTCTCCTCTGCCTCTGCCACTAGTGGTACCTTAGTTTCACATGGGAAAAGCAGCACTGGAGTAGACAACAGGGGTCCCGGGAGGTGTTTGAGCAGGTCAAGGGTCAGGACAAAGCAGAGCATTGGAGCATTAGAACAGCAATTGTCAAGCCTGTGAGCATATCAGAATCACCTGGGAGCTTTGGAAAAGAAGACAGATTTCCAAACACACTCCAGACCCACTGGGCAGGTGTCTGCAGATATATTTTCAGTAGGCTCCACAGGGGAGCAATTTGAGTCCAGCTCAATTTGAGAACCACTGTTTTAGACAAATCTGAAGAGATGTGGAAGGCAGGCCGAGGAAGGGGAAAGTAGCAATAGGACGCTCCCACAGGAGATGATGTGATACAGGGGAAGAAGAGTGCATTCTTCCACAAGTCAACAGGATTTGGAGCTTGAGTACATTGTGAAGGATAAAGGCAAAGGAAAGCTAATGATGAAAACTACATGTCCAGCTCTAAAATCAGAATCTTTGAAATGGAGAAATATTGCCTGAAAGAAGCTTCCACTCTGAGTTATGCATCCTTGCTTTCAGGTATGCACTCTTCTAACAGATATTTGTTGACTGTGTACTAGCTGACAGGGATAGAGCAGTGAATAAGGAGAGAAGGGTCCTGCCTTCACAACACTCAAAACAACAATCATTCAACTGCACAATTCATTATAACTGTGCAAGTAACCAATGAGAAGGTAAGATGTGTGTCAACTTTAAATGTTCTCTCTGATACCAATTGCCAATGCAAATCTTATTCCTCTGACCCCAACCATTTGCATAGCTAATGCAGATGGTCAAGTCTGTCCTAGACCTTCAGCTTGGGGGCCCCAGTATACCCGCGCTTCTGACCTGCTGGATATAAAGGGATTCCTGAGGAGGATTCCCAGTGAAAAATTCATTCGAATGACTCACACAACTCAGTAAAGCACTATACTTAACAATTGTTTTATTATAGCAAAAGAATACAAATGAGGACCAGCAAAAAGAAAAGGTGAATTGGGACAGGTGCCAAACACGGAATTACCACATTTCCAACTGCATTACTTTCCTGGTGCATAAACGTCTGTCACACACATTTCAATGTCCAGAGCTTTTATTGCATTATACAAGCCTGATTAATTGAAGGAATCATTGTCCACATGGTTGAACTCAATTTCCAAATCCCTTTCCCTCCCCAGAGGTCAGGTCTTGGCAACCCAAGTCATCTCGTTAGTATAATGTCTCTGATGTGGTCTAAAGTCCTCCCTAAATAGCAAAGACACTCTAATCACTTGGAAAATCTAAGACTTTAGAGACTTAGAAACCAGGGAAAAAAGATAAAATTACTTAGGTAAAGTAACTCTTCATTATATAGAAGTCCAAGTTGCTTTGAATACCCATAAGAGGGAAACACAGCCTGGGAAATTGAGAAAGATTGCCTCAAGGAAGTGGTGTTTAAGGAGAGAGCTAAGGAAAAGCAAGAGTTAACCAGGAAAAATACAAAGGACTTGAGGCTGGAAGGAGCAAGGGCCTAAGAAGGCTGGGTGAGCAGAGCCCAGAGCTAGCGAAGTGGGAAAGACGATTGGACAGGGCCTTGTGGGTCACCACAAGGATTGTAGTTCATCTCATAAGAGCAGCAAGAAACCACTAGACATTTCAAGCATGGTCAGATCGTGAGGTGTCCTTAATAGCATTAAGCACCCTGTCCCCCACCCCCCCAATTCTATCCTCAAGCATAGATGCTGATGTTGTTAAGTGACATAGAGTCAGTTTTGACTCATAGTGACCTTGTATAAGGTTTCCAAGGAAGAGCTGGTGGGCTTGAACTACAGACCTTTCAGTTAGCAGTCCAGTTCTTATCCTACAGTGCCACATCATAGATAAGTCCCATAAAAAGCCATGAAAAAGTACAAATTTAGATAAAAGAAGAGTGCTTTAGGTTAAGGTAGATACTGGTTCAAATCCACTAGCCACTCCTTGGAAACCCTATACAGGATCTCTATGAACTGGAACCAACTCGACGATACTTCACAACAACAGGAGTCATTTTGTGGTTTCCCTGATCTGTGGCCACTCAACACTTCTGCATCATGTCTCTGGGCAATTCCTATCATTGAATAGTTCTTTTTATTTGAATGTTTCTCCTTGATTAAGCCCACACTGCCTCTCTTTAACCTATTGTACCAGCTTTTGAAGCGTCTTTCTATTACCTCTTTCTTTTATGGGACAGCTAATTTGAGAACTGATCCCATGTTCCCTTTCAAATTTAGCCTTGTTCAAAAACCCCCCATTTCCTTCAATAGCTCCTCACGTGGCTGTGTTGTTAACAGAAAAGGAGAAACAGGAAGGGTCATCTGATTTGGTGGTGAATAAGATGAGTTCAAAACTGGGTCACTCAGAGGTAGACTTGACCTCCGAGTGGAAATATACCACAGGCAGGAGGTAATGCAGGAATGGAGCCCAATTCATGGTTGAAGACAGACATTTGAGAGTCTCCCTCTGAGAGAGATTGAGAGACTCTTGGTTGTTACAAGAATGAGTGCAGAGAGATAGCTGAAGTGGTGGGAGATAGAGAGAAAAGAAGCAAGAGGCATTAAAGTGTATGTGTATGTGTGTGTGTGTGGGGGGGTGGGGGCTGGTGGCAAGGGGCAGGGCATTTGGAAATACTAATGAATAAGCACCTACTGGAGTCCTGGATGGTACAGATGGTTAATGCACTTGACTGCTAACTGAAAAGTTGGTGGTGTAGGTCTTAGAGGTACCTCCGAAGAAAGATCTGCTGACTTACTGCTGAAAAATCAGCCATTGGAACCCTATGGAACACAATTCTACTCTGACACACAGGGGGTCACCATGAGTTGGAATCAATTCAATACCAACTGGTTTTAGGCACCAATTGCAGGCCAGACACTGTCTGAGTGCTTGGGAAATATTGCATTCCAATTCTGGTGTCGTTTTTCCTGTTGTACAGACCAAGGGAAGGACATTTAGTTGGGTAACTTTCCTTAGCTCAGGAGAAGCCCAGGGACGTTGAGCAACTATAGTGGGATTTAGAGACGGCTGTTATTGTTAGGTGTTGTCAAGTCAGTTGGAACTCATAACAACCCTATGTACAAGAGAACAAAATGTTGCCTAGTCCTATGCCATCTTGACAATTGTTGTTATTTGAGCTCATTGTTGCAGCCATTGTGCCAATCCAGTTGAGGAGTTTACTCTTTTTTTTTTTTTGCAGAGCCTTTACTTTACAAGCATAATGAACTTTTCCAGGGATCGGTCCCTCTTGAAAACATGTCCAAGAGGGAGGTTATTGTTGCTCTTGTTAGGAGTCCTCTAGTTGACTTCAACTCGTAGTGACACAACAGAATGAAACACTTTCTGGTTCTTCGCTAACCTAACAATTGTTATACTTGAGGGCTTTGTTACAGTCACTGTATCAATCCATCTCATTGGGAGTTGTTAAGGTTTTGTGTTAAGTTGATTGGGTCAGGATTTTCAGTTGTTTAACAGTTAAGATGTAGTAATCGCCCACAATGAGTTCTGATATATGTAATCACTTTCATCATGAGGTCTGCTGTGAGCAGCCTATTTATTACCTGAAAGGAAATTTCCTCATAGGTATGGACTGCAACATCTTTCATCTTACAAAGGTGAAAGGATAGAGAAGTCAGCAGAGAAAGGACACCTACTACCACTGAGAAAGAAGAGTGGAGCGAGTCCTTTAGACCTGGGATCCGTGCACTGTGAAGCTTCTAGATCCAGAGGAAGACTGATGCCAAGACTTATGAAGCCCTCCAAAGAATGTTGAGCCTACAGATGCTGAAAGGAGACAAGGATAGTTCTCTAGAGACAATAAAGAAAGTCTCCCTTTAGAGCAAGCACTCTGAATTTGGACTTCAAGACTCCCACACTATGAGAGAATACATTTCTGTTTGTTAAAGCCATCCACTGGTGGTATTTCTGTTATAGCAACACTACTTAACTAAGACAACAGTTTTCCTCTTTTTTTAGTGACTTTCTACTTTACCAAGCGCATGTCTCCATAGACTAGTCCCTCTGGACAACATGTCCAAAGAGCATGAGACAAAGTCTTGAAAATACCATGACTTGGGTCCTCAAAGTGACTTTTTAACACTTTAAAGGGGTCTTTTGCAGCAGGTTTTTCCATTGCATTATGCTATTTGATTTCTTGGTTGCTGCTTCCATGAGCACTGATTGTGGATCCAAGTGAAATGAAATCCTTGACAATGTCAATCTTTTCTCTATTTATCATACTGTTGTTTATTGGTCCAGTTGTGAGGATTTTTGTTTTCTTTACATTGAGTTGTAATGTCATAGTCTTTGATCTTCATAAGTAAGTGCTTCAAGTTCTCTTTGTTTTCACCAAGTAAGGTTGTGTCATTTGCATATTGCAGGTTGTTAATGAGCTTTCATCCAATCCTGATGTTGCTTTCTTCTTCAACTAGTCCAGTTTCTCAGATTATTTGCTCAGGATACAGACTGAATAAATATGGTGAAAGAATACAGACTTAATGTATATATTTCCTGGTTTTAAACCAAGCATTTTCCCCTTGCTTTGTCCGAATGACTGCTTCTTGGTCTAAGTATAGGTTCTGCATGAGCACAACAAAATTTTCTGGAAATCCCATCCTTTACAATGGTATCCATAGTTTGTTATGATCCACACAGTCGAGTGCTTTTGCATAGTCAATAAAACACAAGTAAACAACTTTCTGGTATTATCTGTTTTCAGTCAGGATCTCTCTGACGTTAGCAATGATATCCCTAATTCTACGTCCTCTTCTGAATCTGGCTTGAATTTCTGGCAGCTCCCTGTCAATGTACTGTTGCAACTGTTCTTGAATTATCTTCAACAAAATTTTAGTTGTGTGTGATATTAAGGATATTGTTCAGTGATTTCCACATTCCATCGGGTCATCTTTCCTTGGACTGGGCACAAATATGGATCTCTTTCAGTAGGTTGATGAGGTATCTGTCTTCCACATTTCTCAGTGTATAAGGAGCTCTGGTAGCGTAGTGGTTACGAGTCAGGCTGCCAACCTCAAGGTCGGCAGTTTGAAACTACCAGCAGTTCCACAGGAAAATGATGAGGAGTTCTGCTCCCGTAAAGATTTACAGCCTCGGAAACCCTGTACAGGGTCACTATGAGTCGGCACCGACTCCATGGTACTTACAACCAGCACTACATCAGTTTGTGGAACATTCAATTGGTATTTCATCAATTCGTGGAGCCTTGTTTTTCATTAATGCCTCAGTGCATCTTGGACTTTGTTGTTGTTGTTGTTATGTGCCTTACAGTCGGTTCCGACTGTAGCTCTGGTAGCGTAGTGGTTACGAATCGGGCTGCGAACCTTAAGGTCAGCGGTTCGAAACTACCAGCTGCTCCGCGGGAGAAAGATGAGGCTTTCTACTCCCGTAAGGATTTACACCCTCGGAAACCCTGTACAGGGTCGCTATGGGTCGGAACCGACTCGACGGCACTTAACAACAACAACAAAGCTCTGTATAACACAGTTCTACTAGGACACACATGAGGTCATCATGAGTCAGACCAGAACGGACTAGATGGCAATTAGTTATTTTTTGCTGTTGTTTACCTAACAAAAATGTAGGCTTTTGCCACCTCTGCAAAATAGGTGAATACATTACAAAATGGGTAGAGGGTCAACAGAGCTACAAAGAGGTTTAGAAGACGAGAACTTTAAAAAGACCATGAATTTGACAAAATAGATGCCATTTATAATCTTAAGAGTGAGCTTTCAGCAGAAGATCCAATAGAAGTCAGACCCACGGGGTGAAAGATGTGTGTAGAAAGGAAAAGGAGGCTGGGAGAGCCAACCAGTTATTGTAGGAGTTGGACTAGGAAGGGAAAGAGGAAAATGCCTTGTGAGTGTGTGTATGCATGTGCCTGGGTGAGCACGTGCTAAGATGGCTTCACCTTTTTGGTTAGTTCTGAGCTTGTCAGAAGAGAAAGAAAAGTATGAGAAGCTGATGATATCCAAAGGCAGAATGATTTTTTTTCTGGGCCAAAGATCAGAGTGGAGTACTGATAGACTCTTGGCAGAGGATGGGGAGATTGGAAGTTTCTTGGCAGGACGTTTTCACTCATATGAAAAGGGAGACTTGAAACTGATATTTAAGGGAGAGGCAGAGAAAACCCTGATTAAAAAGGAGCAGCCAAACACCATGGAGGTTGAATGGGACAAGGAAATGGAAACAGTGTCCAGAGAGCAGCAGATGCTTCCACAGGGAAGAGAAGAAGGCCCCATTTAACTACACACATAGCTGGTCCACCAGAGGCAAGACATGGTCAGAATACGTTTTTCTATCATCTTCAACAATAACAATCTAATTCAATGAAAAACAGAGCATCAGATGATTTCTTGAAGTGCTCAATAGACAAAGAAATATTCCAAAAACAGCTAGAATTGCAGCAAAAGACATTCCCACCTTAGTGAGAGTTGAGAAGTGAAAAGGAACCTTGGGGAAATCAATCAGGTCAGATATAACCTTTAAAAAAAAATCAGAAAATTTAGGCTCAAAAACCTCAAAAAGAAAATAGTTCAAGCAGATTGGAAAGTTCAGAAAAGCGAAATTGGGATGATATAAACATAGTCACTAGGTATGAACAGATAGAATATATATGTGTGTGTGTGTGTGTATGTATATATATATATATATGGAAAACCCCCAACGAGATGGATTGGCCAAGTGGCAGCATTGATGGACTCAAGCGTGGCAACAGTAGTGAGGTTGGCCCAAGATCGGGCAGTGTTTCCTTCTGCTGTGCATAAGGGGTGGCGCCGACTTGATGGCATCTAACAGCAACATATATATATATACTCCTAAATGCCAGTGGTCCAGCTACTGAAGGTCAGAGGTACAGACAGATTTCAAAGAGACAGCATGATGAAGCAACAGCAGGATACGAAGACTACATGACCTAGCCCTGAGACTGAGTTGAATTCAAATTATCTAGGTCAGTGCTTAAAGCAGAATGAGGTCTCAAAAGGCATCATCAGAGTCAGACCAGTTTGGTGTTATAGAAGGTAGTTTTGTTACACTGAATCTGATAAAAAGGTTGTAATTATTACAATAAATAGTTGCCATCAGGTCTACCCTGACTCATGGTGACCCTATATATATATGTGTCAGAGTAGAACTGTCTTCCATAGGGATTTCAATGGCTGATTTTTTTGGAAGTAGATCACCAGAACTTTCTTCCAAGGCACCTCTGAGTAAATTTGAATATCCAAACATTCGGTGAACAGGTGAACTGTTTGCACCAATTAATATAATGTTGTTGTTGTTGTTAAGTGCCTTCGACTTTGTTCCGACACATAGTGACCCTGTATAGGGTTTCTGAAGAGCGGCTGATGAGTTTGAACCACTGACCTTACAGCTCAAACTGACCTTATGGTCCAGGGCTTATCCTACAGTGTCACACCAGGACCCCAATATTATACTACATTATACAAGATCATACTATAATTAGTATAATAGCTAGTTGTTATTGAGTTTGTTCCAAGTGCTAAGCATAGTTTGAAGTATTCTCTATGTTTATTTCATTTACTATTTACAACCCCAAGAAATAGGTGTTATCATTATTCACATTTTATCCTTATATGAGAATGGAGAGTTATTTAACTTGACTTGGCAGGAAGTAGTCTATAATCACTGGGCTGATTTGTATGTTTCTGTAGCCAACGGCTAATTCTCTCTGTATAATGTTTATGAATTGGGAAATCCTTCTTAGAGGTATTTCATGATAACATATGTGGTTTCTGTATCACATGAACTCTGCTTTGGAGACAACTATAGGAGACACATACCCTGTTAGAAAGCTCATGTTCTAGGTTTGTTTCCATTTGGGTATGTTGCCATCGATGTAGAGATTTTATGCTGCAATTGTTATTAACAATGCAGCAATGTATCTGAGGGGTGATGGACGCACCCCAGGGATGGAGCAGGAAGATTTGAGGTCTAAGTCCTGCTCTATAGTTAGGGCAGGCTAACTACTACCACGGAGGCAGTCCAGCAGAAAGTTTAACATCAGGATTTTGGTGCAGATAGAGCTTCATCTCTCACATGTTGACTCTGAAAATTAATGTTAGCAATCAACCACTGCCCCTGCCATGCTTGCTTACCTATGTGGTGAGGATTAATACTAGTGCCTGCTTGTAGCTCTTACCCCATTAGTTGCTCCAAGAGAAGCCATGTAAGAAGAGAGTATGGTGCCTGAAACACAGTGTGTGATGAGTGATGCAAATGATTTATATTCAACTACTAACTAAATGGTTGCTGATCTGAACCCACCTAGTGGGACTGTTATCTGCTCCATCAAGATGACAGCCGGGAAAACTCAAGCAGCAGTTCTACTCTGTGATATATGGGGTCACCATGAGTCAAATCAACTCCATGGCAACTGAAAAAAAAAAAGTATTTTAAATCCTGTGAATGATAATGCCACCCTACATAGTTGGTTGAGGTTGGAATGAGACCTGCACGTCTTAACTTTTTTCTGATAACAGAAATGAGTGCACACCTACTTGGGGGCAGAGAGACAACAAGAAACGTCTATTGAAATGATTTTTGAAGTCTCATGCTTTTTTGAAAAAAAAAAAAATGCATATAGATTTTGCATTTGGATCATACTATGTACTTGATTGAACTGCAAAGTCGGTGATTCAAGCTCACGAGCTGCTCCTTGGAAACCCTATACAGGGTCGCTATGGGTCGGCATCAATTCTATAGCACTTAACAACAACAACAACAACAACAAATATACTTATTTAAGGAGCTCTGGTAGTGTAGTGGTTACTAGTCAGGCTGCTAACTACAAGGTCTGCAATTTGAAACTACCAGCGGTTCCATGGGAGAAAGATGAGGCTTTCTGCTCCTATTAAGATTTATAGCCTCAGATACCCTATGTAGGGTCGCTTTGAGTTGGAACCAACTCCATGGCACATAACCACCACCACCATATACTTGTTTGCTTTAATCCATAAGGTATTTGCAATTATTTTCATGGTAGAATACTGAGGATCTAGACAGACAACCTAGCTTTATATACTCCAGTGATAACGATCACTCTACACACGTTTTAAGGAGGTCTTTGCAAATCACAAAGAACTGTCCAGAAGTGAGGATTGAGTAGTATTCTTCTTAAAGACCAATATTGCTAGGAATCAACATGAGGTGCCCTATAGAGGGTGTTTCATAGTCCTAATTAGCTAAAGCATTGTCAGTGAGCTCCTCCTGCTGTGTGTGTACCAGAAACCAAGTCAGCAAACGGATCCCAGTGCATCTGCTCCATGCCTTGGTGGAGGTGACGTTCAACAGGAGAAGTGGGTACTCCAACACCTTGGGATAACTCCATATAGTAATGCTACACTTGATAACAGCTGTGAAGGGGAGTGGGCTAAGAAACCCTGCAACAAGAGTCCCTGGAATATTCTGAGCATTTGGGAAGTCTGGTGTCCTACGAAGAATGCTCTGAAGGCAGCCTTCTGAAGTTGAGACCTTGGTCACTAAAGTGGATTGTTATCACAGTTGATCTGTATAAGGGTCCCTGAGTGGGGCAAAGAGTTTACACTTGACTACTAACCTAAAGGTTGGCTGTTTGAACCCACTCAGCGGTACCAGGGAAGAAAGGCCTGGTGAACCGCTTCTGTAAAGATAGATTACAGCCAAGAAAACTGTCTATAGGACAGTTCTAGTCTGTCAAACATGCCGTTACTGTGAGTTGGGATAGACTCACCAGTAATGAATTTAGTTGGTCTGTATATGGAAGACATGGTCTGTTTTCCAGACTGGATAGGTCTAGATATGGATTTGTTCTGGGAATCAAGCCGGATAGTAGCTGACAACTTGAAGTGGGAGTAGGAGAGAGTGAAGGGAGACAGTGCTCTTTGCTTTAGATGTAGGATGTGGGAGGAGGCAGGATGAGGGACTTAAGAGAGATTTCTTCTGCCTCTAAGGCGCCCTGGTGGTAAAGTTATTAAGCCCTAGGCCAACAAATGGTTATGTTCTGTTCGTTCTCAGGCGAAACAAAAGGTTGTTGTTGTTGTTGTTAGGTGCCATCGAGTTGGTACTGACTCAAGAACCTACCTCAGAACTCATTAGCCTTCAAATGTGGCAGTATGCATCCATAAAGATTTACACCTTTGGAAACCCTCTGGGGGCAATTCTGGTGTAGTGCTATGGGCTAATGTGCCGGACTGCAAAGTTGGCTTGAACCTCAAGGTCAGCGGTTCAAGTTCACCAGCTGTTGCTTGGAAACCCTATACAGGGTTGCTATGAGTTGGAACCTACTCCATAGCACTTAACAGCAACAGCATAGGTTTGCTTGGAACTAACTAGTCAGCAACAGGTTTGGTTTACTTTTGCTTGCTTCTGTCTTCCTCCTTTTCCTCCTTGTTGGGTGAAGGTGTTTACTTTCTGCCAACTGGCCCAGGAGTCAGTTAATAGGTGAGAACTGCTTTACAAATTATAGCCTCAGTATCCCAGGAGCCAAAAGGAAGTCCCATAGGTTTCCTCTCAGCCCTTCTGGAGTAAGGTCTATGCAGTATTTTGTGTTGGGGGTGGGGCCGGTACCCTGTACTCCCCAATTTGGAGCTCAGCCCTTGGAGCTACTTCAGCCTGACAGTACCTGTAACAAGCTGCACAGGGGAGGCGACGACCCCCACACCTGGCCTGAGGCCCTGCTCCGTTCTTCCACACCCCGGCCACTCCTTTGTCTCCCCTAGGGGGCCTCAGCACAGCAAACAGGCAGATGGGGAAAGGGTGTAAGATTACTGTCTAGTGGAAAAGGACGTTCCCATTAGAAATGATATTGGTTACAATTATAATAGTAATGCACCCCATATTGCCGCAGCACTCAACCAGTTTACCAAGTGCCTTCACACCTGTGATCCTTTTGGAAGCCATTGGTGAGCAATGGGGATGCTGGTGTTTTGATTCTCAGCCTCTGACATTCCCAAGGAGGCCACTTCTTTACAGACTGCACACACCCATTGATTTGGAGATCTGCTTCAGTTGGGTACCCCATGAATGCCCTCTCTTTGCCCACATCAATCTCATTTCTGCAAGCTCCAAGTTCCCACGGCTGCTGTGAAATTTCGACCAAATCCACCAATTTCAGAAAAAGAGTGGAGCAGGAAGGAGTCTTGGATGGTTCCACTTTATGGCAGATTCTGACATACACCTCTTCACCCCCACCCCTCCAAACACCTACTAACCTACACACCAATACACACACACACACACACACACACACAACATCTCTCCTGGGACCGCTCCTTTACCAAAGTTTAACATCTGAGTTTCTGAACCCAAGGGTCCAATCCAGAGTTCTGTTTGTTTTAGGTGGAGTTCCTCCACGCAGCGGCACATTTGTGTCTTTCCAGCACTGGGTGCTTCACACGTCCTGAGTGTAACCCAACCACAAAACCCTTTTCTACCCGCCCAGAGGGAAATGGGGTGGGAGGAGCTCCCAGTCCCTCCGGAATCCTGCAGGGAGTCTTTTATGAAGTTAGGAATCTGAGTGCAAGAAACTCTGATTTACACACAAAAGGCGACTCAGCCAGGGGACAAGAAGGGTTAGCAGTTACCGTGGCCACCCCGGGCAGCAGGTGGCACCTGCATTCCAGCGGATCTTTCACTTCCCTAGACCTCGCCCGCTCCCGCAACTCCTCAGTCCCCACCCCGCCGACCTCCCTCCTCTCGGGCGAGGTTCACCCTTGCCAGCCCAGCTCGGCAACAAGTGCTGGAGCTGTGGCGCTTCTTACCCCGGTCGCTGTCCATGGCGGGTCACCCGCGCCCAGGCCTCCGGCGGGACTGGCTGCAGTGGCGGCGCTGAGCTCTCCAGTCCCGGCCCCGCGGCCAGCCGGCTCCGCGCGTCCCCTCCCCCCGACAGGATGCTCACAGGGCGCCCCCGCCCCGCCCGCGCCCGCCCCTATAAGCCTCTCCCGGAATAGAGCCAGCATACGCCTCGCCTCCTGGGCTGCCGGCCGGTGTCCCATGTCCCGCAGAAGTCTGCGCCACGCCCAGCCTACTGCACATTCACTGCGACCCTCCCTCTGGGGATTAAAGGACTCACGATCCCTTCATCCGATTTGGTTCCCGCACCGCGTGTCCCATCCAGGTCATACCAAGGCTTTGCTTGTTCAGTCTTGCTTGCACTCCGCTAGTGATAGGGGGCTCACTACCGCACTTCTCAACCATTCCATCTTCAGAGTCCAGTTAGAACGTGTTTTTTTGCCATGAAATAAAAATCCCTGCAGCTCCCACCTATTTCCAGACGTTGATTTTATTTTCTCCAATGCACAGATCTTTCCTGAGCACCTTCTAGTGGGAGATGCCACGCTGGAGCAACGTTGGTAATAGTGGGAGAGAAGAGTAAAATCATCATAATAAATACTACTGTTGTTGTGGTTAAGGTCTGTCGAGTCGGTACCGACCCATAGCGACCCTGTATAGGGTTTCCAAGGAGCGGCTAGTAAGCTTGAATTGCGGACCCTGAAGATCAAATTGACTTGGCAGTCCAGCTCATTAACCTGCAGAGCCACACCAGGATTCCTAGGAGTCTATAATAAAAAATGGGACACTTCTAATATTTGAGGTTCCCTGTATATTAAAACATGTTGTTGTTAAGTGTCATTGGGTTGGTTCGACTTACAGTGATCCTGTATAGGGTTTCTGTGGCTGTAAGCCTTTGCTAGAGCTGAAAGCTTTATCATTCTCCCCCTGAGCGAATGGTAGGCTCAAACCACCAACCTTGTGGTTCACAGTCCAGTGCTTATCCTATAGTCACATCGCTTCCCATATTAAAACATTGTTGCTAAGTGCCGTCAAGTCAAGTCGGTTCTTACTCATAGCAACCCTGAAGAGGGTTTCCAGGAGCCGCTGGCGAGTTTGAAACGTCCACTTCACGGTTCAAACCCACCTTGCTTTATCCTACAGCGCCACACCAGAATTCCATATTATTATGTTGTTGTTGTTGTTAAGTGCCGTGGAGTGCCGACCCACAGCGACCCTGCATAGGGTTTCCGAGGAGCAGCTGGTGAGCTTGAACCACCGACTTTGCAGTTCAAACGGCTTTACAGTCTGGCGCATTAACCCACAGTGTCACCCACACCAGGACTCAGCATATTTTTATAGGTAGTGCGAAAACAGTGATAAAAATTGTGGAAATTAACACGTTGAACTTAAGAAATAAAGTGCAAGGTAGCTGTGTTCTTCCCATTGTAATTATGGAAAGTGTTATAGGCAATGTGGTGTAGTAATGAATTTAAATGTAAAAAAAAAAAAAAAGGAGAATGCCAATTTCTTTCACCCTATTATCATATCTCTGTGAAAACAGGTTTTACTTTTTGTTGTTAAATGCATGGGGTCAGTTCCTACTCACAGCAACCCAATATTGAGTTCCAGAGAGCAGAAAGTCTCATCTTTTCCCAGGAGCAACTGATGGGCTTGAACCATTGACTTTGTGGTTCAAAGTCCAATGCTTATCCTACAGAGCTACTGCCCTCCCTTAACTTATTTGTACTGTTGTTGTTAAGTGCCGTGGTGTTGGTTCCAAGTCATAGGGACCATGTACAGAGTTTCCTAGGAGAGGCTGGTGAGTTTGAACTGCTGACCTCTCGGTTCAAACTAATTTTGAGGTCCATTGCTTATTCTACAGCACCACACCAGGACTCCAACAAATTTGTAAACAATATCAAATATCTGGCAGTGTGGTGGCTCTGTAGGATAAGCATGCGACTTCAAACCTTGCCTAGCCCATGAGGTCAGAGATATCAGCTCACCAACCCTTCCAGGAGAAAAATGAGGGTTTCTGCTCTCCCAAAGATTTAAAGGCTCAGAAACCCAATATGGGATGACTATGAGTAGGAACAGACTGGATGACACTGAACAACAATAACAACACTCAAATGTCTAAATGTGAACTCCTTCATAAAGTGAATTCCAGGTCTGATTGTCCCAGAAACCCCTTTCTTTCATGGTGGGCTGGGTCATGGTTTTCAGTTTTGACTTGGCCACTGTTTTACTTAGAACATTCCAGTACTGGGAACACCTTGTGGCAAGAAAGGGCCTAAGAAAGAGAATTCCACAATTTCCTGAACTGGGAATTCTCCCCACCCCCCTCCATTGTTTATGGCAAGTGCTGTGCTGTAGGATAAGCACTGGACTGCTAACCAAATGTTGGCAGTTCAAACCCACCAGCCCTCCTTTGGTGTTGTTATGAAACACTGTTGAATCTGGTCCGACTCATAGTGACCCTGTATAGGATTTCTGAGGAACAGCTGGTGAGTTTGAACCTCTGACCTTACAGTTCAAACCGACCTTGCAGTCTAGTTTTTAAAAGCAATGGGATTTTGAATCCAAAGACATAAGCATTAGCGTTAGTTCTACTACTTACTAAGGATGTAACTTTCAGTCTGTGAGGTTTCCTTGCTCATTTGTGCTAAGAGGAATCTTATATAGGGTCACCATGAGTCAGAATTGACTCAACAACACTTAACAATAACAATGGGCAAATAAAAATCAACTCTGTCTTTGCAAAATTTTATCTGTAGTTTGTTTACTGTAATGTGCAAGCACTGGGAAAAAACGTGGTATAGTGTAAAAACAATGGGATTCCCTGCTCATTTGTGCTATGGGGAACTTCATACTGACCTCACAGTGTTGTTGGGAGAGCAAATGAAATGATGATAGAGACCCAATTTATAAACCACAGATAGCTATAAAAATATGACCCATTATCTTTCCAGCCTTCTCTTTCTTCCTGTCCACTTTTCCAATTTGAAAAGGTCAGTTGAAATTCTAAAGCAGACAACTAACAATTTACAAACTGATTAAGTTCTAAAAGTTCATGGCTTAAACTCTGAAACAGAAACAAGGCTATAAATTGTAGTTAGGTTTCGAGGCTAACCTACTAAATACTTTAAAAAGCATAGTATTTAATTTGGTATAAAATGTAAAATGTTACTTTTGCAAAAGTAGTTTGAAGATTTTGTAGAGTTTCTTTAGAGAACTTTCAAGGACTTTGGGAATTTGTGTGGAGAACTGGAATAGAAAAGTCAAAAGGAGAATTTTTATATGTCCATGGAATAATTTAGGGGTTGAATTAGTGAGCTGTGGTCTAGGAAAAATGTAAAAATATGAGAACACAATCTGCTCAATTCAGCTAAGGATTAACAAAAAGATTAACAAAGATTAACAACAACAACAAAAACTATCTTTGCTCTCCACTGGGTGGTGATGTTGGCTAAATTGATTAAATACAGCTTGGTTGCTGTTATGGATGATTGAAAGGGATGAAGAAGCACATAACTAGCTAGGTATTTGTGAGTTTTGGAAAATAATAACTATATAGTTTTTTCCCTGCACTTTGCATTTGTTGTTATTGTTAAATGCCTTCGACTATGTTCTTCTGACTCACAGTAGTCCTGTATAGGGTTTCCAAGGCTTTAAATCTTTAAAGATGGAGCAGCTGGCAGGCTTGAATTGTGGACCTTTTGGTTCTCAGTGCAGTGTTTATTGTATGGAGCCACTGTGCACCAACAATCTAGTAGTAGTTGTTAAGTTGGTTCCGACTCATAGCAACCCTGTATAGGGTTTCAGAGGAATGGCTGGTGGGTTTGAACCGCCAACCCTACAGTTAGCAACCCAGTGCTTATCTTACAGTGCTACACCAGCATTCCCACAATCTGGTATACAAGAGTTAAATGTAAAAGTGATTTTTAATACAAATTATTATATGTACAGATCAGATGATAGTTAAAGTTCTTAAAAGACAAAGCAAGAATTTCTCATTGATCCTCTACATTTGCTGGCTGCAATGGCAGTTGAGCTGAGTAGGATCTGAACATGGAACGAGGTGAGAACATTACAGGCACAGAAAACAGTGAGGGCAAAGACAAAGAGATAGAAAATTTAGGCTGTGTCTGCAAAAACAGTTTGGTCTGGCTGAATTGTGGGGTGTCTGGTGGTAAACACTGGGGAAAGGAGAGGATTGGAGGTTGTTGACGTCTGCTTTTCTCCTCTTTGGAGTTTTCTGTTTGAGAGTCGCTCTTTGGTAAGGATCTTCGGGCTCTGCTTCACAACCCTTGCCTTTTTCGCTTTTGTGATCAGCAGTGCCAAGTTTTCCAGGTTTGTCCTGTGCTTGTCTAAAGAATCTGTGTAGAGAGCTCCAGCTCAGTAAAAAGGTATCAGATTTGGTCCCAGTGAACAATAACCGGAAGAAGGCTTTCAACTCCCTTATGCTCCCAATCTTGTGAAAACAAATGATACTCTCATTACTTATCAGGTGGGACTGTGAAGCCAGAGGACCAGAAAGAATCATTTGCAGGCTAAAGTTTCAGTGAGAGAAACATGCTTCAAGTCTTTTAACCTGCCACATTGTCTCCAGTAACACAGGAGTGATCATTCCATGATCCCAATCTGACCACCTCACTTCCTTCTTAAAGATACTTAAAGAATGTCCAAATTCCTAATGATGGCATTTGGACATTCTTCTCCACTTTTCCTCAGAGTAGGCAAGCAGTGATGTCAGAAGATATCCCAGCAGTAGATTGGGGAGAGTTGAGATCTGGGCTCTTGAACGGATTCTGCCACTATGTGAATCTCAGTTCTTCCACTGAATCTCCACAAACAGTTTCCTATGTTTATTTCTCTTTACCTTCCTCTGGTACCCCCAGATTGTAAGAAATGTGAGGGCGAGTGCTGTGTCTTACACACTACTAGAGCCTAGCTTGTGCCTGGCTGGCATGTACTAAGCGAGAATAAAAATATCTTGAGTGAATCAGTGGAATCCCTCAGTTTTACCAATCATTAGTACTTGGTTGCTAACTGAAAGGTTGGAGGTTTGAGTCCATGCAGTGGTGTTTTGGAAGAAAGTCCTTAAAATCTACTTCTGAAAGGCCATCACAGTCATTGAAAACTCTCTGGAGATATAGTTCTACTCTGACTCACATGGAATCACCATGAGTCAGTCAACTTCTTGGCAATTGGAATAAATTGGTAAATAAATGCTCAAGAAACTTTGAGACCTGTTATTCTGGAATTCGATTAATGTATGTGTCCTGAGGGATATGTGTATATGTCCCATTAATCACTGGAGATTGCTTTATTTGCTTATTTATTTGCAGAGGGAAGTGAGGTTGCAATGAGGAATTCAATTCGGAGGGAAATGCTTTTGTGCTTCCAGCCGACTGTGTGCTGCTGTGAACCTGCAGGGCAGCCCACAGGGCTTCTCTCCTTGGCTCAAGGCCCTATCTCCCATGATCCCTTGGGAAGGGTAAGCCCCAGAGCCCCTTGCTTGGCGGGTCTCTGCCTGATGTTGGCTGCTGGATGAAAACTTCTCTTGTTCCACTTAACACAATGTCCCCATTATAGTCCTTATCCAGGGAAGTGACACATGCCTGCTGGCCCACCCTGGGTCCCAGAAAGGAGATAGAGATCTGAGTGGTGGGTGCTGGGATAAAGAGAGTTTCATGGATGACTGAAAATCCCTCTTTCTTGAGTACTTTCAGGTTTCTGCTCCAGGCCAAAGGGTTCAGCTACCACAGTCAACAGAGCTCAGTGCACTTGTGGTGGTTGTTTTTAGGTGCCCTCTAGTCTGTTCCAACTCCTAGTGACCCTTTGCACAACACAACACAACACTGCCTGGTCCTGTGTCATCCTCACAATCAATTACTTGAGCCCACTATTACAGCTGTTTATCAGTTCATCTCGTCAGAGGTCTTTCTTCTTTTTTGTTGACCCTCACTTTGCCAAGCATGCTGTCCTCTCCTGAAAACTGTTGTGTCTAGAAGAAGGAGAGTTTTAATTTTCATGCCCAGATGCTGCATGAAGCATGTCCCCTCCCTTCTGGTCCTTCTCCCAGAAAAGGGCACCCTGGGCTCCTTAAGGAGTCCCTGGGCGATGCAGATATTAATCTAGTCAGTTGTAGCTGAAAGGTTGGAGCAAGTTGAGGTGTTCAGAGACACCTTGGAAGAAAGGCCTGGTGATTGACTTTTGAAAAACCCATCCATCATTGAAAACCCGGTGGAGCACAGTTCTATTCTGATGCACATGAGGTCTTCAGGACTTGGAGCTGACTTTATAGCAACTGGTACCTGGCCGACTCCTTAAAGGAGGCTCGCACACTGGGAGGTGTGAGTGAAGCAGGCCAGCTTATGGCAGGGACAGTAGCAAAGCAGAGTACTCTTGTCCTATGTAAAGGGACCAATCACCAGTCATCTTGGGGCACAGTGGCCAGTGGGAACATGGGCCTGGTTGACCAGATCTTCAGGTTTTTCAGGAGAACCCAGGAATCTAGATTTTATCAGGTGGCACTGGGAGGCCAGGGGATACTTGCAGGCTAAAGGTTCAGTGAGAAAAACACACTCCAAGCCTTTTAAAATGTCACCTTATCTTGATTTAAAAATCTTAGTAACTAGTTTTGGTTGTTTCAGAACATTCCAACTAAACCACCTTATAGGTCGAATTTGAGTAGAAGCTAAAGGAAATTATCAAGCAATGAAGGATTCTGGAAGCTCTATCCAGCTAGGTGTCTCTACCTGGAGGGCTTAAAGCAGGTGTCCAACTTCTCCTCTGCAGCCTGGACTAACTCTCTCCTGTAAGGGCTGGACTACAGCCCCCATCTTCATCTCTGGTTGCAGGCTGAGGCCAGGCTCTAGTAGTCTGAAGTGGATTTCATAAGCATGGGGCATGAAAAACTTTAGAGTGATAGGAGGCTTCTCCATTCGCCAGTTTGATCTCTTCATGTGTCAGATGACTGAGGCCATGCGTGGGGTAGAAATCTTGCCTGAAGCCACATAACTCATTAGAGTCAGAACTAGGAGGGATGCTCAGCACTCTAGATCAGGCATACAGAACCAAATGTCCCTCCTTCCTCCCTTCCCTTCAACTGTCACTCTCTTCAGTTTGTGTGATACATTGGTGAGGTGCAAGAGTTTGCTATGCAGCCTGCCATTGTGCAACTAAGGGTGTGATCTTTCATTTCTCTGGAACTCAGATTCCTCATCTAAAAATTGGGCTAATAGCACCTCCCTGGCACCATGGTTGTGAAGCTTAAATGTGACAGTACGTAGAGGGCTTAGCGCCATGCCTGGCACATAGTAAGCATTCTCCAGATGCCAGTTGACACTTTATTTAGGGCATAGTGTTGTGCAATAGCCGAGTGCATAAGGCTTAGCATCAGACATCCCTGAGTTCAAGTTCAGGCTCTGCCACATATAGTAGTAGTGAAATCTTGAATGAATTACTTAACCTCCTCATCTGTAAAACGGGAATAAAAATGGCACCCAGAGGATTAAATGAGATAATAATATGCAAAATGCTTAGTTCAATGCCTGTCAGAAGTATTCATTGTTGTAATCAACGTGGGCTTCCTCTGAAGAACTTGTTAAGTGCTTATAGAAATATTAAGGACTCCTGGTGTGGCGCTGTAGGATCTGCACTGGACTGCAAACCACAAGGTCAGCAGTTCAAACCCACCAGCTGCTCTTTGGGAACCTTATGCAGGGTCCTTATGAGTTGGAACTGACTCCACAGCATTTAGCTACTTAGCAACAGTAACAACACACCGATATCTAGGCCACACACCCAGGCTGCCCCCTACAGGGAGTTTTGTGTCCATGCTGCCAGTTCCCTCCCCTTCAGGAACACCTGATCCTTCTGTCTGGGAGCATAGCCAGACTCCCTGTTTCTGCTACCCACAGAGTCTGCTGAGGAGCAGCATTTGTATAGTTATGGGTATTTTTAAACATTTAAACAGCTTCCAAGAAGACCAATTGCTTGGGGCAGATGGGTAATTTTTCCTGGTTCAGGTAAACAAGACCCTGTCTGCTTGAGGCAGCTACACTTTTGTACAATGGTTTCTTGTCCACAGGGGGCATTGGAAAGAAAGCAAGAGGTGCTTGGGTACAGGCGCCTCAAGCCCTGTAAGTGACTGAGTGAGGCAAACTCTTACCACTTCCTGTGTCTTCCCTGCACTTCCTAGTGATTCCTGAGTCCCACCACACACTCGCCTGGGGACAGATGGCTGTATGACAAATTGCGATCACTCCCCCTCACGCAGAGAGCAAAGGTGTGGATGTGAGACTCTGCTGGCACTGATAATTGCACTCTTGGATAGTATATTTGTCACGACTCATTTGGTAATCACTGACAGAATCATAACTCAAAACAACTATAAAAGCAAAAAAGGCAATTTATTGGCTCAAATGGTAACCGGGAAATTCAATGAGTGAACCTGACTTTAAAACAAACCGAGATCCTGGTGTACAAACAGCAGTCGTTATATTCTTTCAATTTTATGGTCCCATCTTTCTCTGTTTAGCCTTCATCTTCATGTAGTCTCTTCCGTCCTCCCTTCCCCCATCACTAGTTCTTACAGTTAAGAGACTCCAAGTGAACAATGTCTGTACCTCTTCCTGTAGTTCCAGTGATGGCCCCTAGGGGGCACTGATAGATTGAGTAAAGCTGATGAGCTAAACCTGAGGGAGATGACAGCTGATCAGAGGAAAATATCTCTCTCCTGCAGGAGTGTACGTTACCTGAAGTACACCATTCAGTCCTTACCACCATGTGAAATAGGTGCTATTCACATTTTGCAAGTCTAATTTCATGTGGCTAGTAAATGTGGAAGCCGAGATTTGCTCTCAGGGAGGCTGAGTCTAGCAGCTGCCTTTAACCATGATCTCATAATATCCTTGCCTTAGCTCACCCCAGTAAGCACAATGGCAAAAAGGCTTTACAACCCACAATAGACAAGGAAGAAAGGGATTGTCTAATGAAAATCTTAACAAGGTATGGCCCATCCTCTGTGCAAGATGTCCCAGGAGCCAGTGGTGCCATAGTGGAGTCTTGGCTCTCTGCCGTTGTCTAGGGTTAAGGGTCAGCCCTGCGTGGTTGTCAAAGTGTCTTGTGGTTTCTTCTCTCTGCAACATCTTCGGATTGTTTTCTCTTTTGTACCCCAAAGATCCATCATCATGAGGCAAGTGAGGGGATACAACTCCCCTTCTGATTCTGACAAAAGCTATAGTCCTCTAAGTGTGGAATTTGGTGGATATGCAAGTTAAGTTTAGATGATACACAGACCAACATATGAAGTCATACAAATTTATTTTACTATATATTTAAAAGAAAACAACACCTAACCAACCCTGTAATTTTTGAACTGTTGTGTTGATTTTGACTCATAGTGACCCAGTGTTGTTAAGTGCTATTGAATTGGTTCCAACTCATGTTGCTGTTACTGTTAGGTGCCATTGAGTAGGTACCGATTCATAGCAACCCTATGCACAATAGAACAAAACACTGCCCAGCCCTGTGCCAAACTCATAATCGCTACACCTGACTCCATTACTGCTGCCACAGTAACTGGGGGTTATCCCACCTAACTGGGGGTCTTCCTCTTTTCCTTCATCCCTCCACGCTACCAAACATGATATCCTTCCCCAGGGACTGGTTCCTCCTGACACTATGTCCGAAATATGAGAGACGAAGTCTGACCATCCTGGCTTCCAAGGAGCACTACAGCTGTGCTTCTTCCAACACAGATTGGTTTGTTATTTGGAAGTCCATGGTACTTTTAATATTCTCCTCCAACACCATAACTCAAATGCAAAAATTATTCTGCGGTCAGGTCTTCCTTATTCACTGTCCTGCTTTCATATGCATATAAGGCTATTGAAATTACCATGGCTTGGTCAGGTGCACCTTAGTCCTCAAACTGACATCTTTGCTCTTCGACACTTTAAAGACGTCTTGTGCAGCAGATTCACCCAATGCAATACGCCATTTGATTTATTGACTGCTGCTTCCATAAGTGTTGATAGTTGATCCAAGTAGAATGAAGTCCTTGACAACTTCTCTCTTTTCTCTGTTGACAAGAATGTTGTTTATTGGCCCAGTGGTGAGGATTTCTGTTTTCTTTACATTGAGATGTAATCCATACTGAAAGCTGTGCTCTTTGATGTTCATCAGTATGTATTTTAAGTCCTCTTCAGTTTCAGCAGGCAAGGTTGAATCATTTGAATATCGCAGGTTGTTAATGAGTCTTCCTCCAATCCTGATGCCACATTATTCTTCATATAAATCAGCTTTTTGTATTATTTGCTCAGGATACAGGTATGGTGAAAGAATACAACCCTGTCACACACCTGTCTTAATGTTAAACCATTTAGTGTTTTCATGTTCTGTTCGAACATCTGCCTCTTGGTCCATGTACAGATTCCTCATGAGCACAATTAAGTGTTCAGGAATACTCATACTT
>NW_006408575.1:1904609-1905362 GCF_000296735.1 Chrysochloris asiatica | reverse complement strand
ATTCTTAACCACTACACTATAGTTAGGGAAATTTCCACTGATGGCAATCCCATATGTGTCAGAGTAAAACTGTGCTCTCTAGGTGTTTCAATAAGTTTTTCATAATAGATCATCAAGCCTTTCTTCTGAGAACTCTCTGGGTAGACTGGAACCTTCACCCTAATTGGCGAGTTGTGGACTAATTCTTAGTGAGGTCTGATGGACTTTAATTTCACTTGTCTGGTACCTTGTGCCAATTATATTAGACTTGTCCCAACAAGGACTGAGAAGCTGAGAGAACGGTCATGTGAACTCTTTAGTGGTGATAGGCTGACCCAACAGCCCCTGCTTCCTCAATGGTCTGGCAGCTCAGGACTGGGTAGGCAAGAAGGTGCAAGATTTTTAGCAGCTCAAGGATCTGATGTAGAATGGCATCTTTAATAACTAGTTCCATGTTGGACATTAAAGGAGTTATCAGAATGCTGATTTTAGCAATGCTTTTTTCTACTTGCATTTTGCTAACAGTGCTAAGTTAACACTGCTCCATGTTTGACTCTGGGCAGTGGCAAGCTGCAGCTGTTGAGATCCTCCACAGACAGTCCCTCTGTTCCCATGCTGGGTGAGCAGGGAGGCTGAGCAGCTCGAGGCATAGGAGAAGTAGGCCCATTGATCTTCTCCAGCATTTGATGGTCTACATTTGTGGCTACAAAAGGTTGCCATTGCATTGGCTTTAAGCACTAACCTTCTGTGATTTTGGTGCCCCTGAAAGCTTGT
>NW_006408575.1:1901893-1903825 GCF_000296735.1 Chrysochloris asiatica | reverse complement strand
TTAACAACAACTGATTGGGTGGGTCTGGGCTGGAACCTGAGAATCTGCATTTCTAACAAGCTCCCAGAGAATGCCAGTGAAGCTGGTTGGGGATCACACTTTGAGTACTTTGAGTAGCAAGGCTTAGAGCAATTCTTCAGCACCTGAGGTGTTAACCAGCACAGTACAGTTCAGATAACCTCCATAAAGCCAAACAGAATGAAAGAGGCTCTGGCCCTCTGTGAGTTCTGGCTATTGTCTGCCTTCCTTTCTAACCTCACATTCCCCTCTTCCATGTCACTCCACCTCACTGGCACTAAAAAAAAAATAATAACTTTATTATGGTAAAATGCATACAACAAAAAGTTTGCCACATTAACCATTTTTGAGTGTACAATTCAGTGACAGTCACTACTTTCACAGTGCTGTGCTGCGATCATTGCTCTCCATTTCCAAAAAAGTTTGACCTCATCTCAAACAGAAGCTCGCTCATTGCCATTTTCAGTTCCTCAATCACTCCAGGCTCTTGCCCTCCCCAGTGCCTTTGCATAGACTGCTCCTGATGCCTAGAATGCTCCTACTCTCACTTTCCCTGGGTACTTGGTTTTCAACCTTTAGTAAGTATAGGAAGCAAGTTCCTTTCGGTTCACTTTGCCTTTTGTGTTGGTAGCAGTTATCTGCATGTGTCATCTCTTCTTCTGTTTCCTTCTGTATTTTTCTCTAGACCAGAGTTCCATATGGAGAGATCAAACCTGTTTTGCACATTGTTGTTTCCTCAGTGCTCCTGCCTGGCAGGAAATGTTCAGTAAGTAAATCTTTGTTGGATGAATGTGTATATGAGGGTAAGTAAAAAAGTATTGCTACAAAATCATGAAATATTTATGAAACCAAAATATAAAATGGTGAAGCTATTATTTTTTGAAATATCCTCCATCGCTAGGTCTATACACTTCTGAAAACCATGTTTCTATCTCTCTAACTCTTCCCTGAAGAATTCTGTGCTCTTTGATTTATACAGTGTCAAAACTGCAGTTTAGACATCCTTGAGGAACACAAACCATGCTTCTTCTCAATATTCTTTGAGTTTGGGGAACAAAAAGAAGTGTGAAGTGGAAAAACCAGGATTTTAGGGTAGATGAGTAAGGTTTCCTAATGAAATTCTGATAGGACAGCCCTTTTGACCCTCAAAAAATGAGCAGATGCATTGTTGTGATGGAAATAGATTCCATGGCACAATTTTCCTGGCCTTTTTCTCATCAATTTAGTTTCCAATTTTCTTAAAACATTTCTAATAAGCCCCTGTGACCATCAACTGTCCTTTGATAAAATCTATCAATATTGCCCCTTTGGAACCTCAAAATACAATTGCCATGGTCTTTTGAGCTGAACTGTATAAGTTGAATTTAACTGTCCCAGTAGATTCCCTTGAAAGTCACTGTTTTGATTAGATTGTTTGTTTTTTGAAGGCACCCTAATGAGACTAAGCTAAGTGTATTACTCAGATAATTTGTCTGCAGCCATCCATTGACCACAGGCATGTTTAGACATGTTTTATGTGGAATAAGAATGTACAAGTATGAACTAGGAACACTACTAGTGATATTTTTTGACTTGCCCTTGTCTGTTGGTTTGTTGTACTGTGGTGGCTCATGTGTTGGTATGATTCTGGAAGCTATGCCACTGATATTTTAGATACCAGCAGGGTCATCCATGGTGGATAGGTTTCAGTTGAGCTTCCACATGAAGACAGACTAGGAAGGAGGAGAGACGGATCACTACTGACTATTTAGTCACTGAAATCCTTATGAATAGCAATGCAACACCATCAGATGGCACCAGTATCCTGTAATCGACCTGGTCTTCTCACTATCTGGATCTCTGTTCCTACGTGTTGACCTTCTTTTACATTGTAATTGTTTTGATCATAGACTGATCTCTGAATTTGTTCTTATA
>NW_006408575.1:1896487-1900726 GCF_000296735.1 Chrysochloris asiatica | reverse complement strand
TTCAAAGTTGCCTGAGAGATTTCAAGATGCCAGTGTTGGTTGTTATGCTATACCTCAGGCTTTAATTTAATTTTTGGCCTGTTTTATTTTTAAACTCTCTTTTCCTCTCTACAGCCCTGTTCAGAAAAGCTCAGGACCTGCTCTTGGGCTGTGCACATGCGTGGCAGAAGAACCCACCAGTGGTGAGAGTGAGGGTGGCCACATGCTCAGGCTCTCCTTCTAGTCACCAGAATGGAGGTGGGCAAAGAGTGGGTGTGTCAATGACCAGATACCAAAGAAGAAAAAAAGAAAATCAGATCAAAGCAAAATTGACAAAGTACAGTGTCCACCTTTGTCCCAAGGTTCCCGCGGCGTTTTTCCGTGGTGTTTCTGCTCCTTCTGTTTGGTTTTGCCATTTGGTTTCACCCAGGATGTCAGCTCCAGGCCTCTGAGCCCAGCCTGGCAGATTCAAAAGTACGCAATTTTTTACTTAAGCTCCAAATTCCACAAGTTATAAGGCTTCAAACTTTTAAAATATTCCTATCTCTGTGGTTTTGAGTTTTGGAGCTCTGCCCTGGATCTGCTTTGCCTGGTATTCTGTGTTATTGCTGATGGTGAACTTCATTGCACCTCCACCCTAGCCGCCATCAAGCCCTGCCTCCTAGATGGCACCAGTATATTGAATATGGAAACATGATGAAGAATATGGAAGATGGCATTTTTACTCTTGAACACTTTAAAGAGGTCTTGTGCGGTAGATTTCCCTAATGCAATATGTTGTTTAATTACTGCTTCCATGAGGGTTGATAGTAGAGCAAAGCAAAATTAAGTCTTTCACAACCTCAATCTTTTCTCCATTTATCATGATATTATTTATTGCTTCTGTGGTGTGGATTTCTGTTTTCTTTACATTGAGATGCAGCACATACCAAAGACTGTGATCTTTGGTCTTCATCGGTAAGTATTTTAAGTCCTCACTTTCAGCAAGCAAAGTTGTATCATCTGTATATCACAGATTATTAATGAGCCTTCCTCCAAGTGTGATGCTATGTAGTTCTTCATTTAATCCAACTTCTTTGATTATTTCCTCTGCATAAAGATTGACTAAGTATGGTTAAAGAATACAACCCTGGCACACACCTTGCCTGATTTTATAACTTTCAATGTCCCCTTGTTCTGTTTGAACAGCTGCCTCTTGGTTTATGTATAGGTTCCTCATGAGCACAATTAAGTGTCTCAGAATACCCATTCTCTGCAGTTTTGTCCATACTTTGTCATGATCCACACAAAAACCTTTGCAACATCAATAAAGCCAGGAAAATATCTTTCTGGTATTCTCTGCTTTCAGCCAAGATCCATCTGATGTCACCAATGCTATCTCTTGTTCCAAGTTATCATTTGAATCTGACTTGAGCCTCTGGCAATTTCCTGTCCATATATGGTTGCAGTCATTTTTAAATTATCTTTAGCACAATTTTCCTTGTATGTGATATTAATGATATTATCCTATGAGTTCCATAATCTGTTGGATTTTCTCTCTTTGGAATGGGGACAAACATGGATCTCTTCTAATCAGTTGGCCAACTTGCTGTCTTCCAAATTTCTTGGCATAGATGAGTGAGTGCCTCTAGTACTTTATCAGTTTTCAGAAAGATCTCAGTTTGTATTCCATCAGTATTGTGTTGGAAGTCTTAGCCAGAGATATAAGGCAAGGAAGGGAATTGACAGGCATTTAAATTGGTGAAGAAGAAGCAAAACTCTGTTTTTTCAGGTAATATGATCCTATACAAAGAAAACGCAAAGACTCAGCAAGAAAATTATTGGAACTCACTGGAAGAGTCAGCAAAGTGGCAGGGTACAAGATCAGTATACAAAAATCAGTTGGATTCCTCTATACTAATAAAGACAGCTCTGAAAAGAAAATTAGGAAAACAATACCATTTATAATAGCCACCAAAAGCATAAAATACTTAGGAAAAAATCTACCCATAGAAACAAATGACATATACAAAGAAAACTAGAAAACACTACTACAAGAAACCAAAAGCAATTTACAAAAATGGAAGAATATACCATGTTCAGGGATAGGAAGATTTAACATTGTGAAAATGTCAATACTATACAAATAAATCTACAGATATAATGTAAGCCCAATCCAGATTCCAACAACATTCTTTAACGAGATGGAAAAATGATATAACTTTATATGGAAAGGAACGAGACCTTGAATAAGCAAAGCACTACTGAAGAATAAGAACAGAGTTGGAGGTCTCTTATTCCCTGATCTCAAATTTTACTACACAGGTACAGTGGACAAAACAGCCTGGTACTAGTACAATGAAAGATACATAGATCAATGAAACAGAATTGAGAACCCAGAAATAAATCCATCCACATACAATCAACTGATCTTTGACTAAGGACCAAAACACATCAAATGGAGGAGAGATTGTCTCTTCAACAAATGGTGCTGGCAGCACTGGAAATAAATTTGCAAAAGAATGAAGTAATACCCAAATCTCACATCATACACAATAAACAAACTCCACAAGGATTAAAGATATAACTATAAAGATCACCAATGAAAAAATAGGGGCAAACTTTGGGGCTTTAATACATGGTATACATACTCTATGAAACATTACAAAAAACACACAAACATTAGAAGACAAAACAGATGACTGGGACTTGCTAAAATTTAGAAACTTATGTGCATCAAAACATTTAATCAAAAGAGTAAAAAGGGAGCCCACAGACTGAGAAGGCATTTTTGCAATGATGTGTTACACAAGGGACTGATATTTAAAATGTATAGATAATTACAAAACCACTACAAGAAAAAGACAAATAACCCAGTTTCAAAATGCGCACAGAACATGAACAACAATTCACCAAGGAAGACTTTCATGTAGCCAACAAACGTAGGAAGAAATGTTCACAATCATTAGCCATTGTTGTTGTAGTGCTGTTGAGTTTGTTCTGACTCATAATGACACTGGATAGGGTTTTCAAGAAGCAGTTCAAACTGACTTTGTGTCCAGTGCATTATCCCACAGTGCAACACTAGGACACAAATCAAAACAGCAATGAGATATCATCACATACCAGCATTAACAGTAAAGTTTAAAAATCAGAAAAGAGGTTTCTTCCTCTGTGTTGCCTATGGAGGAGGAAGCCATCTCCCCTGGCAACACTGCTGCCCTTAGACCCCTGGTGAAGCCCAAGATTGGCAAAAAAGAGGACCAAGAAGTTCATCTGGCACCAATCAGATCATTACGTAAAAATTAAGTGTAACTTGTGCAATCCCAGAGGCGTTGACAACAGGATACAGAGAAGATACAAGGACCAGATCTTAATGCCTGACATTGGTTTGGGAACAACAAGAAAACAAAACACATACTGCCCAGTGGTTTCTGCAAGTTCTTGGTCCACAACTTCAAAGCACTGGAAGTGTTGCTGCTGAGCAACAAATCTTACTGTGCAGAGATTGCTCACAATGTTTCCTCCAAGAACCACAAAGCAGCCCAGCTGGCCATCAGTCAACAGTCCCAATGCCAGGCAGTGCAGGGAAGAAAATGAATAGACATCCCGTATGCAAGTTTTATTTGTGCTAAATAAAACCGTAAAAGTGCTGCCAACACTAATAACAATAACAATAAGACCCCAGAAAACAACAAATGCTGGTGACGGTGTGGAGAGACTGGGACCCTCCTACATTGCTGGTGGAAATGAAAAATGATTCAACCATTCTGGAAAACAGTTTGGTGCTTCCTCAGAAAGTTGGAAATAGAAATACCTTATGACACAGCAATCCCCTTACTTGGTATCTATCCACACGAAATAAGAGCCAAGACATGAGTAGATATGTGCACACCAATGTTCATTGCAGCATTATTCACAATAGCAAAAAAATGGAGACAGACTAAGTGCCCACCGATGAAAGAATGGGTAAACAAACTTTGGTACATGCACACAATGGAGTACTAAGTAACCTTGAAGAATAAACCATGAAGCTGAAAAATACTTCATAACAAGGATGAACCTGAAGGACACTATGGAGAGTAAACTTATTCTCCTGCCTACTATTGTAAAATAGAGATTTATTTTTGATAGAAATGAATATGGGGAATCATGATTACAGAGAGCTTTCAAGCCCCCCCTTCAAGAAACATTATAATCTATAGGATTTGCTAAAGGGGGAATTAGAATTTGTCCAGGGAAATAAGTTTTTTGTTAAGCCTTTGTAGAGTATGGGGCTTA
>NW_006408575.1:1808051-1892024 GCF_000296735.1 Chrysochloris asiatica | reverse complement strand
ATTTCAGCTCACTAAGATATCGATGTTTATGCGTTCCATTTCATTTTTGACAACTTTCAATTTTCCCAGATTCATACTTCGTACATTCCATATTCTGATTTTCAATGGATGTTTACAGCTGTTTCTCTTCATTTTGAGTTGTGCCCCATCAGCAAATGAAGGTTCTTTGGGCTTTTCTCCCAGGAGCTTTACTCCATTCATGTCATCATGGTCAACTCTACTTTGAGGAGGCATCTCTTCCCCAGGCACATTTTGAGTGCCTTCCAACCTGAAGGGCTCATTTTCTGGCACTGTATCTGACAGTGTTTCTCTGCTATTCATAAGGTTTTCAGTGACTAATAATTCGGAAGTAGTTCATCACTCTTTATCCTAGTCTGTCTTTGTCTGGAAGCTCATCTGAAACCTGTCCACCATGGGTGACCATGCTGGTTATTTAAAATACCGGTGGCATAGCCCTCAGAATCACAGCAACTCAAGCCACCACAACACGACAGATAGATGAGTGGTGGCTGTTTGGTTTTATGCCAAAACTGTCACTAATATGATGTTATCATATTAGGCAAATATTCTTCATAAGACCTCTTAAAGAATTCAAGAGCAAAAATGTCAGTTTGAGATCTTAGGTGCACCTGACTCAAGCCATGGAATTTTCAGTGACCTCATATGCATGTAAAAGTTTGACAATGAATAAAGAAGACAGGTGAAGTGATACATTTGAGTTATGGTGTTGGAGGACAATATTAAAGGTACTATGACCACCAAAAGAACTGTGTTGGAAGTATAGCCAGATGCTCCTTAGAAACCAAGATGGCCAGACTTCGTCTCATACTTTGGACATATTATTAGGAAGGACCAGTCTCTGGAAAAGGATATTATGCTTGGTAAAGTCGAGGGTCAGTGAGAAAGAGGGAGACTCCCAATGAGATGGATTGGCACAGTGGCAGCAGCAATTGTTCAAGTGTAGTAGCGATTGTGAGGTTGCTGCAGGACTGCGCAGTGTTTAGTTCTGTTGTGCATAAGGTTGCTATGAGTTGGTAATGACTTAATGGCACCTAATGACAACAACAACTTGTATATTCAGGGAATAGAGAACATTTTCATGTCCTTTTACACTTTGAATCATCTGTCCAGGGGAATGGTGATGGGGATAATAGTTAGAATTGGTTATTTTGGAAGAATCATAGAATGAGAGGTCAGGAAGGAAACCACAAGTACTTTTAATTTTAAGCCATATTTCGCTTTCAACAATGTTAAAATGTGAATAAAAAGTGTTCATCTTGGATCAGATGAAATGTACTAAGTCCAACATTTCTTAATCAGACTTTAGCCAGATTTGTTTATGAAACAAGTCCTGTAGGACTTCTCAGAACACTTGGTAATGTGTATTGCAAGTGTTTACAGAAAGTGAAAACGTATTCTTTCTAAAATGGTTTTCTTCAGTCCTCTCTGTTATTTTCCTTGTGGTACAAGTATATATGACAAAACATTTGTTAAGTCAACATTTTTTACAGGTTTAATTCGCTGGCATTGTTCAAGCTCATCATGTTGTACAACCATGACCACTATCATTTTCTAAATCACTTCACTACCACCACACAATGTGTTCTTTGACCTACTTGGTGAGGCATCGACTCACCTACACAGTGGCCATTTCTTTTCTATCCTGTGTCTCCTCTTCCTTGTGAGCAGGACACTCACTTCCCACCAACAAGACTGAAAATGCCAAATACTCAATTTCCCAGTATTTGTACCAAAGGTATGGCATGTATTTCTTGGTTCTGGCCACTGGGAAGTTTGCTGAGAGCTTCTGGGGATGTTTTTCTGGTTGAAATAGACACATATAGGGAAATTACTTTCCTGTGTTTTGATATGGTTGTCTGAGGATATGGTGCCTGGAACCACAGCAGTCTTTTGCAAACATGAGGGGATACACTTGAGGAGAAAGCTAACATGCTAAGGATGATAGGGTGAAAAGATATAAAGAACTTGGGCTCCCAAGGCATCACAAAGTCCTGCACCTATATTTTAGGGTTTAAGTAACTTTGAATGGGGAGCTCTTTGTTGTCATCCTGATAAGAGTGGATCAGCTGGTCTCTCCAATCAGTGTTCAATGGCTGCTCAGCTCCACTAATGGTAATCGTGTGTCCTCTTCAGAGCTATTTCTTCAATGATGAGATGGGGACAATAATGGCTGTACCAGGAGTTCTGGTGTGGCACTGTGGGTTAATGCGCCAGACTGCAAAGGCTGTTTGAACTGCAAGGTCAGCAGTTCAAGCTCACCAGTTGCTCCTTGGAAACCCTATCCAGGATTGCTACCACAACCTGGGACTTTAATGAGATGATGGGTATAAAGTCCTTCACACAGAATGTGGCATATAGTTGGTGTTCATCAATGAGGAGTTATTACTGTTGATCACAAGATTTCTTTGCTGTCATTGTTGAAACATCCATCCACATCACAGCTGTGTGCGTTCTGCAGGAAGTAATCTGTGAAGTGCTCACCTCTTTAAACGTTCTCATTTTACGGAATAAGTTGAGGCCAAAGGAGTGGTCCCTTTTATTTTGAAAAAATGATCATGTTGCAGCCTTTTTCTATTTCACTCATTTCCACTCACACTAGAACACAACAGAAAGACACGGGTCTGGGTTGAAATGATGTGCTTTTATGGGAAACAAAAATATCCAACAACAACAAAAGCCCTTCAATCTCGCCAAGTTCTTAACCAGTGACAATGAGGCAGTTTTGATGATTGTGTCTGGCTGGGGACATTTCTAAAGGGTCAGGATAGTTGAAAGACATTGGCTAAAAAGAGAAGTTTCAGGGAGGGTAGATATGTTAAGTGAAAGCATATGAGACCTCCCTTCTGGCCCCTCATCCCATCACCCTTTAACTTCCAGTATCCAGTCTTTTCTCAGTTTACAGAAGATCCTTCTTGAATTTTTCCCAAACACAATTTCTTTCAGAAAGCTCTCCTGGTCTGCAAACCGCTGCATAGGTCTTTCTAGCAATGCCACACTTTCTCATGCCCTCTCCTATCACTTTCTATCTTATATCCGTTGAGTTTGGGCACATGTCTTACTTACTGTACCCACTATCAAGAGGACCACGCTGATTCATCTCAGTGTTTGCACCCCCCTTCCCACTTCAGTGCTCAGTATACAGCAGGTGCTCAGCATCAGCAAGTGCTCTGCGAAGGTTTGTCGAATTGCATGCAGTTCTACATTTGCTGTGTCACATGACCAGCCTCTTGAGAGCCACTATTACATCACTTGTACTTCTTCACCTTCCTCCATGACCTCCAAGTGATCTGCCTTAGGTGACTCTCTGAAGGAACAGCCCACCTAACAAGCATCACCTCAGGGTTGAGGGTTTGGAGAGAGGAGGAGAGAAGGTGAAGCTTTTCACTCCTGCTCCAGACAGCAGGAGGCACCAAGGAATTCCAGGATGATCACCAGCAATGCTGACCAACCCTTCATGATGGAATCCCACAAGCAGTACTCTTCCAAAAGTAAGAGCCCCGTAAACAAGGCCATCTTTGCAGAGGGGGCTGAGGGTTGGCAGAGGACTGGTACAATTGCCCTTGGGCCCAGGAACCAAGAGGCACAGACCTAAAGCCTTTCTTCAGGATGTGACGTACGTCACCTCTAGCAGGGCAATTAGAGGTTGTCTGTCTAGTTGTTCAGTTGGAGCTATAATGGGAACATAAGCCCTGTGGTGTGTTGAGTTGTCAGGCACATAGATTGTAGTAAGGCTGAAGAATATAGGCTGCAGGAATGGACCTCTCCTCGAAAGACAGAAGTGTCAGGAAGTGCTGGGAGAAGTGAGGGAGAGTAGGGTCCAGGTGGTTCTGCAGCTCCAATTCCAACAGGTGCCCTCCTCTATTCCCCACCCCAGTTCCCTCCCCTTTTCTCTGCTCTCCAAATTAGGGCCAGAGAGGCCAGGCTATGGGGCCATTCAGAAGTGGGGGAGGGAACACAAGGGCCTTTTTTCTTTTTCTACCAGGAGTTCTAGATGTGGACAAGGGAGAGGGAAGGATAAAGGGCAGAAAGAAGAGAGTTACAGAGCTGAGGAGAGGCCAAGGCCCTGTTCACTTCTGTTGACTGGTGTGACGAGTGGATCTGACCCCATACTTGTAAGTCTGTGACCACATCACCCCCAGAGAGCACTGACCACCTAGTTGGGGGTGATGAGAAAGTTCTTCATGGTTCTCAAAGGTGCTCTGTGACTTTGGGTGATCCCTATGGATCTCCTTTGGGGGGGCCCCTCTGGGGCCAATAAGGTGTGAAAACTGCATGGTCAGTATCAGCCCTGGAAACCTGGGACAAAGGGCCAAGAAGCAGAAAGAAGAGAGACTTCTTCAGGCACCTCTAGGAAAGAAGAGTTGGGGATCAGGGGACTTGAGTTAGGACAGATGTTTCCATATAAAAAGAACCCCCAGTAAAAGGGCAGGAGTCCCCCTCAAATCCCTTCCCAAACTCCACAGCACTTAGAAAAGAGAAGGTAAAGAGCATCAAAATATTTCGATGACATGGGCTCGCCTGGCAGTACAGACAAGCAAGTCTCATGGCAGGCAGTGTGTCCCATTACATAAGAGAGGACTATACATATATCTTTATATAAATGCATATATATTTATAGAGCCTCCGCCTAGAACAGCCGGGCTTGCTTCTTCAATTCGTTCCTCTTCCAGAGGGCCAGCCGGTCAAACTCAGAGATGGTCATGCCAAAGACTTGGTAGAACTCTTCCTGGGACAGATGGCGCTGAAAGGAGGTGGGAGAAGACAAAGGGAGAACAGCATGAGGATGGGAGGTGAAGGCTGGTGGGTGGTGGAGGCAGGTGTGGGGCCTGGGGAAGGCTTGCGATAAGTATTTGCAGGATGAACAATTGGGTGAATGAGTGTCTCCTGGGAGAGAGGCCTCTGCAGGGCCCTGACTCTCTGTGGCTTCCTATTTTGGCGCCTCCATTGCCTAAAGGCATGCTTTGCCTAAGCTTATGGCCTACCTCACCTTTCTTCATCCTTGCCCCAGGCATTTTGAGTCCAAAACCAAATATGGAACAATGCTATCCTATTCCTTTTTGGGAGGAAATGGAGGTATTTTCAAGACTGCAGGATGCGTTTTCTCTTAATTAATATTTTTTACAAATGGCCTGGGAGGCTGTTCCTCAAGACCGACCATGAAATCATTACTGTTCATAGTTCTCCACCACTGTTACGTCCTTTCATCTCTTACACAAAAATAAGTAAACATAGGATCAAACATTGTTCACTGTTGATCAAATAAAGTTCTGCATGCCAGGAGAGGTTTCTCTGCCCTTTATTTCCTCCTTCCCTCCCTCCTTTTTCAATCAGCCTGGTAAGTGTGATATATTGTCAACGCTATTAGTGTGAGAAATGCATGGCAGGCACTAAAGATACAGCAAAATGCTAAGAATTGGTGCACCTGGTGACGGTACATGACCCCTGGTGTGGTGTTGTAGGATCAGCATTGGACTGTGATCCACAGGTCAGCAGTTCAAACCCACCAGTTGTTCTTTGGAAACTCTACGCAGTGTTGCTATGCGTTGGAACCAACTCTATTGCACTTAACAACAACAGCTAACTTCCCATTGTACTATTTTTGCAACTTTTCTGGAAGCTTGATATTTTTCAAACTAAAAAGTTAAAATTAAGTTTAAAAAGAGAAATGTCATGCATACAGCCTGTCTGTGCAAACTTACTGGGCTTACTGCTCTGACCTGTTAGTAGCAGTTACATTAGCAAGCTGGTAGGAGATGCATTGAGGGTCATGTATAAGTCACCCAACACATAGCTAGTTGTCTGCCTACTGTCTCTGTGACCCAGTACTTTGGTCATAATTTCACAACTTCAAGCAAAGGTAACTTTGACACTTTTGATAGGTATCTCTGGCTCCTGGTGACTTTAACTCAATTTATTTAAAGCCTGTTGCTGTTGACTTTGACCTATAGTGACCTCACTGTATGTCAGGGTAGAACTTTGATCGATAAGTGCTTTTAGTGGCTGATTTTTCAGGAGCAGATTGTTAGGTCTTTCCTCTGAAGTGCCTCTGGATGGACTTGAACCTCCAACCTCCAGGTAGCAGCTGAGCTCATTAGCTGTTTGTACCACCCAGGGACTCCCTTTAATTCTTACCAGTACTGATTAACACCAACAATTCCTTGCTGCATTTCTATTACACTCAGTCGTCTTTAACTGCATTTGTATCCTCTTTTTTCTCAGTTAAGCTTCTCTACCACTCTGAAAACTAAAAATTATTTTTATCCAATTTCATAAGAAAATCAATACTCAAGAGAACTAAAACTACATACTTGGCCAAGAGGGAAAAAGGGAAGGAAGACAGGTTAGTAGCGGAACTGAGAGTAAAGCCTAGATCTCTGATTCCAAATACTCTCTGCCCCTGTGGTCTGGCCCATAAAAAAAAAAAAAAAAAAAAAATCATAACCAAGTCTTTCTATTATGGAAATTTTCAAAAATACACAAAACTAGAGAAAACAGTATAATGCACAACCATGTACATTACTCAGATATAGTAATTGTCAAGTTTGTCTTGAGAATTTTGCCAAGATCCTCTTACTTCATTTATTTCCTTTCTTGCTTTCTTTGCTGAAGTGTTTTAAAGCAAACCCTAGACACTGTGTCATAGGAGCCCTGGTGGTGCAATGGTTAAGCACTTGACTGTTAACTGAAAAGCTGGCAGTTTGAACCCACTCAGCTGCTCTGTGGGAGAAAGACCTGGTTATCTGCTCTTGTAAATGTGACCGCCAAGAAAACCCTATGGGGTTTTCTACTCTGTCATATGGAGTTATTGTGAGTATTTGAAATAGACTCGATGGCACTTAACAAGAGATACACTATGTCAAGTCACCCCCACTTTCAGATGTATCTTACAAATACTTGTCCACACAATTCCATGAACACAACAAAATTTCCCTAATTGCCACAAAAATGCATTTTTAGAGTTGGTTCATTTGAGTAAGGAGTCAAAGAACATCCACTTACACCATTTTGTTCTTAAGACTGTCAAGTTTCTGCCAGTCCAGATAGTGCCCCTCTTCTTTCATGCCATCGACTGGTCCATATTTGTTTTACTTTTACACATGTGAGTGCTGAAAAAATGCTTTGTGTAGGAGGGCGTTCTTCCCTCTGGCCCTTCCATACTAAAGACTGAGGGAAACCGTAATGGAATTACATTTTGCTAATGGTTACTATTGGTTCTTCAGCTGGTTTCCTCTAATGTGCTCAAACCCTTTTTTACGAGGTTTGATATAAGGTAGTGGTAGATGAAGCCTAAGGAGCCTTGGTGGCACACTGGTTAAGTGCTTGACTGCTAACCAAACAAGTGATGGGAGAATTGACTTTCAATCTGCTCCCTACAAAACCCTATGGGGACAGTTCTACTCTGACATATAGGGCTAATGTGAGTTGGAATGAACTTGATGGCACATAACAACAGATTCAGCCTAAGGAGCCCTGGCGGTACAATGAATGCTGATCTTTTTAGGAGAAAAGCCCTGGAGATCTGTTTCTGTAACAAAGAGAGCTGAGAAATCTTATGGAACAATTCTACTCTGTCCTACATGGTCACTGTGAGTCAGAATAGATTCAATGGTTCAATCAAAACAACAGATGATGCTGAAAGGACACTTGAACTTCTCTCCCTCCTCTGTGGGCTAGCTCAAGCCTTTTTTCTCTTCCAACTTCTTAGATACCTAAAGCCAGCCTGTTCATTTTACATTCACACAGATGTCACAACAGAAAGATTAAGGGTACAAGCAGACATGGGCATGTGACCTAAGCCAAGTTAATTGCCTCAGCCTCCAGTTCTTAAAAATCAGAGCATTTCAGTACCCGCCTCCTGGGTACTGTGAAGGTGAGTGAGATGAGTGTGTGGTGAGCACTCGGTTGTGGGTCACTATCACTACTGTCATGTGGCTGGTATGTAACCCCCCTCAGCTCAGAATCTACCATGGTCCCTTGTTTCACTCAAGGTGAAGTCTTGGGACGCTTGTGATCTGATCCCTTTCCCTCTGACCTCACCTCCTCCGTCTTCCTCTGCACTCATTTAACCCAGCCACACTGCCTCCTGCTATCCCCAAATACACCAGGCCTGTCCTTGGTAGGGCCTTGCCACTGGCTGTTACTTCTGCCTCAAATGTTTTTCTTGGATTATATAAAAGACCAAACCAGTTACCACTGAGTTGATTCCAATTCCTAGAGACCCCATATGTGTCAAAATATAACTGGGCTTTATAGAATTTTTAATACCTGATTTTCTGTAAATAGATTGTCACGCCTTTGTACTGAGTATTTCTAGGAGGACTTGAATCTCCAGCCTATCTTTTAGCCATCAAATGAGTTGAGTCAAAAACCTATATGAGTTACTGAGGGACTCTTTCTTTTTATGTAAGTAAGGCTGACTTCCTCACCTAGTTCAACTTTTTACTCAAATGCCATGCTTGTAATGAAACTTTCTTTGACCCCCAATTTAAAATAACTTGTTCCTCTACCTAACTCTAGCACCCCCAACTCTGCTCTCCTTTTCCACAGCACTCATTACCATTTAGCATGCTATTGTTGTTGTTGTTGTTGTTAAGTGCCATCGAGTTTGTCCCAACCCAAAGTGACCCTGTATAAGATTTCCAAGGAGCAGCTGGTGAGCTTGAACTGCCAACCTTGTGGTTTAAAATGACTTTGCAGTCCAGCACATTAACCCACAGTGGCACACCAGGACTCCCTACATATTGCACCCCAAACTCAAACCCAGAGCCATGAAGTCTATTTCAATTTACTACTGTAAAGACTGTAAATCTTTACAGGAGCAGACAGCCTCATCTTGCTCCTACAGAGTGGCTGGCGGGTTTGAACCAGAGACTTTGTGTTTAGAAGCCTAATGCCTAACTCGCAGCACAATCAGAGTTTCTAGCATCATTTATTATCAATGCTTTTTCCTGCCTGTCTTCTCATGATTGAATACAAGCTGAAGGGGTCTTTGCCTGTTTTGTTCATGGATATTTCCTAAGCATCTTTAACAGTACTTGACATATATACATATGAAGGAGCTTCAAAAATTTGGTGGAAAAATATTATAATTCTATATTTCCATGTCTCTTTGAAATCTTTTTGTAATAGGTTTTCTCAATAAGTATGTGTTGGTTGGATGAATGTCTATGCTCTTAGTTCCCCAAGGACAGATTCAGGGTCTCCTTCCTTCAGTCCCCTCCCTAGTACAGGGATCTAGGGCAATGCCTGCAGCCCAGTGGCCTCAGCTCTGATCATACATTAGGGTTCCCTGGGGAGCTTTAAAACTGTGAATGCCTGGACCACGTCCTTGTAGTGTGATTTAATTGGTCTTGGTGAGGCCTTGTATTGGTGTCTTTAAAGAATGTCCTTGGGTGATTCTGGTGCTCAGGGAGAGTTGAACTCCTGGGTGTCCTGTAGGATGTAGGAGAACAGGTAGGATCAACCAAGTGCTGAACCATTTCCCAGCTCTTAGTCATGGTTCCTTGGCTGGCTGTGGGAGCTGTCCCTTCAGCACTGCAGACACTGACTGATAGTGAAAGGAGGGCCTTGTTATGAATGTGGGACAAACCATTCACTTTCTTAATCTGTTACCCCAGTATCTAGGGCTGGAAAGATTCCCAGAACTTCTTGTCCCCTCAGAACCTCCATCATCTGTACCAACCATCTACACCAGTTGCTTTAAATTGATCTGACCCCTGATAATCCCATGGGTGGCAGAGTAGAACTGTTCTTTATAGGTTTTCAATGACTAGATCATCAGGCCTTTCTTCTTAGGTGCCTGTTGGTGGATTTGAACCTCCAACCTTCCAGTTTAGTAGCCAAGGATGTTAACTGTTTATACTACCCGGGGATTCCTGGTTCCCAACTCTCTACAAGTCAAGGGTGACTCCTCTGCCCTTCTCAAGGGGTACCATCTTCATTAAGTAGCCTGTATTTGACATCACAGACATTTCCTGACAGACACCTCTTCCAGTGTAGGCCCAGTGGTTGATGTCGATGATGGACAATCTTTACCCCTAAAAAGTCCAGGGACCTGTAGAGGAACTGAATTAGCTGATGATCAGATACAAAGGGAGTGAGAGGTGCTTGATCTGCACCTGGACACCCTGGGAAGACTCATTATGAGGAGGTGGTGAAGGAGGATTGGGCCACAAGGATCATGGGAGTGGATCCCTGAGATGGGCAGGGTGTTCTATGGAGAGGGAGAGGCAAGGCAGAGGTTCTATGGTGTGAAGGGCCGAGTGTGCTCATGGTCAGAGGGGACTAGGAACTGGTGCTCTACACCAAGTGGACTGAATTGCTAGTATGCCCTAGTGGCATGCTCAGACCCACCCCTGGGCCTTGATGCTGTTCCTATTGCTTGCAATGCTCTCCTCCCTCTGGCCATTTATCCAACTCTGCTCACTTTTAAAGTTCAGCAAATCATTCCAAAAGCCAATGTCCATCAATCCAGACCTTTGTGGTCCTTTCTGAATAATAACAAGCTAACATTTATTGAGCAGAGCATAGTGGTTATGAATCAGGCTGCTAATCTCATGGTCAGCAGTTTGAAACTACCAGCTGTTCTGTGGAAGAAAAAGAAGGCTTTCTGCTCCCACAAAGATTTATAGCCTCAGAAACCCTATATAGGGTCATTATGAGTTGAAACCGACTCCACGGCACATAACAACAACAATATGTGCCTAGTCAATGCGAAGGGTTTTAGGTGCACAGATTCATTGAATTTTTTTGGCAACCCACTCTACAGAGGTGAAAACTAAGGATTAGGAGGTGGTCACTTGATCAAAGCTACCTGCCTTGTGATGGCAGAATAAAGTTTGAACATAGGTGGCTTTTGCACACCACTGCCTTCCCTAGCCTATCCTACCACACTCACTAGTTTTTAGTGCCACCCTGCAGACAACCAGTGCATTTCTTCTTATAAACCAGACTGTAAGCCTCTTGAGGGCAGGAGCCAAATCTAACTCTCCTCCTACGCGTACTGAAGCACCAGTCCAGGTGGGTCAATCTGTTGTTGTGTACCACAGATGCTAATTGGATTGAATAGGAGGCAGCATAGAATGTTGTTGCTGTTAAATACTGTTGAGTTGGTTCTGACTTGTAGGAATCCTGTATAGGGTTTCTGAGGCTGTAAATCTTTGTGGGAGCAGAAAACTTCATCTTTTCCCCAGAGAGCAGCTGTTGGGCTCGAACGACTGATATTGTGGTTCATAGTCCAGTGTTTATCCTACAGAGTCATCCACCACCCCACATAGAATAACACAAGGAAAAACCTAAGGTCCACATCTTGATTTTGTCTGCCAGCCCCAGTTTACCCCCTCCTCCTGTCCCACAAGTAGGTTAGACCAGGGAACCTCTGGAATCCCTTCAGACTCAAAACCTCCCACCTGTTTTTCTACACTCACCTCCAAACGAGTCCGGTCCACATCCTTGGGAAGTCTGTTTCTTCCTCTCGTGGTCACCAGCAGCAGTTCATAAGGGTAGATCTAAGGAGGAAGAAGTATTTCTAAGCTGAGTGAGGGTGTGAGCTTACCCCTTTCAGGTATGTTTTATGTCTGGGTCCCCTCCTCTATCTAGAAGAGGTCAGAGATTCAAGTCTGGAGGAATGTCTGGTTCCACCACCCTTAGGGTTGCCAAGCAGCCTGACAGCTTCTTCCAAAAAGCAAGGCCCCAGAGGCCCCCTAGTACTGCTAAGCTTGGTGGCGCTTGGCAGTAATGTGGGCACAAGGCCTCCAGAATATAAATGTCAGTATTTGGTAATTGGTGAGCCTCCAGAGAGTCCTTGAGACTCAAGGGACATGCCTGATCTCAGGAGTCAAGAGATCTAGGGCAGAATTCTTGGTGAAGGAGGGAAGAGAAATGTTAGTCTTGAAAGGACCCTTGGGAGTTACTTATCCTTGTTCTCTTCTTTGCATAGAAAGTGCCATCACCCACATGCTGGTTCCCATACTAGGGTCCTAGAGACCTCCAGGGTCTACATACAGCCTTTACCTTGTACTCTGGAGAGAGAAAAGAGAGAGACATACAGAACAGAAACCCATCAGTCTTTGCTTTGTATTCCTCTACTGGCCTCTGGCTCCACCCTTTCCTCTCATATGACCATCTAGGGTCCCTGTCCTGGCTGAATTCACCCTGCAGGATAATCAAAGCTGGTATGAGCATAACAGGTGGATCGAGTTAGGGGTTAGGTTGATGTGAAGATACAGGCCTCACACAACTTGATTTTAGAGATATTTAGAATAGAACTAGGAAGAATCTGTAACCCTGAAACCCAATGGGCAAGATCTTCCAGCTTTTGGAGGAATCCTCTTGGGGCTTTGGTATGGGCCTTTCTCCTGCCTGCTTATACAAGCTGGTGGAGATGGAGAAGTGGGCAGGAAGCTCACAGAATCATTAGTGAGAACAGTGTATTTGACCTGTTTCTCTCCACTGGGGCTGGCAGACAACTCTAGTTGAGCAGTACGGGGAAGAACGGCAGACTGATGGCTCTGGAAATCCAGATGGGACAATCACCCAAGGCCAGATATGAGAGGATAAGGGGAGCAGAGGGGTAAGGGAAGGAATGGGATGTGAGAGAGAAGGGGAACTAGGGGTCTGGACAGAATCTGCAGCCATTGTTGGTGGTAGGTGAGCAGAAGTGGTAAGTGGGGAATTCCGAAGTCTCTGTACCATCCCGGGGGCTCCTCCTGGCAGACACACAACCCGTACTCACCTCGCATGCCCCAGTTGACTGCATTCATACTGTCATAGTGGAAGAGGTCTGCGCTGGGTGTCTGCAGGGAGACAGAAGCCAGGTGGCTTGAAATGAGTTCACTGCTGTGCGTTAACATTCTCACCAACTCCAGAAAACAGAGCTGGGTGGGAGGGACCTGAGGCTTTCTCAGAAGCCCCAGTCTCATGTTGTTATTGTTAAGTGCCACTGAGTTGGTTCCAGCCCATAGTGCCCATGTATAGGGTTTCTGAGGAGCGGCTGGTGAGTTTGAAATGCCGACCATGTGGTCCAAACTGAACTTGAGGTTGAGTGCTTATCCTGCAGTGCCACACCAGGACTCTTATGTTTGGGTGATTTAACTCACCACCATATCCCTAGCAGAGTACCCACCACTTATGAGAGGGCTTCCAAAATTCATGGGAAAATGGAATTTTAAAATAATGGATTTTTTTCATCAACTCTTTTAAGTCCCTTGTACTTGTTGTTTGTTGTTGAGTGCCATCAAGTCAGTTCCAACTCAGTAACACTGAGGAGTGGCTGGTGAGGGTGAACTGCTGATCTGAGGTTCAAACCGACCTTGCAGTCCAGCTCATAAATATTAATTCATTTGGTGAATTTCATCTCATGCTTTCCCTTCACTGAAATGGATGGACAATGGCAGCAACAATGGGCTCAAACATAGCAATGATTGTGATGATGAGGCTGGATCCTGCAGTGTTTTGTTTGTTGTATGTAGGAGTCGCTATGAGTCAGTATCAACTCGATGGCACGTAACAATAACAAACCTAATGGGGCTCCAGTTTCCACTCCTGTCTCTCTGTGGTTTTCTTCTCCACATTAAAACCCTGAGTCAGTTTCTGGAGTCATGGAGCTTGGATGTATCCCTGAAATTCATTTATTGCCCTGAGACTATCTTTAAATCTTAAACCAAAAGTATTCCAAACATCATCTTAAAACCAAACTATAGTTTAGCTTAATTAATAAAGATTGTTTGCCTTGAGCCTTGTGCTCTTTTAAGAACTGTCTGCTGATGTTTTTAGATGCTGTTGAGTTGGTTCCCACTCTATCTACAAGCACCTATGCACAAGAGAAGAAAACACTGCTCTTTCTTGCACCATCTCATAATTACTGTTATATTTGAGGACATTGTTGCTGCCACTGTGCCAATCAATCTTGATGAAAGGGCGTCTTCCTCTTTTTGTTGATCCTCCACTTTACCAAGCATGATAACCTTCTCAAAGGACTGATCCCTCCTGAGAACATGTCCAAAGTACGAGAGACGTGGGCATGTGACCTAAGCCAAGTTAATTGCCTCAGCCTCCACTTTTTTTTTGAATGGGCACCAAATATGAATGGGTCTCTTCCAATTGGTCGGCCAGGTAGCTGAATTCCAAATTTTTTGGCATAGATGAAACTGACAACAGTTAGATGGGAAGCTTGATGGGGAGTGAGTTTATGTGACTGGAGGTGGCACAGTTCAGAAAAGGAAGTGGGAATGGTTGCACAACTTGAATGTAATCAATGTCACTGAATTGTACATGTAGAAATTGATGTTTTGCTATATATATTTCTAACAACAATAAAAAACAGAAAGAAAAAAACTTCTGAATACACCCTAATTGGATCACATAGTGCACCTGTTGGCAACTTCTGATGTCTGACCCAGTGTACCCCTCCCCAGCTTTGACTCACACCCTCTGCCCCAGCCACACTGGCTCAGGCCCTCTGTCCCCATCCCACCAGAGTCTTTTACACAATGCTTCCCTCCATCTGGATGGCTCCTGCAGATCTTCTCATGGAGTGGCCCCTCCTTTCACCCAGGCCTTTGTTTAGACTCAGCCTTCTCTGACCACCTTCTTCCTCTGCCCTCTTGCTTTGTGTCCCACCCTCACACTTATGAAGACTTGACGCCCTACTGCACACTCATTTGTCTGTCTTCCCATGGGAATGTAAGCTCTTTAGGAGCTGGCCGTCAGTCACCACAGCCTTCCCAGCGGTGGGAACAGTGCTCGCTATTAAGCACCTATCTCAACATACCTGCCCTTCCCTCAGGTCACCTGTACAGCCTATCTTGCTAACAAGAAGAGTTTGTCATTCCTTGGCAGTCCTTACCACACCCTCCTGCTTCCATGCAGGCATTGCATCACAGGTGATCAAAGAGCCCAGGAGACAACAGTGATGTTAGAGGCAAGTGGAGCATGGCAGCAAATGTGGGCTGTACAGTCAGGTGGCCTGGGTTTGAAGCCTAACTCTACTACTTACTGGGTGTCAGAGCCGGAGCAGATCACCTCACCTCTGTATGCCTTTATTTCTTCATCCACAAACTAGGGTTAATAATAGTAATCACCTCCCAGGGTTGTGAAGGTTAAATGAGCTCATGCATATCAAGTGCTTAGCACCGTTCCTGGCACATAGTAATTGCTCAGTATTGATCATTCTCCAGCCTCTCTCCTGGGGGCATTTTTCACACAAGGATAAAGGAGAGTAGAGTAAGTCACTAACATTCCATTTTTTCAGTTAACACACCCCGAGGCCAAAGGGTTCACCTATAAATAATCTTCAGAACAGCAAGCTAATACTGGGATTGTTAGCATCTTGGGGCAGAGTTCCCCAACAAGATCTTCCTTACCCTGTGTAGTCCATTTCTTCTGTAGGCAGGCAAGGAGGCTGATTTGGAGATGAGGGGATCTGAAATAAAGGGGACAGAGAAATCATCAGGAGCCCTGAGTCAGAAGTCCCTTGCCCTGAGGCCATCTGTCTACAAATGGCCAATATTACTCCGACCCTAGTGACAAGGGGTACAGCCAGAGACCAGCAGCAATTCACTCTACTCTCCACATTTGCAACTTGACTGTCTATGGGGAGCTTCACTCCTGTAAAACTCTAGGCCCACTGAGGCACCCACTCACTCTGTTCTAGCTTTGACCAGCACACATCTAACATCCTATGATGGGTTCCTTTCCTGGAATTGAAGTAAAAATCGGAACTCAAGTTCAGAACCCAGGCTCCCATATGGGTAAAAGAAACTTGCTCTCTCTCTCTGTCTCTCTTTCTCTTTTTCTGGGTTATTGACAAGGCAACTCTGGTTCCTGAACCAACCATTGGGGCCCAGAATTTAACAAAACCAGTAGGATGAAATCAGGACATGCTGGGACATCTATGTTGTTTGACCATCATAGCTACAGGAGAACTGCAGTGGACTCTGCTCTGGCCTTCACAGGACATGGTAGGGCTGAAGGTAGGGCAGGACATACCGCTGTCAGCGAGGTAGTGGGACCTAGGGGCTGCAACAGAGAAAAGCCAGAGGTCAGTCAGTGTTCATGGGGGCAAACAGACATGGTAGAGGACAGATAGCTGTGGTAACTGGGCATCCAGCTAGGTGGAGGGAGGGCTGCTTCAGGACCTCTTTTCCCATTGGTAAATTTCTGACTATTTTATCAGCATCCCTTATGATGCATTCCAAACCCCAGCACCTAGTACATGCCTGGTACATAGCAGGCATGTTCTGATTATTTGTTGCATGGGTACCATTGAGTGGTGCTGAATTTTGAACAACACCGGCACACTGCTCAGAACCCAGAGCCAGGACTGAAAATGGGGCCCCTTGATGCTCCAACAGGAAAACAGAATAATCTGCTCAGTCACTTAGTAGAGACCTGATTTCTCTGGTTGGCACAGCTATTTGCAATTGACTGCTGGTGCAGTGGCTAAACACTTGACTGCTAACCAAAATGTTGGCAGTCTGTGTCTATGAGTGGCTCGGCAGGAGAAAGAGGAATCATTTTGCTTCCTTAAAGATTGCAGCTTGATACAACCCTATAGAGCAGTTCTACTCTGTCCAGTTGGGTCACTATGAGCTGGAATTAACTTAAGGGCAATGGGTCTGTTTTGGTTTTGGCTAACCTTTGGTCTGAGCCCACTCAGTGGCTCCACGGAACAAATAACTGGTGATCTCAAACCCTATGGAGAGATCCATTCTATAACACGTAAGGTCACCATGAGTCAGATTCAACTGACTTCACACTTACTGGCTTTCTGGCTTTTGGAAAGTGATTTGACTTCAGTTCTCTCATCCATAAAATGTTGTTAAGTGCCATCGAGAAGGTTCTGACTCATAGTGGAAATGCTATACAGGGTTGCTATGGGTCTGAACCGACTTGACAGCACTTGGAAAACAACAGTGTTTCCCAGGAGCGGCTGGTGAGTTTGAACTGCTGACCTTGTGGTTCAAAACCAACCTTGAGGTCCAGTGCTTTATCCTGCAGCGCCACCCCAGGACTCCATTTTCAGAATAAGAAAATTAAAACCACAAATGCCAAGGTGGCAAAAAACGGAATGGAGGAATACAATATAGCATGCAGAAAGGAACAAGACAAAAAACAACATTAAAAGCAGCAGGAAAAAGGCAACTTTTCTAGCAAATGAGCAAAATGAACTTTTATTCCAAAAGTTAAGATAAAATGCCAAATGTTTAATTGGAATAAGGAAAGATGACAAATGTTCCTAAACAAGTGAAAAAGTAGGTGATAGCAATCTCTCTGCATTGTGGATCTTAGTGAGGACCAACGGTGATCGTATATATACAAATGTTTGGCACAGAGGAGTATGAAAAATAGTCTCTTCTATTACCTCAAATTGTCTGCCTTGAGCTCTTGACATCTCACCACCTCTATTGCTTAAGGATTTTCAAGTGGTCTTAGCATTGTCACCACCCCACTGTAAGAGTGGGCTAGGCTGGGCATCAGGATAGGACCCAGAAGATCCAGCCTTCTTGGCCTTCCGTCTGTGGTCTTCCTGGTACTCTGGTTGCTGTGTTTCTAGAACAGCCCTGGATGGATTATCTAAGCACCATGTCCTCTGTGCTAATGCTGTTAGCTTAAAGTACTCAGCATTGATCACAGGGAATCAACCAAACTGTAACTTATCACGGAGGTAGCAGACTACAGATTTTAATTATCTTTCTTTTTTTCCTGTACAGTATCTGAACTTTCTAAAATATGGTAGTGGATGTGTGGTGCCGTGGGTTAATGCGCTGGACTGCAAAGTGAGTTTGAACCACAAGGCCGGTGGTTCAAGCTCACCAGCTGCTCCTCAAAAACCCTATACAGGGTCGCTATGCGTCAGAACAGACCAGACAGAACTTAACAACAACAATAACAATAACAATAACTATATATATATATATGGAGTGACACTGGAGAATCAATACTATACTGCTAACTAAAAGATCAGTGGTTCAAACCCACCAGCCACTCCTCAGAAACCCTATAGGGTCGCTGTGAATCAGAACCGACTCGATGGCACTTAACAACAACAACAATATATATACATTTGGATTCTGTAGGATCAGCACTGGGCTGCAAACTACAAGGTCAGCAATTAAAACCCACCAACCGTTCCTCAGAGACCCTTTAGAAGGTCGCTATGAGTCCCTTTGCTAAAACAAACAAAAAAAACTCATGACATCTCCTTACCCCCACATCCACCCCAAGTATTGAGATGGGCTTTCCTCGAAGGACTGAATTCCACAGTAATAAGAAAGAGGGAATCAACTCAAAGGCACATAACAACAAGACAGAAAAGGCAGGGAAAGCATGTTTGGTCTAGGAGCAGGGAGAAGCTTAGAATAAGACACTCTCAGGCAAGAGGTTTGAACCCTTTCTTACCAGCAAGTGGTCATCAGTGATGTGAGACTCACTGGGCAGCCCCTAGTATCTTTGAGCCGCTTAGATTCTTAAAGCTGTTTTTCTTTACATTGGCCTAGTTGGAAACTGAGGCTTTAGATTTCCCATAGAGGCAGGAGTGACAACTCAGAGCTGAGCAGAGTCCTTGCTGAGATCCCACACCAGTATTCTAGATCCAGGCAAGCCTGCCAGAGGTGGAGGAGAGTGGGGAGTCTGGGGTTGGCTCTTTCGTGGTTCCTATAGAGTAGCACTTTAGGCTTTTGCTACCTTAGGGTGCGGCATGTGCTGTAGATTCACTGAATGGGAATTTTGGAGAATTGGAGAAGGCTTTTCAGACGAAATGGCATTTGTTCCAAAGTGATTTTTTTTCTGTTTTTCCCAGCATGTTTGTAATCTGTCTCTCTCTGTAGAAAAAAAAACAACCTAACTCATAGCGACCCTATAGGATGCAGTAGACTTGTCCTACAGAGTTTCCAAGGTCATGCCATCTTTACAGAAGCAGAGTGGCACAGCTTTCGCCTGTGGAGCAGCTGGTGGGTTTGAACCGCTGATTTTTGGTGAGCAGCTGAACTCTTAACCATTTAGAACAGGGGTGGGCAAACGTTTTCTGGGATGGACCAGACAGTAAACATTGTAGGCTGTGCAGGTCATCCAGTCTCTGTTGGAACTACTTACTGCTGCTGAAGTGAAAACAACCAGAGACAATACACAAATGAATGAGCAGGGCTGTATTCCAATCAAACTTTATTTACAAAAACAAGCAGTGGGGTATGTTTAGCCAATGGGTTGTAATTTGTCAACCTCTGCTCTAGAATGTCAGACTTGTTCAACTGCTCACCCCATATTCTCAGCATCAAGAATGTGGCCTTGTACAACTAAAAGTCTTTCACAAATCTTGGCTTTGGGTTTTGGAGTCAGATAGACTGGGTTCCAATTGTCAGCTCGTCAGCTCCACCATTTATAAACCGAGTGACCTTGGGCAAGTTACCAAAGCCTTCTTTGCCTCAGTTCCCCATGGGGGTGGCAATGGTACTCACTGCACAGGGCAGCTATGAGGAAGGAGAGAGATGAGATGGCATGTGCTTGCAGGATGCCTGGGTCAGTGAGCACTTAATACGTATCAGTCATGGGAGTGAGGCTCTGTTGAGACCAAGTGGAGGGGTCAGCGTAAGGGTCAGACTCATAGGTGGGGTGGCGCAGAGTCAGGCCTCTAGGGCAGTACTCACAGCCATTGAGGGACATCTCATAGCCAGAAGTGTGCAGGGCCTCTCGGCTACTGGTAGAGCTCCGGGGTGGGGTCCATGGGTCCGCGTAGGAGCTGGACCGGGCCTTCATCTCCTCCTTCAGAATCAGCCTGCCAATTCCACTCTGGAGCTGGGTTTGGGGTGAGGAGGAGCAAGATGAAGTTAGAAGGAAGCCAAGAACACCAAGATGGAACAGGCCTGAAAAAGGCCATGCCATCTGACCCTCTGTAGTGAACAGCTGCCATTGTTTGCCTTCCAGTATCCCTCCCTCTTTATAGGATCCACGTTTTATTGGGACTCACCACTCTTCCACAACTAGTTCACTGGGCACAAAAAGTAGATCTGGCTACTGGTCAAAGTACCCTGCCCTTGGTGATCACTTCAAGGATGGACAGATGGCTCCAGCTGGGCCTTTTAATGAAAGCCTCCCAAAAACTATTGTTGGAGTTTCTGGACCCATCATTTTATTTTAAATATCTTTTTTATTGAGGTAACATGAAATTAACTATTTGAAAGTGAACAATTCAGAGGCATTTATTAGTCACAAGCACCTCTATCTAGTTTTAAAACACATTTATCTCCCCAAAACAAAACCCTGTTAACATTGAGAAGCTGCTCTTCATTCTCCTACCCCTCCCTCCTCCCCAGTCCCTGGGGACCTTGAATCTAGATTCTGTCTCTACGGGTTTGTCTATTCTAGTATTTCATATAAATGAAATCATTTAATATGTAACCTTTTTGTGCCTGACTTCTTTCACTTAGTGAAAGCTTCATCCGCATTGCGGTGTGAATCAATAATTCACTTTTTTATGGCTGGATAATATGCTGTTTTATGTATGTGCATATTTTGCTTGAGGAGTCCTGGCCTGGTGTGGTGCTGTGGGTTAGTGAGCTGGACTGCAAAGTGGGTTTGAACCACAAGATTGGTGGTTCAAGCTCACCAGCTGCTTCTTGGAAACTCTATACAGGGTCACTATGGGTTGGAATTGACTCAACAGCACTTAACAACAAAAACATTTTGTTTATCTGTTGATAGTCATTTGTTTCGATCTTTTGTTTATTGTGAAGAATTCTGTAGTGAGCAACAGCACAACCAGTCTGAGTCCCTGTTTTCAAGTCTTTTGGGATATACCAAAGAGGGGAATTGCTGGGCCATATGGTAATTCTATGTTTTAACTTCTTGCTGAATTACCAAATGGTTTCCCACAGTGGTGGTGCCATTTTACATTCTTACCAGCAATAGACAAAGGTTGCTAATAGTCATCTTGCCACTTCATGGGAACAATCTCCCTGAGCATGAAGCCAAACAGAAGAATGATTGCATAAGGAGACAAGAGAGCCAAATCCCCTACGACAATTATTTTTTCTTTTTCTTTTGAACAGCTGGATCTAGTTAAATCTGAAAATAATCCTACCTTTTGGCTTTTTAGTTATGGGAAGCTATATATTTCTTTTTCCTTCCTTAAGCTGCTCACATTTGGTTTCTGCCACTTGCAAATGAAAATGCCTTCAGTAATGGACTCTCAGCATCTCAACTGGTATAATGAGCACTTACCTTGTGCATGCTGCGGTCAAAATCCTCCTCTTCTCCTCCAGATGAGAACCTCCTGGCTCGGGGCACTGCCAAAAGACAGAGAGGATTAGCCCAGCTGTAGCCCTACTCAGCCTGCCCTGGGGGGAAGACAGACAGGAGAACTTGAACCTAGGTGAGAAGCTGGGGACTCCAAAGCTTTCTTTTTGACGCTACCATTTCCTGGTTGAATGACCTTGCACAAGTGCACTTTGACCAAGTTCCTGTCATGGCAGATGGACATGTTTGTATGCAGCAGTCCAACATTCCTTCTCATCCTTGGGCTGTGAGGTTCAGGTGAAGTCACCTGTCCACACAGCCAAAGACCTGCCACAGGGATGCTTTCCTGGAGACTGATGGGACAGAGTTTTCTTATTTCCTCTGGTAGGGTGTAAGCCTTAGATCACCTTTATGGAATGGACACACATACGAATCTTTTCCAGTAGGTTGGCCAGGTAGTTGTCTTCTAAATATCTTGGCATATATGAGTGAGCACCTCCACTGCTTCATCTGTTTGTTGAAAGATTTCAATTTGTGTTCCAACAATTCCTGGAACTTTGTTTCTCCTAATGCCTTCTGCGCAGCCTGGACTTCTTCCTTCAGAACTATGATTTCTTGATCATATACTGCCTCTAGAAATGGTTGAATATCATCTATCTTCTTTTGATGTTTCCTGCATAGTTCAATGTTTTCCCCATTGTTATTGCTGTTGTTAAGTGCTGTCCAGTTGGTTCTGACTTATAGTGACCCTGTATAGGGTTTCCAAGGAGCGGCTGGTGAGTTTGAACCAATCTTGTGGTCATTGAGTACTTATCCTACAGCACCACACCAGGAACCCCATTTTCCCCATAGAATCCCCTCAATGCTGCTACTCGAGGCTTGAATATTTTTCTTCTGTTCTTTTAGAATTTTTTCCTTCAGTTTTTTAGCTAAGTGTGTTCTTCTCTTTTGGTTTTCTAACTCCAGGTGTTAGCTCATATCATTATAAAGTACTTTGTCTTCTCAAACTGCCCTTTGAAGTCTTCAAAGGAGCAGAGGAATGTTCCTTAGAGGCAGAGATGGTGAGGCTAGATCTCAGGTGGATATTTATCAGGGGGGCCCAATCTACAGAAAAGGGCATCATGCTTGGTAAAGCAGAAGGTTAGAAAAAAGGGGAAGACCCTCAATGAGGTAGATTGATACACTGGCTGCAGCAATGGTGAGGATGGCACAGACATGAGTATTATTTCATTCTGTTGTACATGGGGCTGCTCTAATCAGAAATGATTCGATGGCACCCAACAACAACAATAATGGTGTAAGCCTGGACTGCTTGGACTCATCTTGTTGTGGTGAGGATGGAGGCCATCTCTGGGAAATAAGTCCAAGTCCTGAAGACATTCATTTACCCCTTAGATTTAAATCAGCCTCAAGTCAATTCAAGATATGAGCTAGTACATTTCTTTTCAGCCTAAGCCATATAGACAGTTGTTTTCTTTTGCAGTTGAAACAGTCCCAGTGAAGATACTTCCAACCCTCTGTGCAGAGTAACCTCTCACTATTGCCATTCATGAATCCTGATCATTGTCCACTTTGGCTTAGAGTTGTGTTTGTTTCTTATCTCCTTTACTAAATGGAGATCTCTTTGAGGGTCAAGAGAAGGGTTATCTCTGTAGTTTCCTTCCCTGAAACTTTGTTCCAGATAGACATTTAAAGGCGTGTGATGGATTAATTGGATCTTGATGAAAATTCCTCCCCATATTTGAAAGAAACAGCTTGGGTTGTTTGGAGATGCCCTGCTTTGCCAAGATGCCCATGAGCGCCTTCCATCTTCCCACATCCTCTCCTTGCCATCTTTCACACCATTTCCACCCTAAAGATGAAGTAGTCTGTCAAACTGAAAATCTGATTGTGTTACCACTTTCAATGGCATCCTATTTTTTTAGGATAAAAGACCAAAGTCCTAACCCCAAACCACAAGGCCCTGTGGGATCTGGTACCTTACTCCACTCCACTCCCTGTTTTCCCTCTCTGAGCTCCAGCCAAGCTGACTGCCTTTCCTTTCTTCCAGTAGAACCTGCCCCCGATCTGGAATCTCTGTGCATGCATTACCACACTTTGTGGTCTTACTCCCTCCTCACCCTTCCTATGGTAGTGCAGCTATCCTTAAGGCACATAGCTGGCTGCTTGTTGAGTGAATAAAAAAATGATTGTGTGAAGGAATGGACAACTATTTTTTCTGACCTCATCTGTCCCTGGCACAGGCAATGGGGTCTGGCCATGGCTCCCCTTTGGGGCACAGTACCTTTGGGGGACCCGTGGTAAGTCCAGTACTCAGATTCTGTGGCATAGTAGGGGTCTGGGGAGTAGGCTGGACTATACTTGGACGCCTGACTGATGTCTTCACTTGTCTTGCTCTTGGTTGCCGTGGACAAATCACCTGCAAAGGACCCAAGGAGAGAGCTTCATGAAGGCAATGTCCTGGCTGAAACTGTCGCAGCTTTTCTCCAAACACAGCCAGGCTCTAGCCCAGGGAGTGAGGCCGCCTTTTGGTCAGGGATGCCTGGGGGGAGAATCTGGTACATGGAAAAATAGAGCCAGCCCTTCATTTGATAGTTAGGAATCTGAATCTTAGAGAAGAACAGGACTTTCCCAAGACCACACAGCCAGCTAGTACAATGACTGGACTGGATCCAGCTCAGGGCTCCTTCCACCACAATCCTTGGACTTCTGTGTCTATTCCTGCATGACTACCAAAGCCAAGGTCCCATGCAATAAGACTATCTAGGTCCTGGACTCAAGTCCCTGTTCTTATCTTCTGGACCCTCTAGAAGCCTGCCTTGTCATGGATTTAACCACACTTTGGGTGGGAATTTCCAGACAGGGCCAGGAAACCTTATCCTCACAATGAAATACCATGTTGTTTGGGGGTCACTACCACTACCTGGAGGAGAGTCCTGGTGTGGTGCTGTGGGTTAATGTGCCAGACTGCAAACCTATTTGAACTGTAAGGTTGGTGGTTCAAGCTCACCAGCTGCTCCTCAGAAACCCTATACAGGGTCACTATGGGTCAGAACTGACTCGGCGGCACTTAACAACAACTATTACCTGGGCTGAAGGAAAGAGCACTGGTTCAACTCTGTTGCTTAACTCAGCTGTAAGGGCAAACCCCACCTTCTTTACTTCAGTTTGTCCATCTGTAATGTGTCACAATTGGTCTGCTGGCTTAGCTCCAGTTTCAAGTTTCTACCTGAAGCCCACAATGTGGCAGTTACCATCAAACCCATCACAGGTACTTACAGGACAACGCACTCACAGGACAATGGTATTAGAGCACCCAGAGATTGGTGACAGGCTGGCAAGGGCAGGAGGCCTGGGGAAAGGGGCACGGAACCACCACTACCATTTCTCAGACATGAAGCCAGAGCAGCACAGGGTCTCAGCCACCCCAGGCTGCACGCTACCCCCTTGGCATTGGCTTCCTCCCACCCCTAGCTGATGGCACTTAGTGCATGTATAGTTCCTGTACACATGCAATCCACCCTCAACCTAGACTCCACCCCAGTCTACTTGGAGTCACCCCTCAGAGCCCACTTGGACAATGCAGCCCTGTGAAGCTTGGGACCTGCCAGGATGGGTTCCTTTCTGTGGTTACTTGGGGGCATATTGCATGTCTTCCACAGCCATGTGTACATGTGCATGGACTCATAGACTCAACTTTGACACCACAACCAGCCCCCTGCAATGTTGACTAAATGGTAGGGTCACTGCTCTCCCCTTTCCTTCCCCCCGCTAACACTCTTGTCTAACTCTGCTCCACTTTCTCTCTGTCATCCCAGACAGGTGTTTGGGCAGGTGAAGGTGATGCAGGGTGGTAGCTGCTCCTCTAGATTGTAAACTCCTCAAAGAAACTCCCCAAACCCAGTTGCTGTTGAGTCAATACCCCTGGCTCATTGAAGTGACCCCACACTCCAACCCCATGAGTGTCAGAGTAGAACTGTGCTTCATAGGGCTTTCAATGGAAGATTCATTGGAAGTAGATCACCAGACCTTTCTTCCGAAGTGCCTCTGGGTAGCTGTGAACTTTCAACCTTTAAGCCAGTAGCCAGATGCTTAACTATTTGCTCTACTCAGGGACTCCATCCTCAAAGGAAGGGATGTGATGTGCTTATTTACTGTAGGCTAAGTACTTTCTGGAAGAATGAACAGGAGGTGACAGTGATGAAGGATCTGGTATACTCATATTATGAGTACAGGAGAGATTCATTGATATGGTGCAAGTTGCAGTGTAGATTCTGGGCTACTTAGTATTCCTAGTTAAGCAGGTCTGGGCATAGCGTCTGCCTCTCATAATCTTTCAGGTGCAGGATGAATAGATGAATACATGGCGGCTGCCTTAGTGACTCCCTATTCTTTTCTCATCTATGAACCCTCATTCCCTGCCCTGTCCCTGCTTTCAGCCTCTACCACTCTCAGGAGACTGCAGCTGAGTGCAGCTTAGAGCAGGGGGTCCCAAATTCATCTGGGCATTGGAACCTCCTGGAAAACCTGTTCAATCTGTTGCTGCTATTGAATCAAGTCGATTGTGACTCTTAGCAATCCTATAGGACAGAGTAGAACTGCCCCATAGAGTTTCCAAGGCTGTAAAATCTTTATGGAAGCAGACTGTCATATCTCTCTCTCAGGAAGTGGCCAGTGAGTTTGCAATGCCAACCTTTTGGCAAACAGCCAAATGTTTAACCACTGCATCACCAGGGCTTTTGTGGAAAAACTGTTATAGATACAAAATTCTGAGTCACAGAGTCTGGGGTGGGCCAAGGGATTTGTATGCATCCCAGGTAATTCTAATGAACATGCAGTTTGAGTATCAATGTCTTGGTAGGTGACTCTCCCACAGGCATGTGCATCTTGCAAGGAATGCTTTGACCATGGGATTTAGGAGACCAGACAGCAGTTAAGAGTGGTGGTTGTGAGCAGGTGTAAGGGATTTAGGGTTGTGTCCTTGTTCCTTTGAAATGATACCACACTCCTCCTCAGTGTCACCTTGAGAGAGTGGTGGACAGCCAGCAAGGAAGAATGGCATTGCAGCTTTTCAGTGTGTCCTTCCTGGTGACCTTAACCTCTCCCTCCCCTTGCCTAGCTGAGTCCTGCCTGCCTGGGATCATACCATGCCGCTTGTAGATGGGGGGTTTCCGGTAGATGTTACTTTCTCCAGCTGCCAGACCGACCAGGAAGGGACAGTGGGGAGGAAACAAAGACAAGGAGAAAAAGAGACAGTAATTGGTCAGTTGATTTCAATAGAGAGAGATGGTCAGTACTTTTTTTTTTCTTTTAAGTTTTCCACCATCTTTCTTTTGGTGGACTTCCTCTTTCAAAGTTGAGCTTCCAACTCATCCCAACATTTTCCAAGTAAGGGAGGGGGACAGGAATGGGTGGATTCACATGGCGCTGAAGGAGGGACTTGGGCCTTGAATGGTGAGCATGCAGGCACAGGTGGGCACATGCTCAGCAGGACCTCATGCAGGGCAAGTGTCCTCTGCTTCTACCAAGTAGTCACGCCTTGTTCCATGCAAAAGTCCCTAGGATGCGGCAGCCAAGTTTCAGCATTGCCTTCCACCCACTCCATCAAAAACAGGACAGGACCTTTCTGGGCAGGTGAGAGAGATGTAGATGAAACAGCAGGACAAGTTCCCAGGAAAAAGTGGGTGGAGGAGTGAAATGGAGCTCAGAGCCAGGAACCATGGGTTTAGGCCTGGCTTTGCTGTAACTCAGGGCATGTATGACCTTATCTAAATTATATCCATAGGGTCATCAAAACCCATTGCTGTTAAGTCAAATTCCGACCCATAGTGATCTCAGAGGGCAGAGTTGAACTGCCCATAGGGTCCTAAAGGCTATAAATCTTTACGGAAGCTGACTGCCACATCTTCTCCCAGAGTGGCTGGTGGGCTCAAACCACTGACCATTTGGTTAGTAGCTGAGCACTTAACCATTTCACTATCAAGGATTCTTTCAAGGTAATCGAGTTACTGCCTTCCTTTTATTCCTATCACTCTAGTTAAGTAAGTCTGGGAGGGGTGGGGGGACAAAGTATGACCTACAGCCACACTGGCCACTGCCCGGTTCAGTGTTTTAGGGTCTTATTGTTGTCTTTGCTTTTCTCAGTGATCTTCAAAGGTTGGTTCCTTGTCATGTTTTGACTTCAATATTACATCCTGAGATGCCCTTCCTGACCACCCCATCTAACCTAACTTCTCCTATCCCAGTCAGCTGATCACCCTATTTTGTTATGTGCAAAACACCTACTATAAGCTGAATTTACCCATTTACTTACTGGTTTATTTACTTCTAGTCTCTGTGCCCATATTGGAACACAAACACTACGAGGAAGAAAATGGTAGCTGCAGCTTCAGCAACCAGATGCCTAGCTACAGATGAGGCTCATTGAAGACAGGTAACCAGCCCCAGGTCACGCAGCTTGTAAGCAGTGGAATCAGAATGGATCCCAAGTGTTGATGCAAAAATCCATGGCCTAAAAATCTAACACTGTGTGTTAGAGCTTGGATCCATCGACCATCAGACACAGGGGCACTTTCCTCATTTCCTGAGCCTTGTCTTCTCTGAGCTGATTCTCTGAACAGCAACCCACTCACCAAAAGGTCTTGATCAAGATAGGCTACGTCACATGGGTGGACTATGGCCTGTGGCCGTGTGGGCTGGAGGGTGAGAATGCTACAGGTGACTGGTTAGGGAAGGTCCCCCCAAAACTAGCTTCTCCTCAGTGCTGGCACCCGGCAACCCCACGGAGCATGCACCCATGCCGGGCATTCAGGGCTGACAGAGCCTACCTGGGATGTGAAAGTGCTTGGGAGCCTGGTAAGAGGTTGGAGTGGAGGACCTCACATCTAACTGGCTATGGTATGGAGAGCTCCGGCCACTCTCGGGCCCTGGAGCACGCAGGCAGTGGTCCCCAGAGAGAACAGAGGCATAGAGAAAACAGGCATTAACGCGGAGGCGGATCAGGAAGCAGTGAGGTGATGACAGCAAGGATGGTGGGGACAGGCTGGGGCACCCAGCGTGCTCAGGCCCGAGTCAGGAGAAGCATGTGCTCTCATGCATGTCTGCAGGAACAGGCTTGAGCTTGCTTCCTTGCTTGACCTCAAAGTCAGAGTTCATGGGTGGTGAGAATCAACTCCATGGAGCATTCGGGAAGGCATTGCAACCCCTCCCTGTCCAGAGCCCTCCCTTCATTGCTCTTTTCCTCCATCCCCATGACTGCATTGGGGTTGGGTGGGTGCAGAGGCTCTGTCACTGGTCTCCTGGTCTACCTTCTGATGTGGCAGGTCAAATGGTGTTGAAGTCTTCTAGCCAGGGCATTGCGCTGCCTACTACTCTCCATTCCTGGCAGCTTACAACCCACCTTCACGCTGCTTCTCAGCACTGAACACCCCTCCCTTTAACCTGGGTACTCCCCAAAAGGGAGCATTTGGAGGGGATCAGTGAGGCCTAGATGGAGACCTGTGTGTGTCCTCCAGGGGTCCACACTGGAATAAGATCTTGGGGGAGCCCGGAGCTGTTTCTCAGCCTAGGGACACCAAGCTGCTGCTTTATTCCCTCTGCTTCCCATAACTCTTTGAGGGCTCCCCTTCCTTACCAGAGCGGTAGTAGAGGTGAGGCGAGCGGGAGAAGGTGGGAGACATGCCCTGCCGGCTGTATGTGGGAGAGTCGATGTAGCCCGGGCTGGAGGCCCGTCTCTGCCGGAGGTCCAGGTTCTCGTAGATGTCCTGGGGAGGAAGTGGGGCTGTGAGCAAGGCAGGTTGGGAGAACGTCTTTGGATCAGGGATTCCAAGTGCTGAGACTGGATGCTGTCCCTCTTTATAAACTTGGAATTTATAGACTTGGAATTCCCAGAACAGTCAGAGGAGGGCAGCAGAGGATTTCCAATTCCTTCACTCATCCTCCCTCCTCTCCCCTACACACAGGCCCTTGAGTGGACCCCTGGAATCTTGGCCCTGGATCTGAGAGGCATCAGGGCGGTCACCTCTGGGTAGAAAGGGCATATCAGGTTTTCTCCCAGCCATTTCTACCCTTAGGCCACCACCACTTCCTCTGGGTCCTGCCCCTGCTGTCCAGTTTGGGGAGAGACTTAGAGCAAGGGTTCAGGGCCTTGGGAGGAGGGGTGGGAATGGGGGATTAGGGTCTACCTTCAGCATAGAGGGACACGGTTATATAACCAGTCTCCCCAAATTAGCTTAATTACCTGCGAGTAGGGAGATAATGTTCCCAGCGACTTAGAAGCGAAGGTAGCCATGGAAGAAGCACAGAGGAGAGAAAGGAAGAACAGAGTAAGGCAAAGAGTCTGCAGAAAGGAAGGGCCTCTGTGGCCCCAGGCAGGCCATCCTCTCCAGAGAACAGCTGCACTCAGAATTCCACCATACCAGACTGCTGGCAGGAAGCCTGAGATCATGCCCTTCTTTTACAAATGGAGAAGCTGAAGTCTAGGGAGGGAGCTAGACCAGGTAGCCTCTCAGGGAGGAAGAGGCACGCTCTTGACTTGGACCACAGTATCTCCACCACAAGCTCAGACCCTCCCCAGTCCCACTACCACTTCACAAGCCCTGGGTGGTTCTTAAGGACAGTGCTCAGGCCAAGCAAAGGCTGAGAGGGAGGTGAGTTGGTGGGTAGAACACCAAGCTGGAGAGTAAAGGTCCCATCTAAAGGGGACAGATGCTCCTTAGTTCCAGCAGGTCAGGGCTATGATGAAGTGCCAGGCTGATGTGTACAGGGCTCCTTAGTTTTCCAAGAGACCTCAGAAATGCAGAACCATATGTGAAATCTCCCCATGTTTAAATGTTGGCAACTGATTTACATTTTTAAAAGGCACTTTGTGAGGGAAATGAAACAAATCTGGAGATTGGCTGTTGCCTGTGAGCCCTACACTGTAACCTCTGGCTTCAGGACAATCGCTTTCTCCCAAACACTTGGTCCCTTATTTTCGGATCCACTTTGGGAGCTAGTACCCAGAAACTTCAACAATGGGCTCTTAAGCTTCATTTGACTCATACCATGGCAGCATACCTGCTTTTCAACCAAATGGAAACCTGATCTCTTAGAGAAGAAGGGCACTTTTCCAAGGTCTCAAAGCTAGTTAGTGGTGGAGGTGGGATGAGAACCCTGGACTCATACCCAGCAGTCCAAACTGTCCATCTCAGAGGGCCTGGGGTGGGTTAGAGAGCTGGCAGGTCACCCTGCCTTCTCCAGAGAACACTTTCTCTTGTTCTTCTTTTATCTCCAGTTGCTGAGGAATATGTTCTGATTCATGACAACCTCATGCATGTCAGAGTACATGTCCATACGGTTTTCAATGGCTAATGCTTTGGAAGCGGACCATAGGGGTTTTCTTCTGAGATGCCTCTGGGTGAACTTGAACCTCCAACCTTTCTGTTAGCAGCCAAGTGCATTAAATGTTTGTACCACTCAGGGACTAACCATTTAATTATTTCAGAAGCTATTGGACGTAGAGTCTTTATAAAAAGTGTCTTTTGCTCTGAGCACAGAGGCTTGAAGCCAGACGCAAAAACCATGCCCATAGAGTCTGGGGATGTAAACGAGAGTCATGGGCTGCATATAAGAAAAAACAACAACTCTTTATTATAAAAACAACAACAGCTCATGTGCTGAATGGTCACATCTCTGAATATCTGTGTTGGGATCCAATAGAGTGGTGGGTAGTGGGGAGAACTGGAGATCCTATGTTCTGTCCAGAGCTGCTTCCCATCTCCAGATGGTGGAAATACAGGTTCAGTGTTGCCAACTCTAATTTTTCAAGAAAAGCCAGGAAGCCAGATTGTTGGGTGAAATCTCTTGATTTTCAAAGGCTGACTATAATGAGTTCCAGTTTAAAAGACTCTGGGGCCAACACTGTGGAGGTTAAACCATCTGTGATGGACTATACTAGAGATCCCAGTGGGACCTCCTCTTCCCTAGCAGCCCCAGAGAGGGGCAAATTTCAATACCTCTCCATAGCCACATCTCTCCAGCATCTCGTCAGACGTGTATCTGGAATGAGGCTCGTAGGAAATGAGGTCGGGACGTTGTACCTCGTAGATGGATTTAACCTTGGGGAGAGCTGCCAGGTCTTTGTAATTAAGGATCTCATTATCCACTTTAGCCTGGGGAAGAGGGAGACAGGCAGGAAAGAAGTTGACAGATAAGAGAGAAAAGGAAAGAGGGAAAAAAACAACAACTAAAAGCAAAATATTAGGATCAAAGAATCACAGAATGTTAGACTAAGAAGTTGTTGGGGTCATGTATTCCAACAAGACTGCTGTTTATTGAGCAACTGCTCTGGTAGCGTAGTGGGCTACAAGTTGGGCTGCTAACAGTTCAAATCCACCAGTTACTCCGCAGTAGAAAGATGAGGCTTTCTGCTCCCGTAAAGATTTACAGCCTCGGAAATGCTACACAGGGTCACGATAAGTCAGAACCGACTTGATGGCACATAACCTCCACCACTGTATTAGGTGCTGTGTTTACCAGAAATTATTTCTTTGACCTGTCACTGAACCTCTGTGAAGTACTAGTTATTGTTGTTAAGTGATGAGTCAGTTCCAACTCACAGAGACATTATACAGGATTCGAAGGACTAGCTGCTGGGTTTGAACCGCTGACCTCGGGGTTAGTAGGCTAGTGCTAATCCTGTAGCTCCACATCAGGACTCTAAAGTATTGGTATTATTTCTGTTTTTCAGCTGAGGAAATTAAGGCTTGAAAGGTTCATCAACTTGTATCCCTTAGCTTTGCTAAGTTGTTAAGTGCTGTTGAGTCAGTTCTGATTCATAGCGACTTTGTACAGGGTTTCTGAGGAGTGGCTGTTGAGTTTGAACCACCGACCTTGCAGTTCAAAGCCACCTTGTGGTCCAGTGCATATCCTACAGCACTATGCCAAGACTCTGCATCCGTTAACTAATAGCTTTAAATTGAATCTGAATTACACAATCTGGGTGTTTAAGTGCCTTCCAACCTCACATGGTGAAGACTGTCCATTCATAGCATCTTTGAAGGAGGAGATGAAGGTGGTAAAGACCAAAGTAATCAGGATTGTAAAACACTAGCTAACATTTGGTGAGCACTTGTGAGCCAGACTCTGTCCTAAACCCCTTATAAAAATTAACTCAGTTTATCTGTACACCTCACATTATCATCAGTTTTGAATTAGGAAAACAGATGCTCAAAGAAATTAATGTGTATGTGCAAGTGAATTCAGCTAATAAATGGCTGAACCAGAATGTGAGTCCAAGCCATCTAACCAGAGAGTATCCCTCTCCATGGGCCTCTCCTGCCTTCTTATGTGATAGGCGGCTCACTGTCTTACACTGTTAGAGGGTTACATTCAGAAAATTGCTCCTTTCTTGGACTGAAATGAGCCCCTAACTACTACTTCGCCTGAGTTCGGTCTTCTGGAGTTCGGTTTCCATGTTCACACTCTTCAGTTGTTCCCTTTGTGACCCAGTGTCTGCTATGGTCAACTGGAATCTGTCCCCCTATAACCGCTTTAGCTTTCAGAACCCTGTGGTGAGGTAAACTAAGAGAGAGGTCACTTGTCCTCATAACAGGCTCCTAACTAATTCCGTGGCAACCAGGTAAAGTCTCATAAATACTTTATAAACTTTAATATTTTTTATAACTTCCCTATTCCTCCCAATAGTCTATATACAACCAAGCCCACTACAGTGTGGACACTGTTGATGACCCCTAGATCCACTCTTTACCCTTCATTGACTTGTTCTGCACAATGAAACCTTCCATTGACTTTATTCCAGGTTTCTTACTCTTTGACTTTCATTTAGTTTGACCAATGGGAGGCACCAGCAGACAATGGAGTTTGGTGTATTTGTACCCATTCTTCACTTATTGATCTGACGAGGTTCTAAAGACAAGGTTGGTATGTGAAACTTGGCATTATGCAAAAATGGAGGATCATCACAACAGATCACAAAATGTAGGATGATTGCATCATTACGTAGCTGCCAAATGACATCATTATATAACTGCCAAATTATACCATTACATAACTGCCAAACCACTGAAAATTGTGGCCCAGCCAAGCTGACACATAACCCTAACCATCACAGTCAGTATTATTCTCACCTCACACTTCAGGCTTTGTTACTGTCAAATATATGTGGCTAATGTGCATAGTAATTGGATAGTATATTTTTTTTTACCATGCTGCAAATGTGAAATGTTGGATAATGAGATAGTCGGTAAGTGAGGAGTAAGTGGTTTCTCTCTGTTCCCTCCCTGCCTGGCCATGCTTCTCTTTTTCTAGAGACTGTTCCGACCAGCTCTTGTCACACTGTTTTCTTCCCTTGTCCTTTTAGGCTTAGGAGTAGTAAGTAACAACTTCCCACTGTTTTAGTTCCTGAATGCCTCACATTCTCTTTGCATTCCCTTAAATCTGCCCATACTTTGTAAATGACCCTTTATGAAAGAAACCCTCCTTAGTTAAGCCTGTTGAAGTGTGCTAGCTGACATGTGTCACAGATGGGTATGGTAAAGGGAACCTTATCCCGGGAGTCCACTGGCTGAAGTAACTTCTACCTTTTCCTCTGGAATATTGGGTCTTACTGTTGAGAGCTTTTGGCATCTTGAAAACTCCAACTCAACCCATATTATTTATCTTGGTACTTTACTCCAAACCTCAAAATTAGTAAATACATATTTATTTGTTCCTATAACCTGTTTTCATGGCTATAAATGAACCTTAGGTCTGGAGACCCAGTGACTGCACAGAGGCATCCTAACATAATTAGCCAGGAAAGAAGGAAGACAACACATGGGCCTTTTCAAAGTTAAACTCCCTTAAGATGACTCTAGTATTCAGTGGGGGTGAAGGAAAGGTGGAAAAGTTTTGTACTTCCTGAAGTTTCAATTTTAATATCAAACATCACTCTCTATGAAAATATAGTCAGTTTTCTACCTTTAAGCCTGTTGTTACATGGCACAAAAGAGGGTGGGTGGAGTTTTCACCATGTTTGGAGTGCAACCTTGGAATGAGGTCTAACTTAGAACACACATAGTGAGACATGTGCAATCGGTTGTTTCTCATAGCATCTGGAAGAGAGGTAACACAAGCGATGAGAGCAGGAGACTGCAGAAGGGGAGACACATGTCTATGCTAGGGCACAAGGGCCAACTGATCAAAGTGTACAGCCCCCAGGTGGACCGCACACTGGCAGGAGTCCTCATTGCCACTATTCATTGGTAGAGAAGCTGCTTCTCAAAGAGGCAACTCTATGTAGCTTTCTCTGGGCCTCCAGGGTGAACATCATCAGGGACATATTTAATGAAGGTTAACAAGGCTCCTCAGTAGCACAGCTAGTGATTAATGAATGGCATTAGAATGCAGCACTTCCGGAGCTCATATTCTGGTAACTCTCTTCTGGAGACAAGCTCACGTTTGTCAATAACTTCATAGCGTAGGCCCTGAAACTAAGCCCATTAATCCTGCTGCGGTCTGGCCCTATTCATAATACCAGGGGGACTATCATCGCTCTTGTTTCTGGACAGAAATCTTTAATTCGTACCGCCTGTGATCAAAGTAGCTTGCCTTTTGTGGCAGCCACATAGCAGTATTGACCCATATTGAAGTTGCAGTCAATGATAACGTCTTTTTCTCATTTTAACAGACGGAGAAAGGAAAGGAAATAGTCCCATCAATGGCATTATCCAGTGATCTAAGAGGAAAGTGAGTGTGGATTTGGAATGCAATGGTGGTCAGGCCCACCCAGGACTGGCTGGTCATTTGGAGTGAGTTTCCTGTTACCGATGACCAGAACCAAGACCAGTACCAGTTGCTATCCAGTTGCTTCCAATTCATGGAGATCCCATGTGTGTCAGAGTAGAACTGTGCTCCACAGGGTTTTCAGTGGCTGCTTTTTTCCAAAATAGAATGCCAGGCTTTTCTTCCAAGGTGTCTCTGGGCAGACTCACACCTCTAACCTTCCAATTATCAACAGAGCATGGAAACCATTTGCTACACCCAGGGAACGCTGTAGACTATATCTGGTCTTTTTGATGCTTTCAAGTTGTGGAAGGTTGCAACAGTCCAGAGTCAACCAGATTGGGTTTCCATACTGTCAGTCCTCTTTACTCATTTCAAGTCTTCCCTGTTTGCCCCACCTCTGTTAACTTAACGTTTGTCCCTCAAGTTTGAGCTTCCATATTTCTTCCTCATCTATGTCCTCTCCCAACGGGTGCTAGACTGTCAGGTCCCTGTGTTGTAAATTATCAGAGCACCTTGGACTTTATTTTCCTTGCACATGTCTTAACTGCTATTGATTACCCATGTAATGATTTGATTAATGCTGTGAGGACAGGCATTGGGTCTGTGTGGCTCATCACTGTTTCCTGAGCTCTGAGAACAGTACTAAATGCAGAGTAGATACCCAGCACATATTTGTTGAATGAATGAAAGAATGGATGGATGAATGAATAACCTACATATCCAAGGTACCTTGGAGGTCTTCTAACTTAACTCTCATCCTTTTTTCTACATCCCAAGCAGATGATGAGTCTTTCTTCATTTGAAAGTATCAGGAATGCTCCTGATACTTCCAAGTTGTCTACTCCCTCCTTGCATTACTCACATGACTAGAAAATTCTTCTTTATGTTTGGAAATCCTTTATGGCCAGGTTTCCACATTCGCATAGTTTTTTCCTTCCTTTCTGCCTCTCACACACACTTCTACCTCCACATCAGTATTCCAACCTAGTACCTGCTGTTTTCTGATCTCCTGTTTTTAACTTGCCCTCACCTCAGTTAAGTCATATAAAAGGAGGCGCCTTGCACGAGCTTCGGAGCTCCTCCAGGCCTCTTGTTGTCAGTTCTTTCTCATGCTCCCACTGAACGCTGGAAGATTCCTGTAACTCTGCTGTGTGATTCTGTTTAGTAGACTGTGTGTGTATCTGTCCTGTTCCCCTTTGTATCCTCCTAGCACAGAGCCTGGCACATGGCAAGCACACCCTAACTATCAGGATGAAAACCTGACAGCTGTCTTTTGTCAATTCCCCATCCTTAAAAACTTTAGTTACCAAGACTGAGGATAAGAAAAGCCCTTTGGTGGCCAGAAAGCAATACATACGCAGATGACTCGGTTGGGTGACCCAATGCTGGATCCTGGGGGTGAGATGGAAGTTTCAGATGTCCTCCTATGCTGTGGGGACAAAGAAAAAAGGGGTGAGGAGCTGCACTTTGTAGGAAAGGGGGCATGAGAATACTAGCAATGCTGCTAAAATAGTCTTTGTTCTCTTGTACATAGTCAGAACCCATTCGAAGGCACCTAACAGCAACAACAATATTAAGTGCATAAATATACATGTGGTAGACACATATGGCAAAAGCCCCAGGGTTGTAGAAGAACTGGAGTTTGGGAAATGCTGCCAAAGGGAAGGGAGGTGAGGAAGAAAATGACAGGTAGGTCTTCTCTCTAGAAGGGAGAGGCCTTGAGGAAATGGGAAGAAAAAAATTCACAGCTCAAGAACAATTCTACCTCAACAGACCAGATCTTTCCCCAAATCTACATTAAGTGGATGAGGCAGAAAAGCAAAGGAGACTGTCTTACTATCTTACTAGCTGGTCAGAAATTGTGCACATGTGTTTTGAGATGCTGAGTTTCTAGCAGTTAGCCTACAGGATGATGACACTTAACAACAACAACAAACCTCCACTAGTGTCATGAGGAGTCATGTGGATATCCTGGAGCCAGAGTGTAAAGGCACTTGAAGATCAAGAATGCTGTGCCCCCCACTACATACCGAGTAGGTACCCTAGCCTCAGCATTATGGCCAGGATCTGGGTTTCTCCCTGCAGCTGTGAAGCTCCCCCTACACCACACTGTGGTTCCCAGATCAAGCACCCAGTTTCCTAGGAACTCCTGGTACTGGCCAGAGGATAGTAACTCAGAAGGACGCAAGGACCTCAGCTGGGCCAGAGTGTGACAAGGGCGTCAGCTGTACTGCTTGGCTGCATTGCTATGAACTTGGTTTTCTCACAGTCAAAACGAAGATTAAAAAAAAAATCCTTGTCCCATCTGTTTCATAGTTTATTTTGCAAACTGTCAGTTACTGTGCTAATATTAATTATTATTATTTATAAATGACCTTAGGTTGGGGGAAACCATGACATTAATTCCACAGAGAGGCCGCCATCTTGGTATGCAATAGTTATAGACTTGCTATGAGAAAACTCACATTTATACAGTGCTTGACAGTCTTCAAGTGCCTTCACATCCAATGTATTAGCCCCCTTGAAAGCACCACGAGGCAGGTGCCCATTATAGAAGTTCAAGGACATAGACACATATTTGGGAGTGGGTACAAAAAGAACTCATGACAGGGCACTGCAGCGCGGGGCTGCCTACCACCAACCATTGGTAAAAAGTATCCACACAGAAGTGATGGGCTGTTACCACTGTTAGCTTACTTACCTTTAACTTCTTCTCTGCCCGAGCTGCCTGTTTGCAGATAGGGTGCCAAACCTCAGAACCTAAAGAGTCAGGAAAACCACAAAGACTCAGACACATCTATACCATCCCAGCATTCTGAGGCTCACCTCACCCCCACTCACTCTGCTGGCAACATGGATGAAAAACTGACTCACCAGCAGGATCATCCCTTGGTTTCCCCACCTCATTGATCATACACCCACTCAGGCATCCTCAGTTTTGAACACCCACACACCCTCTGCTTGTCCAATTCCTACACCTTCCTCAAGGTCCAGGTCAAACTTTCTTACCTGTCAGCTGGGAGTGACTTCTTTCCCTTCTCTGATTCATTGTTCTTTGTATCTCTCAACACATATGGGATTAAATCACCACAGCTTAAGGATTTATCACCCCAACTAAATTAAGAGCTCTTCTGAGCAGGGACTGAGCTCTGCTCATTGTTGTGAGTTCTACTCATCACTGTATTTCTCGAGCACTTAGCGTTGAACTTAGCATATAAGTGGAGGCTCTGTACATGTTTGGGGGGTGAAAAGATGAGAGGGCTACAGGCAGTGAATGACACAGCAGCTGGTCAATAAATATTTGTTGGATGAATGAGTGGCAGTATGGATGGAATGACAGACCATGGTGAACTCCAGTTCTCCTTGCTCTTCAAAGACTTATGACAGACCACCAAAGTATCACATTTAAAGGGAGGGGATGTTGTGGTATACATTTAGCTTTATAGAACTGTCTTGACCTACTAATTCCTAAGAGACCTAGACTCGTCAAATTTAGTACATGGTTAATACTGTGGCTAGGGGTCCAGTTGGTCAGCCCCTGACCCGAGAGGCCAATTCAGAAAGGCATGAGCAACAGGTGGCTGCTCACATGCTGAGAAGAAGCCCCAAATATTACACATTCCCCAAAGAAGGGACAGGTGTCGTGGATTAGAAAGAAAAATAGGAACATATTATCCCGGCGGTGCCATTCCTCTTGTAACCAGCTCTGAAAGGAAAGAAGCCAGCAAATGGCTGGATTCCTGAGCACCCAGATGGCTTTGTTTGTCTGACTTTGTTTCTAGAATATACACTTCATCATGGATTGTTGCCTGGAACCTGCAGGACTTTAATACTGGTTTAGAGACACCAGGGATGGTGGGAGATTGAGTAATCAGATGCAAAAAGGGAAAGAGATAATGGGCCTGCAGTAAATACATCTGGGTTCCTGTTGCTCTTGGACTCCTAATTCACCCTTTCTTGAGCTTCCAGTTTTCTTATCGGAATACCGATGAGGTGGGAGCTAGATGGTCTAAAGATTTATTTCCAAAATTCTAATTCTAGGGGTAATGTTATCCCTTGTAGATTAAGGATCCCTGATTTTTGTTTGCTGATATTCGTGTTGTTAAGTGCCTTCAAGTCGGTTCTGACCCATAGGGACCCTGTATAGGGTTTCTAAGGAGCAGCTGGTGAGCACGAACCACCAGCCCTGCAATTCAAAGGGCTTTGCATTCTGGCGCATTAACCCACAGCGCCACACCAGGACTCCTGATATTCATAATTATTGCTAATTAAATAGCAAGCTTTTACTTTAAGGAGTCCTGATGTGGTGCTGTAGGATCAGCACTAGACTGCTAAATGCCAGATCCAGTGGTTCAAACTCACTAGCTGCTCCTTGGAAATCGGATACAGGGATGTTATGAGTAGGAATTGATTGATGACACTAACAGCAAGTCCAGCAAGTACTGGAGTGGGTTAGGCATTGAGTTGTTAACCAAAATGTCTGTAATTTGAACTCATCAGCTACTTCCTTACAGATTTACAGCTCCTAAATCCCCGTGGGGTTAATGCCCAGACTGCAAATCCATTTGAATTGCAAGGTCGGCGGTTCAAGCTCACCAGCTGCTCCTCGGAAACCCTATACAGGGTCGCTATGGGTCGGAATCAACTCGATAGCACTTAACAACAAGTCCTCGGAAGTCTTGGTGTGGCGCTGCGGGTTACTGCGCTGGATAGCAAAGTCAGTTTGAACTACAAGGTCGGTGGTTCAAGCTTACCAGCTTACCAAGGAGCATCTTGGAAACCTATACAGGGCCACTATGGGTCGGGACCGACTCCGCGGCACTTAACAACAACAACAAGCCTTCAGAAGCAGTTCTCCTCAGTCCTATACAGGTTTCTATGAATTGGAATTCACTCGAAGACAGTGGATTTTTTTACATGTCAATTGCAGTGATCTTTAGAGTCCAGTAGAGGGACTCTGGGTCTGCGACTTGATTAGCAATCAATGGGTGTGTGTTTGCTTGTGGGAGTTATTAGAGAGAGCATTTCCGGTTTCTCACTGAGTTGCTCCTGAATCTATCAAGTCTACCAGGAGTTGTTTACCACAGTGCCTCCGGCAGGAAGCACATGTTACAGGTCACTGTAGGAAATGGTTGAGGCGGATACAGAGGCCTAAGAAGGTCATGCAATTCAGCGAAAGAGGCACAGGGCCAGGCAGGATTCCCCCTGGGAGAAGTGATCTGGAAAGCGAGGGGACACACTATATGATCTGTCTGGCCTTTTGACTCCCAAACATTGACATATCTGTGAATGACCATTAGCTTCAGCACTCTGCACCCAGGAAAGCAGGTCTATATGCCTATATGCAGCGTGCGTTGGGGAATCAAAAAGAGAAAAAGGAAATGTAACTAGAAGTGAAGGAAAAAAAAAAAATTTAGCAGTTTGGAAGTTGGCAATATAAAACCCTAAAACAAACTCACTGCCTCTGATTAAGTCTGTTCCAACTCATAGCGACCCTGTATAGGGTTTCTGAGACTATAAATCTTTATGGGGGTGGAAAGCCTCATCTTTCCTCCCTTAGAACTGCTTTGAACTGCCAATAGCGGTCCAGTACTTAGCCTACAATGCAGTATGCCATCTAAAGACAACAGGGCCAAAAAGGAATTGCTTGGTAGTTAGCAATGAAGGGAAGAATAGGTGGTTTGTTCATGAAGACCCTCGTGAAATTATATGGTCCACTGAGCTAATGCCATTTAGCTTATGCTAAATGTGGTATTAAAAGTTCAAAATGTGATATTAAAAGAAATACAATATCCCAAGTGAAGAAGGAGAGTAGTCTCTTCTTTGAACTCCAGCACTCAAAACAGTGAGTGCACATGTATGTTTAATAAAGAAATGAATGAATTACTGTTCGTAGCCTGCTTTTGCATTATAAAGAAAGAAAAAAAACCAAGAAGGTAAAATGTAGCCAGACGAGAAGGGTAACCAGGTTAAAGAGGGGACTCAAAACTAGGCTGTAAGGCAGGGTGTTCATCTTGGGGAACTTGACAGTGATAAAATAGTCTTTGAATTTGGCAATTAAAAAAACAAAAAAATGATTTTTTGTTGTTTTGAAATGTACACAGCAAACCTTGGCTTTGAATATTTTAATGGCTTTCTGGTGGGAGGAGGAATTAACTTGTTCTGTATGTCTTAAACAGTAGAATTAGAACTGAGAGCTAGAAGCTTCAGGGAAGGGGAATTTTAGATGTGAGCATCGGATGACCTCAGTTATCTGATAGTGAGCTCCTCATTCCTGGAAGCATTTAAGTACACATTAGCTAGATAGAACTTGACAGAGATATTGTGGGCTGACTCAATGGCACCTAACAGCAGCAACTACAATAGCGCTGTGGCTCCTTAAGATGAGTACTGGATTGCAGACCACAATGCCGGTGGTTCGAGCCCAACAGCCACTCCACGGGAGAAAGAAGGGGCTTTTTGCTCCCACAAAGATTTACAGCCTAAGAACCCCTATAGGGGTCGCTGTGAGTCAAAACTGGCTCGATGGCACTTAACAATAACAACAAGAGATATTGTGGAGGAGGGGCCTCATGTGGTAGTTACACTAAAGGGCATTTACCATCCTTCTCAACCCTTAGATGTTCTGTTTTCAACTTAGCAGGCTTTTCTATATAGAGCAAGTAATTATTTGCTCTCAACAATCTCGATTAGAATGTAAGTTCCACTAGGGGAGGGACCATATCTGTTTTGTCTACACATGCATCTTTAAGGAATGGCAGAGTATCTGCTAAATGGTGGGTTCTCAGTAAAAAATGCATGGAAGAATAAAAAAGAAACATGAAAATGTATCTTAGACCAATTGGATACTCAAATTGGATACTCAAAGACTTTGACAAGTATTACAACAATCTAGATTCATTCAACTTCTACTATTTCAGATGGAGTGTATATAATAGTATTCATTAGCTTAACACCAAACCAGTTGCTATGGAGTTGATTCTAAATCAAGGTGACTGACTCCATATGTATCAGCGTAGAACTGTCCTTAAAAGGATTTTTGAAGACTTGGCTGATTTTTATAAAGGAGATTGCCAGACTTTTCTTCCAAGGTACCTCTGGCTGAGCCTAAACCTCTAACTTTTCAGTTAGCAGTTGAGTACATTAGAGGTTGGCACCAATCAGGGACTCCTTCCCTAGATTGTTGTTGTTGTTGTTAAGTGCCATTGAGTGGTTCTGACTCATAGTGAATCTGTACAGGGTTTCTGAGGAGTGGCTGGTGGGTTTGAACTCTCAACCTTGTGGTTAGCAGTTCAGTGTTTATCCTACAGTGCCAAAACAGGAAACTCCTTCACTAGGTCACCTGTCTTGGAGCCTGGTAAAATGCAGATTCTTGGCCCTGCGCAGAGCCAATGAAGTGAATTCTCTGGAGGTGAGGTCTGGAGCTCTGTGGTTTTAACAATTCCCTGGGTAATTTTATTACTCTACATTTGAGAACCTCTAGGCTAAACCCCAGATTAAACTACAAATGTGTTCTCTAGGAATGCCATAGAGTAAATAAAGAAACCAATTTTACAAGACAGAACTCTCTAAGTTCTTGGGAGAATTCAACATTTTTTGCTTGTTAGAATCCTAGTTCTATGGGAATCACACTAGCTTATCTTCTGAGATTGTCACCCACAATGCCAGGTTCTGTAGTTAAAGTCTACTGCAAAGGTTATGGAAGACAAAGATTAGCTATTTCTGTATCAGCTGACTCAGAGATCTAATCTCCAGAACTGTCCATCAGCCTGAGGTGTTACGGCTGGCTTTAATCCTTAGTAGAGTCAGCAGTCTTATCTCTTAGATAGGCTCAACACACCCCACACCTGTAACATTTTGGGTTTATTTAATGTTTGGGAACCTATTTATTCCTCTGCTGGACCTTGAAATTCAATTTGCTGAATTTCATTAGTGGAGATTTTAATGCCAGAGCTGGAGCTGATACTAGTTTTCCAGAACACCAGGCAGGGTTTATGGTTACATTGGCCCACTGAAAGTGGCCTGCCCCAAGGTTTTGTTTCACTACTCAGTGCTTTTAAGCAGTTTTGAATCTGAATATCTTTAGACACTGCAGGTTGCCGGTGACCTTCCTTGTTGTCTCCCTTCGTCATCATGCATTTGTATAGACTTTTGAATTTTTGGCCCCTGATGCTAACCGGGATGTTCTCATACAATAGGGTCCTTCTCCCAGCTTTCTCTTGACCATAGCAGGGAGAGGTTCCTCGGAGTTTTGACTTAATGTCAGTCCCATTGCCTATGTGACAAAAGATGCTAAAATCAAAAAGACTATGCTATCAAGTGGGTTCTGATTATTGTAGCCTGATGGGCACTGGTGGAGACTATTACAAGTACCATGTACCACCAAAAGAATAAACAGATCTGTGTTGGAAGACGTACAACCAGAATGCTCCTTAGAAGCCAGGATGGCCAGACTTCATTTCTTATACTACGGACATATTATCCAGAGGGACCAGTCCCTGGAGAAGGACACCATATTAGTAAAGTGGAGGGCCAGCGGAAAGAGGAAGACCCTCAATGAGATGGATTGGCACAGTAGCAGCAGCAGTGGGTTCAAGTGTAGTAAAGATTGTGAGGTTGGTGCAGGGACAGCCAGTGTTTCCTTCTGTTTGTTCATAGGGTCGCATGAGTCGGTACCAACTCAACGGTACATAACAACAACAACAACAACGACAACAACAACATGGCTTACAGAGTAGAACTGCTCCATGGGGGTATCTTGGCTGTGATCTTTACGGAAGCAGATAACCATGCCTATCTCCTACTGTGTTGCTGGGTATGTTTGAATCACCAACTTCAAGGTTAGTAGTTGAGAACCACATAGGATTGGTCCAAAGCCCAAACCAAACCCATTGCTATGGAGTTCATTCTGACTCATAGAGACCCTACTGGAGAGAGCAGAATTGCCCCACAGGGAGTCTGGTGCTTCAAACTCACCTAGCAGCTCTGTGGCAGAAAGACTTGGTGATAAAGATTACAACCAAGAAAAGTCCATGGGGGCAGTTGTACTGTGTCCCATGGGGTCTCTATGGGTCACAACTGACTTGCTGCACCTAACAATCTAATGCAGTTGTTAGTAGTCATTGCTATCTCCACTTATGTTGTCATAGAGTCGGTTTTGACTCACAGCGACTCTGTATAGGGTTTCCTAGAAGCGGGTGGTGAGGTTGAACTGCCGACTTTGTGGTTCAAACTGATCTTGCAGTCCAGCACATTAACACGCAGGGCCATACCTCCACTCCTAGCCCCCCAATAATCTGTCTGTGTTAGGACTGGGAAAAGAGAAGGCACAGTAGAGAGATGTGGGGTGTGGGTGGTAGGTATTGATTCCTCCCTCCCAGGAGCTGGGAGCCTGGGTGAGCCAGGAGGATTAGTGAGCAGAGGGCTGGTTGTACAGATGGTACCAATGAACAGAAGCTCATCTTTGCTGCCAGTACCCCTCCTGCGAGGCTGGGTTTCTGCCAGGGAATGGGGGTAACTTGGGAGAGTGGTGAATGGCCAGTTTGCCATGAGCAGACATGAGGAAGTGGGCCTAAAACTTAATAAAAAGGCTAAGGGAAAAAAATGCTTAGTTACCATGAAGGGTATAAGACAGGAAGAAGAAAGGAGAATGTCAAAATTGAGGTGCCTAATAAACCGATGCCATGGCACACCACCACCACGACTAATTCACTGGAGTCCTGGTGTGGCACGGTAGCATAAGCACTGGACTGCTAACCACAAGATTGGCAGTTCAAATCCACCACTCACTCCTTGGATGCCTTATACAGGGTCATGATGAGTCGGAACCAACTTAATGCCAGTTAACAACAACAGCAACTCACTATATCTGTGGGGAAAGAGACTATGGAAAAGCTCAGTATTGTAAGTCAGAACAAAGCCAGGGACTAAATACGGAACAGATCATCAGTTGCTCATAAGCAAGTTAAATCTGAAGCTGAAGAAAATTAAAACAAGTCCATATGAGAAGAGTTAAAGTACGACTCCATATCAAAAAGAGGTTTGACACATTGATTCTTTTCTTGTTTTATTTTTAGCAAGAGTGAAATTTTCTTTATTTGATTTTGCAAAATTGGGTACCAAACCCAGTGGACATGGATTTAACATGCCACATAGCCAGCCTGCAAACACGTTTATTCCTCTGTTTCGAAAAGATTCCTCCTCCAGTTCCACAATCTAGCCCAAATGGTGCCCACGGTCTTAATGACTGTATTCTTATTTAAAGTTCCTAGTCTTAGAACAGCTTTCTTCCCCCCCCTTTCCCCAATTCATCCTGCTTACATATCCCTGGGTGTGAATCAACAACCTTTGTCTAGGATAGCAATCTCATTGATGCATTGATTCTTGATGAATGAAGGCCAGATCAGTTGTGGGATATCATCAAAGGCATCATATGTGAAGAAAAGATCATTCAAAAGACAGGAAAGTAAGAAAGCACATGGATGTCAGAAGAGATTCTGAAACTTGCTCTTGAATATAGAGTAGTTAAAGTGAATTGAAGAAATGAAGTAAAAGAGCTGAGCAGAAAATTTCAGAGGGAAGCTTAAGAAACAAAAATTAAAGTATTATAGTAAAATGTACAAAGGCCAGGAATTAAAAAAACCCAAAAGGGAAGAACACACTCAATATTTCTCAAGTTGAAAAACTGAAGGAAAACTTGAAGCTCCAGTTACAGTACTGAAGGATTTCATGGGAAAAATATTGAATGACACACGAAACATCAAAATAAGATGGAAGGGGCACACAGAGTCACAGTACCCAAAAGACCTGGTTAATGTTCAACCATTTCAGGACGCAGTGCCAAGATTGGTACAGAAGGAAGAAGTCAAGCTGCACTGAGGGCACTGGTGAAAAACAAGCCTCCAATATTAATTGAAGTGTTTCAACAAATGGTTGAGGCGCTAGAAGTGCTCATTGTCTATGCCAAGAAATTTGGAAGACAGTTCCCTGACCAACTGACTGGAAAAGGTCCATTTTTGTAATCATTCCGAAGAACGTTGATCCAACAAAATGCAGAAGTTATCAAACAATATAATTAATATTCTATGCAAGTAAATTTTTGTTGAAGAGAATTCAAGAATGATTGCAGCAGTACATTGACAGAGAATAGTCAGAAATTCAAGTTGGATTCAGAAGAGAATGTGGAATGAGGAATATCCTTGCTAATGTCAGGTGGATCTTGGCTGAAAGCAGAGATTAGCAGAAAGATGTTTGCCTCTGTTTTATTGATTGTGCAAAGGCATTCAACTGTATGGATCATAATAAATTATGGATAACATTATGAAGAATGGACGTTCCAGAACACTTATTACTCATGAGGAAAATGTATGTAGACCAAGAGGCTGGTACTTGGTAAAGCAGAGTCTCAGTGAACAGAACAAGGGGATACTGTGTGGTTTAAAATCAGGAAAGTTGTGAGTCACGCTTGGTGAAGTAGAGGCTCAGTGAAGAAGAGGATGGACTGGCATAGTGGCTACAACAATGGGATCGAACATAGCAATGATTAGGAAGATGGTACAGGACCAGGCAGTGTTTTGTTCTGTTGTATGTAGGGATGCTATGAGTTGAAATTGACTTGATGGCCCCTAACAATAAGGAGCTCTGGTAGCATAGTGGTTACGAATCAGGCTGTGAACTGCAAGGTGAGCAGTTTGAAACTACCAGCTGTTCCATGGGAGAAAGATGAGGCTTTCTGCTCCTGTAAAGATTTACAGCCTCAGAAATACTGTACAGGGTTGCTATGAGTCAGAACCAACTTCACGGCACATAACCAACCAACCAAATAATAATAGTAATTCACAGAAAATTGTGACTTCTGTTAATAACAGTAGTGATAATTAAGATTTGCTAACACATATGCTGGCCTTTTTTTTTTTTTTTTTTTCTTCTGTTAATAACAGTAGTGATAATTAAGATTTGCTAACACATATGCTGGCCTTTTTTTTTTTGCATGTACAGCATCATGAGGACCTACTTGCATTAATATCTACATTAAATCCCAGTTGTTGTCAACTTCTACTTGTGGTGATCCCATGTGCGTCAGAGTAGAACTGTGCTCTGTAGGGTTTTTAAGGGCTGATTTTTTAAAAAAGTAGATCTCCAGACTTTTTTGCTGAGACACCTCTGGGTGGTCTTGAACCTCCAAATATTTTATTAGCAGCCATACCTATTATAATCGACACCATCTAGGGATTCCTTTATTAGGTACTATAGAGTTGGTTCTGACTCATAGTGACCCTATGTACAACACTGACCGGTCCTGGGCCATCCTCACAATCCTTGCTGTTTGACCCTATGGTTGCAGCCCGTGTCAGTCCATCTTGTTGAGTGTCTTCTTCTTTTTCACTGAGACTTACTTCACCAAGCATGACACACAGCTTTTCTAATTTTAAACCACACAGTACCTCTTTGTTCACTGAGACTCTACTTTACCAAGTAGCAGACCCTTGGTCTATGTACAATTTCCTTATGAGTATTCTGTGTTCTAAGGAGCTCTGGTAGGGTAATGGTTATGAATCGGGCTGCTAACCTCAGGATCATCAGTTCGAAACTACCAGCTGTTCCGTGGGAGAAAGATGAGGCTTTCTGCTCCTGTAAAAATTTACAGCCTCAGCAACCCTGTACAGGGTCGCTATGAGTTGGAACCGACTCCATGGCACATAACAACAACAACAACAATTCTGTGTTCTGGAATACCCATTCTTCACCTGTTCTTTACCAAGCATGATGTCCTTTTCCATGGACTGGAAAACCCTCCTAAAACATCTCTACAGTATATGCAATCAAGCTTTGTTATTCTTCTAAAGTCGCATGTGGGCTGTACTTTTCCCCAAACAGACTTGTTCATTCTTTTGTAATGCATGGCATAGGCGATCTTTTTAGTCAACACAGTAATTCAAATTAATCAATTCTTCTTCAGTCTTTCTTACTCACTGTCCAGCTTTTACATGCATAGGAAGTGACTGAAAATACCCTGGTTGGGGCCAGATTCACCTTGATCTTCAAAGTGATGTCTTTGCTTTTAAACACTTTAAAGAGGCTAATACCATACATTCTTTGATTTCTTGACTGCTACTTCCATGGGTGTTGATTATGGATCTAAGTAAAATGAAATCCTTGAAACATCAATATTTTCTTTGTTTATTATTATGTTGTCTATGCTTCCAGTTGTGAGGATTTCTATTTTCTCCATCTTGAGGTGCAATCCATACTGAAAGCTGTAGTCTTTGATCTTCATTAGTAAGTCTTTAAGTCCTCTTTACTTTCAGCAAGCAAGGTGTGTCATCTGCAAATTGCTGATGTTTTATCATTAGTCTAGGAGCCCCAGAGTGGTGTAAACAGATAATGCATTTGGCTGTTAATAGAAAGGTTGGAGGACTACCCAGAGGTACCTTGGAAAAAAGACCTGGTGACTTATTTTGAAAAAACAAGCAAACAGCCACTGAAAATCCTATGGAGCACAGTTGTACTCTGGCATTCATGAGGTCACCAGGAGTTGGAACTGAAACAATGACCACAGTTTTGCTAAGTGGTTGTCATGAGCCCAGACAATGTGAGGTTCAATGCTAAGACTTTACAATGCACGACTTCATTGAATCCTCACAACAGTTCTGTGAGCTGGGGCCTCTCATTAGCTCTGTTTTAAAGATGGAGAAGTTGGGGTTCAGAAAGGCTACCCACCTGTCACTCGTTATCTCCCCAACTTGACCTGGGCATGGGCATGTGACCAAAGCCAAGACTGTTGGAATCTCCGTGGGACTCTTCTACTGAACCCAGCAATGAACATCGTCTCTCTCTATGGATGCTGGCTAGGGGCTGGCCATCCTTCCCTCTATAGGAAGACAGGCTGTCTCAAGCAGGAGAGCTTGAGGACAAGTACAGGAAGGGAAGCCATCCAATGGTACCTGTGGCTCTCAGTGTAGCTGAACTGCTCCTGGATGCTTCTTAATTCTCTGAGTCCATTATTCCCTCCCTTATTTTTTTGCCTAATGCAGTTTGAATTTCCTTCCTGTCACTTATAAAGTCCAGACTAATAAAACATCTCATTGAGCTAAAACCTGATTATCTGACAAGTTCTTGACTTGCCCTGTGGGCAATTTGTGTCCTAGGAAATAGAGGAAGCAACCAGGGAGACTGCTACTCTGGACCTAATTCTGACTAACATGGACGAATTGACTGATGAAGTAGATATGACACGTAACCAGGGAGAAAACGGCCACATGGTTGTGAGCTTGTGGTGACCTGAGAGGAGCCAGCTTGAGATACATTTGGAAATATAAACCTAAAACTATGACAGTATAATATTTTCTATGTGATTCAAGATGTCTGGTAACCCCAAAGATTGGTCAAAAAATGTGTATCTCATTGAAAATGAAAATATACTCTATTTCAGATGAAATATGCTTAGTAGAGTCAGACTTTGGGAAATACCAATTTAGCACAGTAACAGGATATGTTTGAAGAGTCTAAAATTATGTAGCAAGATTGGGGAAACATAGATTTAAAGTCTTTAAGCAGAACTCCTACAACCTAAACTGTCAGTAGAGAGATCCAAATTTAAAATAATAATGCAATACTATTAAATTGTAGCAGCCAATACTCCTTTAGTGCCTTTTAAAGTGTGGTTTGATGATGCACATTGACGGTGACTGAGAGCCGGTCTTCAGTAATCTATAACAACGGGAGGCACCTATTTGAGTATTTATTAGCTCTGTGCTCCTCATATAAAGTAATTGTCAGAGGACAAGGAAGCTGTAGATAAATATCAATGGCATCCCCAGCTGAGCTAGAAAGACATACCTCCTGGTACTAGAACTTTATATCATATGAACCAAAAAAAGAAAAAAAAAAAAATGTGATCTGAAATAGACTCCGTTGTACAAGAGAAGGTTTGGGGTAATTACTAAGGCAAGCTCTCAGGCTCAGTTTTTGATTTACATTTACACAAAACTAAAGGCTCTTCACTTTATTTTGGGTCAAGGACACCTCAGAAAATCAGATGGAAGCCACGGCCCCTCTCCCTAGAGAAACACACACACACACACACACACACACACACACACACACACACAATGTGTCAAATAATTTCAAGGGATTTGTGAAATTCTGAAGGTCAACTGTGAATCACAGTTAACAATTTCTGATAAAAGATATCAGAAATCTGCCTTAGCAAACCCTCACAACACAAGCTTGTTTGACCTTGGTTAGTTTAGAGATGAGAATCTCTAAATCCTCATTTTTCTTTTCTGAAGTGAGGCTATTGGTAGGTTTTAGCTCAGAGGGTTGCTGTGAAGATCAAAATGATACTGCATTTACAACTTTAAGTACAGTGCTTGGCATAGCATAAGTGCTCAACAAATATGAGGAAAGTTTGTGGAAAAATTCCATTATCTTTTAGTTCCATTTTTCCAGGAACTTTTTGAATCCTCCTCGTATCAGTTGACTCTCACTGGCAAGTTCTACAATTTGCTACAATGCGTTTTCCTTCAATGCAAGGTATTGTACTAGAATTTTGTAAATTATTTCATGCCTGGTGAACTTCAGTCAACTATGCAAATGGTAATTGTTATGGATTAAATTATGTTCCCTCCAAAATGTTTGTTGTCATGTGCCGTGAGTCGGTTCCAAATCATAGTGACTCTGTGTAGGCTTTCTGACAGTGGCTGGTGGGTTTGAACTGTTGACCTTTTGGTTAGCAGTCCAGTGCTTATCTGCCAAAATAGTTGTAAATCATAACCTCTGTGGATGTAATAGCATTTGGGAATAAAGCTTTTTATTAGGTTAATAAGGACATATCCAGACAAGGTGTCTCTTAAGACTACTACTTTTGAAAGATAAAAGAGCAGACTGATTAGGCACAGGGTACAGAAGCATAAATGGGAGGAGATTGATGTCACGTGGAGATCTCCAAGAAACTCCCCCAAAAAGCTGAGACAAAGATTTCTTCCCATGATAGGCAGAAAGAGGCTTTTCCTATAGCTAGTACCCTGAATTCAGACCTCTAACACCTTAAATCATGAGAAAATAAATTTTTGTTTGTAAAAGCCACCCAGTTGTGGCATTTCTGTTATTACAGCACTAAGCAACTAAAACCGGGTTAGGGACCTGTTTAGAAATGTGCTCTGAACTCCCAGGTCTTAGGTGTTATCTTGGCTAGCCTCCTTGGAGTAGAGGACTATTTGGAGTAGACAAATGGGGAGAAAAATAATCTCCTCTCCCTTTTTTTGAACAAAAGTAAAATCTATACTATGGACCACATTTTGGATTTAGAAAAAAAACCCCAAAACTCCCACATGTTCATCAATTAAACCTTTGCCATTTTAGTCTAAGTTTTGCCCAAACCTGTAGAAATTTGGCTACAATTTTGTTGCACAAAATCATTGACCTAGTTTCTTTGTGAAAGGAGCTCTGGTAGCGTAGTGGTTACGAATCGGGCTGCTAACCTCAGAGTCATCAGTTTGAAACTACCAGCTGTTTCATGGGAGAAAGATTAGGCTTTCTGCTCCCGTAAAGATTTACAGCCTTGGAAACCCTGTGCAGGGTCGCTATGAGTTGGATGGATTCCACAGCACATACCAACAACAACAACAATTTCCTTGTGAAGTCCAAATGAAGGGCTCGTACAACACACAGATTAGAAATCGGAAATCTTTACAAAACAGCTAAAAAACTGAAAGTACATTAGAACTTAAAACAAATAATAATAATAATAATAAAAACCCCACCAAAACAAAACCTTGGTTTTGCCCCCTGGGGCCCTGGTAGTTCTATCCAGACAGACTTCAGACTTCTCCTAATTAGAGCTTGCCAGAAAGTCATCACGTGATGATTACAACACACACAAACTGACCAGAAGACTCTCCTGAGAGTTCCATTTGTCAGTAGCACTTCACATCTTAGCTATAGAACTGACAAGGCTGGGCTTGGGAGTTTAGCAAATTTCCTAATGCACTCTCTCTTGTGGGTGTTTCTTTATGTGGTACTCAGCTGTTTCCTATTCATCCTCAGTTCTAATATTCACCAGGGCCTTGTGATGGACCTGGTAGGCAGATCTGCCTCAGTTTCTCCCACTATGGGCCCCTGACACCTGCGATTCTCTCTGCTCCCACTGCCTTCCTTCCCCTCTTTACCCTCCCACCTTCTACTCATTTTCTTAGGTAAGCCTCCCTGGCTTCTCAAACAGGAGCCACTTTTTCTTCATAGGATCACAGGATTGTCCCTGAATACTTGCTCTTAAAGTGATTCTCTCCTTCCAGATAATGTATCTCCCCCTCCAGATCGTGAACCCCACCAAGGGAGCAACCATCCCTACCCTGCTCATCTCTGGTGCTCAACACATAACAGAGTGCCTGGTGTGTAGCATGGCCTCAATCCAAATCCAAGAATGAAAGACAGTGCTATTACATACATTTTACAGGTGAAAGGAGAGACTCTGAGAAGGAAGTCACTTCTTAAGGTCACATAATCTGAAGAGCTCATACTTGAACCCACGAATCCTGGTTCCCAGGTGGTTCTTTCCACTCTGTGCTGCCTGGGAAAAGGTTTTTCTTGCTATTTCTGTGGGAAATCATTTACAGTCCTGGTGTCCTCAACTGGTGATGCTCTCCAGAACATTCACAGTGGGTAACAGAATGCCCTGGTGGCTGCCACCTCCAAGGGGCCCACAGCCCGTGTCAGCACGACTCCAACATCTGATCGCTTGGTCCTCGTTGTTTCAAGAGCAGTCAACATCCCTCAAGGCAGGTCCTCAAGCACCCTGCAATTACTCCCACACTCCCAGGAGCCAGGAGCATAGGGATGGGGATAATTAACAAGGAGGGTGACAGGCCAGTCTTCATCACCAAGAATATCTCCTACCTCCTGGAATCATTTCTGCCTTAGTTATTCTATCACTTAACTCTTTCAGCATTGTTCAGAGTTCTGCTCAGAGATACTAGTACATGAGAATGTAAGCCCCACATGGGCAGGGACCTTGTCTCACTTGCTCACTGGGACATCTCCACTTGTTGGAACAGCACCAGGTACACAATGCATACTCAATAGATATTTGTTAAATGAAGGAACTGAGAGTTTACCATGTGGTAAGAACTTATTATAACTATATATTTCAGGGGCTATTATCAGTCTATTTACTACTAAGATCGTTGTCATTGTTGGTTGTTGTTGTTGTTGTGAAGTGCCATCAAGTTGGTTCTGATCCATAGTGACCCTGTATAGGGTTTCCAAGGAGCAGCTGGTGTACTTGAACCACCGACCCTGCAGTTCAAACGGCTTTGAAGTCTGGTGCATTAACCCACAGTGCCACACCAGGACTTACTGTTGGCTGTTGTTGTTGTTAAGTGCCATCGAGTCAGTACCGACTCATAGTGACCTTATGCACAGCAGAATGAAACACTGCCCGATCTTGGGCCAACCTCACTACTGTTGCCACACTTGAGTCCATCGACGCTGCCGCTTGGCCAATCCATCTCATTGGGGGTCTTCCTCTTTTTCTCTGACCCTCCACCCTATCAAACATGATATCCTTCTCCAGCGACTGGACCCTCCTGACAATATGTCCAAAGTATGAGAGACGAAGTTTGGCCATCTTGGCCTCTAAGGAGGACTGGTGCCGTCAAATCATCTCTGAGCCATAGTGACCCTATGTACAACTCTGTATGACCCTATGTACACTGAAGCCCCATTCAGTTTGGTGCCATCCCCACAACTGATGCTATGCTTGAGACCATTGCTTCTGTCATTGTGCCAATCCATCTAGTTGGGGGGGCTCTCTCTTCTTTTTTTGACTCTCCACTTTACCAAGCATGATGTCCTTCTCCAGTAACTTGTCCCTTCTGATAATATGTCTGAAGTGTGAGAGATGAAGTCTGGTCACCTTGACTTCTAAGGAGCATTCTGGTGGTTGGTACTTTTTCCAACATGGATTTGTTTGTTCTTCTGGCAGTCCACGGTACCTTTAAAATTCTACCCCAATAATCATAACTCAAACACATCAATTCTTCTCTTTATTGTCCAACTTCCACATGCATATGAGGCTATTAAAAATACAGTTTGGGTTAGCCACACCTTAGTCCTCAAACTGACATCTTTGCTCTTAAACATTTTAAAGGGGTCTCATGCAGTAAATTTGTCTAATGCAATACAAGGTTTGATTTCTTGACTGCTGCTTCTGTGAATGTTGATGGTGGATCCAAGCACAATGAATACCATTGAGAGACTGACTACTAAGATCAGGCTACCAAGATTCAGAGAGTTGAGACTTAAGATTTTTTTAAAAAAAGAAAGAAAATTAGCAAGCACTGGAACCAGGATTCAAACCTAAGCACTCTGGATCAAAGCACTAAATGGGAAAGATGGATTTTTAGGCAACAAGATAAAGATGCTCACGATTCTAGTTATGCCCAGGGAGGAGTGTGTGGAAATGAGGGCAGCTTCTAAACTAGGAGATGTGAGGCTCACTAAAGATGAGGAAACGGAATATGCAACACATTTTGAAACCAAGACTAAAGTCCCGATTCTCATGGTGGTCAAGGTCCATGAACCCAGTTTTCTGAGACTCAGGTCGGCTTCCAGCACATAACACAGGGTCCACAGCAGAAACCACTTAGGGATCGTAGGGCTGAGGGATGGATGTTCAAGGGAATGGGAAAGTCTAGTCCTTGTAGGAATGGATCCAAAGAGGTTATGTCAAGAGCTCTGGAGTGGGAGCACTGTTTGGTTTTCAGGCAAGACACTTCCTCTCTCTGGGCCAGTATTCCCTTCTATACTATGAAGGTCATTATTTTACAGTCTACAGTGACCTCTGGGATCCTTCCACATTTAACACTTGTATGACTGTATGATGTGAGTCAATTTGTAGTCTTGGAAATGGTCACCTAGTCCAATTCAATATAAGAATCGCTCCTAGGGCATTCCTACACTGGTATAAGTTTCTGTTGAATAAACCAGTAGTTATCAAATAGGGATGATTTTATCCCTGGAGGACATTTGGTAATGTTTGCACATTTTTGGTTGTCAGAATGAATGGGTGGGGGTGTGTTACTGGCATCTAGTTGGCAGAGTTGAAGAATGCTGGTAAACATCCAACGGTGCAGAGGACAGCCCTTCTCAACACAGAATTGTTGTTGTTGTTAAGTGCCGTAGAGTTGCTTTCAACTCATGGCGACTCTATAAGGTTTCCAGGGAATCACTGGTGAGTTTGAACTGCCGACCTTGTGGTTCAAACCAACTTTGCAGTCCATTGCTTTATCCCACAACAGCACACCAGGACTCCAACACAGAATTATATAGCCCCAAATGCCAATTGTGCCGAGGTTGAGAAATCCTGCCCTAGGCACAGGGTACTCATTATGTCTCTAGGGAACGCACAGCCGTGCGTGTTTGTGGTTAGGATAAGCTTGATAGGAAGCCACCACACTCCCTGTTGCTACTTGGCTTTACATAGCACGACTAGTTAACATCTAAGGACCACTAACCATAGCAATTCAGTCAACAATGATCACCTTAGAGTGCATATGTGTGGGGCTGATGTCAGAACAAGGCCTCATACAGGAAGAGGACTTCTGAAGAAGATCAGGTACAAACAAAGGGCGGTGGAACTCAGGGAGGAAGAAGTGCATTCAGTCATGGCTGGTGTCAGAGGACTGAGGGGTTTTTATAAAGGTAGGGTTAGTAATGACTGAACTGGGCCTAGAATGGTAGGATTTCCAAAGGAAGGTAGGAGCAGACAAGAGTGTTTCAGAGGTATGCAAGGTAAGAACAACCACCCAGAGACAGGAAAGGACAAGAGTTTGTTTGTGGGGTTAGACGTTGTGTTTGTCCCACTTGCTGCCCACCTCCAGTCTCATCTCTTTCCACTTGACCTGGCTACAGCTCAGTCTTGCTCATCTCGGAGCCTTGTAGATTCTATTCCCCAGCTTGGTGCAGTCCATCCCTTCTCTCTTGGTGCAGTCCATCCCTTCTCTCATCCTTTGAATCTCAGCTTCTGGCTCTTCCTCAGCGAGCCTTCCCTGACACCTTCTTCCTCCCCCTGCTATGTGCACTTCCAGCCTCATACACCTTATCTTCATAAATATGATTTCATGAAGTGTACCATGATTGCACTTTGACATTTATCTGTGTGATTATTGACTAATATCCATCTCCCAACTAGACAATGAGGGCAGATTTATGAGTGGTGCTCACTCTGGGTCGCTGGCCCAGACCCTGCACATATAGGAGCAAAAGAAATTGTTGCTGAATAGATGAAGAAAAATGGACTGTGGCAGCCTAAGTCTTGGGCCTGCCAAAGGCTAGAAAGCAAGTTTGGGCCCTTAATGTGAAGGTCTTAAATGTTAGGCTAAAGTGTTTATGGGTAGGGAGGGTTCCAGAAGACCTCTCAGTGAGGCAATGCCAAGAACACCATGATGCTCTGGGATGATGGACTGGATACAAGAAGGCAGATGGAAAAGTGAGCAGAGCTTAGAGATTAATGAGGAATCTACTTCAAGAATCTAGGGGTAAGAGGACTGGCTTGGATAGTAGTAGAGGGAGAGCAGTTTGGGTTTCTTCTTTGGATGCATTTGTCTTTTCATTCCTACCCATGCATCCTGACAGTCCCAGGGAAGAGCTGAGCAAAAGACTATCATCCTGCTCTGAGATGTAAGGAGAAGGGATGGAAGACCCCAGTGTCCTCAAGTTCTGCGACACCCTGGGCTCATGCACTTCCACCTCCTACCCCAGGCAGAGCCAAGGGAGTCAGTCTAAAGCACTGGCAAGGGAGTAAGCCAGCCAAGCAGTGGGTGGGAGGAACCCAGGGACCAGAGGCAGAATACATGTCGCTTTGTATTAGCCATACCAGCAACTTTTCCAGTCCACCCAGAGAGGAGCGAATTAATTAGAAGTTTGAGGACAAGCCAACAGCAAAGACAACACCGACACAGAAGGAGATTGCATCTCCTTTCCAATCAGGAGCAGAATGGAATGCCTTACCAGGGTCAGCTTTGCTTACCTGTGAGGTACATCTCTTCGCCTTCGGTGAACATCTGGTGGCAGCGTACACATCTGGCACAGGTTGGGTGGTAATGCTTTCCTCCTGCCTATGGAAATAAACAGATGAGGTAGGATTCGGAGCTAAGACTGCCATCCATGGCGGTGGCTGGGCTTGGACATTTCCTGGACACATCAGTGTTGTTAATGCCTTCAGGTCTCTGAGGTTGGTGGGTAGGCCACCCAGAGGAGTCTAGAGCTATCTGAAAGGCCATAGCCCACCAGGAAGCTGAATTCAGACTTCCAACCTCTGGAACAGAAAGCATATATTTCTGTAGTCTTAGTCAATGAGGTGGAAGAAACAGCTGCAAGGAAGGTTGTGCCTTGTTTACTGGCTACCAGAGATGCCAGTAACAGTGTTGATCTGGACCCCTGAGGGCCATTCACTGACCCCAATGCTCATTTCTATGCTAATCACTTTGGCAAACTCTGACAATAAACTCACAGCCAAAAGCATTTGATACATAAGAGCCCTTTAGTGCAGTTCCAGAATTTCTATATGGGAGGGGCTTGGTGCAGACACTCGTGGATGGTGGGACTTGTTTTGATGGTAAATTTTGCATATCAGAGCTTAGTTATTTTGGTAGTGGTAGGGTAAGCCTGGAGAACACTGATGAAAATTAAAGGATTGTTAAAGGTCCCCCAAGCCATCATAATTATATGATAAAACTTAATTCCAAACACATTTTCAAAGTGTTAGGGGCGGCGAGGTAGATATATTCCCAAATCTGGAGATATATGATTTATTCTAAAAAAATTAGTTAAGATTGTGGAAGGGGTAGATTTAAAACAACAACAACAACAAAAGTCCAATGTCCTTGGTTTTTCTGCCTCAAATGTTTACGAAGTTTCCACCAATGAGTCAAGGGACTTGTCATTGTCATCTAAGCAAACTACACTCAAACTTTGGAAGGAGCCTCCTATTTTCCCAAGCTGGGATGTCATGGGACGGATTCTCTTATACCATGACAAGGATAATCGGTTTAATTAGTAGCCTCTTCCTACTTTGTGCCGCTTTATCATCTCAATTATAGACTTCTTTTCCAGGATGGTGACAGTGCGTGGCAAACTGAAGCTTGGCATCTTCCTAAATGTCACACCCCACCCCAACCAAAAGAGGCTTCTTGGACGTCTTAGCAGCCCTGGGCATGGATGGTATTGAAAACGATTTGAGGGAAGAAGGGAGGCTGTGAGATCAGGATAAAAAAAGTCAGTGAAATAAGATGAAACACTTTGTTTCAAACTGAAAGTAAGAACATAGTACTGATGCTCTGAAAGGGGCTACATTAGAAGTCCTGGATAGAGTGGGAGAAAAATGTGGAACAAAAGTCAAAATCATAAAAAAAAGTCAGGCTTTCTGGTCAGTTAGAGACTGGTGGACCCCTGAGACTATGGCTTTTAGTCACCCTTCAGGTCTGAAACTGAACTCATCCCGATGGTTCAGCCAAACAATAGACAGGTCTGTAAGGGGAACACCACCACTAGGGAAGTATGCAGACCCTAATCAACCATTTGAGACCAAAAGGGCAGCATTTACCCAAGGACAGTGTTCAGAAGGGTTAGGAAAGAAGGAAAAATGGAAACAGGAAACATATAGGGAGGAAGTGGGAGAAGTAAAGTTACATTGTGAGGATTACAATCAATGGCATGAAACAACATGTGTATGAATTATTGAATGGAAAATTCTTCTGTCTGTAAACTTTCACCCAATCCACAATAAAATAAGTTTAAAAACAAAAGAAAGAAAATAGTAAACAAAATGACAGGGGTTGGTACCTGGAGAATAGGGTCATATTGGAGAGGACAGAGAAAGGAAAACAAGATTAAGAAATACAGCAAACAAGGAAATCAGTTTTGGGGTTCTCCTTGGTGAGAAAGAAATGGTATGGCTGACACTAAGCATATAGAGTTCTGTTGCTTAGGAAGAGACAGTGGGATGATCTAAGGAACCAAAGGGAAGTGGGGGTGAAAAGAATGGAGTGAGTGAGGAAGGGGAAGTGAAAATTGATCAAGTGCCTATCGTGTACCAGGCAAGGTCCTTGGGTAAAGTAAACGGTTTGTGCTTGTCCTGTAGGACAAGTCAAGTCAGTTTGAACTGCAAGGTTGGGGGCTCACACTCACCAGCTGCTCCTTGGAAACCCTATACAGAGTTGTTACATTATGGCACTGGCTCCACAGCACTTAACAACTTAACAACAACAACAACTAGTTGAAAGGTTGGTGGTTAGAATCTACCCAGTGGAAGAAGGGCCTGGTGATTTAATTCCGTAAGAATATAGTCATTGGAAATCCTATTGACTACACAGACAGCTCTATTTTGAAATACGCGGTTATCATGAGTCAGGATTGATTCTATGGCAACAGTTTTTGTGAATCAGGCAATGTGCTGGGTCCTATGGTGGATAACTGTTGTTTCCGCCTGGTCAAAATCTGCTTTTGTGATTTCCAATCTCACTGACAATTTCCCCTATTGCGATCTGGATGCTTCTCACCCACAGATCTGCAAAGACCCAACGAATTGTTCTCTTTCCTCCTTCCTCCAGAAATATTACCAAGCGTCTCCTTGCTGAAACTAGATGTTCCCTACAGTAATCCATAGGGATTAGTAGGGCTAACACACCAATAAGCATATTATAACTCCATGGCCATAGCTGTTGGTTGTGGGATGAGCCTGTGGTTGTCCAATGAAAGTCAGTCATAGGATGTTTGCTGAGTTATTAGAACAAAGCAGCTCTCTTTCCACTGGGGATGTTGGCAGATAGGATGTAAGCCTAGGATGATTGATGGTCAACTTCTCCATCATGAAGGAAAATGAAGCTGAGAATAAGGCCAATACAGAAAGAAAATGGGGCCAAGATGGCAACAGAGTTCAGATAGTTTTCTTTGAGGGCTGGATCTAGCTATGTCTGAAGCCAGGGCAATTTCTGGAATTTTACTATGAGAGCTGATGAATTGTCTTTTTGGTTTGAGCCATTTTGAGTGTTGTTTCTACACTTGCAATAATAATAAAAAAGAATCCTAATGTATTCATTAGGAGTTAAAGAAGAGTACCATTCTCCATTGATAGATATATAGACTCTTAAGACTCAGAGAAAGTAAAGAACTTACTTAAGGTTGTTGTTGTTATTAAGTATTGTGGAGTCAGTTCCAACTCATAGCGACCCTGCACAGGGTTTCTGAGGCTGTCAATCTTACGGGAGCAGAAAGCCTCATCTTTCTCCTGCGGAATCGCTGGTAGTTTCGAACTGCTTACCTTGAGGTTGGCAGCCCAACTCGTAACCACTATGCTTTACATCGCTTGAAATGCTAGTTTGAACCCAAGACTATTTCATTTTAACCCATGTTTTTCTTATAATCTCATACTACCTCAAAAGATCCCTGAATGGTTGGAACTGTGGGCATATAAAATATAAGCGCGAGCTCTGATTCTGGAGTGTTGAGTCCTATATTTTAGTTCTATTTCTCTCATAGTAACTGTGACCTTGGGAAAGCACCATCAGCTCTGGGTCTCACTTTTCTCATCCGTACAATGAAGAGGTTGAAGTAGTTGGTGGCTAAAACCCCTTTCCATCTCTAAGAGGGGAGAAAAATCAATACATTCAAGATACTAATGGAGCCTGGACAAATAGAATCAATTGAGATCCAGTCAGAACAGCTGCCTGAGAGGAATATGAGAAACAACAGACAGCACTAATATCATTCCAAAGCAGCTTGGAAATGCCTGGGCAAATTCCTATCCACAGCCTTGTGTGTATTTGAAGTTTTTTTCCTTCTTGAAAGAAAAGTCTGAATTTATAATTTCTAATCCCATTGACCCTTTCCCCCACTGCAATCTGGAAGCTTCTCTCCCATAATTCTGCAAAGACCCAACAGACTGTTCTCTTGAAGGTGATCTTTCATCACAGCCAACAGCTTTTTCTCAGTGGGTATAGTCTTTCACTGGAGCTCTGATGGCATAGTGGGTTATGTGTTGGCTAGCTGTTGAAACCACCACCTGCTCTGTGATGACGCTTTCTGCTCCCGTAAAGATTTACAGCTCTGGAAACACTATGCAAGGTTGCTATGAGTTGGAATTGGCTTGACCGGCACACAAGCAACACCACCGTCCTTAACTGTTCTGCAGAATTTGACCGGCACTCCAACTGATCCTTTTTGAAGCTCTGTCTTTTCACTGCCTTGCCACCCTGGATTGTGCCCCTATTTTCCTGATTCTCCTCTTTTTCCTCTAAGCCCCCAGTCTCTGTCACCTATAAGCACCACTTCTCAAGTTTGGCTTCAGTCTGCAATCCCCTTGGAAACACTGACAGCTCCCATGGTAGTGGTTATTATTCAAATCCAAGTGCTTTTGAAATTGACCCCTCCAGGTCTGAGCTTTGTCCCTGAGCTCTACCTACCTTTCACACTTCCTTTTTCAAACCTTCCCTGGATTTCAATCAGAACCTGTCTCAAATGGCACTCACTACATTTCTGCCCAGATCACCCACAATTCTGTGGATGAAAATGCTGGGCTTGATACTCGGTGCAACGTCTGGCCTCGTTGCAACGTGTGGCCTCTTCTCTTTCAATTTCCACATCTACAAGTTACAAAGCCATTGGAATTTTACTTACAAAAGTTGGAGACAAGAGCCTTTGCTCTTCTCATTTGTACTACAGCTCTTGAATCCTTTCTGTCTGGTCTCCCACTTCCAGTTTCTTCTTTCACACTTAGCCTTGGCATGTCATCACATTCTATACCCATGATGCAGCACTAAGCAGGCCACGCTCCAATTGCCCAGTGAATTTCAGACCAACTCCTCACACTGGCATTCCAGGTTCTTGGAAACCTGGGCCAAACCCCCTTTTCTGTGCTGCTGCTTTATGCTTTATCCTCCATGATATGTTTCATTCTTTAGCAATTCTGCATTTGTTCATTGTATTCACTCTGACCCCATACAGCTAATTCACAGAGCGATCTTAAAAAAAAACATGTAATCTTGACATGCTGCTCCATGATTCAAAACTCTCCAATGGCTCTCCATTGCACGTATTAAGGTCAAAAGCACATAAACACAGTTTACAAAGTCCTATATGATATATTCTCTGCCCTGCCCCACTCACTGATATAGTTCAATGAGAAACTGGCCTTCCTCTCTGTTTCTCTCTGCCCCCTGAATGGGTCAAGCTCATTCTTCCCCCAGCCCTCCATGTCACGGTTTCCTCTCCCATCCTTCAGGGCTCAGCTTCAATACCAGCTTCTCAAGGAGTGCTTTCTGACTGCTACTCTCTCCTGCTGAGCCCAGATGTGGTCACGAATGCCTTCTCAACACAAAAACCCACGCAACCACTAGCAACTGGCCAGATTTGGCAGAATTAATGACTCAGCTCTCAATAGCTGACTCAGTCAACTGCCCCCCGGCATCCTCAGATGAGAAAACCGAGGGCTAGAGAGGCAAAGACACTCATGCAAAATCTGTGCGTGCATTTTCAGTGAGTCAATATTAGAACCCAGTTACTCCTTTTATTTTTCCTTTACACTGAACCCTTTCCTGCTCCTAATTCTTTAAAGTGGATGGTCCTGAATTATAGGAAACAAACTTCCTGTACCTACAGGACTTCCTGTACCTGAGAGGCAGGGGGCTCAGGCAGGGTCTCAGCAAGGGTGCAGCAGTTGTCTTTCACTAGCAGAGTGAGCTGTGCATCAGAGACTGAGGAGAGCTGTTGCCATGGTGATGGACCAGCTGAGGAAGGATTTGGGAGCAAGCTGCTAGACAAGCTTGTTTTTAAGTTAACACAGCACAAAATGCTTAAAATAATAATAATAATAAAGGCTTCCATCCTCAGGCAGGGCTGGAAGAAAATCTTAATTGTTCCTCACCACCCCAGAACTCTGACTCTGGGTCCTTGTCCAAAGAAGCACAGGATTTTGCCAGCACAGCATATTTTGAACCAGAAATAATTTTGTCCACTTCCTCATTCTGGGGCATCCTGCTCAAGGTCATGCAGCAAGCTGAGTTGGAGTAGAAGAAATGGGACAGGTAGAGGTTATAAAAGGAAGGATATGGGTGGCTTGCTCCTGCTTCAGTGATAGCTTTTCAGAGTCACAGGTAATCCTGCTCAAATACTCACCTCCAAGACCCGTCCACTGATGTACCGGTCACAAGTCTCACATTTAATTCCAAACTGGGAGTGGTAGTCGGACTCGCAGTATGGAACGCCATCTCTGCAAGATGAAATCCACACAGGAAGAGGAAGTTAGGAGATCAATGGGTGGTTTTAGGACCTACTGCCAGCAGAGACTGGGCCAACGTTAGAAGCACTTGGGGGCTTGTTAAACATGCAGTCTCCCCAGACACACCTCAGATCTACTGGACAGGGCTCAGGAATCTGCATCTTGACAAGCTCCATGACCAAGGGACAAATTGCTGACCTAGGGTGACCTTTGTATAGATGGGAAAATCCAAGCTTAGAGTGGTTACATAACCTGCCCAGGCCTTGGATCCAGGATTCAAACTCAGGTAGTCTGGTTTCACATCCATGTTGTTGTGAGAATTAGAGATGAATCCTTGGACTCAACACTGTGCTAGCTGGTAGTTGTTGTTGTTAAGTGCCATCGAGTCGGTTCCGACCCATAGCGACCCTGTACAGGGTTTCCTAGGGTAGTTAGTACTCAGCAAATAGCAGCTTGAAAATTGCTATGGCTGCTGGGAAGAATTTCCAAAGAAGCAGTTTGGTGCTTAGTCTGGGGCCAAGTCTGTATCCAGGTTTGGGAGGTCTCAGAGAGCATAATATTGAGTTCTAATATTGACTTACTTCTGGGTCCCACCTACCTTCAAGAACTAAGGAGAAAGGGGCACTATTTTGTACAACAAAACCTGGCTCAGATGCAGAGATGCCTAATTGATAGGGTATCATTTTTCCATCTCATCGTTTTGCCACACTGGGATGATCAGGAGCTCACACTGCACAACAGGGCAGCGTGTTCCTGGAGGAGCAGCAGCAACCAGGACAGATGTCTAGCAAAGGTCCACAAGACAAGGACTTGTTTTTGAACACAAGGGACAATCTTTCCCCACGTCCAAGTCCTCAATCTGTGTGATAGGAGGGTAACTCTGTAGGAAGATGACATCATTGCTAGGAAGTGGGTATAATGAGCCAGCAAAATTTGGGTGTACATGCCAAGACAACCTCATTTGCACCCGTGGGTTGGTGAGGCCTTGGGAAATTTGGAACATACATGATTGTAAAAAGAAGCAGATGATAAAATTAATATTTACTGGGCACACTAGGTATAAAGCACAGATCTCTTAGTGTTTGTTCAACTCTAAAAGTAGGTCTTCTACAAATGGTAGAAATATTTGCAAGTGTTTGATCTTTCTGAAAAATGAGGAAACTGAGGCTCGGAGAGGTTGAGCCCCTTGCCCAGGTCACACAGAATGGGTTAAACTAAGCATTGAACTCTGGAGCTTGGGACTCTATATGCACCTGCGGCCCTGCTGGCAGAAGACTGAGGAGAGAGGTGTATGTCACAGCCCCCCCTAACTCCCCACATCTCTGTCTTCTTGTCCTTCTTTTCTCCCTCTGATGCCTTCCCTCTAGGTCTTCTCCAGCCTTACTTCTCCTTGAGTCCCACTTGACTGCTCAGGGTAGAGGGAGGTCTGTGAGCAGCAGCATGGAGCTTGGGATCCACAGATCAAGAGGAAAGGAGCAGAGGGAGGCAGGTGACCTCTGGTGATGAGAATCACTCACATCACTGGCTCAGGCCCTCTGTCTCTCTCCCTCTCCCTCTCTCTCTCTCTGCGGGGCTAGAGGCAGGCTGCAGAAGGTGTGATGGGCAGTCTGCACGGGGTACTCTTCACAGGAACCCTGAGCAAACTCTTACTCTCCAAGAGATTCTGACTTGAGCTCACAGACTCCTGGCTGGAGATACCACAGGGCACTCCTTACTTGGCAAGCACAGAGGGAATGCCAAACTCCCACTAGCATGGCATTCCAAACTCTCCATGATCTGACCTTGGTTCACCTCTGCAGCTTGAGACTCTGCTCCATCTAAGCACACACCTAAGCTCCAGCAAACAGGACCTTGTATTCAGCACTTGCTCACCGCCCTGCCTTTGCCCAGCCTGTGCATTTTGATAGAAGCTTCCCTTCTCTACATTTTCAAATCTCTTCTTTTTCAAGGTCAACTCCACTACCACCTCCTTCCATGAAGGTCTCACAGATCCAAATTCTACTTCCTGTTAATTAGATCCCTAGTTGGGGATTTGAACCCACACAATGATATAGTAAAAGAGAGGTTGAGTAATCTGCTTTTATTAAGATTACAGTTAAGATAACTGTTCTACTCTTTAAATAACACATGTTGCCAGCATTGAATCAATGGCAACAGGTTAGATTTTTTGGTTTTCACTTGTACTCTGACAAAGATACCTGACAAGCATCAATTTCCTCATCTGCTGTTAATAGTAGCTCACTTGGAGTTCCCTTTGGGGAAGCCACCCCTCCCCAGTTACTGTGGTTCACAAAGGTTGCTCCCTGGCTCTCAGGCTCAGACTCTTCTGGCCAGTGATTAGGCATGGGACCTGAAAGTCCAACCTACTGCCCTCGACTCGATTCCAACTCACAAGGACCCTATATCGGGTTTTCAAGGCTTTAAATCTTTATGGGAACAGACAGCCTTATCTTTCTCCTGAGGAGTGGCTGGTGGGCTTGAACTGGCAACCTTATGTTTAGCAGTCCAATGCTTATCTTACAGGGCCACCAAGGCTCCTTAAGCATGGGACCTAACAGGCAGCCTTGGGACTTTTATTGGAATTCTTGGGAAAGAACCTCTCTCTCTGTTCGATTTGCTGTCTATAGAAAGCCGGAGTTGGGGGTGATCATTTTTGTTACCATTTGGGAAATGCCTGCATAAGAATTGATCCAATTCAGAGGCAAGCGAGCTAAGTGAAAAACAGAAAAAGTGACAGAGGGCTCTGAAGTCCCAAAGTCCTGAATGCAGCCCTAACTGAAGCAAGACGTACCTCTGGTCTACCCACTTTCATGAGCCAATAAACTCTCATTTTTGTTTCTCAGTGATTTTGAGTTGGATGTGCTGTCACTTATGACCAAAAAGTCTTAAAGAATAAAGTTTATCTTGAGCTCTCATTGCATATCACTTTGTGTCATAATTCTTCATGTTTAGAACTTAGTTCCCCTGTTGTTGTTGTTGTTAAGTGTCTTCGTGTCAGTTCTGACCCATAGCGATCCTGTATAGGGTTTCCAAGGCTGTAAATCTTTCTCCTGTGGAAAAGCCTCATCTTTCTCCTGCGGAGCAGCTGGTTGTTTCGAACTGCTAACCTTAAGATTTGCAGCCTGATTCATAACCACTACGCTACCAGAGCTCCTTGCTCCCTGTGAGACTGTACATTTCTTGATATCAGAGACCATGGATGATGCAAACACTTGCTATTTTCTAGTGTCGATTCAGAGAGTGTTACCTAAGGTTTACCTGTGGTCACAAAGCAACCAAGTTGTGGGTACTGTAGCCATAACTTATTCTAGGTAGTTGCGAAAGTAGATGTGTTGTCCAGTGCTATAGTGTGCAGACCACTGGGAGTTGACTCTTCTCTTCTAATAACTTTCTGTGTCAATCATCGACTTTCATTCAAGTAAACTCATTCAACAACTGCATGATTGACTTTAGGTGGGGCTACAGCAATGAATAAAACAAAGTCCTTGTCCCGGTGGAGACAGAAATTAAAACACTACTAAATGGAGCAAGGTCTTACCACTTCCTCTAATTCTCAGGTAGTTATGGGGGTTTAATGTGACAATCCACAAAAGCAGCTAAATCAGTTCCTCGTGCATCATAAAAGCTCAGTGCATGGTTGTTGTTGTTAGTTGCTATCAAGTCAAATTCCAACTCTTAGTGACCCTGTATAAGGGTTTCCAGTTGGTGGGTTTGAACTGGCCATCTTAGTATAGGCAGTATTGATATTGTACTTACAAAGTACAGTAAACATATGATTAGGAATGTTGACAGCTGTATGAAGGAAACAAACAAGAGCACTGTGAGGGCAGTAATGTGGGCAGTAACGGAGGTGGCAAGAGATGGTGTGAGGCTTCTCTGACGAGCCTCACATGGGAGCTGAGATCAGCAAGAAGAAAAGAAACAGACATGTGACAAGCAGGGGAGAACATTTCAGGTGGAAGAAACACCATGGTGGAGGCAGGGTGGTTCTGGGAGTGGGAAAGATGCTGTTGCAGCCCAAGTGCGGTGACCAGACAGAACACCAAGGGGGATGAAGCAGGAGATTCAGGAGGGGTCGGTGGGGTGGAAGACCCACTTGCTAATGTACTCCCCGGTGAGGATGACGCTGCAGGTTTGGCATTTGAAGCAGCTGACGTGCCACTGCTTGTCCAGAGCCAGGAGTGACTGGCCATGCTTGATCTCTTCCTTGCATCCAGCACAATCTGCAAAGACAAGTGGAGTCTGCTGAAGAAGAGAACATCCGGGACCCTTGGACCACTGACCATCATTCTGTGGCCAAGTCAAGCACACTCCTCCCAGGATACTAGTCCTCCCACAGCTGCTCCCGCTTGGCAGTGGCACCTGCCCAAGCACACTGTCAGGTGAGAGATAAGCAGTCTCTGACCTCTTGAAAAGAGGTAGAGGTCTTGGTGTGAGGGAGAAAGAGACCCAAGCATTCCTACAGTTTCTCAATCATCATTCTGACTACTGTTCATTCACAGAGGACCCACCTGCACTGCCTTCACCTGGCCCCAAAGCTGCTACCTGTCCTCCCAGACTGGAATCTCTATACCCTCAGGACTGGGATCTCAGTAGTACCTGGGAGTGCAGATGGACATCGCCTCCGGCCCCACCCCAGACTGAATTTTAACAAGATCTCTAGGTAATTCATAAGCAGGTGACATTTGGGAAACACTGCTTTAGGGAGAGGAAAAGTATGTATATATTTTTGCTTACTCTTGCTTAATGTCTGTGTCTATGTTTTGTGGTTAAATCTATTCAATTGCTTAGCATGGCAATTGACACATAGTAGGAACTCTGAATATTGGGCGAATGAGTATGAGTAATGGGGTTTATAACATCCAGGCAAAGTGTAGAAGTTACCATGCCCACCCACCATAAAAACATGTGTTGGTGTACCGAACATTTGCATCCCAAGTAGGAAGGATTAAAGAGTCTGCTGAGACTGTCTCTTTCCCTGTCACCATGGAATATACACTGGGCCAACAGACAATGGGGTGGGCCAAGTGTTCTGCCTGTTGCTCAACGAACATCTCGGGAGGGGCAGGAAACAGAGCTAGAGTCCAAGGTACTTGGGAGCTGCTGGGAATTCAGGACTAGCTGACCGGATGGCCCACTTTAGAGAAGGAATGGTTCATGGGACAAAGTTTACTAAAGGACAAACCTCCCTTATAGACCCAGGGCAGTGAGTGGAAAAGGCACTACACACAAAGTTAGGAAAGCCTGGCTAGGCAGCTGTCATGGTCAGCTGGAAGCCATGTGTCTGGGGTGGGCGGTGTATCCTGAAGCCTGTGGGAGGTTGTGGGACCCTGATGAAGTGTTGTGTATGTCTACTGCCATAGTCCTCCTGACTCAGGCTGTTTAACACCTTTCTAATATCCCTTAGCCCAAGCCAGGGGCAGAAAGCTCTTAGATTGCAAAATACTTCAAGCTCCAAACCTTCAGTTGGTTTCTCTATAGAAATTTGGCATTTATCTCTTTCTCCTGGGATAGTCCCCTACTCCCACCTCCACCCCCAGTCACTATGGGCTTCGGAGTATAATAGTTTAGCTAGGTCAAGGTCAGGCTACACTGGCCTCATCTATAGACAGACAGGCATCTGAAGGGCTGAATGTCAGTGTAGAAGAAGCTGAGGGTGGCAGGAACCTTGTCAAGCTTTTTAGGCCACAAAGATGTGTCTCTGGCAGCCTCCGTGGAGGGCTTTATAATTCCATAGAGCTCAGAGGGCATAGAGCATTGGGTTAGACCACCCACTCCATGCAGGAATCCACAGAATTCTCAACAGGTGGGTACCATTCTCTGCTCAATCACCTCCAGCAGTGGGCAGCTTGCCCCCACTTGAGGAAGTTCACTTTGCCTTTGGACAGATATGATGATTAAGAATCTCTTCTTTAGGTGGAGTGAGATCTGACTCCTTGCAACTTCTCCCTATTGTTATACAACCAAGAATAACCTGCCTTTTTCCCACATGACAGTTATTTCCCACAACAACAGTTTCTTCCTCCACCTTCATTCCTTGGACTTCACTTTTCTTGGCTTTATATTGTCATTCAGTTGTGGATTTTAAGGATGTAGGCATGCTACTAGCCCACAACATGATTTTACCCTTTTAATCAAACTATTTTGAATAAGCTGATTCCATTCTTGGCCATATTTAAGTGAGTGACACATCTAAGATAAATTTAGAATCTTGTGTTACAATTTAGGAGTTAGTACAGTACAGTGGTTATGAGGCTGGGCTGAGGTCAGGCTGCTTAGAGGAGAATCCCAGTCTCTCTTTTCACTAGTCTGTGTGAGCTCTAGCCTCAGCTTCCTCAGCTAGATCTACAATATCTTTGTCACAAAGTTGGTGTGAAGACAAACTGAAATCAGGCCTGTAGGACTTAGCACAATACTTGTCATGTATGTGTTCACTCAGTGGTGTTTGTTACTATTGCTTCACATTTTAAAAAACTCATTTTCTGTGCATTCTCCACACTCTGATTGGAGACCAGAAGCAATATTCCTGTTGTAGGGAAGTCCTGTGGATCCCTCCTGAGAATTCTGGGGCATCTTTTCCATGTGGTTTTTCTTTTCATGGTATACTGGTGAGTCTCCTTTGTACTGGTTTCATACTTACCAAGACATTTCTATCTGTCTTCTTTCTCCTTTCATTCCTGGCCATCAGTGGAGTCTCAGGCACCCTATCCCAGAGCCCTTAGTTCCGGTGCAGTAAGCAGGGTCAGGAAAACCACACCCTGTCCTGGGCTGGTTTCTGCATAGCCAGCTGTCCACTCCTCCCATGTTCTGCTCTATTCCAAAATTGCTATCTTCAGCTGGCAGAAAGTATGATACCATCACCTGTTCCTCCCAACTCCTTCAGTTTATGACTGAGGTATCTAAGGACCCAGCTCTCTCATTTTTACTTTCATTGACTGTGTTATTCATTCACTTATGTCAGCAAAAAGAGTAGAAACTGGTGGGTTTTGTAAGTTGTAGCCAATTTTCCACTTGTTTTAGGACACTAATCCCAGAAGACAGGATCCCTTCCAGTTAGAAAGTCATATTTCTGACATAGAGTGGGACCAGGCTCCAGAGTCACACAGCCTGAGCTTAAATCCCAGTTGCACCACTTTATTGTCTGGGTGATTTTGGGTAAGTCATTTATGCTCTTAGAACCTCAGTTTTCCCATCTATAAACTAGTTTTCAGAATAACCTCTTTACAGGGTTATTGTAATGATTACATAAAATGTTATGCATGTAACACTTATTTCAGTATGAGGCAATAGCAACAGCCAATACATTTTAGCAGTGGTGATGGTAGTGATAGTGATGGTTATGTTAGTGATAGTAGAATGATGATGGTGAGGATGGGGGTGATGGTGATGTGATGGGGTGGTGGTGGTGATGGTGGGGGTGATGGTGATGTGATGGGGGGGTGGTGGTGATGGTGGAGGGGATGTGATGATGATGGTGGAGGTGGTGGTGATAGCGGAGGTGATGGTGATGTGAGGCAGTATCACGTGGTGGTGATGGCGGTAATGATGGTGATGGTGGAGGTGATGGTGATGGTTATGGTGGGGATGATGGTGATGTGATGACGTAGCGGTGGTAATGATGATGGTGGAGGTGGTAGTGATGGTGGTGATGGTGACATGAGGTAGGTTGTGGTGATGGTGGTAATGAGGGTGATGGTGGAGATGTTACTGATTCTTTTCAGTGCGGTCCATAGGAAACCTTTCTTCTTGTGGTAATGGCATCATTTTCTCTTGACAGTTTTTGAGTATTCTTTATGGTCTCTGTTGCACAGATATTTCTAGAATGATTTTATTCACTGTCCAGGGATGAACTTCACATTTCCATAACTTTAAAAACCCACACTTAAAAAATCTGTTTTCCACTTTTACAATGTGGTTTTCTTTTTCAGCAGTCTCTCATATCTGGTTTTGGTTTCCAATATCCCATGGGTATGCAGAAGACCTTCCAACCTCTCTTCTAGTCAGGAGACTAACTTGTGCTTGTAGCATAACACTCACCACCTTTGGAGAAGACACATTTCTATAAAACATATGCATTTTAGATCCACAGATAGATGTCTTCTCTGTGAGTGACGAGAGGCCACAATCCTGAGTCCTCTTACTGGAAACTGCCTATTTACTGGCTTGCTCACCTTTGCTCACTTTTCCCACCTTTCCTAGCCATTCTCCATTAATTCTTCATCTGTAAAAGTATGAGAGAGACATTTAGGAACCTCTCCTTGATGATAGGTTCCCATTCAGCTCCCAGACTCAGCTGAGGGAATCTTCCACTCTTACAGACTCATGCTGTATACAGCATGAAGCAACACAGTTGACAGAAAGAGCAACCAGAATACAGGAATCCTAGGCCCAGTCCTTTTTTGGTGTGCTGGTATACTAAATTTCCAAGCCAATAACATCTCTAGCATTATATTTACAGATTATATGCATGATAACATGTTGGTTTGACTCCTTTATACTAGTACATCTGCTTCCCACAACACTCCTGTAAGGAAGATTAGAGCAAGGAATTCCATCCTTCTTTTTCAGCTGGATAAACTGAGTCTCAGGCAACGCTTTGCTTCATGCTTTGCTTCATGCAGAAGGTTGGCAGCCTCCTGATTCCCAGCTTGCCTTGCTCTCTATCTCCTCCCACAAAGTCCCATTAGTCTGTGGCTCCTATACTGCATCTCAGCATCTGGTCTTGCTGTCCTCTGGGTAATGCTTTCAAAGAGTTAAGAAGGATAATAGTGTGTGCGCTCAGTCACCTTGAGATAGAGACCTGGTCAAAGCAGCTAACAGTTCTTGGGCATCAAGGACATGGAAGAAAGAGCAGATCTGATTCGCATGAAAGGGAGGGTGAGGAAGGGAGTCTTCCCAATGTCTTTCTCCCCAGCTCGCCATGGCTGGACAGACTTTAATGGAACTCCTGGGAACCTAGCCCTGCTGACTCGGAGGTCTGTGCTCACCCCTCAGTTGGAAGCAGCCCTACCTAGTGTGCTGACTCTGCTAGTGCTGTGGCCGGCAGCCCCCACACTGCACGGTGATGTAGCATAGCATGCTAATGGGTTTTCATTGATTCTGCCCATGAGGCTGGTAAGAGTGTCATATAACATGAAAGAATGCTGGAGCCGGAGGCAAGCATGCCTTTCTGAGACCCAGGGGGTGGATCTATATGTGGAGGACGCACTCAATCAGTAGCTCACAAGGGTGTCTGGGAGCAATGATTTAGACATCTTTTTTCTCGATACATTGGTATGGAATGGATATTTCACAAACTAGAATGCTCACTCTGAGGCGCACTCTTAGTCCTCAAGTTTTTTTTTTTTCCAAATTTGTGGTAATGAAACCTAACACTTCTCTCAGCATGGTATATGCCCGCTTCTCTTCCTTACACAGTGGTTGGACTTCCATCTTAGGAGCAGCAGCGAATGAGTCACACATGAAACTTACTAAGAATGTCAGTTTCTAAGTTTCACCATCTAAGGTGGGTCCAGAAATCCATGTTTTCACAAATTCCACAATTTCCATGGAATGAACTCTGAAAGACATGGGCACAGCCCTCATGTTCGCTCCCAGAACACCTCATCTTGCCTTTTTGTAGATTATGCCTGCAAATTCTCTTTTAGTGGAATTTGTAAAAATGGAGAATCACTGGTTGAAGAAAGAATTGATCAGCTCATGGTGCGGATTTAGCTCAGGGGTGGGCCCCCCAGCTACTGAATCCAGGAGGGGAGATAAGATCAAGAACATAGCTTGTCCCAAAAGACAACACCCAAGTCATCACTGCTTACAGCCAGACAGCCTGCTTTCCTGCATTTGTGCTTACAGAAACTTGTTCTGCTTGCACGGGCTATCTGCCAACTGAGTCATGCTTCAGGTGTCCTCCAGGCTGGGCTCTCCCCTGCTTGCCTACAGTGCAGGGACAGGGGTGCCTAGAGAGACAGCACCCACAGACAGAAAGGTACCCAGAGGGGAGAACTCACGGCTTGGTCCTCGGATCTTGATGGGCTTACTGCTGGTCATGGACTGGGAGCATGTCTGGCACACACATTCTTTACCACTGAAGGTTACCTTGTCTCCAATGGGGAAAGGCTTCCTGCAAGGGGCAAGAGGGAGAGATTCAGCACCCCTCTCTTGAGGAATCCTCTGGCTGTTGGCAACTTGACAAAACACATGCTCACAGCACTTTGGTAAGACACACGTTTGTCTTTAGAGCACTAGGTAATTCAAAGGCTATTCACAGTGACTGGCTGCCTACATAACTCCATTGCCAGAACTGAAGGCTCAGTTGGGCCAATCTCAGGATTTGGTACAGGGAGAATCGTAACACTTAGGTGAGTCTATGTTTTCTTATCTGTAAATAAAGAGGCTAGTAACTCCTCATAGAGTTATTTCTTCTGCCTGGAAGGACTTTTCCATCCTAACACAACATATCCCCATTTGCCAAGGAACACTCACTCAAATTCCAGACTTACCAACATTTCTCCCTTTCAGCACCCAGCAGTTCTTAAAATCCAACAGGAAGCTCCTAAATCTCTGTATCTGTGCAAATGTTCAGGGGGTCTTAAACCAGTGTAGATGCTGCCTTCCCAGTTAAATGATATGCTGTACACAGAATCCCCAGCATGATGAGTGCATCGAACAAAGCTGCCCACTATACTGACTCTGAGCATAACCCCTGGCGTAAGCTTCCAGTGATGCCACCACCTTTGTACTAGCAATGTGGGACAACAGAGTGGAGGCTAAGGTGAAGGTTAGGGGAGCCATGGCCCCAGGGTGGCAAAATACCTGACGTGACTTTGGACAGTCACCGCATCTCTCTAGGGTTTGGCATGAACCTCATTGTGCTAACTTCTGATGGGTCTGGTGTTCCAAGGCCCAGGGCCTAGGTTTTAAAACATGAATGAATTTCAATGGGTAATTATATTTTCTTATATAGTGTGTCATTACAGTCTCATTCAGAAATTGTTCTGTTACTCTAACTGGTTACTAGCTAGTGATTATTGTTGTTGTTAAGTACTGTTGAATAGGTTTCAACTCATAGTGACCCTGTATAGGGTTAGTGAGGCTGTAAGTCTTTGCAGGGGCAGAAAGCCTCATTTTTATTCCACAGAGAAGCTGGTAGGCTCAAACGACCGACTTCATGGTTTTCAGTACAGTGTTTATCCTACAGAGCCATGGGACTCCCAGTGATTATCAAATTGGAAGAATAATTAATCTGTAAATTCCTTTTCTAAAAAAAAAAAAAAAAATTACATATTTATTGTAACCATGCTTTACTCTTGAAAGTGGACAATACTAGAAAGATGTTTACTTGTGTTTTATTGACTATGCAAAGATTTTTGACTATGTAGATTCTGGCAAGCTGTATAGTTAACAATCTATAATATGGATGGCAAGAATAGGTATCCCAGGACACTATAAATTGTGCTCATGAGGAACCTGTACCAAGAGGCAGTTGCTAGAATGGAGCAAGAGGATGCTAAAGGTTTAAAATCAGGAAACACATGTGCCAGGGTTATATTCTTTTACATTCATTCTGTGTTGGGGACCGCAAGCACTGAGATGCTGAGGCCCTGTGTCATGGACGAAAATCCAACACGAAGGCCCCACTCAGGATTGCTAGCCAGGGACCCTGAGGGCCAAAGGAAGTGACCTCCTGATGTCCTGGGTTCACATGGACCCTGAGGGCCAAGGAAGTGTCCTACTGACGTCCTGAGTTCATTGGTTTTTGTGAAATCACTGGTGGGCTACCTCTGTATAATTTTCTTTGGTCTTATTATTCATTCTATGCTTCTAACTCCAGTAATTGTAGCTTCTGAGAAAATGGTTTCTTATGTGCCTCTCTTAATGTCTCCACTGTGTTGGCAGTGCGTAGGGTCCTGGGAACAAATCTCTCTGAGGAATAAACTCTGGCCACCTGGCAAGAATGTCCAAACTGTTCTTTATCAAATTATTCAGTTATGTTTGATATTAACTTAATACATGAGCTCTTGATATCCATAAACCATATTAAAACCAAAACCCTTTCTAAAGTCAAGGCCGTAAAAGTTCCTAAGGCAAGTTTGCTGGGATTACGCAAAGAGGCTCTGGAGAGAATTCACCCAAAGTATTCACTCAAAGTAGATTGGTAAATTCCGGGAGTATTGTTCAAGGAATAATAGTAGCAGTGCCTTCAAACTGTCCCCAGGTGTAAACCATTAACCCAGAAGTCCTCCTTCCTCCTGAAAGCCTAAGCCAGGTAGCTGAAACAGCTTGACTCTCTTCAGACCTTTTAAATCCTTTTCACCTTTACCCATTAAAGATTAAGCGCTATAGGTATGTTAATTAGCCTTGAGAAACCTCAAGTTGCTGCCTTAGGATTTGAGCCCAAAAAGTCATTTATAAACAGTTTGCTTGAATTTTTGGAAAATTAAGAATGTTAGATTATTAAGGCAATTTGCGATGTATATTTTAGAATTTGTCCCTGTAAATCATTGTGTCCTGTTTTGAATGATTAATCACATTTCATTTCTGTACCCTGTCTTAATAATCCCCTTCTTCCTTTGTGTAAAATCCCTCCCTGAAATAAAAGACGGATGCAGATTGAATCCTGCATGCATTACTGCTTGCAGGGCCAAGCTTTACAGCCATGCTGCTTGCCATGCAGGGTCTGTCTGCCAGTTTTGCATCCACTCTGGTCTCGGGGTGTCTTTGTTTCTCTCGTCACGTCTTTGTGTATATTCTTTCTCTATCTCTTTTGCCGCCAGATCTCCCTACTTCGTGAACCAAATTTCCCAGTCGAGGCAGGTCCCTGACAATTCTGTATGCTGAGCAAATAATCTGAGAAGCTGGATTATGTGAAGAAGAATGTGGCATCAGGACTAGAGGACGACCCATTAACAATCTTACTTGTTGATGAGACAACCTTACTAGTTTCAAATGAAGAGGGCTTAAATTACTTACTGATGAAGATCAGTATGAATTGCACATTAATAAAAGAAAACAAAAATCCTCATCACTGAAGCAATAGATAACATTATGATAAATACAGAAAAGATTGTTGAAGTTGTCAAAGACTTCATTTTGCTTCTTGTTGTTGTTGTTGTTATGTGCCATCGAGTCGGTTCCGACCCATAGCGACCCTGTATAGGGTTTCCAAGGGTGTAAATCTTTACGGGAGTAGAAAGCCTCATCTTTCTCCTGCGGAGCAGCTGGTAGTTTCGAACCGCTGACCTTAAGGTTTGCAGCCCGATTAGTAACCACTATGCTACCAGAGCTATCCACCATCAATCCTCATGGAAGCAGCACTCAAGACATATTGTATTAGGCAAATCTGCTGCACAAGACCCCTTTAAAGTTTTCAAGAGCAAAGATATCAGTTTGAAGACTGAGGTGAGCCTGATCCAAGCCATAGTATTTCTAATAGCCTCATATGCATGAGAAAGTTGAACACTGAATAAGGAAGACCACAGAAGAACTGATGCATTTGAGTTGTGGTGTTGGAGAAGAATATTGAAAGCACCATGGGCTGCCTGAATAACAAACAACTATGTGTTGGAAGAAGTACTGCCAGATGCTGCTTGGAAGCCAGGATGGCAAAACTTTGTCTCTCATATTTTGGACATATCAGGAGGGGGCAGTCCCTGGAGACAGACATTAGGCTTGGTAAAGTGGTGGGTCAGTGAAAAAGAAGATGACCCTCAATGAGATGGATTGGTACAGTGACAGCAGCAAGGGACTTAAGAGTAACAACAATTGTGAGGATGGTGAAGGACCGGGCAGTGTTTTTTTCTATTGTGCCCAGGGTCACTATGAGTCTGCACCGATTCAATATCACCTAACAACAAAAAAACAAATGCTTTACTCCAGAGACGTCCATTACATTAAAAAAAAATGAACTTCATTTTCTTGGGGGAAACTTTTAAGTTTACAGAAAAACTGCAGAAAAGTAGAGTTCCTATTCTTCCTCTTTCCTCATTAAATTTTAATGTATTTGTAGGCAAGGCTGAGGTTTTCTCTAGCTTTTCATCTCGTTGACACAGTGCTGACATACAGGGGGCCCTCAATGTATGTCTGCTAAATGAATAAAAGAGTGAGAAATGGAGGGAGGGGGGCTGGAGTAGTGGCTATCCCTGTCTAGAGAGATCCAAAAGTGGCTAGATTATTATAATTATGATAATACAAAGAATAATAAGAGTAGACCCATTTGCATACCAGCCACTGAACTGTGGTCTTTTATAACCTCATTTGTGACATCTCTTGAAACTGGAGTCACTTTGATTCCTATTTCACAGATGAAGAAGCTAAGGCTTACAGAGGTGGGGTACCTTACTAGGGTCACCCTGACAGCACGAGGCGTCACCAGCACGATGGAGGAAGACTATAAATGGACACCCTGTACTACATGCTGGGGAGGGTGTGGGAGCCTGACCCAGGTCTCCCCTTTCCAAACTGAGTCTGTCAGGCTAGGGCTACTCAGAGGTTCATCTGGGAGCCTCTTGACAGAGCATGTGGGACTTGGATGCTCACTCTGCTTTCATTACAGGCAATGGGTGTTCTTCATGAGATTACATTTGAAAAAAGGTTTTAGGGGCTAGATGATTTGAAGACCACTATCCCAAATGGCCTAGATTCTAAAAATACAGGTGTCCAATGTGAAACCTGCTAATCCCAGAACTACTTGGTGGAGGGCCATTTCTTCCCTTCCCCTGGGCTCCACAGAGGCTCCCAGCCCCACTGCCCCCAACTGCTTACCTGCACAGACTGCACACGAAGCACTTGGGGTGATAGGTGCGGCCCAGGGCAGAGATGACCTCGCCTGTGATGAAGTCCCGGCAACTGTCGCAGCGAGTGCCATAGAGTTGCTGGTAGTCCTGGGTACAGATGTACTCCTGGTTCTTGAAGAAGAAGCCCGACTGGGCCAGGCCACAGCCACACACTTGGGGGAACAAGGAGGCAAGGGAAGGTTAAGTTCAGCCTCTTGGGGAAAGGATGACATCTGGTCATATCATGTACTCATCAGACCTCATAGGGCAAGTATCCCTCAAAGTGTGTCCTAAAGACCACTTGCATCTGAAACATTTGGGGAACTCGTTAAGAGGCAGATGATTGGGGCTGAATCAGTCGATCTGGGGACATTTTAACATACTTCCAGGTGATTACATTGAACACTGAGTGAGAACCCCTCATGCCATTGGAGTCTCTCAATGCAGAATGCATGGATGAAAAGCTTAAGGTCATGGTGGCTCACACAACTCTGTACAGCTACTAGTATCATGAATTTGATAACAGGATTAGCCTGTTAGACATTACCTGGGCACTTCTATGTGTATGATTCTGTGCCAGGACTGAATAGTGTGGGAACCACATCTTACAAATCCTAAATGAGACAATTTACGATAGCAATGGGAGGGTGTTTACAATCTGTTCTTACCAGAGCATGAAGGTGAGCTGTTCCTAACTAAGAGTGATAAGACACATTGCAAGGTGCTAACCATGTATTCAGAGAGAATAACATATAGAAAACTGTCAGATATATGGGTGTGGGGTCTGCCTGTGGTGCCAGCACAATTGCTAAGTGGAGCGGGAAGGTCATGGGACACTTGAAGCACACTGAGGAGGACCAGAATGTGTATAAGAAATAAGAAGCCATGTTCATGTGGAAGTGGGCTGCAGTGGGGAGGTGTTTGTTGGTGTGGAGGAAAGAGATGCATGAAAAGAACATCCAGGCCAGTTGGAAGAGAACCTGAATCTAATGAAAGAACACAAAGAGCATTTGTGCAATGCTGAGAGACCATGGATAATTCTCCTCTGCCTCCAGGATCAGCACTGGACAGCGAAACACAAGGTCAGCAGTTCACACCCACCAACTGTTCCATGGAAACTACACAGGGTTGCTATGAGTCGGAACCTAATCAACAGCACGTAACAATGACAGTTTTTAGAAGCTTTAGATTTTTGGTGGGGGGGAGGTGGATTTCAAATATATACAAAAGCAGAGAGAAGATGATAGTGATGGGTCATCCGGCTGCCAAATTGACTAACTGCATTCATGGCTTTTGAATAGAGAAGCAATGTGATTCATAAGGTATTTTGTAAAGTCTCTTAGGGACAACATAAACACAGATGACAGATGGATAGTGACTTATAGGTGTCTGGACCACTGATTCACATGGGGCCTACCTCCCAAAGAACTGAGAATTTGAGAAATGAAGTTTCCCTCTGAAAGTTAAGCTACAAAAATCAACCCATAATAGTTGAGCAGGAAGAGGCTGAGTGTATTCATCCAGCCAACACAAGTATGGAACAGTCAAGAAGAGGGATGCAAGGAATCAAAGAAAGGGAACTGGGCATTCCATTCAAGTTCTATGACCAGCTCCCCTGGCTCTGAGTCTGTTCTGTGTTCACCAAGCGACTGTCTATTGACTTTCCAAATAGGCTGTCTTTGGGGGAGAAGGAGCTGGCCAGGTCACAAAGAACCAATTCAACTGAGAGTTACAGCTCTTGTTGTACATTAATCAACGGACACTGTGGTTTAATACATTGTTTTCCCAAGGACTTCATTAACACAAATCAGATTCTCAAGTGTCATCATGATAGGGGAAACCACGGAGATGGAATTTCCAAACCTGCAAGTTTAAAGACCAAGCCTGGGGCTTGCAGTGCTTTCACGCCAGTAAATACTACCTCATCTTTAACAGGAAAAGTTGGTCTGCAAAAGCAGTAAGGTTCAAAAATAGGAGGAATTTTCAGGTGAATGTCAGAAATATTTCACAATAATTTGTTCACCTGTGAGGGCCAGAGACAGATAGGTTAAAAAGATCAGGCAGAGGGAGGAGGAGGGCAGCTCTGGAGGTCACAGGGCAGTGAAGACGCAGTGCTCTAGGAATCACTATTCTTTAGGTGACAGTGAACTTGGCTTTTTTCCCTTTGGGGTTTTTGTTGACTTATCTGTAAATGAAGAGGCTGGACTAGAAACGACCTGACTTTTCTTCTAGAATCGATGTCCTATGAGCCTACCGGAAGGAGAGCTTACTTTAGGGCTTACCATGTATCTGCACATGGTAGACTCAGTGTGTAGTGGAGCTGGATGTCTCTGAAGTACACCCCATGGAAAGGCAGGGCATATGAGTGGGGTGGGATTGGAGGTGAGAAGTGGGGAAGGCTTCATCTTCCATCAGGTCTTATGGAAATTCCTCACAGCCAACAATGCCTGGTAGTGTAGGCCAGAATACAAGCTGTTCTGAGGCATACAGGTGGCAGATCAATTGACTTCATGCTGTGGAATTAGTAAGGTCATGGCCTGCAACCTCGTTGGAAATAGCTCCTGTTTTTTCCCTTCTTTTCTCTCCTTTGTTTCCCCTGCCAACTCCACCCTCAGAGCCACCTCTCCTGATGGAGAAAACCAGGAGGCCCTTAGAAAGCTTGGAACAATCCGTTCCTCCATTTCCCCCAAGGAGTTGAAGGAGGAAGTTTTTGGTAGAAAGGATGTAAAGGTTGATGAGAATCTCAGGGTTTCCTGAAAGTACAGTTGGGAACAGGAGGATCGAAGGCAAGCTGGACCAACTCGAGACATGTATATGAGGCCGTGCAGAGCCAGATGCTCAAAATAACAGGAAAGACCACAGAGAAGGTTTGCAGTATGGATTAATACACGCAACACAGCCATTATTTAAGTTAAAAAGGAAAGCATATGGTTTGCCAATGGGGCAGGATATGAGGTTAGAACTGCTTTGGAAACAATCACTGTGAATCTATGCCTAAAAGGAGGCCTCACACACTGGACCTTTGTCCACATTCCTCTTCTGCCACTTATGTGCTGGTGACTTTGGGAAAGTTACTTTGCCTCTCTGGACTCAATTACCTCATTTGTGTAATGCAGGAGCTATTGAGGACACATTCAGATATGAGAGTCCAGGGTTCTTTCATATAATTCTGTTGACTTTGAACTTTTCAGATGAGTTCAAATTGTATGAAACTTCAAAATCAAACAGTTAGAAGGGCCCTTGAGGGTGATCGAATTCATTATTGAAACATTTTAATTATAAAATATTTGATTCATACAGCAAATAAATAGATACAGTTATTAATTAAATACAGTTATTATTAAAATAAATAGATACAGTTATTAAAAAAATAACTCCCATGTGTCCACCACTCAGTTTATGAAATACACCATTTATATCTCCTTAGGAGCTGGCTTGGTGTCTTTTCATGGAGAGTTTTTTGTATTGCTTTTTGATGAACGGAAGTCCTCAGTTTTAATGCAGCTGACTTTATCATTCTGTTACTTATTCTTTTTTTTTTTTTTTAAGGTTTTTATTGTGGATTGAGTGAAAGTTTCCATGGCAGAGCATCAGTTTTACATTCAACAAATCATACATTTGTTTTATTACAATGATTATAATCCTCTCCATGTACCATCAGTTAACAGTATTTCTCTCTATCCACTTTAACTTTTTTTTTTTAAACAACAAACAAAAACCACTGAGGCATATATAATAATTTACACCCCCAAAGAGCACATTCTGTAAGTCTGCCTCCTGGATGCTAGCTCTTAGTCCCTTTCTTCCCATGAATCTAGAGTTCTCAGCTGCTCCCTCTCTCTGTGTCCCCCATCTCTGCCTCCATCTTTGGTGTCTCTGCTTCTCTGGATAAGGTCCTGCATTCCACTTGTGCTCTTCTCCTTTGATGGTCTTAAGGTGCTTTGTTTCTGGGCTGTAAGATTAATTACTCCCTTGTTTTTGTTACAAAACTTCTATCTTTACAATTGTGACAGTCACAATTAGTCATGATAACGATTACTCACTATTGAATCATAAGAATCTTATCCCCATCTCTTTTAACCAGACCTATCTAGACAAGATGAAAACTATTCAGTGGCGATTCTTTCTTCCCCACACACTCTTAAACTAAACTCCCTCCTGACATCTTGTAAGCCAGTTATTTCGTGCCTTTATCACCACTTCATTTTAGGTAGCCAATGTCTAAGTTGCCCATCCCTATCTGCCCTGTGTACAGAAGGGATAGCATTGATACTTTATGTGAAAACTCCTTCCCTCTCTATTGGTATTTAGAGTTACTACATGCATGAGTATAGGGCCAGTTCATCAAATTGTATCAATTTACCTGCATTTCCTTTATCAAAAATAGTTTTATTCTCTTTTTTTCCCTTTTTCCATCTTCCTCTAGTCAAGTTCTGATTATCAAGCCATCAAGGCTTGGTCAAATGGGTGCTATCTGCAACTTTGGGTGTTCTTGTACACCTCCTTTCACTCCATATCAGTTGGATACTTCACTCTCAGCTCTAACCCTCTGTGGCTATGTCCTTGCCCATCGCTCAGGTGTCCCCAGGTCTCACCACACTTTGGACCAACCAGACCTTCCTCTTCTCTCTCTCATCTCCAGGTCTATGGGAGTCTATGGAAGGTGACTGAACTCAGCCCATTTCTTCATTGCTGCCTTTCCCCCTCTTTTACTCACCAGTAGACCAAGCTTACATGCCTGCCCATGTGTTCCCTTTGAGTTTCAGTCTTGGGGGGGGGTGTCATTCCATTACTTTTCTTTATAGCTTTATCACCTACGTATGTTTCCTTACATTGATATTATTTGTTTAGCCTTGCCTGTTTTTGAACTTTATTTTGATGAAACTGTACAGCATTTATTTGTCTGTGCCTATTTCATTCTCAATATTATCTCTGTCGATGCATGTAGCTGCAGTTCATTCATTTTTCATGGCTTTGCAATAGTCCACTGTCTGAGTACATCACAATTAGTCTATTCTACTGCTAATAACCACCACTCGTGGAAACGAAAAAGGAAGAACACACTCAGCATTTCTCAAGTTGGGGGAATTGAGGAAAAAATTCAAGCCTCGACTTTTGTTATAGAAGGATTCTCTGGGCAAATTATTGAATGATGCAGAAAACATCAAAAGGAGATGTAAGGAATACACAGAGTCACTGTAACAAAAGGAGATGGTTGATGTTCAACCTTTTCAAGAGGTAGCATGTGATCAAGAGCCAATGATATACTGAAGGAAGAAGTCCAAGGTGCGTTGAAGGAATTGATAAAGAACAAGGTATCAGGAATTGATGGAATAAAATTGAAATCTTTCAAGAAAGTGAGACGGCACAGGAGGCACTCACTTATCTATGCCAAAAATTTGGACAACAACTATCTGGCCAACTGATTGAAAGAGATGCACATTTGTGCCCATTCCAAAGAGAGGTGACCCAAAGGAATGCAGAAATCATCGGACCATGTGAGTAAAGTTTTACTAAAGGTAATACAGAAATGGCTGCAAGCATACATTAACAGAAAACTTCCAGAGGCTCAAGCTGGATTCAGAAGAGGCCGTGGAACGAGGGATATCATTGCTGGTGTCTGATGGATCTTGGCTGAAAGCAGTGAATATCAGAAAGATGTTTACCTGTGCTTTATTGCCTATGCAAAGATGTTTACTTGTGCTTTATTGACTATGATTGTGTGGATCATGACAAGCTATGGACAACATCGTGAAGTATGAGTGTTCTGGAACACTTAATTGTGCTCATGAGGAATCCGTACATGGACCAAGAGGCAGTTGTTTGAACAGAACATGGGAACACTGAATGGTTTAAAATTAAGAAAGATGTGAGACAGGGTTTTATTCTTTCACCACACTCATTCAACCTGTA